>NC_071088.1:37015000-37665000 GCF_027358695.1 Spea bombifrons
TCGTTTCCTTTCCTTGCTCTCCTCCGACATGACAATCCTCTCCCTGTCAGGAGGAACTCTTCTGTGAGCCCGCCCCCTTGAACGTCACATCTTAAAAAGGGATGGGACGAAGCGCTGAGGCCCTGCTGGCACAGTATGTTCCAGGCAGCCGTCGTGTGGCCGCTTTGAATGATGGTCTGCTGGCCCACTGATCAGCCGCCCCCCGGGAGATTCAAGGCCAGTCCGGCCCTGCTCACGCGGGCTGCACATTGGACTCCCCTGTCTTAAAGGGTTATACTTGGTTACAAAGTGTAGGGCTTTCCGTTACTGGGTCCATGAAACGTGTTAAAAATCATTTTTTCCATCTTTTCCGTTATGTTATAAAGGACTTGGGGTGAAATAAATACTTTGGTGTTATACTCATGCCCAAGCATGCTTACCCAAGTGTTCTCGTTCCTACAACAGATCCCCTGTAGTACACACAATTCATACTTTATGTAACTACATTTTGGACCAGCTGACATATAAATGGCTTATAGTACCTTTTTAATTTTAATATAAGGAATGTCAAACCTACTTAGCACACATTACACGATATACCTCATACTTGTAGACATATATAGTAACTTTAGGGATAGCCCAAATAGAATCTAGAATATTTAAGATTGCAAAATGTATTTCTACAGTAAACTATGGCTTTATTAAATTTAATTTAGAGCAAAATGGGTAATAACCATCCCTTTAATTCAAAATTGATTTGGGAACAAGTGTTTAGATCTCTAGTGAAGTGACTAATTCATAATAAAAAGTAAAAAGATAAAATTAATCTTTGAAATTGTATTACTTTTTGCTACATGCAACTTGGTCTACTGGTTAACCCCCCCACCCCACCCTTGAGCAAAAAGTACAGTATTGTATACAGTAATATAAATTAGCACTGACAAAAACCTGGTCATAACTAATTTTGTTCCAATAAACTTCCTTTAATTGCAGACCTGAAGGCTGCCATTGTTGCCTGTCATGTGATATTATGGGTGACTTTCAATGCTCAAACACCATACTGAGCTCATTCACTGAGCAATTCTAATAACGTCCATTCCTTTATGGACTTTCATTAGTCAGAGTTTCCAGCTGGGTGATTCTTCTATTATTTATCACAAGAAGTATAAGGAGTCAGGATGTTTTTTCTAGTAGATTGTGCTAATAATAGATTATTTTAAAGGAAAACCTGAAATGTTCTTAAATGAAGAACATCACAATGTTTTTGAAAACGTATTTTAATCTGATACTAGTAATAAAAACATTTGATGGGAGTACCCCTTTAACAATAGCTAAAGGCATGTTGTTCAGCACCATGGTCAGCAGACATCAGCATTCTTCACATCACTCCTGATATTTAGAACCTGGATAAAAAAGCATGTTCAGAGTCAGTCAGTGATATATTGGGGGTTTTCATGCATGTCTTGTATTTTTGTGTCTGCCCCTGTGCCATTGAATCTATGTATTACAATTATCATTTTTTATACTTTTAAAAAGAGATTAATTACTAAATGCTGTTTCTTTTGTGTGAGACACTTCATAATATAAGACAGCAATCTCTGTTTCCATTTATATAATTAGCAGTTATGCAGTGATGATGAAATTTTTTTAAATGTAATCTTAAATTTTGATTTCAGCATACTTCTTTCCAGTTTAAAAATCTTAAATGGAATGCTAAACAGAAACTGTCTACAAATTTCCAGGGTGGTTTATAACCACGGTAATTCTTCTTCATATGAAAAGCCCTACACAAAACAATAAAATGAGCTAAAGTTATTTGACTTGTTTAAATTATAATGCTTTTGTTTCTTTATAAATAGATACCACAGATGTTCTGTCTAGGGCTTGGTTGTCAGAAGCAGCCCTTTATAACCAAAATCCTACTGGAGCTTTTTAGTATTCTTCTAATTCAAAAAGTCACATATTTTTTTAATAGAATTTAGAATCCTGAATTTTCATAAGTCATCCTGAATTGTGTAGGACCTATAGTAGATCTATATCTGAAGCTATCTACATAAAACAGGAAGCAGTAGTAAAATTTTTATGGGACATGGCCCCTGTCTCAAGGAATTTAACAATGTTTTAATTAAAATTTAATTGACTCATTGACATTGTGTAATTACAAGGCATTGTTTAAGTACACTTGGAAGCTGGAGTTCAGCACTAAGGCTAAGATAACTAGACATGTGCAAATGGGCCAAAAACGTTTTTCATGTCGTTTTTGGCTCATTTGTTTTCAAGGAATGAATTATGTTCCCTGCCCATTTGGCTTGGACGAAAATCGGAAGGCATTTGTAATTCGGGAGCAAAATTTGACGCCGTTGCCCACATTCACTCTCATTCGCTTTCACTCTCTCATTTATGTTCACTTTCTCTCATACTCTCTAAATTGCTTCCTTACTTTCTCTGCCGACCGCATTCACATGTTCTTGTTCATCCCCTCTCTTTTATCTTCTACATCCATCCGTATCTCCACGGACATAACCTGGCACAATGGTGGCACTTTCAGTGATGTTCTCTCATATAGGGGGGAGGATGTCAACTCTACCCCAATTCTTGCTGTGTGCTCTGCCTGAGGGTCTCCAGTCTGCCAATAGAGAGCCCACCCCCCTCCGCAGTTCAGTTACACAGTCTGAGATGCCATCTACCCAAAACGTTCCTCACAAGATTTCAGCTGTGTTCCCAGCCACATTGGCCAGCCTGTATCCTGTTCATGCCTTGTTCTGCTCACACGACTGCGGTGAGCCCTATACGCTCCTGTCTCCCCGTGCAGGTTCAAAACAGTTAAGGAAGGGCCTTTCGGACCTCAATCGGTGCGGTGCCCATAAAGGTATAAAAATAATAATTTACCTGCTTTGGCACCAAATCTGGAAGTGAATCAAATAATGCAAATGCTAAATCAGCTGTATATCTGGTTCCTCATTAATAAAATGGCACTAAATAAAGTTGACACTTCTTTTAATGAAAGGAGAGAAATTCAGGTTTGTAAAAAAAAATTTCCATTCATCCCTTATCAGGTAACAATGCAATTATCTCAAGGAGAGTTCACTAGGGTTATGTCCACTGTTCAAGCTAAGCAGGACTCATTAAAGTCTTGTAATATGTATGAAACTTCTCGTAAGATATGTCTTTTGTGAGTGGCCTGACAATTCTGTGCAGGCAGGGGTGTGCTTGAAAATTCAAGTAGTGCATGGAGGTGTCACACATTCTGCATGGCCAGTCACATGCTAAGCTTAGGGGGAATATTGTATTCGGCTAAATTCGACCTTGGGTTGAAAGTATTTTACCTTCTAGGCAGAAATAATCATGCTGTTTTTTTCATAGAGGCAATCAACCTCAATCAATTTTATTTGAAGTAGTAGTGAATGCCAGTCCTACATATTAATAATTTTGAGCTATAATTTGCACTATGTAATTGATATTAACATTTATCTAATATGTAGTTGAAACATAAGGTTTGTGATAACAACTCTTGACACTGGTTAATGCTCTACATCTTTGTATTGACTGGACTGTAGCGGGGGCGATGACCACCATAAGGAACTACCTTTCTGGTGAGTGCAATTCCAGTTTAGAGGGACTACTCCATGTTCATTTTTTTTTTGTAAAGGCAGCATTACAATTGCCATCTTCTGGGACTACACCTGTCAACAATGAGTGGTTAAATAATTGTTTTCCCAGCACACACCAAAGTTCTTTTAATAACTTTGGATGTATCCTATCAGGCCTCATTGATTTATATCTGAGGCTCTTTACCTCTTTGAAAACTAAACACACGTAATTACTTAGGCAGCCATCTACACCTTCATTATCTAACTCCCAACTTTTCTCAGTGTAACTAATTTGTCTACTATTTTATTAACGGTTTAGTGACCTTAGAACGTCCTTTAAAACACACCCTATGGTTTTTACATAGGTAGGGAAGGCCGGTATACAGAAGATCAGGGTATCATTTGACAGTCTGGGGTCTTCTCTGTAAGACCCCACTGTAACTGGGCTTGGTGCTAGCACCGGTTACACTGGTATAATAGAGAATACAGTTGGATGCAGCCACGCAGTTTTGTCACAGGAGACAGAGGGCCTAAAAAAAAAGACCCACAACGAGGATACTGAGAATAACTTTATTTATTGCATAAAGCACTGACGACAACCCGGGGGTGACACCAGAGGCAGGGAACCAGTAATAAACACCGAACATGTTTCAAGCTACAGAGAGCTCTTCATCATAGGCATTTTTTCTTGCCTTAATCGGACTGTTCTTTCATGAAGATATATACGACTGAGAGCGACAGGACAGGGGTAAACCCACCCAGTTACAATACGTACTGTATCAGTGTACTGAATGGATATTAGCTGGCTTGGGAGGGGTTATATATGTTTTTTGAGTATGTTACTAATGTAGTTGGTGCAGGCATACAGGGCGACAGCAGAGACAGAAATGGGGCAGAAAGGCAGCAGGGTTATAGATCCCTTCTACTCTATGATAAGAATATGAGTGTAATAAGAAAAAACAGAGATGGATCCAGGCAAAGCTGAGACCTTTGCACCAGCTGGCAACAGCCTGTCTGCCGGCAGCAGGTCCTGGCGAGAAAGGTGTTGGTGCAGTGGATTGGACCTTATGCAGGCACAGTGGCACAAATGTGACTGGTTGTTACAGCAAACAGTGATAATAATTAAAGATGGGGGCTTGTGTTGCACGGCACATATACTACATGTGGTGGTAAGGGGAGATTTTCTAACCGAGAGGCAGTGTAGGGTGCCAAAACTGATCGAAAAAGAACACTCTGCACTTTGCCCTCAGCGTGAAGGCAATCCAGCAGCTGAGGGAGGAGCAGAAGAAGGTGTCTACTCCAGCATCGTCTATATCAGGATATAGTCACCCACTGGAACTCCACCCTGGACATGATGGAGCAGATCTGATCATTATAGACGCAGACGTTGATACAGCATGGCTCCTATCATTATATAGTGAACTGGACACAGACGGTGGTACAACATAACTCCCATCACTATATACTGAGCCAGACATTAGGATGTTAATTACCCAGGTCTTTAAGGAGTTAAAAGTATCATATGACACAGACTGTTGATATGGTTTAAATCAGTGGTTCTCAACTCATGGTTCGCGACCCCTGTCTTCAGTGGGTCGCGGAGGGTCAGGGCCGGACTGGAGGCATACCAGGAAAATTCTACACATTCTAGCGGCAATCCGCGAGCCGCAGGCTGTCAGGACCGCGGCCGCAACAATCAGGGCCATCAGGCAGCCTCCGGTCCGGCATGTACTTTAGTATTACTTCCCGACCGCAAAGCAAGTTGCTTTATTACTTTGCGGTCGCTGTCTGCTCCTAGTGGGAGCTGAATAAAGTTTTTCTCTGATTGCTCCTCCCCTCTTCCTGCTGCAGCCCGCGGACAGCCTTTCCACTCCCTCATTTAGATTTAGATCAGATGACATTTAATAGGTGTAAATGTTTATAATACAAACAAAATTATGTCAGATTTGGTTAAATGTCAGGTTGCTTTTTTTCATGAACTTAAATATTCCGAGCAGAGTCTAGTTAAAAATACCACACATATGTAAATGTACAAAGCTACCGGGCTTTAGCTATCTTGTGAAAAAATTCTAAAAATGGAAAGACTGGCAAACACTGAATACGATTAAAGAAGAAGCAGGTGTGAAGAACAGAAGGCAGTATCCCTTAAATTCTATTTAGTTGTATGATTATCATCACAGTAAAAATAAAGCACAAAACAATGGAAATTCTGACTCTTAATCAACCCTTCAGCACACTGGTCCAAAAGCTATAGACTTACACTAAAGCATCAAGTACCTGATTTATTGCTGGTATTGCTAGTACAAAAATACCAGTCGCCTCTAAAATGTTGCATCTGGTTTCTTTTAGAGCTTAAGGGAAAATAACAGTGCAAAAATAGAAATACGTCTACTGTATCAACAGTCACCAATGAGTAATTCACTCTGTCTACTGATTCAATTGTATGTTCCTTAGGTCACATGCAACTTAACCCTTAAAGTTTAGCTCTAGCTAGCAGTTGTACATATGTTCCTGGTAAAGAGTCATAGATGTTCATGGTTGTTAGCTATAGTCAATCTCCCACTTAAATCTGGGAGCTCAAGTGGGAGATGGACTTTAACAGAATAAACAATATATTGTAATATAGAGATAAAATGTTAGTAAGTACAGGTTCTTCATTAAAAAGTAGACTCGTGCATTTGTTTTCACTTGAACTTTATTTTTAACGAGAAATTGCCTGTTTCTGTTTGGAAATGGTACTTAAAAAGTTACTAAAGCTTCATCGAAGGTATGTACTTGATGGTTTGGACGTAACTGCCGGTAATTTGTTCTTCTTTGTCTTTAATGTTTCATGTCATGCTTGCTACCCAGACTAGGAGGATGCTCAGACATAACAGGTCACTGGAAATAGTTCTGCCTATGGGGACAAAAAGACCTCCACCAGAGCTGAATTTACATTCCAGGCACTACTGGCCCTCTAGACATATGCATCAGCTAACTAATGGAAATCTGTCCATGCATTCAGCCCTTAAAATGCAAAAAAGCTTAAGCATGACAGATACTTTAGATGCTAAATAATGGCATCAGTGAACTATTAATAAATATTTACCTATAAAATACCATAAGCATTATATTAAAAAATGCATTACTGCCTCTTTAATGAAGTCTCTTTTCTTTTTGAATTCCTTCTATACACTTCTTTTTTATATACATAATGTTTCAAGAGATTAAGGAATATGATTTTTTTTTTGAAAGCACTGTCAATCAACCTAGAAATTATTGGGTCAAAATAAGTCGGTTAAACATGTGCTGTGTGAAAGGTTTGTTGTGTCGATTAAACAATTTCCTTCCTCCTACTCTTTTTCATTACTCACTTGTGAGGTTTCACAGATGTTGAATACAAATGATCTAATGGGTTTGCATACACACACAACCAACGCTTTTTGTCACACTGTTATACTGTTTAGCATAACCTGTAATTTTCATCACATATAACTGAGTTTCTAGCTGTTAAATGCAATGGGAATAAGGACATTTTCCAAGTCTTACTTAATTCTACATTTACGTGTGACACAATACCCAAAGTAATCAGCATCTATAAGATACATTAATAAGCAGCAGCTGGTAATTCAGAAAATTAGTGTAACTTCTGGCCGCAGAAACTATTATTGCCTTTTAAAGAGAACAGACAGCATACATTTTCAGATACAGGTTATTTCTGAAATCCTCCTTTCCATTAATAACAGCCATTCCCAAAAATGAAGTCTGAGTATTTTTTGCAGGAAACAGAGAATCCAAACTATATGAACTGGGATGGTTAAGCCAACGGTACATTAGGTTGCCAAGTCCCCTAAGAGCTGCCCTTTATCCTTGCAAAGTAGTGACTGCTCTATGTAGCAAAGAGTGATAATCCCCTTTAAAGGTTAACTGAGTGATATCCAATAGGGGGTCTTAGTCATTGAGTTATACAGAGTAGAAAGCCCCCTTCTCATTGTGAAATCTATAGCAAAAGTGAAAGGATGGCTTACATTTCGTGTGTGCATATATATATATATATATATATATATATAATCAAAAACTGTCTGTGCTTCACACCCTTATAAATGAGAGGTTTTAGTTAATGAATTGGCCAAAGCATAATTAAGCTCACCCGCCATGTCAAGGCACACTCTCAATAGGGTGAGACTGAGAACCTACTCTCACCTCCTACATAGTGGGCACACAAAGCAGTTTATACTGCTACCAAAACCTTATTATTGTGTTGGGGAGGTGCAAGTAGACCTCCTCCCAATTAACCCCTGGACAGCAAGCTGCAACCAGACAGATGAGAAGCCAACAACTTCAACTACAGTATCTTACAAAAGTGAGTACACTCCTCACATTTTTGTAAATATTTTATCATATCTTTTCAACACTGAAGAAATGACACTCTGCTACAATGTAAAGTAGTGAGTGTACAGCCTGTATAACAATGTACATTTGCTGTTCCCTCAAAATAACTCAACACACATCCAGTAATGTCTAAAGCTTGGCAACAAAACCCTCTTGGGCATGGAGTTTACCAGAGCTTCACAGGTTGCCACTGGAGTCCTCTTCCACTCCTCCATGACAACATCACTGAGCTGGGTGGATGTTAGAGACCTTGCGCTCCCCCATCTTCTGTTTGAGGATGACCCACAGATGCTCAATAGGGTTTAGGTCTGGAGACATGCTTGGCCAGTCCATCACCTTAACCATCAGCTTCTTTAGCAAGGCAGTGGTTGTCTTGGAGGTGTGTTTGGGGTCGTTATCATGTTGGAATACTGCCATGCGGCCCAGTCTCCGAAGGGAGGGTATCATGCTCTTCTTCAGTATGTCACAGTACATGTTGGCATTCATGGTTCCCTCAATGAACTGTAGCTCCCCAGTGCCGGCAGCACTCACGCAGGCCCAGACCATGACACTCCCACCACCATGCTTGGCTGCAGGCAAGACACACTTGTCTTTGTACTCCTCACCTGGTTGCCGCCACACACGCTTGACACCATCTGAACCAAATACATTTATTTTGTTCTCATCGGACCACAGGACATGGTTCCAGTAATCCATGTCCTTAGTCTGCTTGTCTTCAGCAAACTGTTTGTGGGCTTTCTTGTGTATCATTTTTAGAAGAGGCTTCCTTCTGGGACGACAGCTATGCAGACCAATTTGATGCAGTGTGCGGCGTATGGTCTGAGCACTGACAGGCTGACCCCCCACCCCTTCAACCTCTGCTGCAAAGCTGGCAGCACTCACACGTCTTTTTCCCAAAGACAACATCTGGAAATGACACTGAGCACATGCTCTCAACTTCTTTGGTTGCCCATGGTGAGGCCTGTTCTGAGTGGAACCTGTCCTGTGAACTGAGTTCAGTCTCAGAGTCTTGGCAATCTTCTTATAGCCTAGACGATCTTTATGAAGAGCAACAATTCTTTTTTCAGATCCTCAGAGAGTTCTTTGCCATGAGTGCCATGTTGAGATAGTATGAGAGCGATAACACCAAATTTAACACACCTGCTCCCCATTCACACCTGAGACCTTGTAACTCTAATGAGTCACATGACACCGGGAAGGGGAAATGGCTAATTGGGCACGATTTGGACATTTCCACTTAGGGGTGCACTCACTTTTGTTGCCAAGGTTTAGACATTAATGGCTGTGTATTGAGGGGACAGCAAATTTACACTGTTATACAGGCTGTACACTCACTACTTTACATTGTAGCAGAGTATTAATTCTTCAGTGTTGACACATGAAAATATATAATAAAATATTTACAAAAATGTGAGGAGTGTACTCACTTTTGTGAGATACTGTATATACACACACACCCAGGATATAGGATTGGAAAGTCTGTCAGATTACAGATAGTGTCACGAATGCACCCTACTCCAAGCGTGCGCGTGACTTGGTTCTGGTGGTAAAAGGATTAAAATCTGTCTGCCCTAGACCTGAAATATCATAACGCTAATATCATAATGCTGCCACTGGCAAGGCAATTTACAAATGGGGTGGCTTTAGACTAAAAACCCACACAAATAACATACTAGCCAGTAGCAAACAGCATATAAATCAAAATACAAAATAAACCATGAGACATGACAGAAAGAAGTAGCTCACTATCATCACAGGAAAAGCAACATGCCTCAAATGAGGAAATCATAGATGTCAATCCAGCTAGAAGCAAACGCAGCATAAGGCCTACCTGGAAGATCATTGAGGCACTTAAAGACATAAACTGTGAAACATTGCAACACATGGAATGGCTTTGGGAACAGGTGATGAGTTGTACCACCACTATCACACAGACCGCTTCTGATGTGTCATTACTAGAGGAAGCTCTAGGACAGCTCTCTACAGCACATTCACAATATCTTGCTCACAGCCAAATTTATGTCTCTAATTTACAGAAGATTAATTCAGAAGATGCTTTAAAGGAAATAGAACATTTCCAATGCCTTAATTCAGAAAGAGACAATTTAGTACATGAAACCAATGTAAAAGCCAAGGAGAGAATTGCTCAACTCCAAGAGATTGCTTTTCACACTTCGGCATCTAGCAAGCATTCAAAGCGCTCAAACTTCTCAAGGTCAAAATCCTCACAATGTTCAAAGAGTTCAACACTCAACCAGCAGCTTATCCAAGCCCGTGCTAAAGCAGAGGCTACCAAGATACAGGCAGCCTTTGCGCAAAGGAAGGCTAAAATAGAAATGGTAGCTCTAGACAAACAATGTGAGCACGCCACAGCCATGGCAACACTAAGAGTTCTAGAACAAGCTGCAAACGGGAGTGAGGGAAACAGTGCCAGCTTAAGTGACTTGGATAACGAGGATCCCCTTAAGCCCACCAATGACTATGTACTAAACCAAAATAGTGAACTCCTCATTGCCTCAAATGTTCCTGACAGTAGAGACATTCCTCCAAAGCAACAGGGCACCGACTCTTTGGCAGACCCCTGCGCCCAAGGTCTGTACAATGCACTAACCACTAACTGCCCTGACCTTTCTTCACACACCATAATGCAACAGCAAGCTCAACACATAAAACCCCAGATGCGAATCTACTCTCCTGCAGTGCGCCAAATCGCTGGCAACAATACTGCTCCAAATGTATCCCTGACCAGGTCTACAGACTATAAACCGCCACCAGGGATAAATACCAATGCGACCCCATACTACCCTAAGTTGCTCAACCAGAATACCACAGACAACATGATCAACACCTTTCAACCTGCTATTCCCTGCCCAAACTTCGAGATGTCAGAGTTAGCAAAGTATATGGTTCGCCACGAACTCACCAAAACTAGCCTTTCCAAGTTCGATGACCAGCCTGAAAATTACAGAAGCTGGAAAAGCACCTTCAGAACTACAATTAGTGGCCTTGGCATTACTCCTGCTGAGGAGCTTGACCTGCTGATCAGGTGGCTTGGCCCACAGTCTACAGAGCGTGTCAAGAGACTCAGGGCTGTCCACATTGATAACCCCGCAGCCGGCCTCATCGCTGCTTGGCAAAGACTAGAACAAAGTTTTGGTAGCCCTGAAGCCATAGAGGATGCTTTGTTTAAACGACTGCAGAATTTTCCAAAAATATCCGGTAAGGACAATCAGAAATTCCTGGAACTCAGTGACCTTCTCTTAGAGCTCCAGCTGGCCAAAGCAGACGTTTACCTCCCTGGCCTCAGCTATCTGGACACTGCTCGTGGAGTAAACCCTATAGTTTCCAAGCTGCCATACAATATTCAGGAAAAATGGTTAGAGCTCGGGTCAAAGTATAAAAGAGAGAATAAAGTCTCCTTTCCCCCATTCTCCTACTTCTGTGAGTTTGTCAAGAATATTGCAGAAACTAAAAATGACCCTAGTTTCTCCTACAATGACCTCAATGCCCTTGGCACCCCTCCTCAGACATACGACAGGCCGCGCTCTAATCTTAGAAACTACAGGGGTCCAGTATCGGTGAAAAAGACTAATGTCCTTCCCCCTCCTACATCAACTCCTGACGAGAACAGTCAAGGTAAAAAGATTGAGAATCCTAACCGCCTATGTCCTATTCATAAGAAACCTCATCCCCTCAAAAAGTGCATTGGCTTTAGAAAGAAACCTCTCCAAGAGCGCAAAGAGCTCCTAAAGACATATGGGGTGTGTTTCAGGTGTTGTGCTTCTACTGAACATTTTGCCAAAGACTGCAAAACCCCCATCAAGTGCACAGAGTGCAATTGTGAGGATCACGTGCAGGCGCTACATCCATCTCAGTACATCCCTGCAACTTCTGCAGACTCCCCTCCTGTGTCAAGGTACGGCGGGGAGACTACAGACCAAGTAGCAACCTTAGTGTCTTCTTCCTGCACAGAAATCTGCGGACAAGACCTTTGTGACAAGTCCTGTGCTAGAATATGTTTAGTTAAAATATATCCAAAAGGTCACCCAGAAAGGTCTCTTAAAGCGTATGCCATCCTAGATGATCAGAGCAATCGGTCCCTTGCAAGATCGAAAATCTTTGATTATTTCAGCTTAAAGGGAGACACCTACCCTTACACTTTGGGTACATGCAGCGGTATTACAGAGGTCTCTGGAAGAAGAGCCAGTGGACTCGTATTATCTTCTCTCAAGGGTGATCTGGAGTTCCCCTTACCTACACTCGTCGAGTGCAACCAGATCCCATCCAATAAAGAAGAGATTCCCACACCGGAAGCTGCTCTTCACCATCCTCATCTTAGGGCTATAGCTAAAGAGTTGCCAGCCTTCGACAAGAACACAGATATCCTACTTCTCCTGGGCAGAGACATTCTCCCAGTACACAAGGTACGTCAACAAATTAATGGACCACATGATGCTCCATTCGCCCAACGCCTTGATCTAGGTTGGGTTATTATAGGCAACATCTGTACAGGCAAAATGAAGATACCCACCAAGATCTCTTCCTTCAAAACACACATTTTGCCAGGTGGTCGCAGCGCTTGTCCTGCGGTGGCTATCGACGGATTGAGTAAGACAGCTCAAAGAGGAGAAAAGGAGTATGGATCTGATGCCCCTATAATTCTGACCCCAGCTACACTACTCACCCAAAAGGTCGGGACTGCTGCAATTCCTCCTGGGAACTTTGATTGTAGCAATATTTTCAGACGCCAATGGCAGCAGGTACAACATCTGTCTAATGTATTTTGGCGTCGTTGGAGAAACGAATACTTACACATGCTTCAGAGCCGTCACAAATGGCAGACGTCTAAACCTGACCTTCAGGTAGGTGACCTTGTCCTTTTGAAGGAGAATCAGATTCATCCCAACGAATGGCCAATGCCCAGTGGTGATGGAAGAAACCGCAAGGTAGAAGTCAAGGTGACTAAAGGAGGTGCTGAACGCCGTTTCTTCCGGCCAATCACCGAACTGGTACTTCTTCTGCCAAGGGAAGAAACCACTTGACAGTCTATTCCTCAGGTCACAGCTCGGCGGAACGCGTTTATGAACTGCCAGCTGTGTCACTCAAGAGCATTCTTGGAACATTCTATCCTCACTGGAGTATAACAGGGGTTGGTGGAAGTTTTGGCCTAGTGCGGCTTCCCTAGCCTGAAGATCGGTTCCACTTGTTAGAGTTCTGAATCCTGTCATCTTGGACTATGGCTCACATCATCGATACATGACCTTTGGGACTTTCGGCTCAACTTCATGTTTATTCTGTTTATAATTGTATTATTATATGTTCTTCCACTCTGCATTCCCCATTGCAACATTTCTTTCACTTGTGGACTTTAATAGTTATTGTGTTTCAGATAATTTTGAAATCTAAAGATTTCATGCGGGGAGTGTCATGTCTCATGGTTTATTTTGTATTTTGATTTATATGCTGTTTGCTACTGGCTAGTATGTTATTTGTCCCTGCTGGGCTCCCTTAGTCAGGTTGTATTCAGCTAACCCCTCCCCTTTCCGGTAGATTCTGTGCTGTTAACTATACTGTCTGGTAGCAGCCATTTTTATGTGATTTGTTAGCAAGAACTACTGTCTTTTCACCTGCATATCTGTACATATTTTCAAGGATTGTCAGCCTGAAGATTAAAAACTTTACTGAGATCCTCTTCTACATGTCAGTTTTGCTGAGTTGACACTGTCTGCTGAACTTTCATTGTGTGAGTACTGGTCAATACAAACTTAGCAGTTGTCTCAGGAACCCATATCTCACAACTTTGTTAAGTGAGGCAGAATAATATGCTTAAACACAATAACTATGTGATTTCAAATTACCAATAAATTGGTCTAATCAGGTAACGCGAGACAAAGGCAGAACTTATTAAAGGAATATTTATTATGACCAAAAAATTGTCACAGTGCATACAAAAACAGATGATGTACAGATTATTTACACCAAACATAAAAAAAATAAAAAGGAAAAATTAACAGAAAACTTAACTACTCACTTGAAGGGCAAAGTAACAGTTTTTCTGTCCGTAGTGCTCCGGCAAGAAAAGATGGTGACTTATTACACCTGTACTTCATTGGTTGATGGCAGACGAGCCCCTGCTGGTGACCAATAGGGTTGCTTGTAAAGACTTTTAAAATCCTTTCCCAGCAACTTGGCCCGCAGAGACCACTGGTCTCCCTGCTGCAACAGTTAAAAGTCTGTACGAACAACCACTAAAGGCGCTTGTACAGACCTTTAACTGTTATAGCAGGGAGACCAGTGGTCTCTGCCGGCCAAGTAAACCCCTGACGGTGAACCTACGGATTTCCACTCTCGTTATCTCCGCAGCATTACAGGGGTTAACAGGAGCAGAAATCCGTTTCCACGTCAGGAGTTTAAAAGGTCGTGCGAGTGAGCCTATTGGTCGCCTGCATGGTCTTCCTCTGGCATCAACGGCCCCTTAACTCCTGACGCCGAACCTACGGATTTCCGCTTCAACCCCTGCATGCTGTGGAGATAAGGTAGGCGTTTTACCACCACTATATTCTATTCTACGTTTGCCTGAAGACTAATGCACA
This sequence comes from Spea bombifrons, assembly GCF_027358695.1. Taxonomy (NCBI): domain Eukaryota; kingdom Metazoa; phylum Chordata; class Amphibia; order Anura; family Pelobatidae; genus Spea; species Spea bombifrons. Next base: position 37,029,534 of record NC_071088.1, read on the forward strand.
AGTCTAGTATCAATGTACTCGAAAGATGTTGCTGAACACATATTGGGGTGTTTGACAGTGACATATACCAGGAGCTATAAATTCATACCTGAAGTACAATTTGTATGAAAAAAATACAACACAATTACTACCTCAAACTTTAGGAAAGGGTGGTAGCAGAATTAGTGCAAGGAAAGGGTTAAAATACCAGCAGTTAACATGACTTTGGGTTGTCTAGTTTTCCAAAATATATGGTTTGATGGGGTAAATTGAATTGGTCGGCTTTAAACATGTCCCAAATAGAACATGGAACAGAATGACCAGATTTGGGAAAATAGTGGTTTGGAAATAGCAAAATAACTTGCAAAAAAAAAAAACATAAAAACATTGGGTATTTCTAAACTCAGGACAAATAGGAGAATCTATTTAGCAGGTTTTTTTCATTAGCTTTTGTATATACGTAAAAGATTTTTCAAATAAAAGTGTGAAGTGCTTTTTTTCAACTTTTCACCATATTTTTTAATATGAAATTTGATGATATGATTAATAAATGATATCTGAAGAAAGCCCTTCTTGTTCTGAAAAAAAAACAATATATAACTTGTGTGGGTATAGTAAATGAGAAAGAAGAAAATTACAACTAAACACGAGCACTGCAAAAGAGTTAAAACACCCTTGTCACTAAGGCTACAAAAAACAGCCTGGTCCTTAAGGGGTTAAAGAATAGCTTGGCTGGGGGTTCATATAAAAAACATGGTTATTTATTTGAGGCCTCTGCATTAGCATACCTAGGAACTACTTAAGTTAGGCTACAAAGGGTTCTCCACTTCAGATACAGTGGCTTTGTGAGGGAGTGGGGCTCACCACCAAGGGGCATGCATACCCAAGTGAGAGGCAGGGCTAGTGACAGATAGCTGTAAGGGAGTTGGGTGTGGAATGGAACTTAGCTAGGAGTGGATGTGGCTAAACACCACTATCATGCCTCCAAGAAATATAAGCCTGACTTAACCTGGAGACTCTAGGTCAAACCCATTCATCTTACAGTAGTTGCTCAATGTTTCATTTGCCTTAATAATAACTCATTTAATTAGAAATAGAGGGGGTTTTTGATCTCTAAACATGAACAATATTATTTTCAAGTACCAACGCCTATTGCAATATGATTTTAGCCACTGGTAAACACAACAAAAGCAGATGAAAAGAATGATCTCAAGATAATGCAGATGTTTTCTTTCTCTTTATATTAACCCAATGTCTTAACATTTTGCTTACTCTATTCAAAAAAAAAAAAAAAAAAAGTGAAATAGAGCAGAAGTCATTTTGCCACAAAAATAGAAAACTAGCATTTTAAGACAGACATTTTAGCTTTTCTTAAACTGTTTTTCTTTGGTATAGTACAAGTAAACTAGGACACCATCCTTTAAGTAGGACAACATATTGGCTTGAAACAGCAGTACTGCAGCTTCTAAACATAAAAGTGCACACTATAAGCAATTTGCCTATTTTCTTTGGAATATATTGTGTTTATCCCCCTTCCTCCATTTTTAGCTAATAATCATTTGATTTGAATTGTTTTATTTATTTTCACTCAGTGTTTTAACAAAAATGAGCAGAAAAAAATAACGCTGCGAAATTCTAGTTTTATACCTGTTAAACACTGTCATCAAGTATAGTTACAGGACCATATTAACCAAGGGTCACATGGAGCAATCGTGGTAGGGGACCATGAGTCTCCATCCTATAGTAGAATTGATTAATAGCCTGAGATGATCCACTGGTGTTATAAACCGTGCTGCTCATGAGCTCTGGATTAATGTAAGGGACTAGCTGAGAGGAGTCGGCTCTACATCATTACTTGATTAATCCAGTACATAGCCAACGCCTCTCTTCCAGTGTCCATCTGCTCACAGACAGGAAGAACGGGAGGGCTTTAGGTCACAAAGTGTCCTTTGATTGACTCCTTCTTCTTCCCTTGCTCCACTGTCCATAATTTTTTTCCCTCCATGGTACATGCAGTGGTGTATTTATTTTTGGGACAGTGCCCCAAGTCACCTCATCTCTGTGGTCGGTATCTCTGGTACAATAAAAGGCCCTGCACACCATATCGGAGCCTATCGCCTTTTAATGAATTCTATGGAGGCAGTGCTGGTACAAAATATCATACATGTACTGTGCCCTGTGCTGCTCGAACAGATACATGATATAAATTATATTACCGTATTTGTTCGATTATAAGACGACCCCCCAAAATTTGAGTATTAATTTAGGAAAAAAAGAAAAAGCCTGAATATAAGACGAACCTATAAGAAAAACGTTTTACTAGTAAACTATTTTTTCATATTTAATAAAAATTATGATTGAAAAAAATGATATTTTTGTTTTTATTTCCATTTGCCACTCTGCCCCAGTTATGCACATAACTGCCCCCCAGAAATGCCTTACACCCCCTATATGCCACTCTGCCTCTCTAAAAAGCCGCTCTGCCCCCAGATATGCCTTTTAACCCCCCTATATGCCACTCTGCCCCCAGACATGCCTTATACACCCCTATATGCCATTCTGCCTCCCTGATATGCCTTTTAACCCCATATTTTCCACTCTGCCTCCCTGATATGCCTTTTAAACCCCTATATGCCACTCTGACTCCAGAAAACCATTTAACCCCTCCATGCCACTCTTACCACCCCACGACATACCAGTGCATCCCTTTACTCCCTGGTGTCTAGTGGGGCAGCCGGTGGGCATCTGTGCGATGCAGACCTCCGCTGTTGCTGTTGCTGCCGGTACTTCCCCTGCAGCTTCTATGACTGAGCACCGGCATCACATCACCTTCCAGTGCGCCACCATAGAAGCCTCGGCAGAAGTTCCGGCAGCAGCGGAGGTTGTCTGTGTGCATCCCACAAACTTTTACCGGCTGTGGGATGTGCACAGACTACCTCCGCTGCCGCTCTGTCATAGAAGCCCCCAGAGGAAGTGCCAGTAGCAGCAGAGGCTGTCAGAGAGGAGGATCCAGGTCCCCTGCAGCGCTGTGGGGGATCTGGATCTTAGTCTTGTAGTCAGACCTCTATCTGAGGTCTGATTAGAAGACGACCTTGAATATAAGACGAAGGGTATTTTTCAGAGCATTTGCTCTGAAAAAACCTTGTCTTATAATCGAGCAAATATGGTATATAGATAGATATTGTCAGAGAAGCATCCGTGCCCTGGGGCCAGCCTCCTCCCTACAGACTATGGGCCCTGGCCCTAGAAGGTGTCCGTTGGGACTACTTCTTCCCCCTGGTACAGAGTGCCATATTTCCCCAATTACTAGAGACTGTGGAGCTCAGGTACACATTTGAGGTACGTGGATTTTCAAAGGGGGTTTCATCTGTGGTGTTTTACTCTTCATAGGGTCAGGATTTACAGGACAGAAACCTCTATGGCCAGTATTTGCACAAATATCCATATCTCATATCCAGCCATATTAAACTGGTTTCAGCCAGAGGTCAGGAAACCGCCCGTGTCTACCATCCCCCCCACAGGATAGCAACTACAATAGCAGCCCCCTACTGGGCTGAAGTGGGGCAGAGTACAAATGAGAACTATGTGTGTTTTGTAACTATGCGTCTCACATTAAACACAGTTCTGATTTTATCCTCAAGCATCTAGTCTAAGCTGATGTTTCTTGAGGAAAAGGCTTTAGCAGATGATATTCTGACATTGGCCTATAATAAGCAAGAGGTTCAGCCGTCGGAGAAGCGGAGGAAGCCAACTTTAACAGATATACCCATTCGAGTTACAGAGATCCGTTACATATATACACATATACTGTATATATATATATATATATATATATATATATATATACACTTGTGTGAAAAATAAAGTATATCCTCTTTGAATTCTATGGTTTCACATCATCTGTTCCTTAGCAGGTCTAACAATTAGGTAAATACAACCTCAGATTAACAACAACACCTGCCATATTACACGGTGTCATAATTTATTAAACCAAAAAAAAGCAAAAATGGAGAAGCTATGTGTGAAAAAGTACACTTTATTTTTTAATAGCAGAACAACTTTAAGTAGCAATAACCTGAATTAATCATTTTCTGTATGACTTTATCAGTCTCTCACATCGTTGTGGAGGAATTTTGGCCCACTCTTCTTTACAAAGTTGCTTCAGTTCATTGAGGTTTGCATGCATTTGTTTATGCACAGCTCTCTTAAGGTCCAGCCACAGCATTTCAATTGTGTTGAGGTCTGGACTTTGACTAGGCCATTGAGACACCTTGATTCTTTTCTTTTTCAGCCATTCTGTTGTAGATTTGCTGGTGTGCTTGGGATCATTGTCCTGTTGCATGACCCAATTTTGGCCAAGCTTTAGCTGTAGGACGGATGTCCTCACATTTGACCTTAGAATACTTTGGTATACAGACCAACTCAATAGTCAACTCAATGACTGCAAGGTTCCCAGGTCCTGTGGTTGCAAAACAAGCCCAAATCTTCACCCCTCCGCCATCGTGCTTGACAGTTAATATGAGTTGTTTGCTGATATGCTCTGTTTGTTTTTTTGCCAAATGTGGTGCTGTGCATTATAGACAAACATTTCCATTTTGGTCTCATCTGTCCAAAGGATATTGTTCCAGAAGTATTGTGGCTTGTTCAGATGCAACTTTGCAAACCTAAGCCGTGCTGCCATGTTCTTTTGAGAAAGAAGAGGCTTTCTCCTGGCAACGCTTCCAAACAAACCGTACTTCAGTACGTTCAGTTTTTTTCTAATTGAACTGTCATGAACGTTAGCATTTATCATGCTAACTGAGAATTGTAGAATCTTGTTTTTTGGGGATTTCTCTGAGCATTGCAAGATCTGCTGGGAGGTCCACTACTGGGAATATTGGCAACTGTCTTGAATGTTTTCCACTATTTAATAGTCTGCCTCTTTTTCCTGATGTAGCGTTAAACTTTAATCAGGCCTTGGTCATAGACCTATCTCTTGCATTTCTAAATTTCCCCAGCATATTAACCTCTATTACTTCTGTTGGGAGGACTTCCTCATATTACAATGAAGCCTCTGATCCTCTAGTTTTAGATCATGATAACCACTATTTTGTTTTCTTCTGTTAACCTTCCTGGGCCTCAGGCAAACTTCAGTTAAAATGAAATATTCTAATTATTATTAATTCTATTTATTTTACTTTTCATTATAAGATGGAAAGGTTCACTGTCTAAATGACATACTACACAAGCTAACCCCCAAACATTTTACACTTAAACAAATAGTATTTCTCAATTAATAATGAATACATAGCAAATCCATTATTCCAAGGCTGTGCTGAAAGAAATTAAAACTTGAATTATGGCTTTTTTGACCATGCTGCATTTAAGAGTTGCCCTGGGGGCTGTAATTTAATTAACACACTTGTAATCATCATAAATACAAAACAAATGTGACAGGAAGTGACCTGAAGGCCGAAACTACTACAGGCATCATATATACATATATAAATGAGCAGTGAATTATTAGAATCCTAAAATGTAATGCAATTTCACTGAATTAATTTCCTTCTTCATGATACCAGGTCTTGCAAACAAAGCATTACCCAGGGTTTAACTCAATAGTCAGAGGTCTCAAGTTTGGAAAATGAAGATTAAACAATATAATTCAATCCAACTACAGAATCTTTTTCAAGTTAGGAAAATTGGGCTTCAGGGAGATTTATAAGTGGTCTGAGGACAGAGCCACAAGAAGCCAGAAAGACTGCATAAAAATAATGCTGTCAAAAATCGTTGAAGACGTAGTTGTGTCAAATTTTACACCTGTGTAGTGTTTATAACACGAATACTAAGTTTGTATGTTACAATGTGGTTATGTGTTTTGTTTTTCTTAAAAAAATCTTTTTAAAATCTGTTGGTTAATTCACAGAAAATGCTCTTCCTTACAAATTGTTAGAAATTAATATAGTATTTCTAAGTCCAAATCCATTTCTTACATCTTCAGGACAAACCAGACAAATAAACTGTGTATAACCTGAGTGAGGAGGTCGGGGAGGAGACACCTTGCAGGGCATACAATGGACTCTGTCTGTACTCCACGATGAACGAAAAATGACTGAAAGATACAGGCAGGGCTGGATGATTCAGACAGAGCTGGATAGCACAGGCTGGAATGGATAGTACCAACAGGACAGATTAGAAAAGCAGTGCTACGACTATGAATCAGACAGGCAGAACAGAATGGAAGCTCACAGACAGGGCAGAAGCTGAATAGTCCTGAGGAAATGGCACCTGGCAAGATGCCCCTCAGCCAGGAAACACCAGTCAGGAGCAGCCACAGGAGACACAGCCAAACAGGGAGCCAGATCAACCAAATCACAACCACAATGCAGAAACCCAATACAAAAGCCCAGTTTGCAATAAGCAGCAGGTAGGCTGCGCAGGCTAACGAGACCCAGCTGACAGTATCAGAGTGGAGCAAAAATTCCAAAACTCTGTAGAGTGGACACTACAGGTTGAAAGTGAAAATAGCACCACAACCAATATTATCCACACAGGAGTCCAACAAGCAGAGTGGAACCGTGTCAATAGCTGTTCAATGTAGGTGACCTAGCTGTCTGAGTTGTTGGGGGTCTTTGTCAAGTTCTCATGGGCGACTTTAACAATGATCAGGCCATGATGACTGTCAGGAGGGACATAATCTAAAGTGTTAAGATTAAATTTAAAATTTAAATGCGATTAAATTATTAGTGGCTTGTATCGCTGCTCAATGTATCAATCTGGTGGTCAGTGTTCATTAAATAAATACCCTTAATTTTGCTACCACTTACTAGTAGACTTGCGAGCCGGCGAAGTCTCCGTGTTCTTCATATTCTATGAATATTCCCCGTTCCTGTGTTCATTTTGGGCTAATATTCGCATATGTTCTTCGTATTTGTTTTTCTCTTCGTCTTCTGACCGTAGGATTGTGCCAGGATTTAACGGTCCATAAGAGCAACTCTACTGGTTTCTGGCAGGGGGCTTGTCTGGCATCAGCCAATAAATGGCAGCTGCTCTTCATTGGTTGATGCCAGATGAGCCCCTTGCTGGCGACCAATAGAGTTTAAATCCTGGTGCCAATCCTGGCCAAGTTGCTCCAAGAGCAGTTGTCTCAGACAACCACCAGGGAAACCATCCAGTTCTACCAGTTAAAAAAAAAAAAAAAACAGGCAAAAAATATAAAAAAATGAAATAAAATTAGCACTCTATCTTCCAAAAAATTATGTCACGTGAAGCGTTGAAATACTGGTATTTGAAAAACCCATAAGGTGTCTAGCTTTCAAAAAGTGGTATCAATGTGCTCAGGAGATGTTGCTGAACACATATTGTTTATCAGTGACACATACCAGAAGCTGTTAATTCATAACTAACTTACAATATGTGCGAAACAAACACACAAAAATACTAGCACAAAGTTTGACAAAGGCTGGTGATAGAATTAGTGCATGGGAAGAGTTAAAATATCAAAAATATTTGAAATATGCTGGGGTGTCTAGTTTTTAAAAATATATGGTTTCATGGGGTAAACAGAGCTGGGTGACTTTAAAGATGTCCCAAATAGGACATTGAGGAAGGATGACCAGATGTCAAAATTCCAATTTAAAAAATGCACACCTCCCAATTGTTGGCTCTCAAACAACAAGACCAACCTATGCGTTGGTGGTATCACTGTACTCGGGAGATTTTGCATAATACATATTGGAAGTGATATATACCAAAAGGTGTAAATTTATATCTGAAATACAATTTATGTGAACAAAAAAAAACACCAAAAGAATTACTACCATAAACTTTGACAAAAGCTATTGGTAAAATTAGTGCATGGAAAGAGTTAAATTACTAGCATTTGAAATACCCTGGGGTGTCTAGTTTTTTAAAAATATATGGTTTGATTGGGGTAAATTAAATTTCTTTGAAGATGTCCCAAAAAAGACATTGGGCAGGATTACAAGGTTGGAAAATGGTTTTGAAATAGCAATACTCCACTTGTACTTATAGCCCTATAACTTGCTATTACATAAAAACATAAAATTAAATATTTCTAAACGCAGGACAAATATTAGAAACTATTTAGCAAGTTTTTTGTCATTAGCCCGAGTCATTAGATGAGTAAAAGATTTTTCAAACAACAGTCCGAAAAAGTGTTTTTTTATTGCTCACCATATTTTATTATTTTGATTATAGTTAATTAGATGGTGTGATCAAAATAATGGTATCTAAAGAAAGCCCTTCTTGCCCTGAAAAAAAACAATATACAACTTGTGTGGTGCACTAAAGGAGAGAGAAGAAAATTACAGCCTTGGTCACGAAAGGTACAAACAGAAAAAAACAGCTCGGTTGCAACACTGGAGTGTCTCTTTAACCTGCAAGTTGTTTGGGAGTTGCAAATGTGAGGTGGAACTACTGTAAGTTTCAAATTTCACCTCAGGTCCCCAGGGGGTTGCAAAGTGAGATACATCCACCCAACAGTTAAATAAAAAACAATAATAAAAAAAGTCCACCAATTGACTTCTTTTTGAACAGGTTCTAGACTTATGGTCTGCTTTAACAAATCCATAAATTACCCTAAAGACCACTCAAAAAGAGTGAGTGAGTATATCATTTGCACCATCGTTTTTGTTTTGCATCTGGTCCTCCATTACTTTATTGAAATTGTAAAATCTAGCAAGGGTCCTTCTTTAATTTGTTTTACCATATATAGATAGGTATTGAGAGATAACAAAGGAGATGTAGTGTCTAAAGGAGACAGAGGGAGATGTAGTGTCTAAAGGGGAATGTAAATGAGAGTGGTGTGCCAATTACAATAAGAGGTATAGAACACTTCAAATGAGTGGAGCAGTCATAGAGATCAGTTACCTGAACAGGCATTGTGTATTTCAAACAGTAGAGTTGATATGTTTTTAGAGAAAGGAGGAACTGAGTAAGTTGAATGCAAGATTTTGAAAGAATAATAACAGCAGAATAGGTAGGGTGAGAACTATATAAGTAACTGAAGCAGGTGAAATGGTAGAATTGTCCATTTTAAGTGAATGAGCTCCGGATAAATGAAATAAAATATTTTATAGACAAGGTAGGCCACAACATACAAGAAAACCAGGCATTCACCCAGGGAGCCAAGTGGCACAGAGGTGCCTCTACTTGCATCCTGCAGACATCTCCCTGTTGCTGACCCAGCCCAAAAAACAGCCCCATAGACAGGATGTAACATTGTATGTCAAATGAATGGCACGGTATAAAGCAGTGGTGGTATGCAAGTCTAAGTCCTGTCAGTGGACAGTGCTTCAGCAATGTTTTTTTGGAATGGTAGGCTCTGGGGGTTAACCAAAACATGGTCCATGGTTCTTAAAAGCAGCGTAAAGGAGAGAGGGTTAATAAAGATGGGTAGAGAGTTAAAAACAGAAGGGATTAAACCAATATCAATGTCATGGTTGTTAAAGCTAAGTTCAAAAACTGGCCAGATTCACTCTATGTTTGAACCTTCTTTGTATCTGATTTGTTGCTGTGAGACTGTTTTAGCCCCATTAAGAGACTGAAAACAAATCCTTATATTAAATGTCTTCCAGCACAACATAGATGCTATCATTGATGGTTCACATTCTACTGTGATGGTAACAGATATCCAGCTAGCAGGTGCTCTTACGGAAACAACTCTCAAAACATGATAAGTAAAACCGTACAAGCTACTATATTTAGCTATGTACCACTGTAACATCACCGGGATTCCCCTTATGGGAAAACCTTCAGAATATCCAGTTACTTAAGGTTGTTGAAGATTTGCCAGCATCTATCTGAACAGAACTGAATGAAGAAACGTTTGAATGCCATCCAAAGCTGCCCTTGAAGGAGTTAGAAGATTTTCTTTCCATGGATGATTAAAACTGGCAGATGAGGTGGGCCACGCTGACATTTAAAATTTCCTAGATTGGATTTTTATTTCTTTCACCCTCTATTTTGATGTGTGTGCAAACTCTTAATAATTTCTCCATTGTTATAATACATTTCTAGGTCATCTACTGTAATGTACATTAAGTGCTTAATGCTAATCATTTTACTAAGAGGCAGAAGTAATTTCCAAATACATGCACTTGCATTGTTCCAGAAGTATATTTTTGCAGATGTATTGTTGACACATATACCATTTAAATATTAAATATGTGTCATCAGTGGTCAGTGTTTAAAGAAACACAACGTACAGTTGTGAGTCTAATGACAATACAAGCCACCGACTGAGCATGGGTTTGTAAATGTGTTGCTTTTTTCAGCTCATATGTCTTTGGTGCATGCTGGATAAAATAGCCAGCATATACATTTATTTTTGTTTAACGCTGTTAAGCGTTAAGACAAACTGCTGACTTTCAGAATGTTTCGGAGGTCTACATTTACTTAATTTATTTTCATAAATCCATTTGTAAATGGATGTTTCTCAGACTGTACACAGGTATTAAGTGGAGTGCCTCAGGGGTCTGTCCTGGGTCTTCTTTTTAATTTGTTTATTAATGATGTCCCATGCTGCACTGAGAGCCATGTTACAGTTCTTGCTGATGACACAAAATTAGGCCGGGTAATTCAGACTAATCTTGATGTTTCTTCTTTTCAGGAGGATTTAGACAGAGTTGGGGACTGGGCGGGCAAGTGGCAGATGAGGTTCAACATACATAAATGCAAAGTTATGCATTATGGTAAAAATAACTACAATGCAACTTATACTATGAATGGAATATCCCTGGGGAAACTACCAATAAGGACTTAGCAATAATGGTTAACAACATACTTGGCAACAGTGGGCAATGCCAGCAAGCAGCTGCAAGGGCCAATAGGGTTTTGGCATGCATAAAACGGGGTATTGATTCACGGGAGGACAATATCATCTTCATACCTGGGAACTCCTCGGCTACTCGGAGCCTTCCCTTGCGGGACGCGGCCAGGACTGCACACTGACGCCAGCACGCGGTCTCGCTGATGTCGGGGGAGTTCCTGCTGACGTTGGGGGCGTTCTGTTCAAAAGAAAAAATGGGTGGGTCTTGACCCAGAAAACCAGAGGAGCAGCACTCACCTGGCAATCTCTGGGTCAAACCTCTGAGAGTTCCCAGGTATGGTCATCTTGCCTCTTTACAGGTCAATGGTAAGACCTCGCCTTGAATTTGCCGTACAATTCTGGGCACCGGTCCTTAAAAAGGACATTAGGGAACTAGAAAAAGTCCAAAGGAGGGCTACAAAATTAATAAGAGGATTAGAAGATATTAGTAATGAAGAGAGACTAAAAAGTTAAAATTATATACACTAGAACCACGGCATCTTAGAGGGGATATGATAACATTATATAAATATATGCAGGGCCAATATAAAGAGCTCTTCAGTGACCTGTTCATTAACAGAAATGTACAAAGAACAAGAGGTCACGCTCTGAGACTGGAAGAGCGCAGGTTTCATAGACGACAAAGGAAGTAAAGGTAAGAACAATAAAGGTATGGACTTCACAAATATATTAGATGCCTTCAAAAGGGGTCTGGATATTTTTTTTTAAAAAAAGCATGACAGGGCTATAAATAGAATAACATTAATATTTTAGAGCTTCTTCATCCAAGGAGAAATCCAATTGCCTTTTGGAATTTTTCCCCCTGATGGCAGAAATCGCACAGGCAGCACTGTAACTGTCCGTTGCTGGACAATTAAGTAGGTAGGGTCAAGGTTAGAAAATAAAATCCACTTAGGGGCGCTCGTGATGAATAAATATGAAAAGAAAAAAATATATACAAAAACCAATAGTGCAGTGTTTTGTTATATATATTTTTCATTTACATATTTATTCATCACGTGCGCCCCTAAGTGGATTTTATTTTGTGGATATCGGCATCCAGAAAGTGCTGTTCTAGGGCTGCAGCTGTGGGAATAAAACTAGGAAGGAGAGTATTCACCCTTTTTTTACGTTTCACTATTCGCTATTGTTCTTACACTATAGACGCCAGTACTCACAACTTTCTTTCTGAACAGGGTCAAGTTTAGGTCAGGTCAGGTATATCGGTTTTGGCTGGTTTGAACAAGCTGAAACCAATGTGTTGTTTTGACGGGAAAATTTTAACTTCTGATTGGTCTAATCAGCAGTGTTAGTGGTGGACAACTTTAATTTAAATAAATAGCAGCTGTTTCTGAGTTAAGTTGCAGGAAGAACCGTCATCCCTGCACGAGCGTCCCTCTCCTTTTATTTGGCGTAGCTGTTTATAAAGTTTAAGGTCGCCTCTGATTTTGGGTGGACAGAGGCTTTTATTATTTAATCTGGCTAAGAAAGGGCAGATTGTATTCAGTTATGATTAAACTGGTTAATATGTTATAGGTATGGTTATGTTTAAATTGTATTATGACCCTTATACCCTTTAATAAAGCTACGGCCATTATTATCCATCTTAAACTGTGTCTTGGTTTTATGTTAAAATTGTGGTAAGGTATCAACAGGCAATGGGTATTGGTGTATTTTTATTTGTTTTTTTATTAAAGTGTTAAGGTATGGACATACAATGGACATTCTCTTTGTAATTAAACAGTTATGGTTTAATTTTTCCATTCCTTGCCATGTGTAGCCACCATTACAAGCCGTTTTGGCACCATTACAAGCCTTTTGGCGCTCTTGTATCAGGTAAAGTGGGAGGGACTGTGTGTAGGATGGTACATATCAATGACTGATATGTAGAAGTAGCCAAAAAATGATGACGCTCAATACTCACATACAATACTGCAAGTTAATGAATAGTTTATTTTAGTTCAGAAAATATACTGCTGTAATGTGGATTGGAGAGGCTGTAGTGACTACTGTAGTGTATTACAGGAACGGCAGTAGACATCAACTGTTAGTTGATTAAAACAGTTGGTCATATATGCTACCAGCCAAACCTATAATTTGTGGACAAGTTCATTTTCTTATTATCTTTCTATCATATCATCTATTATTCATTCATACACAAATATTGTTGACAATAAATATTGGTGACAATATAATATGTATCATATATAATATTGGGGAAATTCAGCCTTGCTCCATGGGGCTGCATGCACTTATCATCTGCCAGTGTCTGCCTGTCCAGGCCCAGTGCTCTACCACTACTGCTTTGACTGTCCTTACTCTAGGGGACACTTTTTTTTTTATAAAAAAAAATTCTATAATGAAAGGTGAGTCCAGAAGGTGTCAGTGACTGCCCCCTTTGGGAACACCCCTCGAATCTTAGCCATGCCGAAAGGCTAGGAAATGGAATTTGTTGCCCGAAAACTAACGTGACAAAAATAAAATGAAAATTTTGTCCAAAGCGTTTTTGCTCGCCATGCGTATCTCTAATAATTAGGTTTTGCATCCACAATCTTTTGGCAATCTCCATCCTCTGTCCTCACAGAGAATTTTGAATAGTGCAAAGATTATGTTGCAGCATAATGTGCAACATGATTGTTTAAATATAGATGGGTGAGAGGTCTTAAATGCAACTTTATTTTTGACAATATGCAGCTTCACACATGACATAAGTGAAGGCTAGTATAACTTTGCTTGCTGTTCCACTATGAGAGAAATATGTGAGGCAGTGTAAGGACTTACCTGCCTCTCCGGTCCCGCTCCATGGCTGCTCCTGCAGGCGGATTCCCGGGCAGCGAGTACCACCGCTACCCGGTCGGCGTCTTCACCGCATGGCCGACCACGCGGCAAACAGGTACCACAGCGCCACCGTGTGGTCAAAACATTTGTAACATGCCCTTATAACCTCGGGTGACCTCTTCATGCAGGACACGCCTCCTCCTCTCCCTATTTAAACCCGGACTTCCTCTTCTGGATCACCCTTGGTTGGTGTATTTTTGCTACTTGCTTGCGCATTAGATTGTGACTGACTGCTCCGGTTTGACTTGGCTTGTTGACCTCATTCCTGTCTCCTGATTCGGCTCCTGATTCCTGCTCGTCTGGTATTGATTCGGCTTGTTGACCTCGTCTCTGGATTCTGATTTGGCTTATCCTGATTACCTGTCTGACCCGGTTGGTTCTCTGACTTTCTGGTTCCTGTTTGGCCTGGCCCACTCCGCCATCCGGGGTCCTACCTCACCATACCATTACAGGCAGAGTCATTTCTCACATAAAGCTAATATCCTACTGGGCACTGCCCCCTTCTGCCTAGAGATTTTTCACTTTTTTTTTTTACTATTTTCTTACAATTCAGTCATTCTATTTGCGCTTATTCTCCAAATATTTTTTAAATCTGGAATGTACCTCCAACCCTGTGTTTGATAAACCTTTCAACTCTACTCTTGCAAAAGGCAGGAAAAGCAATATGCCCTAAAAAAATTATATGATTTTTAACTCTTTAACATACACAAAGTGTGTGAGCACACTTAATGTAATAAACATGTAGAAAGGGATACAATACCCCAAGTTTAAAAGGTTGGTTCTGGAACCTCCAGAAATGGTAACATTTAGCAGCTGGCAAAACAAGTCTAAGTAGATGACATTTCTTCAGTGAAATGTGTGTTTTGTGGAATACTAATAGACTGTTTACTCCAAATGTGTCAGACGGGAAAAAGATAGTAATGTATTTGATAGGGGACATGTCAGTGCTGCCTGGAGGTACTCCATATTTTGTCAAAAAAAATAGCGTTGTCCGTATCAGTTTTCCCGCTTCATCTCTTACTTCATCTTTTTTTCCATCACTCATACTTTGTAATGCTTAAATTCTCTAGAGTTGAATATGATAGATTGCGTGCAACAAAGTTGATGGATTGCGTTCCACCATGTCAAAAGAATAACTTATTGTAACAATCCCCTAAACTAGTAATCCCTGTGTATGTTGACAGTTACATAAGTAAATAAAAATATGAAATACGTTTCTAGCCCCTTAGGTTTTACACAAGTTTGCAGGTAGCATCTCAGTGTGTTTAAATAAATTATAAAGGTAAATGAATCTACCAAGCCAGAGTTTAATTATAGGTTTGTAATATGGGTCCATCCAACAAGTTTTTAATTTTTTTACATTTTTTTAAATAAACAGTTTGAATATAATTTTGATATTATTTTGTTCACTGAAGTCAAATTAGAATCTTGTTAATTACAAATTTTAGGCCGTGTCCCTGCTACACTGGCTTCACATGTGTCAGACCTCATCTTCATGGGCACGAGAGACCCCTGCGATGACCCACTGCTTCCCTGTAGGCCCATTTTCCTCTGTCCATGAAGAGACCTACTACTAGACCTCCGCCTTAGAGAGAGACAGACTAAATATGAACGTGTAAGGAAACTCTTTATTCGTTTAACATCCCGCTTTCATTATTTCAAGACTCCTTCACAGTCCCAAGAAGATCCTATGGAAGTAGGATCCACTTGCCCTTCTTACTAATTCAGGTGAAGGGAAGGTATATATATTGTAAAAACAACTACAATTGAGTTTATTCTTGCTTAGAGAGGAGAGGAGGTCTAGTCTGGGTATAATAGCAGCTTCTCCCGGAACCATGGACATGTGTATGTCTGTGCCCATTTATCTCGATGGGAATCGTATCCATACTACAGCTCAAATCACAGAGCTGGGGGGAATTTTATTGACCAATCCTTTAACTCAAGTCATGGACGGCCTCTGATTTTAAAACCCTGTCCACTACGTACTCAGGTCATTGACTGACAGCCCTTGCACCCACAGTTGTTACTCAAGAGACTTTGTCTTTGGAAGCATGTGTTGGGGTGCTACAAATGGAACTTTTGGTGCTAAATGTCATTACATCACCTTCCTCTCCAGTGGTGTTAGACTACACCTGGTTACTGTGGCCTAATACTCCCATTGGCCATCTCTGCTGGAGTTAGAATGTACTAACGTTACAATCCCTTAGCCCCCAAGATT
This sequence comes from Spea bombifrons, assembly GCF_027358695.1. Taxonomy (NCBI): domain Eukaryota; kingdom Metazoa; phylum Chordata; class Amphibia; order Anura; family Pelobatidae; genus Spea; species Spea bombifrons. The sequence continues at coordinate 37,045,379 of NC_071088.1, forward strand.
CCTTTAGCCACAGTACCTCCAGATACCTTTTCCATATTGTCTTAAAACAGAATATTCTCACTGATATTATGGCTGTCCAATAGGCCAATAGTCCAATAGACCTCTTAGCCTGAAACTGCTGCTATGGACCAGCACATCAAAGAAAATTTGGAGAAATGTTTCATCGATCCACTTTTTTGGGGACAGGATTTTTCTTTATGACTATAAAAGACAGTACCTTATGACCTTGGGTATATTCCATAGGTTGGCACAGAATAACTGTCAAGAATACGTATATATATACGTATATATATATTTCCTTACACATCTTCACTAAACTGGTTCTCCAAGGTGCACACAATTCAGTGAAGAATCATCTAGTCACTATGCGTATACTGTAATGCCTTCCGGGCTTCTTAATGGCCCTGCTATATTCCAGGAATTTGCCAATGACTGTTTTAGAAAGTACCTATAACAATTCATCATTATTTATTTGGATTGAACATTCTGATTCATTCCCCTAAGCGCTCCACTCAGCGTGAGCATAAAGAAAGTTTTGCAACGACTGTGTCTATCATAGGTGGAAGTGCTGGGGGTGGTTGAGGCTCTGCCCTGGGTCGAGTTTAGGACAGCCTCAATAAACCACTGCCTATACTTCCACACATATTCCATATTACATTTGTTGTACCCAAAGTCCACTCTCTAGTCTACAAAACTGTTCCCTAATGATTGAATGAACACTCAAGTTTCAGGGGTAACTCAAGCAATATTTTAGACAAAACCTAAGAGACATATACAATGCAGCAGGAAGCAGGAGAAGAGAACTATGTAAGCAAAGAAAAATCCCCCAGCTTTGCACTAGGTCACTAGGTGTACTTCTGTGAGCCATAGGTTTGCACCTCTGCCAGAAAGAAATGCATCTACAACATACATATATATATACATATATATATACATATACAACACACGTTAGTTAATGATCTATCAAGGTTGTTAATTAACCTAGGTCTCTCATGTTAAGATTAAATTGAACATTATAGGATTTACCGGTAACCTAAACAATTTTACATTGTAATTTACATAGCATCAGCTGTTCCGAACTCTGTTGCTGTTGACATACTTCAGATAATTATCACTTGTTTGTAAACTACGCTGCAGTTTGCGTGCTGTAAATAGAGTAATTCTTTTTCAAACTTGTCTATTTAATGAAATTTGACATCTGTTGTTTATAATTGTACACCTTAAAGCAGACTAAAATCACAATTTTCCCAATTGCAATGTCACTGATAATTTGAAATTTTGCTTACCGAAATTCATTTTATTTATTCAGGAATAAATAAAACTTTCAATTTACAATACACAATATTAATACCAAATTATTTGGTGACAAAAGTAGACAAAGGCCACTGCATGCTTTCAGACTTGGCAGCTCACAATTTGATGCATGTAGACTGTTAAAGCGTGATAAATAAGTCATTTGGTTCATAAACAGCACTTATTGATGAGAATAGTATAGAATTGCATGCTGAACTCGGAATGTTATTTGCCCTGATGATCTAGTGCAACATGTGTTAGAGGCATGTTAAAAGTATCAGGAGTCTGTCATAATTCCTCCCTGCTTGCCAGGCTCCTGTATGTATTGAACCAGTTATGGTGCTATTTCCACTTACAGCCTGTAGTGGTCACTCTTTTTGGTTTGAAAACTCTGGATACAATCTATTCAGCTAAATGCCCTGTCCGTGGGCTATCCCGCCAAGTGCCTTGTCCTGAGGGCTATCCACCTTCTGTCCTGTCCATGGGTTTCCAGTCTGTTCTGCTTGCCTGGCTAGTCACAGTCCTGCCTTGGTACAGCCCTTTCTCACTGATTGGTCCTGTCTGTGTTAAACAGTCCTGTTTGCACTAATCAGTCCTGTCTGTACTATCCAGTGCCTTCTAGTAGTTAGTCATGTATTGTGTGGCACAGAAAGAGTCCTTTGTATTTCCTGCAGTTAGGCTTCTTCCTCACTTCCTTGCTCGGGTTGTGAATCAACAAAAAAATCCCTCTACAAAATGTCCAACAGCTCTAGAACCTGTCATTTTGTATAGGCCAGAACATTTCTGGACTACAGATTATATTTCCATTATATAACAAGTTTCATTCTCTTCATTTAGGTGCTCCTACATAGGTAAAGTGTAAAAAAGTCCTGACTGTATTTTATGGAGATGTCATAGCCCATGACAGTGACAGTGCTGACAACAACATACTAACCGTAGTTAGGCGTGGTTGCTAACATCTGGATATTGGTAGTCTTTGAGCTTGGAGTCCTGTTCGGGTTATGTAATTCCTGAAGTGTACTCTAGACAGCTGCTGTAGCAGTTAACTTCTTTGAGCAAGAACTAAGCACATACAGTGTATCTTTGGCCCAAAATTAAAGCTTTCCTTGATGGGACCTAAATAACTTTGTCCTTAATGATGTTATGCACCATAGAGGCGGGCAAACAACTTTAATTCCTGTGTTATTCCTGGTGAGCCTCACAACTTAAGGCTGCGTCCATAAAATGACAAAAAAGAAGATATTTCATTTTGCTCTGTGGCAGTGTGGACCTCTTTTGGCAAACTTCTGGTGAGAACAAATGACATGTAGTTCATGGAGGGTGTTAGCTATGTAGATGTATCACACTGGTCCTTCAGTGCAAGAACATAGATGCTGCCCACAGTGCAAGAACATAGTTGTAAAAATTAGCTAGTTTCAACATGCTAAATATTTACTTTTTAATTATTAATTGTTTCAGAGGATTGAGGTTTCATAGTTTCCAACAATTACTAACATCTGGGGTTGTAGAATATGTATGTGTTCCTAAATAATGGTGCTGTAGGCATATACTGACCCTTCCCTCATTCTCATGTTTCTATATGATGTTGGGTATTTTCTTGGCTTCTGTCAAGACCTATTTTTGCTGAAGCTTATTTGTATTCAGACAAGCTATGAATAATAAGCAGAGATAAAGAACTCTTGCTCTGAGGCTGTGACACTGAAGACAAATTGCTAAGGAAAAATCCATTAGCACCTTTGGTGAAAGGAGACACCTCACAGTGTGCTAGTTGTGGAAGAACAAGATATGTGTCATATTTAATTCAGAAGTTTCTTATTTAAGCTATTTACTGGTAGAAAACAAACTGCCTTATTGTGTACCTTTTAGAATTATTTTTTCTGTGTTAAATAATAATAAAAAATGTTGGCTGGTGGGGCAAATGACTAGATAAAGCATCAGTTAGGATGACTGAAGCATTCTCAATGAATGAGTTGTGTTTGAAGTTCGTCAGATATAAGTTAGAGATGGGGAGGAACATCCAATCCCTTGCTACTCAAGGTGTCCCTACAAAAGAGGTGCATGACTGTCTTTATGGTGAAACCACCCATGCTTGTTGGCTACAATGCCTATAACTTAAATGGCTCCCATTGATAAAACTGCCCATGGCCTTCAGTGTACTGTATCTCCTACTGAATCCAAGTGACACCACAAAGAGAAGATACTAGGTTGCTAGGGATCTACATGGAATATAGAGTAGTCATATCAAATTTATCTTGATTTATCCAGTTTGAAATCATAAATGTACAAAACCCAAAGATCTCCTCATTATCTACACACCATTACTGAAGGAGGGATAAGTAGAATTGTCTAGTACTGTACTATGAGGATGCAACTCTAAATATTACATTTAAGGAAGCAATGAATGTAAAATGACAATGTGTGCAGTGATTTTTTGTTTTAAATGGGGGAAGGACATAAGTTGCCCCCCTCCAGAGATGGAGGAAAAACACATGGATGAACAAGTTACAAAATATACAGGTAATGCCAGTGAGTATGCCCCAAATATATTAAAAAGATATACCGTATTGGCTCGGATATAGGCCGCCCCCGTATATAGGCCGCATAGCGTATCGGGGAGTAGGATGCAGGTCCCCTGCACCGCTGCGGGGGATCTGTATCTTAACCCCGCTGCCTGCCCGGCGCCCGGGACTACATGTCCCGGGCGTCGGGCGCTAGACCCCGAATATAGGCCGCACCCGCACTTTAAAGTCTTAAAGTGGGGGGAAAAAGTGCGGCCTATATTCGAGCCAATACGGTATATTTTTTTACATTTTAAATAAAAATCTGTAAAAGCGTTTTGAAGTTAAATCATTTGATAGCCTAATTTGCATGCCCATAATCCTTTGAATTTAGAGTGAGTCTCACACTGTGATTTTCAGGTGCCTGTGACAAGCTGATAACAGTGTGTACGTGGCATATAAATGAGCAAAGAGAATACAGTTTCTTGAGCTATTTTCTGTGCAGTGCCATGTTTTGATATTTTAGAAGGCTACTGCCAAATATTATATGTGTGGTTATAAACATGAATAAAAGAGAAAAAAATGGAAAGAAAGGTAGCAGTAACTTTCTAACATTTTCATATAAACGATATGTATGCTTCATTGAAAAAAAAAAATTCAGGTAAATATCTACTGGGAACTCCAGCTATCTATAAATAAACAAAAATATGATGTGAATCTTAAAAAAAGTAGGATGGATGTATTTTAAATCATTGCAACCCATGGGGCCAGTTGCCCTGCTGCTCTCTTGCCAGCCCTCCATTAACTATTACATCCCGAATAAAGTGGTTAGAGTAAGCGTAGGACCTACAAAGGGAAATATGATTAATAAGCATATGATTACTGTTGATCTCATTAGGGTGTAAATATGCTTGATCATTTGAAGAGTTTATTCCATTATTATATGAATAAAATGTTAGTTTAATAAACAAATAGAACATAAGATTGCATCCATACATTTTGTACTTGGGCTGATTAAGCAGTGGTTTTGTCAATGTTGTTGTAGGTCTTCACAGGAGTGCAGAAACGTGAGGGATTTTAATCTTGCAATATAAATCTAAAGGTCAAAACTCTAGAGAATATGCCTCTAAGGCACAGGCAGTGAGCAATTTGTCAGCATTTTATAAAGAGTGTCATAACATTTATTTGAAGTCTTTTGGTCTGAGCTTTTTATTGTGATTCAGTTTTAGATGCACATGTAGCTAATATGTGTCCTAGTCAACCAATGCAAATTTAAGTTCACTCACAGCTGAAAATTATATATTTGATTGTGCATGTATTATTGTTATTGTGAGGTCAAAAGTTGTGAGGTGGGCCTCCATGGATGCATCCCCCAGTTGGGGGAGGGGGGTATAAGGCATATCAGGGAGGCAGAGTGGCAAATAGGGGAGTATAAGGCATTCCTGGGGGGCAGAGTGTCATATAGGGGTATAAGCCATATCAGGGGGGCAGAGTTCCATATCAGAGAGGCAGAGTGTCATATAGGGGTATAAGGCATATCTGGGGGGCAGCTTAGCAAGACATAGGGCAGATATGCATAACTGGGGGCAAGCTGGCAAATAAATGGAAATAAAAACAAAAAATTAATTTTTCTCAATCATAGTTTTTATTAAATTTGAAAAAATAGTTTACATATGAATTAATATTTACTAATAAACCTTTTTTCTTATAGGGTAGTCTTATATTCAGGCTTTTTTTCTAAATTAATATTCAAATTGTATTTATAATCGAGCAAATACAGTATGTGTGTGTGTTTGTGTGTAACTATAATTATGTATACCCATGTTAAATACTAATTTGGGGTATTTTATAATTTTATAAACTAAAAATAATAATACAGGTGAAATGTATTGCAGTGTGTATTAAAAGTACAGTCATATGTCATGTGTTTGTTTCTGCACTGAAAATCCTGACCTACACTTCCTCTTGCAGCAGCCCAGTTGCTTGCTTTTAGGCATACAGAGAGTTTCAAAACACAAACACACTCTCTCTATCCCCCCTTTTTTATTTTCGTCTAATTATGTATCCCTTTTCTACCCATCTCCTTCTTTTCTCATTACATCCCTTTCTCTTTTTCTCTCATCATCTTTCTATTTATCTCTCCATTTCCCCTATCTCTCCTCTTTCTCTTTATTTATCCCCCCTCCCAACATCTCTCCTTCTCTTTTTCTCCCTTTTCTATTACTCTCTCTTTGTTCTCTTTGTCCCCCAACCTTTCACTTTATCTCTTTTCTTTCTCCCTTTCCTTTTGTTTCTCCTCCTCTTTCTCTTTACCTCAACCCTTCAGGTGTCCACATACTTTGTCAAATACAGTAGTATATATATATATATATGTATATATATATATATATATATATATATATATATATATATATATTTAATTGAGCTCACCCTTCGGCTATTCAAAAATTAACCTTTGTTTATCACATACACTCACTGGCCACTTTGTAAGGTACACCTTGCTAGTACCGGGTTGGACCCCCTTTTGCCTTCAGAACTGCCTTCATTCTTCTTGGCATACTTTTTACAAGGTGCTTGAAACATTCCTCAGAGATTTTGGTCAATATGGACCTGATGGCATCACATAATTGCTGCAGATTGGTTGGCTGTACATCCGTGATGAGAATCTCTCGTTCCACCGCATCCCAAAGGTGCTCTATGGGATTGAGATCTGGTGACTGGAGGCCATTGGAGCACAGTGAACTCATTGTCATGTTCAAGAAACCAGTTTGAGATGATTTGAGCTTTGTGACATGGTGCATTATTCTGCTGGAAGTAGCCATCGGAAGATGGGTACACTGTGGTCATAAAGGGATGGACATGGTCAGCAACAATACTCAGGAAGGCTGTGGGATTTAAACGATGCTCAATTGGTACTAAGGGGCCCAAAGTGTGCCAAGAAAATGTCCCCCCACACCATTACACCACCACCAGCAGCCTGAACCGTTGATACAAGGCAGGATGGATCCATGCTTTCATGTTGTTTACGCCAAATTCTGACCCTGCCATCTGAATGTCTCAGCTGGATGGAGACTCATCAGACCAGGCAACGTTCTTCCAGTCTTCCATTGTCCAATTTTGGTGAGCCTGTGTGAATTGTAGCCTCAGTTTCCTGTTCTGACAGGAGTGGCACCCAGTGTGGTCTTCTACTGCTGTAGCCCATCTGCTTCAAATTTCAACGTGTTGTGCATTCAGAGATGGTATTCTGCATACCTTGGTTGCCATCTTGAACCAGTCTGCCCTTCTCCTTTGACCTCTGCCATCAACAAGGCATTTTAGTCCACACAACTGTGCTCACTGGATATTTTCTCTTTTTCAGACCATTCTCTGTAATCCCTAGAGATGGTTGTGCGTGAAAATACCAGTAGATCAGCAGTTTCTGAAATACTCAGACCAGCCCATCTGGCACCAACAACCATGCCACGTTCAAAGTCACTTAAATACCCTTTCCCATTCTGATGCTCAGTTTGATGCTCAACTTCAGCAAATTGTCTTGACTACGTCTACATGCCTAAATGCATTGAGTTGCTGCCATGTGATTGGCTGATTAGCTATTTGTTTTAACAAGCAATTGAAGAGATGTAGCTAATAAAGTGACCAGTGAGTGTATATTTTTGTAGTGACAAGCTAAGGACTCAGGGGTGCTCTGACAGCATTCAATCAGAACGCAATATGAAAAAGCCATCCCCACACTATGTGACCCTGAGATTAAAAACTCTGAGATTCAAGATCAAACCCTAAGACTTTCCAAGTATGCCAACTCTCTAAATTGAACTTGACAAAATTGTATAATTGCATAAACAGTATCTCTACCTTTTGATCTTGTGAAATTACATTCTAAATGCTAAAACACTTTCAAAGGAAGTAATGCTGATATCTCATCATCTATAGTTAGATAATTACATTTTCCTAAACCACTGTGATTTAGAGGAAACCTTTTATTTACATGATTTTTTATTGGTAGCTATTTCTGTAATTAAGGGATTTAGAAGAACAATGATGCATTTTATTTATATATTTATCCTGTTTATATACACATTACAGTGACTTTTAGAGGTACAGAGCACTGTGATATACTCATATTCACCAAATCCACTCAACATTTTAAGATCATATTTTGAGTGATATCAGAGGGAAAAAACTGGGTAAAGGGTTGTATTTCCCAAAGGGTCTCTTCCCCATAAATACATTTGAAAGTTATGTACTTGTGTTGTAGAAATCTAGACTGCTTAAACGTATAGCATTGACCTCCCTCACAAACACCCCACCCTGTCTCCAATAAATACACCAGACACCATGTTGTGGTGGGCCACAGAATAATTAACGTTAAACTTCTCAAACAAAATGTGATCATATTGCCACCATAACAAGAGTCTTAGCCCAGCAGGTACTAACAGCCCCCTGCTGGACACCCCTTCAAATCCATGCTTGCCAGCAAAGCTGTGACTACAACAGAACCGAACAAACAACTCAAGAAAGAAACACTGTACCAAGCACAAACTATGTAATATAATTAAATTGCAGCCTCACCTAACTCGTACCATCGAAGGGCGGGCTAGAGTTAATGGCTCTTGAATTGTAAGGACCCGGGTCTGTGGAATTATACACACCAATGCTCACACACAAAAATAAGCACATCAATGCTTACACACCGAGATTTAAGCATACATGCTCATACGTTCTTACACATACACATCCATGCTCAAACATACACAGTCATTCTTACACACACACACACACCCATGCTCACAAACACTTAGACATACATGCTCATACACATGTTACACATCTATGCTCACACATGCATGCTCACGCACAAATACTTGCACATACATATCCATGCTGACACATTTATCCACATTCATGCCCCCTGCACACACACATACACATCTATGCTTAGACACAAACACTTACACATCCATGCTCACACACTTACTTACACATATCCATGCTCACAAACACTTGCACATACTCATTCATGCTGTTTGTCTCATTCAATCTGTTTGGGGATAAAGATGGCACCGTTAAATTGTTTGAGGACAAAGATGGTGCTGGAAAGCTGTTTGGGACAAAGATGGCACTAGAAAGCTGATGATAAAGATGGTACTGGAAAGCTGTTTGGGGACAAAGATGGTATCAGAAAGCAAATATACATTATTAAGCTGTTTGAGGACAAAAATACCACTGGGAAGCTGGTTGGAGACATAAATGGCACTGTTAAGGGGACAAAGATGGTATAGACAATTTGGGGACAAAGATGGCACTAGGAAGCTGTTTGTGGACAAAGATGCCACTGTGAAGCTTTATGGGGACAAAGATGGCACCAGGAAGCTATTCGAGTACAACATTTTACTTTATGCTGCTTGGGGACAAAGATGGCAGAGACAAGTTGTTTGGGGACAAAGAAGGCCCTGTTAAGCTGTTTGGGAACCAAGATGGCAGAGATAAGTTATCTGAGGACAACAGCAGCAGAGACAAGCTGTTTGGGTACAAATATGACACTGGGAAGCTATTTAGGGACAAAGATGACTGTCAGGACTCGGGTAATCAGGTCGGGTAGGAGCCCATGTGCAGGTGATACTTGTGGTTCGGTCTGTAACCCACGATGCATGATTATTCAAACAAAGACACCACAAGCAGAAATCTAGGTAATGCAATGTATTGTATGTATTATGACAGGACAAGCAAATAAGGGTTATACAGTCTGTTAGCAAGAAACCGGACGTATGGCAGGATAAATAACTATCGTTAATAAGTATTTTGGCAGGGAGCCCACTTGGAAGGGCACGAAAGGCAGGGAGCCCACTTGGAAGGGCACGAAAGGCAGAGAGCCCACTTGGAAGGGTACGAAAGGCAGGGAGTCCACTTTGAAGGGTACGAAAGGCAGGGAGTCCACTTGATAAGGACACAAAGCAGGGAGTCCACTTGATAAGGACACAAAGGAGGGAGTCCACTTGATAAGGACACAAAGCAGGTAACCAGGAACGGTACAGGTGCAGAGCTACAGCAGAATGGCCCACAGACTTCAATACAAAGGCCCTGACTGAAGGGCTGGATGAAGTAGCCAGGATTCAAGCCCGGAAACAAGGTGCAGCTGGATGTAATGATTAGGGCTCAACTCAGGTAATAAGGTACATCTGATCCTGGTAATTGAGTACTGAGTGCTCCAGAGGGCGGAGGGTGGCCACTAGTGGCAGCAGATTGATATACCACATGTATGAAAAAGCCATGGTTCAGGCAGCGAAAAAGTGGACCCTGACAATGGCAGAGACAAGCTGGGCACAAAGATGGCAGCGACAAGATGCTTGTGCACAAGGTTGGCACTGTTAAACTGTATGTGGACTAAGATGGCATTTACAGATTACTGCTACATATGGACAGTGCTACCTACATGCTGGATTGAGTTTAAACTATGTACAGTCATGTGAAAAAGAAAGTACACCCTCTTTGAATTTTATGGCTTTACATATATCAGGACATAACAATCATCTGTTCCTTAGCGAGTCTAAAAATTAGGTAAATACACCCTCAGATGCAGGGGCGGACTGACCCATCAGGCACTCGGGCACGGACTGATTATATACATTAATGCTCACATGCAATCAAACATACATACCCCTTCTTCCTGCACCTCCTAACCGCCCCTGCAGCTTTAGGTACGGCTGCCCAGTTTCAAAGCTGGGTCACCTGACCCTGATACATTCCTGTCACCCCATGGGCGTTCTGCAGGAGCCGTTTAGGTGGAGCTCAAAATTGTTTAAAAAGGGCCCTTCTTCCCTGGACCAGCTCGGAATGTCCCTTTCTAAACAATAAGCCTAAAGCTGCAGGAGCACTAAGGAGGTGCCAGAGGAATGCATGTAAGCATTAATGTGTATATAATCACGAATGTCTATGTATAAGTGTGTGAGAGCATGAATGTCAATATATATGTGCGTGTGAGCATGAATGTCTATGTATATGTGCTTGTGAGCATGACTGTCTATGTATATGTGCGTGTAAGCATGAATGTCAGAGGAGGAGGCAAAACAGACAAAGAAGAAGAAAAGGTGGAGGGGGAGGAGATAGAGACACGAGAAAGGTAAGGAAACATTGTGAGAGCGTTGGAGAGCGTTGGAAAGCATGAAGCATGTATGTACTGGCCTTTTGATGGTGGTACGCAATAACGCATCAGTGCCTGGCTCAGCATAAAGTGATGGAAGTTAAGTTATATAATGAGCCATGCACTGATTGTGATACCACTGTCAGTGTCTGGCTCAGGAAATAGTGATGGCAGTCATGCTGTACCACCGTCAATGTCTGGCTCAGTATATAGTGATGGCAGCTATGTTGTACCCCCGTCAATGTCTGGCACAGTATATAGTGATTACAGTTATGATCTACCACCGTCTGGTCTGACTCAGTATGTATGAGTGCCTGGAGCCTTTTTCTATTTCAGTATGTATTGATGGCAGTTATGCTGCACCACCATCAGTGTCTGGATCAGTATATAGTGATTACAGTTAGGCTGTACCACAGTCAAAATCTGGCTTAGTGTAAAGTGATGGCAGGTATGCTGTACCACTGTCAGTGTCTGGCACAGTATATAGTGATGGCAGTTATGCTGTACCACCATCAATGTCTGGCTCAGTGTAAAGTGATGGCAGTTATGCTGTACCACCATCAATGTCTGACAGTATAGTGATGGCAGTTATGCTGTACTGCACTGTCAATGTCTGGCACAGTATATAGTGATGGAAGTTACCTCATAGTATATATATTTACTTTTATATTTTTCAGATTTTCTGTATTTATATATTTATGATTATAATTACTTGTATTTTTCAATTGCTGCCAATAATATTTATATTAAAATTGGTTTACACTGTTTAAAAGTTATCTATAGAGATGAGGGTATGTAACCATAAGGGAGGGACTTAACCAGGAAGAGGTGTGGTCATGATAGGGTATGGCTAAGGGATGGGCCTCACCACAGGGGGCCCATTACTTTTTTGTTGCCCTAATTTAAAAGGTTTTGTTAAATTCGCAATTCGGATGAATCCAAATGCACAAGTCTAGTCTTGTTCTAATTGGACTGTCATGAACTTTAACATTTAACATGCTAACTGAAGGCCTTTAGAGTCTAAGATGTAACTCTTGAGTTTTTGCAATTTTGTTCAAAGATTGGCAATTGTCGAATGTTTTCAGCTGTTGAATGATCTTTCTCACTGTAGAATGATGGACTGTTTGGAAATGGCCTTATAACCCTATCCAGATTGATAAACAGCAACAATTGCTTCTCTAAGATCATTACTGATGTATTTCCTCCATACCATTGTGTTAACACACACCTGAATGTTCCAGATCAGCAAACTGCTAAAACTTCGGATTTTCTAGAGGTGGTCACACTTGTGATGATCAAATAATCAAGGGCATTTGATTAGCAGCACCTGTCTGCTGCTTAGCATCTTATTTCCTATGGAAGCAGTAAGGGTGTACTTAGTTTTTCACACATGGCTTCTTTATTTTTGACTTTATTTTTGTTGAATAAATCATTAATATGTTGTCCCTTGTTGTTATTCATCTGAGGTTGTATTTACCTACTTTTTAGACCTATGATGTCCTGATATGTAAAACCATAGAATTCGGGGTGTAATTTCTTTTTCGCATGACTGTATGTTTACATAACTTAATGTTGAGTGACGCTTTTTGTCTCTGCCCCTGCAGACTGATTATGACCCGTGGCTATGGCCAGTATTTTTTTTTTTTTAAAAGGTGGCAACCCTAATGACCAACTTTGACACTCCAGTTACTGTGGAATACAGTTCCCATCATGCTCAACAAGCCATTTAGTATAAAAGACTGGTTGTGTTTATATGTACGCTGGCACTGTGTGGTATGTATGCGGCAAATGGTACATGAATGGTGTTACTGCTTACATCATGGAACGACCAGGTGCTAATTCAACCAATTTTAGTGTCTATGATCCTTATAGTTGTTTTTCCCAATCAATGAGGATATAAAATAATGACAGCACAACACACAGGAATTTGATCAAGCAATACTTTAATATGGAACTCTTACTAGAGCAGATGGAAAACAGCTATGTATGTAAACATGTGTGTATGTATGTACAGTGAAGGAAAAAAAATATTACACATACAGCAATGGCTTCTGAATGGCTTTTTTGAATATCTGGTGTCCAAAGGCAAAAGAGGTAAAAGACTTATCTCTCAAAGGCCACAACATTGTTGCAGTAACCCAAAGAGACAACCCCTACTACCCCCATCCATAGGCCAGCAGTCATATCCCCCCTTCTTTATGAGTCTAGGAGGCCCCTTTACATCTACGTATTACATTCAGATAAGTAATCCGGCCTGGATTTAGCAAAAAAAGGTGGTGTGCAGTCTCGTATATTCAGCCACCGGCCACACGTCATTGGCAACTGCCAGTCCCCAGTTCAGCCCTATAAGCAACCATTATAATGTAAAGCATATTCTGAAATATGTATAGAAAACCTGCTTTGCTGGAATGTGGTTCAACAACTGTGTGTTAAACGGCTTTCAATATTCGAGCTCCAATGTAAAATGAATCCACTAGATATAAAACGAGGCTAATCCACACAGGTATCTGCAAATGTAATTATGACTTGGCCTAAGATATCATACGGTGAAAACCTTTCATTTCTTCAGTCTTACATCTCTCTGCGTGGCAGGTAAATCGCCGCTTTTAAGTCAGTGAAGCTTTGAAGATAGCAGAAATATCCAACTGTGCGTCACCTTTTAACTTTGATAGATTTTACTAAAGAAGCATATTTTGGTATTTAGTGTTACTTTAAATTCTAAATGTTATATGTCTGTGGATGCACTTGCTATTTTGCATTATAAAGCAAATAGTGGAACAAACATGAGAAACAAAGGGCATTTGCCTCCTCCTTACCCAACCATCCACAGCAGCAGTTGAAGAGCAGGAGTAACTACATAGGTGAGAAAGTAATCAGGGATAGTTATTCAGTTTTGGTAATCAAATAATGGAGGGAATTTTTACGAAACATATGGAGCTGGAGAATCTAGAGGTTGAGGGTTTAAATGGCTTACTTACCAACTTCCCTGGTTCTATGTTGTGATATTAGAGCGGATGGGATGATGCATGGTTTAACCCACAATCCGTACCATAAACACCTCTTTTCTGACTGTACATTGGCTGATTCAGGCACTGTACATGTAAGCACAGCAGGGACCCTCAATGAAAGGGACAATAGCAGTGACAGCAAGAACATAAACCTGGTTGATTAGTCGGTCCAGTCAAATTTGGAACTCTTAGGAGCTATGGAGTGGGTCAGGTATAGGCAGCAATAGGCTTTGTGACAGGTGTCTTTGTGTATGTCCCACAGGCACCATTAACTTCTCAAGCCTTGCCATGGCTACCTTTATAGTTATGTATTCAGTAGAGTACTCAGTAATATTTCAGTAATAGGTAGGCATTAGGTGAAAGAGAGTGTTAATTATCAAAATAGTGCTCAGGCGCTAAAATATACATCAATTAGTGCAAACAAGATCTATTATGAAAAAAGTGCTTTAAACAGTGCTGCAAACACTAAAGATACAACCCCCTGTACCACAAAAAACAGTGTAAGATAAAGTGCTGCGCAGAAACAAATATTGAAATGACAACTATGTGAATAATTTCCACCAAAAATACAAACACAGTGTATATCCCACAAAAAAACAATTATGAAATACTTATATTTACATTGATTGTATAAACAAGACGTCCATTGGCATGTGAAGTAAAAATCAAGAACAAAAATCATAGTGCTTTCCATTTTGTAATAAATGTGTATCTAAAGCTCCCCCCCAGGGTAATATCACACTCACATAGGTTTGAGCAAATCAGCTTGCTCGGACTTATTTGGGCGCACAACAGGTAGAGGGATTCTGGCAGCAGTATTCCTCAAGGGTATCTCTCCTCCGTACGGTTATATTAGAGACGAAATACAGGTGGAGAGGCAAGATGTAAAGCGCAAAAAAGATTCATATAAAACTAAAATGCAATATGCTCATGTTGTAGATCTGTTTTGCGAGTATCAGAGTCTCTCTTTTTTCTCCAGCGAAAACGGCTTCCGGGTATAGCGTAATGACGTCGACACGCAGACACCTTTCGCCCAATCAGGCTTCCTCAGTTGATGTCGGCTCCTACCTGTGTCAGGACTCGGGGAAAAAAGGTCTGGTAGGAGCCCAGTAAAGTTGGTAACTTTTTAGTTTGCTAAATTTATGTAAACTTACATATTTTTATATTACTTTTATGGGTTTTATTTTCCATATAGTAATTGTTTAATTTCCAATAAGGAGGAAGCAGCCTAAAGTCTTCTTATAAAACATTTTAAGTTGTTTTTTTAGGTACTCACATGGGTAGAAAATATGCAAATATAATCATTATTTGCCAGGACATTATTTCCCAATAGACATGGATGTTTCTGGGTAAGATGTGTTAAACTTAAATTAGGCTTCTTCCATTGATTTTACCAGAAGAGAAAATAAGGAGTAAAATACAGAAAAGAAAATTAAACATTAAATCTTGTTTATTTGCCTCCACTGAATGTAACGCTAATTACCATACATGCAGCTGTTGGTATATATCATGTCTTAATTGCTGGCTTGCCTAAGAATAATTACCACTTATTCTGCAATATTATTTTAATGGTCCTTGCATGTTATGTAGGACAGGATGCCATAGATAAAGTAAATATGATTAAATCTGCACAGACCCTCCGTTTTGCAGTGATTGTCTGATGACGACATCTGAAGTATCTTATTCTGGGACACTGGAAATTTAATTTCACCTGAACATGAAGCATTATGTTCTCTGTTGCCTGAATCTATACACATTACAGTAGGGAAGATTATCTTTGGCACGTTTCCAATAACTGTATAATTCACCTCATATAGAAAGTCAGAAAGCTGCACACCAGCGTGCCTACATCTATCCTGCTGAAATGACTGATGGTTCATACAACAAAGCAAAGAATCTGCGCACTTCCAGCAATTATATTATATATTATAAGTATTGATATTGTGAATTCTGGCACGCTTGTAGGGCCATATATTCCTTAGCTGTCACTATATCAAAGTGCCCCAATCTCAGTGAGTCCTATCTATTTCTAACATTTTATAAGTTCTATTGTTCTAATATTTTCTAAGACGTTTACCATAGAGCTGAATCAGACTTTGAGGTTAAGCATCCCTCCCTACCACAGACGTTTAATTAATGGTGTCCGGAGAAGGCTTTAAAATGCAAGAGAGTATCAGCAGGTTAAAAGCAATGCAGTACCCCTGGCTCAGTACAAATCAGTATTGTGAATTATTGAGCTATGCATTGTGTATCATTCTAAAAGCATTCATGTTTTGTTAGCCTTTAGGGCTAAAACTGGACAAATTTTGTAAACAATCTCTGGTCTAGTTATGCATCAAAGGGTCTTATAAATTGCAATGCCAATCCCAATGCTTTTACATCATATTATGGGCTCATATAAGGAACCTTTACTTCTCGTTAATGCCAATATTGATTCTAAAGCTATTCATATATTTATAAACAAATGTGTTATATTGTACTATATTTTCTTATATGCTATGCTTGTGTGCTTGGTGCTACAAAATATATGATCTGATAAAATTAAAATATCAATACCTGGCAAGTGGAAAAGAATTGATGTACAATTAGGTAGCAGTGGTGTCTGCACTGCTAGTTTTGGCAAGATGGGCAGACGAGCAAGAATTAAAAACAAGATACTTTAAGGTGAGGGAGGATTCGTTAACGGCACTGGCTGCCCTCCAGCTCTGCCGACAGAGATTGTTTACTGATACATTCTAGATTTATCCGCACCTGAGAAGACTAATCAGCTGTAATTGCATTGAGTTCATGATTGATCTTCTAAAGGTCAGACACGGATATAAATATTTCCAGGACAACTATTCTCAGCAACTAACACAGTAATAAAAACCAGCAGTCTCTTTTTATTTGTCTAATGCTTTATGTGCTTTATTTTAACTAATTAACTAAATAAAATCACAATACTAAATTTTTGTGCATAGCTAGTCCATAGCTAGCTGTATATTTGTCACCCATGATGTTCGCTAACTGGCTATTGCCCTGAAAACAGCAACGTCATAGCTTAAAAAAATATTAAATAAGGCTATATATACAAGGCATTTCACTTGTTAGTTAGTTAGTGACATTTCTAACTTACCCATGGATAGTGTGCTAAAATGAATTACCAAAGCTAAACCTATAAAAGTATAGCAATCTTCCCATACACTGGAATGAGAATATGCAGGATAAAAGTGGAGATACAGTATCTCGCAAGAGTGAGTACACCCAGTAGCGTACCTAGCGGGGGGCGGGAGGGTGGTCCGCACCGGGTGCCGAACATCAGGGGGGTGCCAACTTGCCGGCTCGATTGGGGAGATCAAGGATCTCCCTTTAATCGGCTTAAAATCACTCAAGGGAGCCAGAGGTCTGTTAAAGACCTCCGATACGCGCGGCAACTGCTGCTGTGCGCGGGGGTTTGTTGTAAGATCCCGGCGCACAACACTGAAGTTGCACCCACCGCCGTCCGTGCCCTCTGAACCGGAAAAAGACAGAAGAAAAAGAGCGAAGAGGAGCTGACTGCTGTAAGGAGAAAAGAGACAGAGGAAAGGTAGGAAAGCATTCAGTGAGAGTGAGAAGGGAGGGGGAGGGGGTAGATAGTGAGAAGGGAGGGGGAAGAAAGTATATTGGAATAAATAAACAGTGAGAATGAGTGAGAGAATGGATGAATTGTCTGAATGAGGGATATAATTAATGAGTTTGTGAGACTGCATTAATGTTAGCAATCATACTCCTATCATGCCAAGTCAGCTAGTACATGCTGGAATCTGGGTATGCCTGGGCATGATAGGAGTGCGATTGCTGTTAACAATCATATATTAATATTGTTATTTTCGGTTTCAGTCAAGAATTCGTTTCGGTGCATCCCTACTACTAAGCCAGACAATGAAGTGGTAGGCCTACACCACATCAATGTTTGGCTTAGTATATAGTGATAGGAGTTATGCTGCACTATTGTCAATGTCTGGCTCAATGTATAGTGATAGGGATTATGCTGTACCACTGTCAATGTCTGCCTCTGTATATAGTGCTAGGTGTTATGCTGTACCACCGTCATTGTCTGCCTCAGTATATAGTGGTAGGTGTTATGCTGTCCAACCGTCAATGTCTGCCTCAGTATATAGTGATAGGTGTTACGCTGTACCACCGTCAATGTCTGCCTCAGTATATAGTGATAGGTGTTCTGCTGTACCACCGTCAATGTCTGCCTCTGTATATAGTGATAGGTGTTATGCTGAACCATCGTCATTGTCTGCCTTGCCAGTGATGGCAGTGCTTATAGTAGTGGTGGTGCCAGTGGCAGTTGTGGTGGTATTGCTAGCAGTTTAAGTCTATGCTTTACCATAGAAAAGCTTTGATACTACCAAGGCACCAGAACATGACCCCTCTGCAAGTAGTACCAAAAGTTGCACCTCACATTGGCAGGTGGAGTGGAGAATATTTCACCACTACTACATCCAGGATGTTTGCTAGTACTGCGGCTGCTGCATGCGGCTGGTTGTATTTCTGACTCCAGGCCAGACGGCCATCTTAGGATAAGGTAGACCACTATTAAAACATCTATTAGAATGAATAATAAAACATGTACAGTGGGGCAAAAAAGTATTTAGTCAGCCACCAATTGTGCAAGTTCTCCCACTTAAAAAGGTGAGAGAGGCCTGTAATTTTCACCATAGGTACACTTCAACTATGAGAGACAGAATGGGGGGAAAGAATACAGGAAATCACATTGTAGGATTTCTAATGAATTCATTGGTAAATTCCTCGGTAAAATAAGTATTTGGTCACCTACAAACAAGCAAGATATCTGGCTCTCACAGACCTGTAACATCTTCTTTAAGAGTCTCCTCTGTCCTCCACTCGTTACCGGTATTAATGGCACCTGTTTGAACTTGTTATCAGTATAAAAGACACCTGTCCACAACCTCAAAGAGTCACACTCCAAACCCCACTATGACCAAGACCAAAGAGCTGTCGAAGGACACCAGAAACAAAACTGTAGACCTGCACCAGGCTGGGAAGACTGAATGAATCTGCAATAGGCAAGCAGCTTGGTGTGAAGAAATCAACTGTGGGAGCAATTATTCAAAAATGGAAGACATACAGGACCACTGATAATATCCCTCGATCTGGGGCTCCAAGCAAGATCTCCCCCCGTGAAAAATGATCACAAGAACGGTGAGCAAAAATCTGAGAACCACACGGGAGTACCTAGTGAATGACCTGCAGAGAGCTGGGACCAAAGTAACAAAGGCTACCATCAGTAACACACTACGCTTCCAGGGACTCAAATCATGCAGTGCCAGACGTGTCCCCCTGCTTAAGCCAGTACATGTCCGGGCCCATCAGAAGTTTGCTAGAAAGCATTTGGATGATCCAGAAGAGGTTTTGGCGAATGTCATATGGTCAGATGAAACCAAGGTAGAACTTTTTGGTAGAAACTCAACTCGTCGTGTTTGGAGGAGAAAGAATGCTGAGTTGCATCCAAAGAACACCATACCTACGGTGAAGCATGGGGGTGGAAACATCATGCTTTGGGGCTGTTTTTCTGCAAAGGGACCAGGACGACTGATCCGTGTAAAGGAAAGAATGAATGGGGCCATGTATCGTGAGATTTTAAGTGAAAACCTCCTTCCATCTGCAAGGGCATTGAAGATGAAACGTGGCTGGGTCTTTCAGCATGACAATGATCCAAAACACACCGCCCGGGCAACGAAGGAGTGGCTTCATAAGAAGCATTTCAAGGTCCTGGAGTGGCCTAGCCAGTCTCCAGATCTCAACCCCATAGAAAACCTTTGGAGGGAGTTGAAAGTCCGTGTTGCCCTGCGACAGCCCCAAAACATCACTGCTCTAGAGGAGATCTGCATGGAGGAATGGTCCAAAATACCAGCAACAGTGTGTGAAAACCTTGTGAAGACTTACAGACAGGCCCGGACTGGCCATCGGGCACACCGGGCATTTGCCCGGTGGGCCGGGCCACGGCAGGGCCGCATTGACTTTAGGGGCTGATGGAGCTGCAGCTCCAGGCCCCTAACCTACCTACGGCCGCAGTAACGCAGGGCATAAGGGGCACCTGCCCCTTAAGCCCGCCGCAACTGCGACCGGGTCCGCCACTCTAAGGGGCCGGGAAGTCCCCACCAAGGCCGGCCTTACGGGTCTGCGGCTGCACAGGGTTTAAATTAAAACATCGGGGTTTTTTTAACTTTATTTAACATCCTCCATGTTAAATAAAGTTTTTTTTAACTTTATTTAACATGGAGGATGTTAAATAAAGTTGAAAAAAAAAACCCCGATGTTTTAATTTAAACCCTGTGCGGCCGCAGACCCCTAAGGCCGGCCCTGGTGGGGGCTTCCCGGCCTCTTAGAGCAGGGCGCCACACTCCAGGGGACGCGACGGGGGGCGGTCCGCACCGGGTGCCGCTCATCAGGGGCTGCCAACTTGCGGCACCCGGCACTCCTCCAGAGACGGACAGTAATGTCCGCCGCTGGAGGAGCAGGCTCGCAAGGGAGCGGTATCGGAGGTCTTCAACAGACCTCCGGTTCCCTTGAGTGATTTTAAGCCGGGTTCAACCCGGCTTAAAATCACTCAAGGGAGCCGGAGGTCTGTTAAAGACCTCCGATACCGGTCCCTTGTGATCTGCGCGACAACAGCTGTTGTGCGCCGGGGTTTGCTGTCAGATCCCGGCGCACAACACTGAAGCCGCGCCCACCGACCCGGTGACCCGGAAGAAGACAGAGAAGACAGAAGAACTGAAGAAGAGGAGCGAAGAGGAGGAAAAGGAGCTGTAAGGAGAAAAGAGGAAAGGTAGGAAAACATTCAGTGAGAGTGGATTGGTGTATATATGTGTGGATTGGTATATATATGTGTGGATTGGTGTATATATGTGTGGATTGGTGTATATATGTGTGGATTGGTGTATATATGTGTGGATTGGTATATATGTGTGGTTTGGTATATATGTGTGGATTAGTATATATGTGTGGATTGGTGTATATGTGTGGATTAGTGTATATATGTGTGGATTAGTGTATATATGTGTGGATTAGTGTATATATGTGTGGATTGGTATATATGTGTGGATTGGTATATACATGTGGATTGGTATACGTGTGGATTGGTAAACGTGTGGATTGGTAAGTGTGTGAGAGTGATGGGTGTTATGCTGTACCATTTCCAATGTCTTTTTCATGATCTAATTATGCTCTAAAAGTACATCATAACTCCCATCACTCTATACTGTTCCATACAGTGGCAGAGCTGGGAGGCAGAGGCCTTGCACCCCCACCACAGGACTCCTGAAAGGTAAGTGAACTTTAAAGAGGGAGAGGGTAGATAGTTAGGAGGGGGTAGTTGCGGCAGGCTTAAGGGGCTCTGCGTTAATGCGGCCATATAGGACCAGTCAGTCCAGTCCTGACTGGACCTATTTTAAGGTGGGGGCCTGGAGCTGCAGCTCCATCAGCCCCTAAGTCAATCCTGCCCTGGCACAGGCGCGGTCGCTGTTGCTGCTTGCTCCGGCAACAAGGTAAGTAGGGTGAGGGAGGGGGGTGCAGTGAGAAGGGGCAGAGGGGGCTTAGATAGTGAGAAAGGGGGAGAGGGGATAGATAGAGGCGGTACATATTGAGAAGTGGGGAAGGGGGTTACATAGTGAAAAGGGGGAACATAGTGAGAAGGGGCAGATAAGATGAAGAGAGGGGCTAGTGTGAATGCGTATGAGAATGAATGAATAAATGTGTGGATGAATTGTGTGAATGCGTATGACAATGAATTCATGTGAGGATGAATTGCTTGAATGATTTGTGAGACTGCATTAATGAATGTGTTAATGATTTGTGTGAATGATTTAATGCAAAGATGGTACGGGTGGGCTTTAACAATAAATAAATAAATAAATATGGGCTGCTCAGGCTTAAATGCCCGGGCCTATTTTTTGTCCCAGTCCGGGCCTGCTTACAGAAAACGTTTGACCTCTGTCATTGCCAACAAAGGGTATATAACAAAGTATTGATATGAACTTTTGTTATTGACCAAATACTTATTTTCCACCATAATTTGCAAATAAATTCTTTAAAAATCAGACAATGTGATTTATGGACTTTGTTGTCTCATTCTGTCTCTCATAGTTGAAGTGTACCTATGGTGAAAATTACAGGCCTCTCTCATCTTTTTTAGTGGGAGAACTTGCACAATTGGTGGCTGACTAAATACTTTTTTGCCCCACTGTCTATATGTGTTCCCATTCGGCTGTGGTGGGTTATGCAAATTGTATTCATGTAACTATAAAAACCTGTTTCAATGTCATTATTCAAAGAGTATCAGATTGCTAATGAAGTCTTTGAATAATTGATGTGAAAGTGATTTAAGTTCATTAGTTAAACTAATAATTAAAGTTTCGATTTTTTTATTTGTTAATTTGTATTTAAAACAGTATTATTGTGCCGTTATATATAACCAATGCAGGAAAGCAATAATGTTCTAACTAACACAAAACTAGGAAATGCCAGCCATTAGCAGAGGTAAAGTATAGGATCAGATGTATTCAGTAGGGTACCTAGCGGGGGGGGTGCGGTCCCCCCCCGCTAGGTACCCTACGCCACCACGCCAATGTCTCCTGCTAGAGTTCATATATAACCCCCTCTTTTTCAAGGGACCAAAAAGTAATTGCTGCAAAAATAGAAAAAAAATCCATCAGAAAGGTAGCAGGAACATTAGTAGTAGCCAAATCATCAGTTTGGTACATTGTGAGAAAAAAACACACACTGGTGAGTTCTGGAACACAAAAAGGCCAGGACGTCCACGGAAAACAATAGTGGTAGATAATCATAGGATCCTTTCCATGGTAAAGAAAAACCCCTTTATAACATCCAGCCAAGTGAAGAACACTCTCTAGGAGGGATATCATTATCCAAGTCTACCATAAAGAGAAGACTTCAGAAGAGGGTTCACCACAAGGCGCAAACCATTCATTAACCTCAAGAATACAAAGGCCAGATTAGAATTTGCGTTAAAAAAAACTAAAAAAAAAACCGCTCAGTTCTGGAACAGCATTCCTTCGGCAGATTAAACTAAGATCAACCTGTACCAGAATGATGGGAAGAAAAAGAGTATGGAGAAAGCTTGGAAAGGCTCATCATCCTAAGCATATCACATCATCCGTAAAACATGGTGGGTGCCACCCTCCTAGTACTATTTCCTGGAGACAATGAGGGGCAGAGTCCCATCATTGTGGATGGTGGTAAGCAAACACACAACCTCTCTGTCTCTATTTCACTGCTAAAAGTTCATCTTGGTGCAAAGCTGAGAAGACCCCCTTTTAGCCCAGTGTCCGTAACCTGTTGTGGGAACCCTTTGCGTATTTTTTGTATGGTACCACAGACCACAGTATACAACACAACAGATTGAACAGATACACTATGTGTGTAATAGTTATGGTACCCTTTATTCAGTGAGAGGGAAAGACCTAAGACCTAACCCTAACCACTACCTAATAAGTTCCCCACTACCTACCAAATTCCTCACTAACCACCCACCCACACTAAATTGAAAAAAAAAGTTCAAATTAATCAGTTAGGGTCAAGTACTGCTTGCCGAAGAATTCTCTCTCTAGCTCACAGCCACGCGTCAGGAGGACAAAAGACAGATATCGACAGATACAATGTTGAATAGACGCATGCGATTCCCTTCAACAGCGTATCTGGGAATCGGTCCTCCACTATATATTTGTTGGATCATTGATCCATTTGGTACATGTCCAAATTGTAAGAAGAAAATAGTTCAAAACTGGGTTTTTTGACAAAAGGTTCCTTAAGACAGTGAGTATGTCTTAAGGAACCTTTTGTCAAAAAACCCAGTAAGATAAAATCTCCTCTTTGTTGCTCTACATTTCTATAATGTTATACATACACCATGTGGGAGCTGGAAAATATACCGGCATACATAATTCAAAGATAACGTTTCACTTTGTATGACATCGGGTCTGTTATATGAAATTGTAGTGAAGTCCCTCAGTCTAGGGTCAAATTGATTGGTAATATAGATTCCCGCTTGAAGGGAAGGGGTTAATGTTAGCAAGGGAAGTGAAAAAAAAAAAACTTCAGGATAATGTGAGGGAGAAGAAACACTGCAGGAAAACGTGATGGAAAAATAAAGTAGACTAGGAAATAGGATGCTGTTTGTTTAAATTAGGAAGATTACAGATGTGGGGATCACATTTCAGGTTAATCAGAATCTGCTACTGTATCTACTGTGCCTCCAGAAAAGAGCTAATGAGAAAAAATATGTGATGATTAGGGTCTATAACCTAGCAATTAATGAGAAATCCATACATATGTCAGTAAACAGGTGTCTGCAGTACTTCTATATAAATTATTATTATTATTTTATATAAATATAATAGGTTCTCTTATTAGTATTTTATTCTTATTAATCCTATTTTTAGGATACATATCTTAAATGCAGTGCAGTTCCAGCATGAAAGTAAGGATATTTAATTAGCATAGCTTATTAGCATTAGCTGACTGATGAAAGACGAGGAATTAAAAAAAAAACCTTTACATTGTATGTATACATTTGCTTGGAATTTGCAGAAATAAAAAAAAACATTTACAGCAAAACTGTTGATAATTAGTATTCAATTTAAAAAAAAAATAGAAAATATTCTGTGTAAGTGTTGGCAGCTTTCAAATTAATTTACATCCATTCCATTGCTAAGATGTTGCTTGTGGTAGAGTGAAAGAAGTATCTCTTTCATTTCCTTGAAGATGATTTATTGCGATCAGTCGAGCACATATATCCTATACAATTTAGCAGCTGGTGCTTTCCACTGCTTTATAATGCTTACTTGTGATGAAAAGATTAACTAAAACACACACATAACCACACAGATTTAGACTTACTTCGCACAACATTTTCCACACATTGAAACTCAATGGTCTGACACAATTATTTTTTTTTTCTAATGACTGCAGGTGACATACCAGCATTCTCACTAATTAGTGTGGGAAGCTAGCACAGATGACTCATCTACAACCAGATGGTCTGCACTTTGATACAAATAATAGGTTGTTAAAGCAATAATGTATGAAAAAACTTAAATAAAAAAAGTGCTAAACCACTAATGGCTACACCACCATTATGACAAATACACTGTATGCACTTCCACGGTGGGGTGGACTCTGAGGAGAGAGGGGGCAGATGGACACTGGACTCTTTTCACGTCAGGATTTTTGGGAAGATAATTTTAGCACTAGCATATATATTTTTGGACTTTTTTTTTACATTCTGTTGGAACTGGATGGTTCCCCTGATGGTGTCATCACTGCATAATTATTTTTAAATGTTATCACATTTTTATAAATTTTCTTAGCTATTTTTATTTATTTTTTTCTGGTTTTTTTTATTATTATTTTACTAATCACATTGTAATTAGAATGATGGGCTCCATTGACTTCCATGGTTGAATGCAAGGACCTTTTGGAAACCTATGTTTCAAGAGCTACTGCAAGAGATTTTGCCTCTCGCAATAGCTCTTGTGGCCGCTCTCCATCAAGTTCAACCCTTCTTCCTTTCTTTACTGTTTTTAATCCATAAGAAGGCAAATTTTTTTTTTTTTTCGGATTTTGCCAATGGGTGGAGGTAATCCTTCTTGACTGTATCAGAACTCTCCTTGGATCAATAAGATCTAAAATAGTAATGTTATATTCTATCATTTATAGCCCTTTATATTCTGCTTTTCTAAAAACAAAAATTCAGACCCTTTTTGAAGGCATCCATTGTATTTGATTGCATAGTGAATTCCATACCTTTATTGCCCTTACTGTAAAGAATCCTTCCCTTTGTTGTCTAAGAAATCTTCGCTCTACCAATCTCAGAGGATGACCTCTTGTTCTTTGTACATTTCTGTTAATGAAAAGGTCACTGGAAAATTCTTCATATTGGCCCTGCACATATTTATAAAAATGTAACTTTTTTAGTCTCTGTTCACAACTAAGATCTTCCAATCCCCTTAATTTGTAGTCGTCTCCACTTATTCCTAAATCCTTCACCTTAGTAGCTTTTTTCCAGGGAGATATAATTAAGAGTATATAATGCATTATTATTATTATTTTCCCATAATGCATAACTTTACATTTGTCTGTGAACGTAATTTTTTCCAGTTGCCTTCCCAGTCCCCCACTCCGTATAAATCCTCCTGCAGAGAAGCAACATCAAGGTTAAACTGTACTATTCTACCTAATTTTGTGTCTCCGGTAAGAAGATGATTCCTATGGTTAAGGAATTTTTATTTACTCAAAGAAAGGCTAATTTAAGTGTATCATAACCGATAGCAATCTCAAAGCTAATGCTCATTTAATATTTATATATATTTTAAATGCTCAAATTTATTCATAAGCACACCCCTTCTATATTTCTACTGGGAAAAATAGAGTATTTACCAACAAAACAGCAACTGAATCTGCTTTCGGTATACTCAAAGGTCATACTACATCAGACCTTGAAAAGCTATTTTCCTCTCATTTTGCCATGAGTGAATATTTCCCACAGGCTTTTGTTCTTCCTTTGCTACAAGTAAAACAAAATGAAAACAATCTATTTTTGTAAGTACATGGTCCTTGAAATGAAAACCATTTTTAGTTATTTATTTGTCATGTAATTCCTTTAAAGAATATAATTTTTAAAAAGATCAAGGCTGTCTTGCCTAGGGACAGTGATAGTGAGATTTATTATCAAAATATAGAAAATTAAGGACATATATATATATTTTATAAAGTTTCTTTATGTATCCTTCCAGATAGAGACTGTTGTCTTTATCATGATTCAAAAATGTGGTTGTTTTATGTGGGATCACATAATTTCCATAATTCATAATGTGTAAACAAGTGAAAATTTACAGTTTTCAATTTGTGCCCTATCTTTTTCATTTTTTTCTTCAATTATAGAATATATATGGATATATATATATATATATATAATGTTTAATGTGTGAAATATGTTTAAAATGTCCGGAATCCTTTGTTCCCAGCACACTATTAAAAGCATATTTACGCAATATGCATGCAGAATCATTTACATATACAGTAAGTGCAACAACTCTGGAACTTGTTTTTCTGAAGCCATAAATTCATGGTAATTGATCGCAAAACAAAATAAGATTACTTTAGTTGGGGTTGCAGTGTGTCACCAAAACGATGAACTATTCAACAAGCAGTGGATGTTAAAAACTGAGAGTGGCTGTCTCCATCTAGTTTCTATTATGAATAGAAAGCCACTGTTGAGCAGTATTCTCTGCTTAGTTTCAAGGCTTTGAACCACTTCATAAACCATTTCAGCAAGCTCGACAGCCTGTTAGGATACTACCACTTTTAATAGTAACAACTTCTCAGTGTGTATATGTCCAAGCCAAAAACAATAACTGTTGCAGGACGTTTGTGACATATCCTGGACCCTCCTGATGAAATCATTGTTGGTTAGCAGTCGGATAACATCTACAGATACAGTTATTGCATTAATCCATAACAGGCCTATGTTATAGTTATAGGCCTTAGCTTCATACTAGTTAATGCTTTAAGTGCAAATAATGTTATAGAATCTGCATATCATAAAGTAAGAAATGAATATACTGTGCATACTGTATTTGACTTAGCAGCAGTCATATTACATACCCTTTCAGTTGGCATTTTCAGAACGTTCTATTGTCTTGTCAGTGTTGACCTTGGATGCTAATGCACCATCACATTTTTTTACCCTACAAATGCAAGACAGCTTTACAAGCCATTGTACTTTAATGTTTTGTACTATGTGCACTTAAATTATAGCCCTAGTAAGTCTCATTGAGACTCAAAAGTCACGTTGTCATATGGTATAGTAAAAATTTTAAACCCCTTCGCTGCTACGCCATTTTCCCGCCCTGGTGCTAAGGCAATTTTGAGCATTTTGCTGCAGCTCACGTTTATAGATTGTTTTTTTCAGCACACTCAGCAGATTACAAATATACCATTTTTATATGTGTATGTCTCATTAGGTTTGCAAAATAAAGCCAAAAGTGGGAGAAAAGTTTACTTTTTCACTTCCGACTCAATAAAAACTAGTTTGTAATTTTATTTATCTAAACTCTAATATCAAAACCTGTGTTTCAAAAATTGCCTCCCTCTACGATTGGCTAAATGTAACCCCATGATCAAAGGGATCATGGGATTAAAATTTAGTATCGGCCATTTTTAAAGGGAATGTGACTTTTCATAGCTATATGATCACTGTGGTAACATTGGCTACTACACTGATCATTTAGCTAGAATACTTAAGTTAAACTAGTTTATTTTTAGATAATTTAATTTGGGGGTCTATAGGCAATTTTGATCTTTATTTATCTGCCTTTAGAGAGCCCCAAATCATTTATTTTTACTTTTTTAACTTAATATTTTTTTATTCTTTCTTTTACAAGCCTTATACCATTGGAAAGGTGAGGCGATTACCTTTCCAAGGGTATATGTTGGGGGTCTGTAGCTGTCTTAGATACAAGCAGCATGCCCCCATACCTCTTTAACTAAAGTTTCTAGATGACGCCATCGCTACATTGCATGATGACTGCATCGCTGGAGGACGAAGCCCCGGCGATGCCTGTGAGGATACAGGCCAGATCGCCGGGGCAGAAGGTGGTGGTCCACAGACCTCCACCGAGGTAAGTCACTGATAAGGATGTAGTGGTTACGTCCTTAGCACCTGAAGCCCACTTGTGAGGACGTAACCACTGCGTCCTTAGCAGTGAAAGTGTTAAATAAAAATAAATAAAAGCGAAACAGGGGGTCCCTATAAACCTGGGAAATGAGTGGCGATTGCCCCCATGTGCGATAGTGTTTAATTGCCACTGAAAGGGGTATACAGAACAGAGACACAATCAAGACTAAAAATGATAAATTGTACATATATTTATTCTATTTGTATTTCAAGTTAATGGGACTGGGCAGTTCTGATTATCAAGTTATTTTTTAAATATACTAATTTAGGAAGACTGTCAGAACTTAATATATTGATTCACTTCCATAACAATAAATTTCTTAAAGGTCATTTGACAGTTTATCATTAAATGATTAAATATAATATATGTTTGGATTTCAACCTGTTGGCTCAAGGTTAAATGCAAATCACTCAATGATTTAGTAAACTGATCTATGTTGTGATGCTGTAAGCCCAATGAGGCTTTTGTGCACAGGTGCTGTCCAAATCATGTTTATGGGTCACTTGGTTTGACAAATTAGAGAGGAGAGTGGGCCAATGCTGCATTCCTCCTCCCAATGGAGAGTCCATGGCAAATTTTGCCACTAGAGACTAGATGTCTTCAGGATCCAGTACTGGACTCCTATGATGCTTGTATCAGGTGCTGGACACTTAAATCCCCCTGGGTGACTGTTGAGAGGAGGGTAAGTTCCCATGTGCTTCCTGGGCAAAGAGAGCACCTAAAAAGAAATCCCTGACCCAACAGTGGGTTTTACTTACCCGGACATGTGTGTACTATCTGGGAGAGGTTTCCAGAGCCTGGGTTAGCTGGGTCTAGCAGGGAAGTTCGTGAATAGACAGGGTTCTAGGTTTTTATTGTATGGTTTTGTTTTGGGGTACTTGTAAATAGTAAATGTTACTGCCCTAGCAGACAGTACTTACGATCCTTGGAAGTGAAATTTATGGGCCTCAACCGCAGGGTGTTACATTAATTGCCCCCTTCCTGATTTTGTCTGTTGTTGCTTATTTTTGGAGAGTTTTTCTGCATTGACTGCCTTTTTTATGTTCATGCCACAGTACTTTACTTTACTTGGTACCTTTACTAGGCCACTCCAAAACTTTTATTTGGTTCTTGTGAGCCATTCAGAGGTGGGCATACTGGTGTGCTTTGGATTACTTCCTCCTCTGTGAGTTCTGCTTGGCTTTTGAAGGCACTGCTACATTTTACATGGACATGCAAGCAAATCTTGAGCTGGGGTGATTCTTGCTGACATCTCTTAAGTTACATCTCTAAGTGAGGAGTTACAAGCAAATACCGTATTTGCTCGATTATAAGATGAGGTTTTTTCCAGAGCAAATGCTCTGAAAAATACCCCTCGTCTTATAATCGAGGTCGTCTTATAATCAGACCTCATTCTTCTTCGGCCGTGCTGCTTACCGGGCTTTGATCGCGAGCAGCGTCTCTGCTATTAGCAGCAGAACAGGAAGCTAGCACATAACTCCTCACATAATCTACCTCCCCCTCCTTCCTCTGGGGGCGGGGCCAGAGAAGTTGCTCGCACAGCCGGGCCCCTGCAGAAGTCTGCGAGTGGGAGATCTGCAGTTCAGGTAAGGGGGTGGGGGGCTGGGGGGTTTGAGCGTGTGTGTATGTGTGATTTATGGAATGAATGAGTATTTAAATGTTTGTGAATGAGTGTGTGTGTGATAGCATGGATGTGTAAGGGGGGTGGGGGTGGTAGCATGGCATAGGGAGGCTGTAATCACACTTCTAACATCCCCAGGTTCCAGCATGTACTGGCTGCCTTGGCTTGATAGGAGTGTGATTGCTGTTAGCAGTATATATATATCTCCAGAAATGCATTTTAACCCCCTGTATGCCACTCAGCCCCATGAAATGCCTTTTAACCCCCTATATGCCAGAGTGGCATATAGGGGTATAAGGCATATCATGGGGCAGAGGGGCATATAGGGGGTTAAAAAGGCATATCATGGGGCACAGTGGCAAATAGGAGGGTATAAGACATTTCTGGAGCCAGAGTGGCATATAGAGGGTTAAAAGGCACATCATGGGGCAGAGTGGCATATAGAGGGTTAAAAGGCACATCATGGGGCAGAGTGGCAAGCCTGGGGGCAGATGTGCATAACTGGGGGGGGGCAGGTTGGCAAATAAAAGGAAATAAAAAATATATTTTTCTCAATCATAGCTTTTATTAAATATGAAAATTAGTTTACATGAATTAATATTTACTGGTAAAACTTTTTTCCTATAAGGTCGTCCTATATTCAGGCTTTTTCTTTTTTTCCTAAATTAATATTCAGATTTTGGGGGGTCGTCTTATAATCAGGGTCGTCTTAAAATCGAGCAAATACGGTAATGTGTTAAAAAACAAGAAGGAGGGTAAAGTATAAATCCTTGTAATTCCATATATATGTTTATATATATTGTGTGTCTTACCTTAGCGAGCATGTTGAAGAATACCACGCACTGCATGTCTTGCAACATGTATGCGCTTCTGGGGCAAGTTCCCCAGGGGCCATACCACTGTTGCAAGTATGAGCAGGTTGCTACTTTGGAATATACTATACTAAATATAAAGAGGAAACTGGCAACACTGACGGACATAGACAACATGAAGCGGCATTTACTGCTTACGGAGCACGCATTGGCTGGGGCCAGTGTAGAGGCGGGTAGAGATGGGGAAGAAGAGGTCTCAAGGGCAGAGAGCTGGGTTAGTTGTGTATGGGACAGCAGGGGTTGGAGAGTTAGGGAGGCTTGTTCTGGGCTAGTTCACTCCAACATGCCAGTTTGTACAAAGATGCTGGGGATTCCAGCTCAGAGGAAGCAGTTCTGTGGCTTGCTGACTCTCCTAGCAGCCAGGAGTGTAGCCTCTCCAGCATAATGGGGAGCCATAAGGCAAGGAAGGCTTGACAGGTGCTCGTGGTAGGGGATTCAATTATTAGGAAGGTTGATAGGGTAATCTGGCGCCAAGACCCCGAATGCCGAACAGTATACTGTCTCCCAGGGGCTCAGGTTCGGCATATTGCGGACTGGGTAGACAGCTTGTTGGGAGGGGCTGGCGATGATCCAGCAGTCATAGTACACATTGGTACCAATGACAAAGTTAAGGGCATGTGGGAGGTCCTTAAAAGCAATTTTAGGGTACTAGGTGTTACCTTACCTGCGGTCCCGGCGGTTCCGGCGTTGCCACGAGCAGGGGAGCCGAGACGCAGCCCGCGCGTTCAGCCCCCTGCTCGCGGGAAGACGCGATGTGGTCCGTCTAGCCATTAGACGCGCGCCCCCGTGTGGTGATCTGTAGTTAGACGGGGCGCGCGTCTCTGCAGCATGAGAGCCGTTCGCGCATGCGCGAACGGCTATCTCATGAATATTCATGCCGCGTCTTAAAGGGGTATTTATCTTTTTTCCTCCTCCCCCTAATTTAGGGGGTAGGAGGATCCTGAGCAAGAGGACTATTTAAACCCTCAGTCTGCATGTACCCCTTGCCTGTGATAGTGCCTTTATTGCCTTCACTAGCGTTCCTGAACCTTATTTGCCTTTTCGTTGCCTGACCTTTGCTTGAACCTGACCATCCGTTGTTTGCTGCCTGACCTGACCTCTGCTCGTGACCCCGACTATCCATAGTTTGCTGCCTGTCCTGATCTCTGCTCGTGACCCCGGCTATCCGTTGTTTGCTGCCTGACCTGACCTCTGCTCGTGACCCCGACTATCCGATTGCCAGCTCCTAGTACTATCTGGTTGTTCCTGCTCTGCTCGTCATCACCGTTTGGGGGCGCCTTTCCTGGTACTGCAGCGTGGATCCACAGCCTGAACCACCGTTAGTGACAGTATCACAGGCCTTTAATATGGATCCCGCAGACTTGGCAAGGATGTCCAACCGACAAGACAGACAGGATCAAGTTCTATCTGCTCACGCTTCTCAACTCCAATCCTTGGAACGGAAGTTAGACGATGTCGCAGACCTACTAAGATCTATGGCCACGAACATGTCTCCGTCCATCTCGCAAGGGGCATCATCTGATTCGGCCCCTTCTGTGCCGGGGCCAAGTACAGCTATTCCAGCACCCAAGATGCCATTACCTGACAAATTTTCTGGTGATCCTCAAGAGTGTCGTGGGTTCCTCAATCAGTGCGCCTTACATTTCCGGGCACATCCTCATACTTTCTCCTCTCATTGCAACAGAGTGACTTTTATTATAAACTTATTAAAAGGAGAAGCATTGGCGTGGGTATCACCTCTACTAGAACAGAGCTCACCCATTTTGGAAGACGCAGACGCCTTTATCGCATCCTTTCGTGCTGTGTTTGATGCTCCTGGGAGACGTGAAGCCGCTGAATCCATTCTTATGGAACTGCAACAGGGCAGGAGAACTGTGGCCCAGTACGCCGTTGAATTTCGTACTTTGGCGTATGAGACAGACTGGAATGTCAGCTCCCTGAAAGCCGCCTTTCGCAGGGGTTTGAACGAATCAATCAAGGATGCACTCACCTATCGTGAAATTCCCCATGATCTGGAGAATCTGATCACATTATGTCTTCGGTTGGAGGCCAGAGGTCAGGAGAGAAAATTTGAACGCGACCGAGAACGCGATCGTAGGCCACGTCCAGTTAGGCCTTGGATCAGACATCCTACTCCTGCACCTACTGAACCTGCAGCTACTGTGGCAGAGCCTATGGAGATCGGTCCTGTGCTTCATTTATCCGTGGAAGAGAAACAACGCCGCAGATCATTGGGACTGTGTTTATATTGTGGACAAAAAGGACATTTGATTGTTGCCTGCCCTAGGAAATCGGGAAACGCCAGAGCTTAGTGGAGGCCGGAGGTGCTTCACTAAGTGCTACTGTTGCTTCACCTCCTCAGTCACCAAGACTTTTGGTTCCCATCAAGCT
Source organism: Spea bombifrons (assembly GCF_027358695.1). Taxonomy (NCBI): domain Eukaryota; kingdom Metazoa; phylum Chordata; class Amphibia; order Anura; family Pelobatidae; genus Spea; species Spea bombifrons. Next base: position 37,078,947 of record NC_071088.1, read on the forward strand.
GCAGTGGACAGGCCACCAAGTGGCCACCCAAGCTTTCATTGATTCGGGTGCGGCTGGAAATTTTATAGACAAAGGTTGGGCCCTGGAACACAGTATTCCCTTACAGCCCAGGACTCAGAAAACCTCTATTACGGCATTAGATGGCTCTCCTCTAGGAACCGGGATTGTGTCCCTCCAAACCGAGACTATTGGTGCCATCATTGGGATACTCCATTCTGAAGAAATACAGTTTGATGTGTTATCCAGTCCTCATATTCCAGTCATCCTGGGAATGTCGTGGTTACAACAACATAATCCCAGCATAGACTGGAGAGAAGGACAGATTCTGGCGTGGAGTAAAGAATGTTTAAAGAACTGTTGCAGCACTCCTACTAAATTAAATCTTATGCTCGAAGTACCTGCTCAAGATCCCCGTCATCTGGTACCCCCTCAGTATTGGGAGTATTTAGATGTTTTTTCAAAGAGAAAAGCAGAAACTTTACCTCCTCATCGGGCGTATGACTGTACGATACAATTGTTGCCAGGCACCAATCCACCTAAGGGACATACATATCCATTATCCCATCCGGAGAATCAAGCCTTGGCCCAGTACATTGAAGAAAGTTTACAGAAAGGGTTCATCAGACCTTCCGCATCACCAGCAGGAGCAGGCTTCTTTTTTATTTCCAAGAAAGATGGATCCTTGCGCCCCTGCATTGATTACAGGGGCTTAAATAAAATTACCATAAAAAATAAGTATCCGCTTCCCCTCATTACAGAACTTTATGATCAGCTGAAATATGCCACTATCTTCACGAAACTAGATCTACGAGGGGCCTACAATCTGATTAGAATCCAAGAGGGGGACGAATGGAAGACGGCGTTCAATACGAGATATGGACATTATGAATATCTTGTGATGCCTTTCGGGCTATGCAATGCCCCAGCTGTGTTCCAGAGCTTCGTGAACGATATCTTCCGTGATATGTTGTTATCTCATGTTATGGTCTACCTCGATGACATTCTCATTTATTCAAAAGATTTGGAAGAGCATCGGCAACATGTTAGCCAGGTGCTACAAAGATTAAGAGAACATTCCCTATTTGCCAAAGTCGAAAAGTGCGAGTTTGAGTGCGATAAGGTGAAGTTTCTAGGATATATTATCTCTGCCGGGCAGCTGGAGATGGATCCAGGCAAGATAACAGCCATCCAAGATTGGGAAGAACCTTCTGACATTAAAGGCATTCAACGGTTCGTAGGGTTCGCCAATTATTACCGTCGCTTTATTCGCAATTTTTCCCAGATCATCTCTCCCATAATTGCACTTACTCGGAAGGGGTCGAATCCAAAGTCTTGGACCCCTGAAGCTCGAGATGCTTTTGGAAGATTGAAGTTGGCCTTTACGACTGCCCCTATCTTACAACGTCCCAATCCAGACTTGCCGTTTACTTTGGAAGTTGATGCGTCTGAGACCGGGGCTGGGGCCATTCTTTCCCAGAGAGACCAAATTTCGAATCGTCTACATCCCTGTTCCTATTTTTCTAAGGCTTTCTCTTCAGCGGAACAAAATTATGACATAGGGAACCGGGAGTTGCTGGCTATTAAATTAGCGTTAGAGGAATGGCGACATCTGCTTGAGGGGACTGAAATTCCTATTACCATTCTTACGGACCATAAAAACTTGGTGTACATAGAAAAGGCCAAGAGACTCAATCCACGTCAGGCTCGATGGGCATTGTTCTTCACACGATTTAATTTCACCATTTCTTTTCGGCCGGGTTCAAAGAATACGAAGGCTGATGCCCTGTCCAGAAGACATGAAGCGCCTAATGTGGAAAAGTCGGTCGAACCTATAATCCCTCCTACGAAAATAATTGCCACGATACATAGCACTCTCATGTGGCACATCTCTAAATCACAGACACCCCGTCCCAGAGGACAAATTCCTCCGCCTGGGAGACTTTATGTGCAACCCCGTTTCCGTAAAGCCGTTTTGTCTTGGGGTCATGCCTCTCCGGTAGCGGGTCACCGGGGAACTCGGAATGTTAAATTTCTTCTGCAGAAGAATTTCTGGTGGCCTACTATGATACGTGACATATCTGAATTTGTACAAGCATGTACTATCTGCGGTCATAACAAAACCCCTCATACCAGACCGGCAGGGTTATTATGTCCGTTGCCTGTGCCAGATCAGCCATGGCAACACATAGCCATGGATTTTGTCACGGACCTGCCTCCTTCTCAAGGCCATACGACTATTTTAGTAGTGGTTGATTTATTCAGCAAGCAAGCACATTTTATCGCTCTAGCTAAACTTCCATCTGCCAGTACATTAGCAGACACCTTCATGAGAGAGATCATAAGACTACATGGAGTTCCGCAAATCATCATTTCGGACAGGGGGTCACAATTCATCTCGAAATTCTGGAGAGCGATGTGTAAACTTATGGGAATCGAGTTGCATTTTTCATCTTCCCATCATCCTCAATCTAATGGGCAAGCTGAAAGAACAAATCAAGTACTTAAACAATATCTTAGAATGTACGTCTCGGAGGATCAGTCCGATTGGTCGACACTTTTGCATCTTGCGGAATGGTCCTACAACTGCTCTTATCATGAAGCACTACAGATGTCCCCATTCAAAGCGGTTCACGGTTATGAACCAGCACTCTGGCCTGAAGAAACCAGTTCTACCTGCAGCTGAAGCTCAATTTCAAGTTCTACGTGACCATTGGGCACTTATTTCGGAACAGTTAAAGCAGACTAAGGTTTTGCAGAAGAAAACCGCTGATAAGTCTAGATCCAAAGGGCCGGTGCTCAATCCAGGAGACTATGTGTGGCTTTCCACGAAATATCTTCACCTCCAGCAAGCCGCCCGAACCTTAGGACCTAAATATATTGGTCCATATAAAATTAAAACAAAAATTAATGAAGTTACTTATTCTCTGGTTCTACCTAAAACACTGCGCATTAATAATGCATTTCATATTTCTTTATTAAAACCAGTAATTAGAAATCAATTCTCCCCCACGGTTCGTGCTCCTGATCCGGTAATAGTCCAAGGTGAAGAAGAATATGAAGTACAAACCATCTTGGACTCTAGAAAGAAACAGGGGAGACTGCAATACTTTATTAGATGGAAGGGATACGGTCCTGAAGAGAGCTCCTGGGTCCCGTCCTCTGATGTCCATGCTCCAGCCAAGATTCGTGCCTTTCACAGGAAATTTCCCCAGAAACCGGCTCCTAATCGCCAGGATGGCGCTTGTAGACAGGGGGGTACTGTCACCTTACCTGCGGTCCCGGCGGTTCCGGCGTTGCCACGAGCAGGGGAGCCGAGACGCAGCCCGCGCGTTCAGCCCCCTGCTCGCGGGAAGACGCGATGTGGTCCGTCTAGCCGTTAGACGCGCGCCCCCGTGTGGTGATCTGTAGTTAGACGGGGCGCGCGTCTCTGCAGCATGAGAGCCGTTCGCGCATGCGCGAACGGCTATCTCATGAATATTCATGCCGCGTCTTAAAGGGGTATTTATCTTTTTTCCTCCTCCCCCTAATTTAGGGGGTAGGAGGATCCTGAGCAAGAGGACTATTTAAACCCTCAGTCTGCATGTACCCCTTGCCTGTGATAGAGCCTTTATTGCCTTCACTAGCGTTCCTGAACCTTATTTGCCTTTTCGTTGCCTGACCTTTGCTTGAACCTGACCATCCGTTGTTTGCTGCCTGACCTGACCTCTGCTCGTGACCCCGACTATCCATAGTTTGCTGCCTGTCCTGATCTCTGCTCGTGACCCCGGCTATCCGTTGTTTGCTGCCTGACCTGACCTCTGCTCGTGACCCCGACTATCCGATTGCCAGCTCCTAGTACTATCTGGTTGTTCCTGCTCTGCTCGTCATCACCGTTTGGGGGCGCCTTTCCTGGTACTGCAGCGTGGATCCACAGCCTGAACCACCGTTAGTGACACTAGGTCAGAAACTTAGGCAAAGGACCACCAAGTTAATATTCTCTGGAATACTACCGGTACCATGCGCTACATCAGGTAGACAGCAGGAGCTTAGGGAGATTAATGCTTGGCTGAGAGGGTTGTATAAGAAAGAGGGATTTGGGTTTTTGGAGCACTGGGTAGACTTTGCTGTCGGCTACAGACTCTACAGCAGGGATGGGCTACACCTCAATGACGAGGATGGCTATGGGAATCGAGGATCTTTTAAATTAGGTTCTGGAGGGGAGGATAAAGATAGAAATGAAGTGCTAGCTAGAGTAGACTGGAAGGGGGTCTAGCTATGGGAAAAAGGGGTGAGAGCAGTGGTGGGTTTAGCATAGACAATATGGAGCTACCGTACATAGTACAAAACCTGCAGTCATGAAGTATTTGTCAACTGATGAACCAAAAATAGTAGTAACCTTAAATGTCTTTTAGCAAATGTGAGAAGCTTGGCAAACAAAATGGCTAAGCTGGAGATATTATTAAGTATGATTTGATCAGTATCACTGAAACATGGTGGGATGGTATGCACGACTGGTCAGTTAATCTACAAGGTTACTCGCTTTTTAGAAGGGATAGAGTAAATAGAAAAGGGGAAGGGATTTGTTTATATGCCAACTCTAAACTAAAGCTCAGTATTAGTGTGCATGATGACACTAGTAGTAATGTGGAGACGCTGTGGGTGGAGATTAGCCTAGATAGTAAAAAGAGTTGCACACTAGTTGCAGATGTACGCTACAAGCCACCAAACACCTGAACCTGCTTAATGACCAATGTATGGCACAATTAGTAGAGACCCCAACCAGAATGGATGTCTGTCTGGATCTGGTAATAACTAACAATGAGGAACTTATCTCAAACATCAAAGTAAGAGAACAATTGGGGAATAGTGACCATAACATGGTTTCATTTGAGATTAATTCCAAAAAGCAACTGGGTAAAGAAAAAGTGCTCAACCAATTAAATACTGTTAAGATAGGCAATGCCAGATGGTATACACCCAAGGGTACTTCAGGAGCTAATCCTAAATATGGCCCAACCATTAGAACTGATCTTTAGGGATTCTTTTAGTTCAGGCATAGTGCCATTAGATTATTGCAGATGCTGTGCCCATATTTAAAAAGGGATCAAAATCTCAACCAGTAATCTTAACATGGGTAGTGGCAAAATTATTTGAAGGGCTGCTAAAGGTATACATTCAAGAACATATTTTGAAGAAGTATACATCGATTTGTGAAAGACAGGTCTTGTCAAATCAACTTTGTTGATTAAAAAATATATATTTGGGTAATAAAATTAGGCAGGTCATTCAGTCTAATCTTGAGGGTTTTTTTTTTACCTTCTTTTGGACCAAAAAAATAAAAAACAGCCTGGTCCTTAAGGGGGTAATACCTTTTCCTATGTAGATGCCCTTTAAAACAATTAAAACTGAACAAATACTCTGAAACATTAATTTGAGGTCCATGGATGACTTGTTTTTCAGAACCATTTTCTGTTAACAAATTCCATATGTTACCCTTGCAACATGACAAAATCAATACTTACTGACGTATATAATTTCTATAAGACATAAAGATTCAGTATAAAAATTAACAGAGGATCATTTAATACGACCAGGGTTATCCTAAATAAAATTTCAGATTTTTAGAATGCATATTTTGTTTCCTATTAGGTGCTATGTATCTCAAAGATTTTAAGTAGAACAACTAGATAAGCCTTTAATTTAGAGGGCAAAGCAGGAGTCATCTGTAATAATTTCATGGACTAGAAGCTTTAAACATATTTTTCTGCATTTGACTTTTTTTGTTCTGAATGTACTGTAAAGTATATATTTGACTTCAGGGTTCATGCATTTATTCTATTCTGCTCGATGAAGTGACAAGGCCAAAAGGCTACTAGGAAACCACTGCATGTTCTATAGCCAACAGAAAAGTAAATCTGGTATGCAATATACAAGGACAAATGAGTTCTTATACTGAATGAGAAAGAAAAGTGAAAAGATAAAACACACATTGTATTTATTTAGAGCAAAAGACAATACATACACTATATGACCAGAAGTATGTAGACACGCCACTTATTTATAGAGTTTATTGATTATTGCTAACGGGTGTATAAGATTTAGCACATATGTATGCCATCTCCTTAGACAAATCTTGACGGTAAATGTCACTGTCATAGGATGCCACTTTTGCCACAACTCAGTTTGTCAAATTCAGCCCTACTATATCTGCCCTGGTCCATTGTAGTGTGTATTATTGTGAAGTAGAGGTATCTAGGAGTAACAACAGCTCAGCCACGAAGTAGTAGACCATTCACATGGGGTTGCTCAGGTGCTTATCACATAAAATTTGCCTGTCAGCACAAGCACTGGTATACAGGTATAGAGCACTCCGCTCCTGGACTATGGAACAGTAAAAATGTGTTGTCTGGAGTGATGAATCACACATCACTATCTGGAAGTCTGATGGGTGCATCTGGATTTAGCAGATGCCATGATAACACACCCTACCGGTATGCATTACAGGTATGATTTTCACAAAATGCATCTGATCAACCCATTAACCCCTCACCTCCTCCTGTAAACCCTTATTTTCACCGAAAGCTGAACTTTTTTCGAGAAGCGTACAACCTTTCCTCCTAACACTCTCAGCCATCATCATATTTAAACCATTTGAATGAGCTACAACCACCACTACTGTTTCACTTCCCTCTCAACAAGCAACTAGAGCTTTCAAAGGGCCATCTCCTCTTTTTGTATCAGTGTGTCATTGAGTGTGATTTTAAATTATTCCACAGATTGTAACAGCGCTACAGAATCTGCTTTTTATATAAATAAAATGAATGTAGTATCTGTAACAAACTAAAAGAGATGAGACGATGTATGATATCTCCCAACATTTCAAATGGCCTAAGAGGGATTTTTTGTTTTATGGCTAGAGGTGTGGTCTCTTACAAAGGCCCTTATATGTATATTTGACTTGTCTATAGATATTTATCTAACCGAGTAAGGCAGTTCTAAGATGAATAGTGTATTGTATTCCCAGAATTTAAGTTATAAACTCATGTTTGATACTTATTTACATAGTATTGTAACTTTTGGGGCTGCAAAACACTTTGATTCACTAATATGCACCACACATTTTGAGCTGCTAAAAAAGAGGGACATCAGGGGTAGAAAGAGTGACATTTGGGTCTTAAAAGTAACTATCTCTCCTAATCATGGATGTTTGGGAGGTACGATGTTTGGGTGAAGGTATACATTATATTACATTTTGGATAAACAAAAAAAAAAATCACATTTTGGATAAACTAAAAAAAATCACTAAGCTTCCGTAATGAATCAGCATTACGATATAAAGGTATTTTGTCTGTAAGAAGAACATTACCAGGACTCTTAAGACCTAGCTATTAAGGAGGTAACACAAGAAATATCAGCTATATGTACATTCCAAATGCAAGGCCTGATCTCTACCACAAGCCCTGCCAACCTAGCCCCAGCTCCTCGATGTCCAGGCATTTCAGCAAGTCCAGCTGAGCGAAGAAAGTGATAGTCCCATCAATTGTCGTTAAGGTGATGCATTTCTGTGACGTGATTGCCACGTCAATTGTCTTTAACCATAACATACATAAATAATAACTTCTTTTATTAAGCAAATATATCGTTTATGTTAATGAAAGAACCAAAAAATCACACACTTTAAAAAAAAAAACACACTTTAACTCATTTACTATGCCATGAAATGGAAATTTAATTTGAACCGCCAAAACTTCACTAAGAAAATTAGTGGGTGATTATTTTTTGCATCTTTCTTGATATTTTCAAACATTGTTTAAAATAATGACCTTTTCATTTCTCACTTTAACTTCTCTCAGACACAGTGTAAAAAATTAGTGTTAGAAATGACGTTTTGACCTAAAATTATATATTGGGCGACGTGTGTAAACATTTATTCCATTGCTGACATTAAACATGATGGTAAATCCCTTGCAGACTAGGAGTACAACAATATAGCATTTGAGATGGAAGCAACCAATCCAAATGGCACTGTGCTCCAAAGTATTTATATATGGTTTTAAACTGAAACTAGGATTCAGTCTAATATAGACTTTTTTTATTAGGAAAATGTTGAATTGAGACAATAACTGTATTGTAATAACATATTTCCGCTAGTACCTTGTGCTGAGTCAGTTGGAATGTTGGAGTTTCAATTTTATGCACTTAGTCTGTTTAATAAAGGTTAAGTGAATATAATCAAAAACGTATACATTCATCAATTTCAGCATGACAGTCACAATTAAAACAAACCACAAGTTGCTCAAGTTCCCAGAACCCAGAGTCGAATTGTAACAGAAAATAGAAACTCGCACATTCAGATGTAATAAAACCGACCACCAAATTAAAAAAAGTGACTTAATGTGCAGAATTAAAATTGACCCAGAAGTCCACTGAGTTCGAATTGATGACCAGCTCAATTGGTAGACTTCCATTGCATATTTGACCAACCGCTCTCATGACCTATATGACAGACTAAACAACTAACTCAACAGCTATAAGATTGAAATTTACATTAATTGAATTGATCTTGGCAGCGACACAGTTGGATACTTGAAATGTCCATCTAAACAGCACTTGACAGTAACTTTTTAATGAATCAAAGTTAATTTAGTAAATTTGGCTTGAACCATTTCAAGTAAATTCAGTTGCTGTGATTAATCCAACAAAGATTGGTTAATAGAAACTGATAGCAAGCTTGATTCGTGTTCATTTATCTGGGTATAACACGTCATGTATTTGAAACTGGGCATACTTGAAGGTGGGATGACACGTTTTCAAACATCAAGGGTTCTACATTTACCTCTGAAGAAGAGTGGAGGTTTTCTGCCCATTCTACCAAGGATGTGAAGAAGCTTGGGCCAGATCATTGTTCTTAACATACAAAAGGTCAAATCTTACGTGGCAGTCACCCACTGGTATTTCATAATTTCTCTTAGGGTTGTATGGCGTAATAAAAAGTATGTTAATGTTTTGTTTCGGATAATGTCAGGACCTAACAGGAGAAGGTTATCCTGCATCCCAGGCATTAATAGTACATCCCTGATCATGGGGTAGGAACCCCTAAAAATCTGGGGGAATAGCATTTTTACTGGCAGGGTATATTCTTGTTCAGTAAACTGGGTAAATAATTTGCATTCTGTTCTTCAGTGCATCCAGCACCTCTATTCTCCTCAATCCTGCCCCTTAATCTGTGTTTCTGTAAGCAATTTGGGCCTCACGGTGCAGCAACAGGAACAGAATCCTTATAGTGAGACAGCTTGGTGAAGTGCAGCAACAGTGGAGCAGAAGAATGTAAGTTCAATTGCTCCACTGCCTGCGGCCTCTGGAAGACGATATATGCCTAATTTATCTGGGGGGGTTCCATTATCTGTCCCCCCCACATGATTTCCTGGGGGGGGCATATCTGGGGGGGCAGAGTGGCAGCATATCTGGAGGGGGCAGAGTGGCAACATATCAGGAGGGGGAGAGTAGCAGCATATCTGGAGGGGGCTGAGTGGCAGCATATCTGGGGGGGCAGAGTGGCAGCATATCTGGGGGGGCAGAGTGGCAGCATATCTGGAGGGGGCAGAGTGGCAGCATATCTCGGGGGCAGAGTGGCCTATAATTGGGTGCGGCCTAAAATTAAGCCAATATGGTACCCTCTAGACTGTAAGCTCGTTTGAGCAGGGCCCTCCTCACCTGTTGTCTCTGTTAGTCAATTTGTTATGTTACATACTACTTGTTATGTCCTGTCTACCCATTGTACAGCGCTACGGAATTTGATGGCGCTATATAAAACAATAAATAATAATAATCCTTACTGGGTTTACTTTTGCTTGACTGCGTCTTGTCTCTCTCTCTATGGTTTCTACATTGAGTTCAGTTAGGTCTACTGGAGGCAAGGCGAAATGATGGTCTGAAATGAAAATGCTAAACAGTATCCATTTTAGTCATCGTACAAACTGCACACCTCATTGAATGGCTTTCGGGGCAGGCTTTTCAATTATTTGAATGTAGCATTTTCTGTACGTTCATACCGTTCATTGTTTGCGGTTTAGTCAGGTCAAAGAACTGCTTACTCCATTCATGCCTGAGTGGCAAATTTGTAGGACCAAAATTATACAAGGCTTTGATATTTTCTACACATGTACAATTGGCATCCATTACCAGGGACAGGTATGTTGAGGTAGGGAGGTGGGATTGCCTCCCTGGTGGGTTCTAATTGTTCAAGAAGGATCACAGCACGTGAGAGCTTGCACCATTTGTGACCAGGAGTGAAGTCATGAGTGTGGGAAGAGTGTCCATGTAGCCACTTGGCCATACTTGCCCCAGGCCAAAATGTGCCAGCCTTCCCCTGCCTGCTAAATGTTTTAACATACTTAAAATTGGAAATATATTTACAATCTGACAACATATCCATACACACAAAAGGTATTAAGCATCTCAGCTGGATCCCTAAGTATGTCTAATTATTTATTCACCTCACCAGAGCTCTCAGTATGACATATTTTAGTCAGCTCTCATGCTGGCACTGGACCTTTACCAATTGTCTTATATTGTTCATAATAGATTGTAACAAACATTAATGACGTTTTTACCTTTTGCACAAGCACACCAGGTAATAAACGTTAACAAGGGCCAATGGCATTTTTCTTAAATCACCCTGTCCATCAGACATAATGATGGTTTTATTTGTAACAGAATTTACTCAACTCTGTTAGCATTAATAACATATATCTAACAGTTGGGATAATGTGCTTCTCACATTTGTGAATAAGACATAGTTGCAATTATTTTAGTTTTGGACATAAGAACACATCCCACTTCATACACATTTTATGTGTGAATTATTCTGACCCTGGCCAGAACTTGACTGCTCCTCCCCAAATTCACAGGGAGGGCCCCAGAGAACTCCTCCTGACATCTCGTTAGGGATTACATAACAGCAAAAAGACGATATGCTTCTTATAGTGGAGCTTTATCTTCTCCCACATTATACTGCATCCCCAAAGGGGTGTATACAGGGCATATTAGAGCCATTACTATCCAGGCAGGGCCATGGGACCCAAACTACTCAACATAGGGCATGTAGGAGCAGATCTCTTGTGGATCCCCCTATCTGTTTTCTGGCTCAGTAGGGCTAGATTTGAAGTTTGATGTGAGAGGGCACCTGAGGACTGGGGGTTGCAGCCTTTACCTGGGTACTGAATCTCCTAGTTAAGGCCATTTTGGTAATTTTATGAAGTATTCATTAAATAATTGAGTTGCTAAATATCTGTGACATTACATGCAGGCTTTAAAAAAACGCCACTTATGGTTTTAGCTGCTAAAGACAGACTTGTGGTTACTAATATCCATATAAAATATAAAAAACTGAAAGCCAGAGAATAAGTTAGCCTTTGGTGCCACTTTTTCTAGGGCCAGCTCTAAAAGAGTCAGTTTGCAACAGTAAGAATAAAAATTTCAAGATGGCAGCTCCCAGGAGCTGTGGTTATGTCACAAAACTACACCTGATAGTTCTTGTTTCACTACCATCTATCTGTTATGCCGACTAGTTTCCCAATTACCGAAAACTACTTATGTGCATGGCTCATCACTGCAGCATGGCATCACACCTGTTTGTTTGGAGCTATGCAATAAAACAGAATATGTGCATTGGAACAAAGAAAATAGATTTGAGTTTTTGACAAATAGGTATTTCCACATTACAATGCTCCATGGTATTACAATATACCATATGAAGTTGTTTATATCACTTACAGACAACATAAACCAGAGAAGAGCTGTGTCTAATATGTCTGCATTTGTTGAAACTGTTCCTCTGCTTTCTGAAGAGAAGTCTGCTCATTACCATTCAGCCGATGATGTTGACAGACTTGAAGTCATTGATTAAATGGTTGCCTAGCAGCCAGACAGGTTCACTGGATATCTGTTCTCATGGTAAGCCTATGTCGAAAGACCACCAACCAGAAATATAAAAAAAACTTCAACTGGACTTAATTTATAAAAATATTTTGTTCTGTGTTGTTTTTGTTGTTTTAATAAAAATGACAAATACAGGTCGTAGGTGGCAAATGGGTCACTGCAGTTGCAAGAAAAAGTAAATGAACCCTTTGGAATTAACTGGTTTTCTGCATTAACTGTTTATAAAATGTGATCTGATCTACATCTAAAAAAGAAAAAATGGTTCTGCACTCAACTCCCAGGAAGCTGGGTGCTAGCAGGAAAAAAGGGACAGCATAAACCCTCTTGTAGCACACGAACAAAGAAAAGGAATCCCAGTTAGGATACTTTATTTAGAGAAAGCAAAAAAAGCAACGTTTCGGCCAAACAGGACCTTTGTCAAGTAGAAATTGTACACAGCTAGACAGAATGTGAAAAAGTACCCACAATATATTAATTACTTTGCCCTGATTTGAAAATGAACCCTATATGCCTAGGATTTATATGTATATTGTCTGATATAGGGCAAATATTACAAATTGTACATCACTTTTTTTTCAAATTCTATTTTTTTAAGCATAACAGGGCAGGATGGTGCTCGCATACAGTATATCAAAACCACCCCATAAAACTATATGTTACTGAAAAGAAATTAAGTTTGTTTTTCACACAAACAATACATTTTCATTTCTTGCCCCAAAAATAAGTGACTTTTTATGTAACTGGGGAGCAGTGTAAATTGTGGGAATTTTTATTTTTAAAATTTCTTATGGGGCTAGATAGGATGGGAGTTTAACTTTTATATATATTTTTAATTTTTATTACATTACAATATTTATTTTACTTTTTTTACACTGCACTCTATCAGAGAGCGGTGCACAATGCATAGAGATCAACCTTTATGAACCCAGGGATCTTTATTACCACAGGGACCTCCTGTGATATCAAAGGTGACATCAACTGGGTTCAGCCCTATGACAGCTCTGTTATTTGGCTACAGCAAACCTGCACCCACAATGACAGCACGGAAAAGGCTTCATTCAAACCATTGAAAACCCTGTTCTGAAAGCTATTCAATGATATTTGCTATTTGTACAAGGACTAAAATGGACATTTTTTTGCACATACATTCAAAACCATCCAAATTTTCATCTAAACTCCACTGGATGCAACTAAAGTAAATGTAAACACCATACGAGAAACAAAAATGGCAGCAAGGATGTTTATCCGCAACATGGCTGTGAATTCTGCAAAGCCAATTAACCAATCAGGAGAGAGGAAAGGTACAAAAAGAGGTTGATTAAAGTTGTCATACTTCTCTTTCTGGGATCTCTGCCAGCTCTTTAATTGGCCACTTAAAAGTTATTACAAATCTGGCATAGTTCCCAGAACAAGTCTGGAAACTTAGCCAGCTGTTGCAATAATGTTGTGTTGTCTCTTTCTTTTAATCTCATTGGTGGTTAAGTGCTTTTGCCATTCTCACAGCATATGTTGTGGTGACAGTTGTTTCTGGCTCATGTGAATTTTTCTGAGAACAATCATTGTTGTGCATGTAGGAGCACTGAGTCGCTTCACAGATTCCAACATGCCTTATTTCTAGGCAGAAACCGCCTCAACTTAAAATTCAGAGAACAAGAGAGTACTCTGTGTTTTTCGAATTATTCCTGGTGAAATATTAGTCCGGGTGATTGTAGAGAAATAAATTAGGCTGAAATGTGTTTTCCAGTACACCCTAGCTATTTATGGAGCCAAGTCTTATAAGAACAGGAGATTATGAGCCTAGGGGTATAAAATCGCTAAAGCCATCCATGTGTGGAAACGTGCTTTAGCTATCATAACTTTATGAAGCAGCATATAAATTGCAGCAAGTGAAGTAATAATTGACAATGCTGTTTGTTAGGACTCAAGTATTATAACCAAGAGTTCAAAGAATTGTAACTACAAATAGTCTATGATCTAGTACCCACATAGAGTATGTGTGATTAATTTTCAATCAGAATGTTTTAATTTCTTTTCACAAGCACTCATCATCCTACAGCATGACACATCCATATATTTTACAAGAGAATCTTGTTATCTTATTTAAGGAAGTCAGGCTCTGATAACAGGGAATCTCATGAAAATTGATTTTTAGGAAGAACAAAAGACCTAGGGTTATTTCTTATTCTTACGGTTGGTGAACATTTGAGAAACGGAAAGTTATTTTTAAGCTATAGATAATGCGCTGTCACGGAATCTTTTCAGATATTCACCTTTCAGCGTCCTTTTCTAAGTTATAACAGTATTTTTATTCTTATATAATAGCTTAATGGAAAGATCCTTCCTAGACAGTGGCTATCTGGAGAAATTTTATTTTATCCTCTTTGGTTTTCCTAAATTTAATTCCTTAGCAACATTTTATATTAGAAGCACTGTGACCTCAGAATACTCAAATTATAATAATATCCACTCACTGGCCACTTTAATAGGTACACCTGTTCAATTGCAGGTTAACACAAATAGCTAATCAGCCAATCACATGGCAGCAACTCAATGTATTGAGGCATGTAGACGTAGTCAAGACAACTTGCTGAAGTTCAAACCGAGCATCAGAATGGGAAAGAACGGCTAGTTAAGTGACTTTGAACGTGGCATGGTTGTTGGCGCCAGACAGGCTGGTCTGAGTATTTAAAAAACTGCTGATCTACTGGTCACGCACAACCATCTCTATGGTTTTCAGAGAATGGTCCGAAAATAAAGAAAATATCCAGTGAGTGGCACTCGTGTGGACGAAAATGCCTTGTTGATGTCAGAGGAGAATGGGCAGACTGGTTCGAGATGACAGAAAGGCAACAGTAACTCGTTACAACCAAGGTATGCAGAATACCATCTCTGAACGGTCAATATGTGGAAGAAGATGGGCTACAACAGCAGAAGAGCACACCGGGTGCCACTCCTGTCAGCTAAGAACAGGAAACTGAGGCTACAATTCACACAGGTTCATCAAAATTGGACAGTGGAAGACTGGAAGAACGTTGCCTGGACTCCAGCTGTGACAGGTGTCAAGGTCAGACTTTGGCGTAAACATGGATCCATCCTGTCTTGTATCAACGGTTCAGGCTGGTGGTTGCGTTGGGGACATTTTCTTGGCACACTTTGGGCCCCTTAGTACCAATTAAGCATTGTTTAAATGCGACAGCCTACCTGAGTATTGTTTCTGACCATCCCTCTATGACCACAGTGTACCCTACTGATGACTACTTCCAGCAGGATAATGCACCATGTCACAAAGCTCACATCATGCCATGGCCCCCATAGATTGTCTTCTCCTGAGTATCCCCTGTTGGCTAGTACCCTTCCCCAGACCTGTTTGCAGCATTCCCTTCAACCACAGCAGTTTCTTGGTTTTAAGCATGGGCGCGCAATATCTCCCAGCTCTTTATTCGCTCCTGAATGGAGGCGGGTGCATGTTGTTCGGTGATGTCACACAAGGGTTGCTGTTTGTTGTGACCATCCCTTGTTGTGACCATGTCTGGCTCCCCTGACCTTGGCTTACCTATTTGACTACTTTTTCTGGCATCCTGACCCTGGCTATTCTAATCGCTGACCTGTCCTCTGGCACCCCGACTTTGGCATCCCTACAGACCATTCACCTCTCTCTGCGAAATCCCAGGTGACTCTCATGTCCAGGCTCAACCTCAGATTGTATGATCATTTAGGTGAATACCCCCTCTGCTGCACTGGTCCTTTGGAGGTGTCCTCTCATTGCCTTCTCAGCCGATAACCA
Source organism: Spea bombifrons (assembly GCF_027358695.1). Classification (NCBI taxonomy): domain Eukaryota; kingdom Metazoa; phylum Chordata; class Amphibia; order Anura; family Pelobatidae; genus Spea; species Spea bombifrons. The sequence continues at coordinate 37,094,650 of NC_071088.1, forward strand.
TCATCCTGCATACCGAACTCCTCAATCAGTATCCTTATCCTAACACATCATCTCAATCATCTCAAACTGGTTTACAGGAATGTTTACAGTACCTTGTAGAAAGTATGCCATGAAGAATAAAGGCAGTTCTGAAGGCAAAAGGGGGTCCAACCCGGTACTAGCAAGGTGTACCTAATAAAGTTGTGGAAGCAGAGGTTGCTCGACTGTGGAATCAGATGCTTCAATCTTGCCGGCGTTATGTACCACCTGGCTACTCATTTGTGTATGCTTTCTCTTTCACCAGAACACAGGCGGATAATGTTTGTACATTGAAGCATGATTGGTTCCAGTCTTCTTCTGTGAGGACTGTTTAAAGGTTAGCCCCCCATTGTGTCCTGTTAGGATAGTTACTGGTGAGGAGGATAGAGAGTGGTCAGAATGGAGGCCGAGGTCAGGATTACGGAAGACGAGTCAGCGAGTAGAGGAGCAAAAATCAGGATACCAGCAAACAGCAAAGTCGTAGTCCAAAGCCCGGTCAGGATACCAGAGAAGCAGCAGGAAGGTCAGACAATCCAAAGTCAGCAACAGAAGGGACAACAGCAGGGAACACTAGGTAGCACAGCACAGTATAGCATAGCACAGCAGCTCTAAAGGAACCAGAACAACTGAGCAATGAGCAAAGGCTCAATGCTGGCTTTTAAATCCGCCGCCTATTAAGCCACGCCCCCTGTGGCGCCTTGATGCTTGTGACGGGAGGACCTGTACCCCAACTGGGTACAACTGCCAAAACATGCTTCGGAACTCCGCGGTTAACCTTTTCAGCACTGGACAGGTCGAGCTCTGACGAGATGGAGTGGGATTGTAGATCCAATGGAGCCACGCTGACACTGTGGCTAGCCGAAGATGAGCTACACAATGTTGTTATTGTCTTACAAAGGTTAATAAGTTATCATAGCAGCCTACCCCAAGCATCCGACAGCACTAATGTTGAGGTGACAACGAAGCAACTGTAAACATTTTTGAAAAAAATTAACTCTGCACATCTCTGAGGCATAAAGCTCCCTGATATTGGGTGAGGCAATCCACAGCATCTCCCCACTCGGCCAGTCCACTGAAATATCCAGCGTGTTATCCACGAATAGAGTTCAGGATGCATTTCGGTACCTGTGCGACATCCTAGTTCGTAGGGTCCAGCACTTGGGCCAAATACCTAGTTGTGTCATGAGTATACTCATGATCTGCAGCAAGTTTTGATTTTGGCTTGCCAGACTCATAGTTTTTGTGGATAGGGGTCAGTGGAGTTTTGGTGAACAGGTATAAGGGGCAGCTGGAAGGTCAAAGCACTAGGACCACTAGGCTCACAGATAATGTCGCAATCTGAAGTGTGTGGGGTTCTGTAAAGTTCCAGCTAATCCTGTTGCAAATTGTCTGCTTACCGTTTTGAAAAGGAAATATAAGGGGGTGATCGCATGGTCTTGAAGGCTACCAAATACATTATCAATGCAAGTATAATGTGAAGCATTTGAGAATAAAAAAATTGTCACTTGACAAAACGTGACATAACCACACAGTTTTCCTGGTTACATTATTATTTGTATTTTATGGGTTTCTTAAGTTTTGTACGAAAGGATTAATTCCCAAATCTACAGCAAAGTAATCGGAGCATTTTGCACCATGAAATTTCCAAATGTATTTAAATGTTACATGGTTAAATAATTATATCTAGAAAGGTTTTAGCATTCATTTGTACCAGAAACTATGTTTTAGTGCTGCATTTAGTTAGGTATTAAACATTTCACAGATAATAAATACACCATAGCAACATCTGTTGTTTCTTTTTCATATTTAGCAATGTTCTGTTGTGCTTCATGGTTATATGTGCAGGGTATTTTATGTCAATTAATATTAAAGATTATGCCTTTTCGTATTTTCAATTCTTGGAGTATAACTGTAAGAGAACAGTCATTTTACTTAGGTTATTGTAACACTCTTGACCTTAAGATGATTTATGACAGGGGCATGGCATCTTATTCTGTGGGTGACTCTAGATGCTATAAATAAAACTGGTTCTCGTCACACAACTGTCCTTCGGTGAAGTGGCTGCTAAGACGAATTGGTCTTTGCTGTCTCATTTGGAAATAATAATACCATAATGCGATTATTGCCCCTTTCCGTTATCTGTGACAATTAAAATATACAAGATATCAAAATATTGCCTGACTTCCATAACCACAGACATTGAGGTCTGTTTTATTGCCTAGCAAAATTTAACTAAGCTGTTTTGTTTTGTGCATGGCATCTGTCATATGTTCCCTTTCATTTTCACCTCAATCTACTTTTGCCTTTCTCCTTGGCACTACCTTGACACGTGATTGATGACCTGTTCCTCACTGTGCAATAGTCCTTTTTCCATCTTCTTGTCTAATATTTATCTCCTGTGTTAACCTGTTCACTGTAGAAATAACCTCCAAACCTTCCAATGTACAAAATGATGGTTAGCATCAGGGGATAAGGTCAAGGGAGTGACGTCAAACAAGCTACTGGATCACTGAACCGGATAATTGCATTAGATATCTGTTTTTCATGTGAAATTGACTAGTGGTCCCTATTTGAAAATTGACTTATCCAATAACAAGTCTCCATCAGTAAAACTGGTTGCTTTAAATACATGTACAATTATCTGTATTTAACTGCTGAAGGGGTAATGACAGAAATGGCTCAATCATAAATAAAATAACTTTGTATCAGCAATATTAAGCCGATAAGATCATCTTCAACAGCCTTTTCACATTTTGCTCATAAATTATATCCTATTACGCTTAACTGGTCAGCTAATAAATAACAAAGCAAAATAATCGATTTTTAAGGTGAGCTTATACTGTGAGAAAGGCTTAGCTGTCTCCATATGCATAGTTAATGTTTAGAGATTTGCTGAAGGTCATATCGTGGATTTAACTATTCATTTTGCAGGGCCAGTTGAACTGTTCTTGCTAGGGTTTGTATCGAATGATCTGCAAAATTACGCTTTCGTGAATAAACTCCTGAATATTCACAGCTTTATAGTGTTGAGCTTATTACTTTTGAACCTAGCGGGGTAGATGTGGTTTCCCTGACATACTTAGGTATGCTTCCTGCACATACCACAAAAATAAAGAAAAGGGAGGTAAATCCATATTTAACAGACAGTTCAAAATGGTTAAAGCTCATATATTTATATATATATATATATATATATATATATATATATAGTAGATTAGAGGTTGTAGCCGTATTAGTCCAGTGGTGTCAATATCAAATAACAGATGGAATAAGTATCTTGTGATAATACCTTTTTTATTGGACTAACAGAATTTAGGAATGACAAGCTTTCGGGAGCTCTTCTCCCTTTCTCAAGTCTAAAGCATATCTGAGCAAAACGACACATAGAATTCAATGTAGTGTGGCATTAGGGAAATTAGTGTCTCTAATTTTTGACCCGGCATGCTAACCTTGCTCATGTTTGCTGATTGTGCTCTTGGTTTTGGATTTATGGCATCAACTCGGCTTGTTGCCGACACTTCTGGTTCTGATTCGGCTTCATCTTGATCTCCTGGTTTGACCCGGCTTGTCCACTACGCCGCTCCTCCGTTCCTGTCTCTCCTGGCACGCTCTGCCCTCCAGGGTCCTACTTCACCAGACCGTTATAATTTCCGTATGTTGAAAAACTGACATCTGAAAAGCCTGTGAGGTACACTATGAGGTACATACAGATATATCAGGAGTTGAAAACCCTGAAAGTGAGCCTGCCATCTAGCCTTACTGGCAAAATTCTTCATGCTGATTACATGATGCCATGTCACATACCATACAACACTGTGCATGCACAAAGCTTGTTTTTACTCCATCAACTGTACTGCAATAGAACGTATTCGGCGGGACAACAATTCAGGAGTGTCCAGAACAATGCACAACTATTGGCAACTATGCAAAAACATTAAGACATTTTCTCTTGTTTGAATAACTAGTAATATGAATTTTCTTGTTGTGTTGGTACAGTCTTAAACACAAAAAACATTGTGAACCTCTATAAAAGAATGACAGCAGGGTAGGAAATATTGACTGGTTCTGTCTTTCTGAATGAATGAAACTGTGGCACATAGTTCACATTTCTAAAAAGTTACAAAATGACCTTGATCAATGGGATCAGGTGCCCTCACTCGGTGACAAAAGCACTCAATTTTTATTACTATGACTATGGCCAGTGAAAACATTTGGCGCCCTCAGCTGGTTAGAAACAAAATTGCCTGCTTGAAATGACTTGCAGTGCGTCTCTTGAAAATACTACACCAAACAGCATCAGATAATAAGATCATTTCTACGTAATTTTTTGTTCTACGTTTTGTTAGTTTCGCTGTTTACCAAACGAAATAGTTACAGTTAAAAAAATGTATATGGGCTTAAAGTGCAGTCTCATGGTATTTAGCTTTAGTTTCATGGTATTCACATCCAAATTGGAGGAAGGGTTTAGGAATAACAGCTGTTTAATGTGTAGCCCTCTCTTTTTCAAGGGACCAAAAGTAATTGGACAGTTGACTCAAAAGCTATTTCATGGACAGGTGTGGGCTATTCCTTCCTTATTTCCTCTTCGATTAAGCAGGTAAAAGGTCTAGAATTGATTTGAAATTTCACATTTGGAAGCTGTTGATGTGAACCCACAGCATGTGGCAAAATTCTCAATGCAAGTGAAACAGGCCATCCTCAGGCTGAAAAAAAAAGAAAAAATCCATCGGAGAGATAGCAGGGACATTAGGAGTGGCTAAGTCAATAGTTTAGTACATTTTGAGAAAAAAAGAATGCACTGGTGAGCTCTGCAACACAAAACAGCTTGGGCATTAACGGAAGACAACAGCGATGGGTGATCATAGGATTCTTTCCGTGGTAAAAAGAAACCCCTTCATAAAATCCAACCAAGTGAAGAACACTTCCTGAGAAGCATACCATTATCCAAATTTACAGATGGACAATGACTCAAAACACCCTGCAATTGCAACCCATGAGTTTTTTAAGGCAAAGAAGTGGTATACTCTGCAATGGCCAAGTCAATCATCTGATCTCAACCCAATCGAGCATGCATTTCAGTTGCTGAAAACAAAACTTAAGGCAGAAAGACCCATAAATAACAGACAGCTGCAGTAAAAGCCTGGCAAAGCATCACAAATGAGGAAACCCAGCATTTGGTGATGTCCATGCATTCCAGACGTCAAGCAGTCATTGCCTGCAAAGGTTTCTTGACAAAGTATTAACCCATTAAAAGATTAAAGCCCTGTCTGGCACTTCATTTCATAAAACAAGCTTAGAAAGTCATCGTAGATCACTTTCTTCGCTTAAACGGTGTTGCTGTAATGCCTCAATGTCGAGGCATTCAGCAACACCGAGATTGGCATCAGGGGCGTCAATATCTGAAGAAAGCCCTTCTTGTCCTTGAAAAAACAATATATAAATTGTATGGGTACACTAAATGGGTGAGGAGAAAATTACATCTAAACACGAGCACCACAAAAGTGCTAAAACAGCCTCGGTCCCAAAGGGTACAAAATGTTTTTTACAGCCTGGTCCTTAAGGGGTTAAAAATAAACATTTTATTTATGATCCTGTTGATTTGGCCGATTACAGTTGATTCCATTGGAATAAGGGGTATGAAAATATTTCATACAATAGTTTTGTTCAATCCATTGAATTAAAGGTGTAAGTCTGCACTTCAATTGCATCCAGCTTGTCTCATTTCAAATCCATTGTGGTGGCGTACAGAGCCAAAATTGTTAAAATTGCATCAGTGTCCAAATATTTCCAGACCTAACTATATATACGTATTCCTTCCTCATTTTGGCGATATCGTACATGTGTAGGATTTTCAGCAACTGCTTTAGTTTGGATTGCTTGGCCTGTACTATGAGGTATTTTGAGTTAAAAAACAAATACAGGCATGTATTATGAAAAACAGCCGTCCCAGTTTATTTGGTCATGGGATGATCAATCTGATCCCATTTGATCATCATGGGATGACTTAGAGCTATTCATTGATTCATTCAAAGATACAGGTAAGGCATTCAATGTTGCATACTTTTTTTGCCTCTGGATAAGTGCAACTTTAGAATAATACCCTAAAATGTGCCCATCTGAAAATGCCCAAATATAAGTTTTTATGTTTTTCAGTTATTTGAAATTCAAAATAAACATATGCACAAGGATGTTGCTAGGGCTGAAATTTTCAAGGATTTCTTTGCTAAGTCGCTACATCTTGTATTTCAAAGAACCTCATAACAGTACATTTTGAAATACAAATAACCACTGAATTTTGGTAGGCACAATATGATGGCATTTTAAATAGAACTAGTCTTTAAAGTATATTGGGGCAACTATTCATTCTATACATGATATTGACAGACCCCATTTATGAACCCAATTCTATGACCCCTCTAAATCTTAATTGGCTTTAAAGGATGTGAATAATTCATAATTGGCAATTTGATGACCTGCCTAAAATCAAATCCTCAAGTGCAGAAAGTAGACAATAACCATCTACACTTAAAGGGATCATCGGGCCATTCTGAGATATAGGAGAGATCCTTTTATATATACATTGTTTTCATCTTACTGGTGGCAAGTGTATCACCTGCAGGGAGATTTGTTTGGCCATTTACATCCCCTGCATGATAAATAGCATTTGCCCTTCTCCTGCTATTTATCATGCAGGAGACGCATATGGCCAAACACATCTCCCTGCAGGTGATACACTTACCACCAGTCAGCTACAGCTCGAGCTTGGCAAACACCACGGGTAGGGATCTAAATTAATTTCATAGATGGTCGATTTCATTAAGCTATTTTCTCAGATGACAAACACAATAACCACTTTTTAATCTTTAGTTGTTTTTTCTTTATAAACAGAGTTGCTTTCACTGTTTTTAGTATAAATTAACTACCTATATGTTTTCTTTATGTGCTAGTACTTATCGAGTGTAATTACTGTCACTTATTGTTATTAATTCTAAATGATGGGCTATGTACACTACTTTTCAGAGGTTTGGGGTCATTTAGCCGTTTCCATAGAAAAGAAGGACATTTCTAGCAGTGCTAACAACTTACACTGCATACACTCACTCACCACTATTAGGTACACATTGCTAGTACCATGTAAGGATACTGATGTGCCCAGGTTTTGGAATCCAGCAGCCAGATCAGTAAGGTCTTCTGCCAAAAGTAACCAGGTGGTTGAGCACCTGAGGCTAGAGTGGCAATCTGGTCTTCAGCAAAGCTGAGAGGCTGGGACATTCTTCGTGGCATACTTTCTGCAAGGTGCTGGAAACATTCCTCAGAGATTTTGGTCCATACAGACATGACGGCATCACGCAGTTGCTGCAGATTTGTCAGCTGCACATCCATGATGCGAATCTCCCGTTCCACCACATCCCAAAGGTGTGGAGGCCATTGGAGTACTCTGAACTCATTGTAATGTTCAAGAAACCAGTTTGAGATGATGTGAGCTTTGTTACATGGTGCATTATCCTGCTGGAAGTAGCCATCAGAAGATACGTACACTGTGGTCATGAAGGGATGGACATGTTCAGCAACAATACTCAGGTAGGCTGTCACATTTAAACGATGCTCAAAGTATGCCAAGAAAATGTCCCCAGATCATTACACCATCAACAGCAGCCTCAACCGTGGATCGATGGATCCATGCTTTCATTTTGCTTATGCCAAAGGCTGACCCTGCCATCTGAATGTCGCAGCTGGAATCGAGACTCATCAGACCATCTTACGGTCTTTTATTGTCCAATTTTGCTGAGCCTCTGTGAATTGTACCCGTCTTAGCTGACAGGAGTGACACCCGGTGTGGTCTTCTGCGGTTAAGGTTTGACGTGTTGTGCGTTCATAGATGGTATTCTGCATACCTTGGTTGTAACGAGTGGTTATTTGAGTTACTGTTGCCTTTCTGTCATCTCGAGCCAGTCTGCCCATTCTCCTCTGACATCAACAAGGCATTTTTGTCCACACAACTGCATATTCTCTTTTTTTCTATTTTCTGTAAACCATAGAAATGGTTGTGCGTGAAAATCCCAGTAGATCAGTTTTTTTAAATACTCAGACCAGCCCGTCTGGTGCCAACAACAATGCCACTTAAATCCCCTTTCTTTCCCAATCTGATGGTCGACTTGAACTTCAGCAAGTTGTCTTGACTACATCTACATGCCTAAATGCATTGAATTGCTGCCATGTGATTGGCTGATTAGCTATTTATGTAAACAAGCAATTGAACAGGTGTACCTAATAAAGTGGCCAGTGAGTATATTCAGGGTATATGACAGGACTAAAACTGACAGACCTATGCATTAAGTAGAGAGGGCCCTGTTCGTAATCTAACTAAATCATAACTGCACTCACTGGTACATTAAACAAATGAACTTGGCAAATCTGTCACTCTTTTCCCCTTTGATGGTTTAACTACATAAAAAGTAAACGTTTAAGAAACTTCCTAAAACCTCTATGGTAACAACACATAAATAGGTTACAATGCACAGCCACATAGAATCCTACTCCTCAGTAACACAGTAAGCATTTTATAAAATGCATAATTTACTTCTGAAATCTCTAGTGTATAGCACTCCATCGGGGCGCGCTATCCAAGCTCTTATTCGCAAGGTTCATATTCGACACCGCTTCGAACGCATAAGACGTGAGATGTCTGCGCATGCGCTTGGAAGCCGGAGGAGTACGCTGAACGAGAGCCTTTGTTCTGCGCATGTGCAAGTGCCGTAACATGCTCAAAAATGTGTAATTTGTCTCAGCAAAACACAACAGTTTTTACCCTTACCTACGTAAAATATAGAAATTAAACTCAATGATTTGTATACTAAATGTTTTGTACAGTAATTGCCAGTCTAGATTCTATGACCTTTAACCCGGGAAGCCCCTGCGCCTTTCTCTTGGAAGCCCCGTCCCTCCCTTCTTTCTCTCTCGGTTCCGGACTACAGGAGCGTGCACATCGTTTCGCGTCTGTTAGAGACTTAAAAGTGAGTGTAATGCCGATATAGCCGTATTTTGACGAGAATAATTGTCAGTAATATAGGGGCGAGTGATCATAAGATGCGACAGAGGAAGAAATATTCCCCAAAATTACATATTTTGTGTTAGTTTATACTTTCCACAGAGAGGTTTGTGGAGGCGCATATGGCGCTCACGTGAACCGTTCTGCATCTGCTTGGTAGGGTAACGCGTAATTATTTGTAGCACAATAGCATATGGGCGAGTTTGAGGCTATTGTAGCTAAAATCCCAGGTTAGTTAATCAGTCTCATTCATCTATCGTTATGGTTAATTATATATATAAAAAAAAAAAACCTAGGGTCCACGACTGCATTGACTATTATAATGCGATTCATATATACTGACAATCTATATGAATCTGAATTTTAGTTTCAATGTACAGGCTTCTATAAACTACTGAAACTATGACAGTACATATAGGGATTGAATTAATGATTTAACTAAGATAGAATCCTGTATAATAATCACCCTCCTGGGTTGTTTCAACTGGATCTGGTGCAAGAAAGCATTAGGTTGTGACTGCCATAACCTTTATACCAGTGATGATGGATAATGTCTATGTACCAGCAGTTTAAGCAGCGCTCCTTACAGTACATACATTACAATGGTATAACAAAGCTAAGATTTACAGACAAGGGCAAACAATACATTTTTTTTCACCCAGCTTTCTTGTACAGAACATGTTAGTCGTACAGAGTCCTTGGAGGTTTGACACCTTTCACAGTGTAAGATGTCAGGTCACATAGCTGTCAAAAGGTTTTGTCTTTGTAATAAGTTTCCATTACGTTCACCTAAACTTATGTTTGCAAATTAGGTTACCTTATTTCCAACCCGCGAGCTGCTGTGAATGTACCTAAAACGGTCTAAATTGACCTGGCTGTTATTGATAAGCAATGTGTTCTTATTGCAAACAAAAAAAAAAAAAAATATATATATATATATATTATACCAATATTACTTTATAGAAAATTAGGTACAACTTTCTGAAACTAAGATCACAGCAAATAACTGATAGAATGCATGTGTTCTGTGTTTCCAAAGTCACATTGCAGACATGCAGAACATATGGACTACAGATTCCTATAACCCCTTGATATCTGCGCATTAGAGTTTTGTTTTACATTAAAAACAAGTTTCTGCTGCCAGTTAGCCCAGTTTATCGGTATCTGTAAATGACAAGTTGGTGGGGACACTTTATTCAGCAGTGCTGGTGGCTGTAACTTACACACTATTATTAATCAATTTTGTTGCCATCATTGTACTATTAATACAAATTTTTCTTTTATGCTGATCCTTTAGAATGCGTTACGTGGCCGCTTACCTGCTTGCCACCCTTGGTGGTAACAGCAGCCCCTCAGCCAAGGATTTGAAAAAAATTCTTTCCAGTGTTGGAATTGAGGCAGAAGAAGAACGTGTTAACAAGGTGAGCCTTCGGCTAAATAAACTGCGTAAAGTCTGTTTGATCATAAATGACAAAGTTGGTGACAAAACTTCTGAGAATATTTGACTAAAGCTAACTACTGTGGAGGTCATAATGCAGTTGATAATTTGGGTGCATTGAACCTTACTATTGCTTTGTGCAATATCACTGTGTGCATTTCACTGTTGAACAGTAATGTCCATTTCTTTTATCCCACACACCTGTGAAGCGGACATTGTTTACCTTATCGATATTCTTCCAGTGAAACAAGTAATATTTCACTGTGAAGCACCATTAATTTACTATGTAGATGGCTATTGCCTGGCAGGCAGCATTCACTGTTGAACCCTGTATAATTGTCTGTCAATAAAACTTATGGCACCTACCTGCAAGAACACTGCAGAGAAAGCTGACAAGGTGTCAAAGCAAAATTTGGTGCGGCTGTTTCATTAAGATTGAGCGATCCGAGCTGGTAGCTTGTTCTAAACCCTGTGAAACAGGAATTCTCGTCTTGTCGTACCCCTTGAATATATGTACCGTGTTAAGCACTGCGTAGATTGTTGGTGCTATATAAATAAAAGATAATAATAATATCCAGGTCCACTGGTTTGTTTATGCAAAGCAGCAGCAACAATGTTTTAATGCAAAGAATTATTAAAGCACACAGATCTGCAGTGAGATTTTTTTTTATTATTGTGTTTTCCTTTAATACATAATAAAAATATTGCAACCATAGTAACCAATAGAAGAAAATGTATTATTTTATAAAAACCAGATTATAATTCAGATTTTTGTCATTTTCTTCCCCTCCCTCGTGCAGGTGATCAGTGAACTTGGTGGAAAAGACCTTGATGATGTTGTAAATTCTGGTAATACTTGTTTGTTTACCCATTCGTAAAGTGTATAATAAAGATTAAGATGAAAGTGGCCCATTTAATCAGTTATTTTGATGTATTTTATTGTGGGCTGCATGCTACATACTGCAATACCTTTTTAACTATAATAGCCATAGCAACTATATGTGTCGAGGCTAAAACTGTTACAGAATGTAACCTTAGTCTTAGGTACACAGTAGTCTATAATTTTCGCATGCTGAAATAACATTTGTATTTTTGTTGTATACAAGTATTGAATGTTTGCATTTTTTTAACTGGATTTGATATTCTATTTTCCAGGCCTCTCCAAACTTTCATCAGTGCCATCTGGGGGTGCTGTGGCTGCAGCTCCTGCATCTGCTCCAGCTGCCGGAGGAGCTGCTCCAGCTGGTACGTCTTTATATAAAGTTTCACATTTTAACATATATCTAAAGATTTTCCGCATGGTTTACCACTGTGCAAATTTTATTCTCTCCGTTTAACGTTCATACTGCATTCTATGCCATGCTTGTAACCATATTATCTAACACATGCATAGATGGAATTCTGTACACTACAAAGTGTGGGACTTTAGGTGAAGCGAAATTAAAATGTTTAGTGTATCCAGACGGTGATAAGTACCAACAGTTATTACCTTTTGCGTGTAATGAGATGCACTTAATGCTTTTTATGAATAATTGAGTTGCTTCTATTACAATTTTTCTTTTAATTTGTGATTATGGAATTGTGCTCTTAATGTTTTGGGATTTGTTTTCAGCTGACAAGAAAGAAGAAGAAAAGAAGGATGAATCTGAAGAGTCTGATGACGACATGGGATTTGGACTCTTTGATTAAATGCCTATTTTCCTAAAATAAAAAATCAAAGTTCATGAAGACATGTTTGGTTTCTTAAAAATTGTTTGATTTGACTGGTACAGGACTCATGTAAATTAAGAGAACTATGAGGTACAGAGAATGAGGTGTGACAAAACAGGAGAAATGGTTCTGGTATGTGGAGGAGCTATCATAGAAGACTTGAATGAATAAATAAATTGCGGTCTTTGGGTTTGGATAATAGGTCTGCAACAGGGTAGACATTCTGGGTGGAACAACTCAAGTGTTTAAGTTAGAAGTGCGGCAGCTTTAATATTGATAAATGTAAAAATCCCACGGCAGAATATAGCATTGAGGGAGTAATTTCTGATGACTTAAAGGTAAACAGATAATGCACTAAAGCATCTCTAAAAGCAAGCAGAATCCTGGGTTGCATAGGGAAATACCTCACCTAGATTTTTGTCTTGCGGGCCATTTATCAGGAAAGGTTAAATAGTCTATAGCTTGGAAGACAGAAAATAGATGGGGGATACAAATGATTTAAAGTACAGGGGAAAGCTTATTTGAAAGGAGGAGTAATGTATAATAAAGTAATAAAGGGGTCATGGTCTAAAACTAGAGGATCAGAAGCTGATGTAATATGTGTAAGTTCTACTTTACTCAGAAGGTGGTAGATAAATGGGACAGTCCCCAAGCAGATGTGGAGGCTAATACAGCAAGGGAATTTAAACAGCATTGTATAGACCTAAAGCTTTCCTCAGTAGAGGACCTGACTAAAGACTGATACGGATTTAAACTCCTTACGTCGGAAACCAGGTTTTTTTTAACCATACATGCACTGTGGCTAACTCGGAGGTCTTATGCTTAGGAATTATTCCACCATGTCATATGTTCAGGTTGACTAGCTGTAGGATTTACTCAGTTCATAGAGACATAGTGAGTTGATTCATTGCATTCTGCATTCTGAATTTTATTGCAGAAGATCTTTGTGGTTGGGTGCTTTCATAGGTATAGTAGATGAATCAATACAGCCTTGATTACTAAACTGAAAAGATAATTTAGAGATACAAAAATTGTTTCAACACAAGGGCTCTAGAATTTTAGGACCATGCAAATGTACATATATTTTTGGAATCACTGAGTATTCATTGACTACCATTCTGAATTGATGTTAGCATGTTTTCATTTGTTTTGTGGAAGGAATTGTATGTCCTTCAGGTGATTTGAACTATCCCCGGAGTCGCGCATGATACATAACTGAGATCATTTAAAATGTATTTTTATGGATCGTGACTAGCCTATTAAAACATTTTTTTTCCCCTTTGTAGTTGCTGCCACTTTAGAGTCTAATATATATCAACATGCTCAACATTAACAGGCTTAGTGTGTGTTGATTTAATGGATTCCAAGTCTCAATTAAAGCGTACATGGTTTCCAGCATCTTATTAAAATCCGTGACATCTATGGATGTCCCATGGTAGTCATTTGACCAAAACCGTGTGACAGTTTATAAAAGGCATAAGAAGCCAGTATCTATTCATAAAAAACATTAAGGAATTGTCCTGGCAATAGCTTGGGTATTTGGGGCGGATGTTGCCGGGGATTGAATTTGTTGCTTCCATGGAGTCCCTTATTGGGTGTCCTGCAACAGTATCTATAAATCTGCGATCAGTCAGTGTGCATCTGGGTAGGTGCAGCCCCATGTGACAGAGCTGTCGTAGGGCAGCAAACAGCAATCGGGGCTGCCCATAGGCTGGTTGCCACCTCATCTTAAAAGCATTGGTTATTCCCATCCTACAAGGCAAAAGCAAACAGCATTATACAAACATTTGTAAAGACAAGAGCAAGACTACATTTTTACCCTACAATGCAATGTGACCACCATTTTTTTACTTTTTCTGAACATTTTTTTTGAGTGAGTGCATTGGATTTATCATGGGAGGGGTAAGTGCAGGGCGAAGTGATAAGTTATATAACAGACAGTTTCTGGGGGCACTTTCCCTTTCTTGCGCTAGCAAATAAGCACCTTTAGGAAAGACGTATGTCATGGTAACCAAATAAATAGTTTTGAGCTGCAGTTGCTCAGCGTCTTAAGTAGCTTGTAAAATCCAGGCCACCCTGGCACCCATCAGCACTGGGGCCTTGTACAGGGCTAACGCTAGCCAGCTTTTAATGTGTGTCGGAGTTGTAGATAAGTGGGCATAGGATAGGTATGACCAAACTGCATGCCCTTGACACCAGAGGCCCTGGGGCAATTGCCCCATTGTTAATGTACCCCTGGGATTGGGGACCCAGTTTCCATTCTGGCCTTACTTTTTGGCACTTGGACCATGGCCAACTTTATGTTCCACAGACATATGACACCTGATTTCGTGGAGAATCAGCTTTCTTCCCTCTTTCAGGCACTCCTTTAAACTTAGCCAAAAGCCAGCAAAGTCATAAAAGTAAAGTCTACAAAATTGGCAGATGGTTTTCACTGCTGAATTTCATTTTGGTTTCTACTCAGATATGACAGTTTTTCGTTTTGCTAAAAAATAAAACAGTGCCCACCTCCACTTGATTATAAGTGATAATTCACATTAAATGAAAGCTTACACAGTGTACTTAGTATAAAAATTAGAATCGTTTTTTTCTGTCTTGTTATACGAATTCAGCCGCAGTACATCATATTTATCAGCGTGCGGTAGTCTGACATGTTTCAGGCATAGGTATTCGAATTACACCATTTACATACACTTAAGTAAAACACAAACTAATCAATAGTAGTGCGGTGAGTTGATGCTCCCCAACAAAGTAACACGTGCACAAACAAATACAAGCAACACAGTTACCAAACATATATAAAAATTAAAAATACACAAAAAATGCTGAAGTCCTAGTGTACTGTGGCATGGTAAAAGCAACATGAATGCATTTAAAATACAATACATGGAGGCATACATTGATAAATATCAAATGGACATAAATGGATCAAAACTGTTAATACAAATAAATATAAAAGTTATACTTTTATTTAGATCCCACAATAATACACATTGATACATAGCAGCCATATAAAGTCTATTGAACCTTAGTGAAGGGCAAAAAAAAATCACCAACTATACACATTTGTTGAAATCTAGTAAGCATATAAATGTACCAACACAAATCAAGTTATTGAAGAAAAAAAAAAGAACTCAAGTCCCATTCATGGTTCAAACCCTCAGGGCATCTACTTCCCAAAATGAAAATCCAGAACACTTTTTCCTGACTTTTTTTTTCCCTTAATGCAAACCGCCTCCTTTAACTGGGAGAGTAACCCTTTCAGTTGTTCCGGGAACAAGATGATTTTAGGATTATACTGGGCTTTTACCCCTTTAATGTGCAAGTCAGCTCGTTAACCATAGTAACACAGTGTGTTAAGTTATTCACGACAAGCACTGCGTGGCTTTCAATCTTTCATGTTGTGTAACCTGCAAAACTATGTCTGGTATTTAAATAGTTATTTACTACTACGGAGTAAGTCTAGGATGAACTCTCAAACAAAGCCAGTTACAGAAACAGAAAACTAGCACGGACGCATGCAGGAGAACTTTTTTATTTTTTTTATTATTTCTTTTACATTCTCTGCATGATCCTTTCAAGGGATTGCTGTTGAAACATGATCTAGATTCTGGAGAGTTTTATTTCTGCAACACGGATAATCCAGAATAAATTTTTAAGGCAATGGCACAGGAGAAGGGCTCCGAAAATAGCCCTCTGTCCTTATCCTTTTCAGGCAGCGGTTTCCTTTCCTTGTATCAATTAGGAGCAGTGAAAGCCCTGCGGGAACTGGCACCTGAAATCCTACAGTCAGCACCGAGGGTTTATGGAGCCTCCGCCGGGTCTCTGGTGGCTGCGGCCGTAGTCTTCCAGACTAACTTGGGTAAGCAAAACAGAGCTAACAATTCAATGTGTATCATGTATGTCTGTAACATAACGCATGAATCCCCAATACTTGCTTTTTCCTCATTGTTATATATGAAGAATCTTGAAAGAAATATGAACACAAAAAAAAATCACAATTGCAACATTTTTACACTTTAAATTGGGATTTTTCTGTGCGCAATACTTATAACGCCATGTATAGTGTTATGTGTTATTTTAGAGCACTTGTCTTAACGTTATTAGCACGGAATTTCATAAAATAGGAAAGGGTGCTAGAGGGGCAATTGTTCCCATGGGATTTACCTGGATACAGGTAGGAGTTTTGGTTTTATACATTGCGCCAGTGCTGTACACTCAAAGTATTTTAGATTTTTTTGAATGAGCTAAAGTCTTGCGTATTTGGGATTACATGAAACTTTCACACTTTACTGTGCGCAAAAAAAAAAAAAAAGAAATACTGTGGAAAAATATATACATTATTATTCGTTTTACTTGTCATTTTGGATGCTTATGCCTGCAGAACATTTGCTTTAGTTAATCATTAATATTTTTTTTTTTCTCCGAGAATATGAATGGAAGGGCTACAATTTAAAACTGGGTATTATTTATAAAGGTGTGGAAGATGTGAAAATGGTGGTAAACCGTGGTAAAAAGTTGCATGCATAGATTAGTTTTGGTCAAAAATGACCCAAATTTGACAGCAATGCTAAAAAGTCTGACATATCATACATATAAATGTGTTGGGCTTGGACAAAAAATACATAATTAACCAAATCCAAGGTAGCTGCACTTGCAACAGAAGTATTTATAATTACTGGTAATTCCTATTCTTTTTTTTTCTTTCTATTTCTTTATTTTTTTTTTCAACATTCAAGAAAAACAAAAGAAAGCATTCATTTTGAAGTTCCAAAGTACAAACATGCAACATTCTTAAATCCTATTCTATGACACAGGCATTGTATTCGATATTGTGTATTTTAAAAAATATCAAGCAAACTTATCAACATTAAAACAAAGCACAAGCATATTTTTGTTGTTTTAAATCCTTTCTTTGAATTCAGAGTAGACTCTAGATCTTTTAAGCAGGTTAAGGAATTATGTCCTGTTCCCACAACATTTCAAAATCATTCCATGTCTCTGGTGTTGTTCCAACCAACTGATTAAGTCTTGTAAATTTTACCCATTTTCCTCATACTTGCATAAGCTGTTACAAAATTCAGATAATGTTGGTATGTACATCCAGATTCGGCAATCACCTGCACCTCCACAGACACAGGGTGTTGCTCTTCCTAGGGACAAGGACCTAGAATTGAAGCGGTTAAGATACCTCCTAACCCCTCCTACTCCTCCCCATAAGAGCCCCGGCAGCCCCAATACCTCCAGTTCTTCCTTGTCCCTTGTCAGGGACGGACCTTTCTTTTTTTCATTGGTGGGACACACGGGTTGTGTCCGGGGGATCCCTCCGATTTCTCCCCGGGTGGTGAGCAGAGCGAGGCTTACCGTCCGCATCGGCGGACGTTACGGAGCTGTTTAGACGCCACGCTCTTATGCCAGGATAAATTTCGTTTTACCCCTCTCAGGTGAAGAACTCAGCACTGTTTGCCGAAAGCCTTACCCTTCTCAAAAAAGGTGTCATAGAGCCTGTTCCAAAGAATCAGGAGTTTCAGGGAGTCTATTCCCGTCTCTTCCTGGTCTCGAAACCGGATGGGTCCTTCTGTCCAATTTTGGATCTAAAGAGAGTCAATGCCTGCATTCCTTACCGTCACTTCAGAATGGAATCCATTCTCACGGTTACCCACCTGTTAAGACAAGGGGACTTTATGGTTACATTAGACCTAAAAGATGCTTATCTCCATGTGCCAATCACCACAGCCTCCAGGAAGTATCTCAGGTTTGCCATAAGAGTCGGGACAAGAGTTCGTCATTTTCAGTTCACTTCTCTCCCTTTTGGCCTGTCGTCAGCTCCT
Organism: Spea bombifrons; assembly: GCF_027358695.1. Classification (NCBI taxonomy): domain Eukaryota; kingdom Metazoa; phylum Chordata; class Amphibia; order Anura; family Pelobatidae; genus Spea; species Spea bombifrons. The sequence continues at coordinate 37,112,696 of NC_071088.1, forward strand.
CGGATCTTCACAAAACTTCTAACCCCTATTGCAGCAGCTTTGCGGAAAGAGGGAGTCACAGTCGTCCCTTATCTGGACGATTGGCTTCTGAAAGCAAGTTCTTCTCAGGAGCTCCTGGCACATCTCAGCTTTATGACCCGATGCTTGGGGGATCACGGCTGGATCACAAATCACAAAAAATCCAACCTTATTCCAACCACGAAGATCCAGTTTCTGGGGCTCGTAGTGGATTCCGTCTCATCGAGACTATATCTCCCACGGTCAAAGATCAAAAAAGTAAGGAAACAGGTTTCTTTTTTACAACAAAATCCAACCCTTCCCTTCAGGATGGCTATGAGTATCCTGGGCAGTCTTACAGCTTGTATTCCGGCAGTAAGCTGGTCCAAGGCACAGTTGAGACCTCTTCAATGGGACATCCTGCAACAGTGGTCCAGGAGACCGGAGGATCTGGACGTCACCTTCACGGTGTCCAAGCACGTTTTACTCTGGCTGAATTGGTGGAAAGTGAAGGGGCACCTCGCCCAAGGGTGATCTTTTCTACCACGTCATTGGGTCACTCTCACCACGGATGCCTCCAAGGTAGGCTGGGGAGATCATTTACACGGCCTCTGCAGCCAGGGCAGCTGGTCCTTAATCGATCAGGCCCAATCATCAAACTTTCGGGAACTGAAAGCTGTGTTTCTGGCGCTCAAGACATTCGGTCCAAGATTACGGGGGAAAGCTGTGAGAATTCAGTCCGACAATGCCACCACAGTCTCATATATAAACAGGCAGGGTGGCACCCGAATTCCAAGGCCCCAGGACCTGTCAGACGATCTCATGCGCTGGGCCCAAAGGAATCTAGAAGATTTAGCAGCGACATCAGAGGGGTGGACAACGGTCTGGCAGACGATCTCAGCAGATCTCGTTGCTCCCAAGCAAACTGGTCCCTGGACAAGAGCATCTTTTCTCTCCTAGTTCAAAGATTTGGCCTGCCGGATATAGACCTTATGGCGACCAGACAAAACAGCAAATTGCCAGTTTTCGCCTCCCTTTACAGGCAGGACAATCCTCCCCTGCTAGACGAATGTCAGTGGTTTGGTCTTTCAGGATAGATTATGTGTTTCCTCCAGTGGCCATGATTCCTCGGATCCTCCTCAAGATTCGGGTAGACAAAGGCCGAATCGAAGTTGGTTTTCGGAGCTGCTCAGTATGGCGATTTCAGTGTGGGAACTGCCAATATCCTCCCGTCTTCTGGGAAACAAGAACCTTTCCAGGGATGTTCTTCTACGATTCAGATTGACGGCCTGGCTGCTGCAAGGATGATCCTCCGGGGCAGAGGCATTTCCAATTCTATGACAGAGATCCTCCTGAGCACAGTACGAAGATCTACGTCTAATATTTATCTTCGAGTTTGGTACAAAAGGTTTGGATTTTTCTTCTCCCTCAACAAGTTCCATTCTGGACTTTTTCAGGTTTCAGCCCTGAGTCATTTTCTCCTGTCTGAATTGGCTTCACAAGTTCTCGTCAGGCGTTTCTTTGGCAGTCACCATTCAACGGGCCACCCAGACGTTCACATTTTCCTTCCTGGGATTTGATATTGGTCCTTCAAGCACTCTGCTCCGAACCATTCGAACCTTTGGAAGATGTGTCTCTCAAGTTTTTATCTCTCAAGACGGCATTTTTGGTAGCCATTACCTCGGCAAGGAGGGTCAGTGGTAGGGGAACCGCTGTGAAGGGCTTTGAAAGTAAGAGTCAGGTTTTTCAAAGGAATCCTGAAGCACATAGGCAGCCAATGAAGAGACTGAGGGGAGAGGTGTTAGTAAAGCCATGAGTGAGGAAGTTAAGTCTTATAAGTTATGTTTTATCCTCTGTTATAATTTTTTTTTTTTTTTTTTTTTTTTCAGAAGATGTAGCCAAAGTAATGTTGGAAACTGCAGCAGAAGCCAGAAAGACTATACTTGGTCCATTCTACCCAAAATTTAATCCACTCAAAAATTTACTCAGAAGTTTGCAGCAACTTGTGCCTGACAATGCACACCAGCTGGCTACTGGTAGACTTCATATTGCTGTTACCCGGTTATCAGATTTGAAAAACATTATTATCTCCGACTTCAACTCCAAAGAGGAGGTTGTGCAGGTAAAAATTTCTCAGACAAACTGTTATCTTTTAAAGTAAAAGTTATTACAAAATGTGCTTTATTTTGCATTTTAGTATGAAAATAATATGACGATGAGCTATATTCAAATGAAGCCCAGTTGGTAGACAAGTGAGCAAAGATCTGCCTTTTACTTTTAGGGTGAGACCCATATTATTCAATAGATGAAATAACTTTTATTCTGCCTAAAGTCCTTTACAGCAGTAAAACAGGGGTAAACTAGGTAGGCCAAATTGGTTTTATTCACGGTCAAATTCTTTGTTTCAGGCAGACATACATACATAGCCAAACACACAATAACATGCATACCTAGGCAGAGACACACTTGCTTGCATACCCAGGCCGAGACCCGCTTGCTTGCATACCTATTATTATTTTTCTAATATTGTAAGGGAATTTTCTGAAGGCAGGTTTGATTTTAGATTCTATTCCACCAAAATTTGCAGGGCCCTACAATAAGGTTTTAATCTTTACAATTGACAAAATGGGCAAACTAGATGGGTCAAATGATTCATATCTGCAGCCAATTTTATGTTTGAAGGAGAGGTCAAAGAAAAAATCCACCTCTCACATCAAAAACCAAGTCATTACAAAAATAACTTATACATGGGGAATAATACAATCAAGCCTTAGGTCCACAAATGCTTAGAACAATGGTATTATATGAAGAATACAAAATGTTTTATGTATACCCACAGCCCATGGCTAGCAACTGGAGCATCTATGGACGCATTGAGCAAGTGTCCACATATAACCGATGTTCTACTTGTTAAGGAGAGACCCTAAATGTTTTCAACATGCAGTATATGTTCAAACTGAGCAGAGAATTTGCAAATATTTAATAGTTTACATCACACTAGCTTACAGATTCCCGCTCCGAAAAAATATCAAACATCTTCCGTTTAGTAACCTCACAGCAGAAATATTTACATACTAGATTGATCTAGACTTACAACAAGGCAAAGCTCCCCTACACAAGACAACCGAGTAGCTGTGTTAAATAAGTTCTTGGGGTGGCATGTGGTGTGATGGTCTGTGTTGAATAAGAAGTTCTAATTTAATAATATAATCTCTATTTCCTTCTTTTTTTTTTTTTGTTTGTTTGTGCCATAGGTTTTACTATGCAGCTGCTTTGTTCCTTACTACTGTGGTTTGGTTCCTCCATCATTTCGAGGTGTGGTGAGTAATGCATTTTATCTAAGTGTATATTTTGTAACCACATTTTTCATCTACTTATATGTACCACACTTTGGCAAATAAAGGTTACTTTTATACGCAACTCATGACCCCATAAGTGATTTATACTTTACTGAGAGGGTGATGGATAAGTGGACAAGAGAATAAGACTGTGGCACAGAAAATAATATAATAGCATTTAACTCTGTTGCTTGGATAAATGACCTTGCTCCCTTTTCTCAGATGCAGAGAGAAGGTTGACATTTCTAAAAATGACAGACTGCTTATAAATTCAGTGAGCATATGACCCAACGGCATAACTCTGAACAATCATGATTTTTTTTGTGGCACAGTCACGATTTTCAGGCACTGTCCTGCTGTCCCATGTACCTGCTACTTTTGCGGGCAGTGGGCATCATATGTCAGCCTGACTGGCCCATGGAGCTGCAAGATCAAGGAAGGTAATTTTATATTAGGTCATGACCTAAAACTAAAGAGTCGCAATCTTAGATGTTATGTAAGTTTGTCTTGGGGCAACAATACATATACACAGATCAGCGATAACACTATGACCACTGACCATAACTCTTGCAAGCTGTTCCCGGTCTGCAGTGGTCCAAGGAAGGAAAAGAGCTGAACCAGTTGACAGGGTCATGGGCGCCAAGGCTCATTGATGAGGGTTGGGCGGTGAAGGCTGGCCCGTGTAGTCAAATCCAAAAGAGAAGCTACTGTAGCTCAAATTGCTAAAAAAAGTTAATGCACACAGTGCATCGCAGTTTCTTGTGTATGGGGCTACGTAGCTGCAGACCAGTCAGGTTGTCCACTCCTGTCAACTGCCGAAAGCACCTACAATGGGCAAATGAGCATAAGAACTGGACCACAGAGTAATGGAAAAAAGGTGGCCTGGTGTGATGAATCCCTTTTTGTGTTTATTTTTGTTTTTTGCACCAAGATGCATCCATGGAGGCCCCGCCTCACAAATTACAGGACTTAAAGGATCTGCTGCTAACGTCTTGGTGCCAGATACCACAGCACACCTTCAGAGGTCTAGTGAAGTCCATGCCTCGATGGTTCAGGGCTGTTTTGGCGGCGATTACACACACGCATACACACTAGAAAGATTTGGCTTCTTAGCTTTTTATACACCCATAGACATTTACTTGATTGAGTTTAATTAAGAACAGACAAGGCAAATTACAATGTGGCACAAAACATCAGCAGCTACAGAGATAGCATTTGTGTACAATCAATAATTGAAACAGTACCCCAGAAACACTCAAATGTGCAACATACAAAGAAACATTAATCATGACATACAGTAAAAAGAACAAAAAAATTAAGCTGTTATGGGGCGCAAAACTAGCGGTATTATGACTGGTGTAGCACCTCACAAACATTTATGCTAGCACACAAATACTTACACATTCATGCTCATACATACGCTTTCACATACATATTAACATACACTTAAACATTAGACTTGTGAATTTGGATTTGTACGAAAGGGCCCTTCTGACCGGACAATTATGAACCGGAACAAGTGGTTACAGTTGTTGCCTGGGCCCCCAAGGGAGACAGGCCTCACTCCCAGTTGCAATCCCTGTAATTTACGTCACTGCCCTTATTGGTGGCTGGCAGGTGGAGTGCTTTCCTGACACTGAATGGCTGCTTCAAGCAGTCCGTCAGTGACAAGAATTGGCAAACAGAGTCCCTCCAGCACCAACAGTTGGAATTTCTCAGATGTAGTACTACGAGCATTTCTATGAAAGCGCTAAGGGCTTGAATCTTTATATCAGGAAAAACAGGCAGGCTAGATGAACCAAACTTTGTTATATATACATACTGTGAGAGCCTCACAGGAGTGGTTATGGAGGAAATATTAACCCCTAAAATATTGTGATTGTGTCATAGAGACAATCAACCCTTCAATAGTAATATATATTGTGAATAATTGTATGCATTTAAATAACTTGTCTGTTTCTTGATTTTAAAGTGTGCCATTTCTTTCCACAGAGATATATTGATGGTGGATGTAGCAACTTCCATCCTTTTTTCAGCCTTAAATCCATCCTTACAGTGTCTCCTTTCACGGGGGAGATTGATATATGTCCCCGGGACTGTCCAGTCTCTCACTTTTGCATTCAGATTTCGCATGCCAGTTTTCAGCTCTCATTGGAGAACTTTGGCAGACTGATTCATGCCTTATTTCCACCACAAACAACGGTATGTTCTGTATCTAAAATGGCAGAAAAATAATGCCATTGATATGCCATTGCCTGCAATAAAATATGCCATTGGCTGCAATAAAATATCAGTGTTTATGTGATAGAATAATTATTTCATAGAGAATAGTAGTGGAGTTTGTAGTTTAAAATTGAAGGTTTTTAATTGGTGAAAAATATACTTAACTTCCTATCATTTGAAATGGAATTGCCATATATGATTAGATACATTAATTGTCAAGACAGCTGCCCAGTCTCTTAATAGTAAGTGATCATCCTTGTAGACAGTTGTGCTGAGTGTATTCGCTCAATGGCCTACCAGTAGACCTGCATTTTATGCTACATAGCATCTGCAAAAGGGATTGTGCCCACACAAGTCTTGTCAACGTAAATGACACCAGTATGAAAAGCCGAAATTAATTCTCGCGGAATTTAAATAAGGAGCAGATGCTCACTGGGTTGAGCTTTCTTAACGTAATGTGAAGCCAATGCGATGCAACATTTATTTAAGAAACCATGAGCAGAAGCTGCGAAAGTACTCCAAAACTGGGACTGTCCTGTTGAAAATGGAACAGTAGGAAGGTATGAGTTGAGCATGAGACAAAAGTTCCTTAGTGTGTCTTTACCAGTAAACCATTTTAACATGTGTTCTCACTATTTGAATAGGATTGGTCATTAAATTCTAGGGAATTTCATTAACAGATGAAGGAACAGGATAATGACACAGGAGTAGAAATGTGTTATCATTTAACGTCTGCTTTAACAGTTCTTATTCTATCCACAGATACTTACCCAGTATTACTGCCAAGGTTATAAAGATGCCACTTGTTATCTTAACCAGACTGACAAGATGTTTAAATCTCCATTCAAGAAAACCCTGAAAACTACGGTTAGATGCAGGATTCTGAAAAGACACTGCGTGGACATCTTACATTAATATATCTTTTCTGGAACTGAATATGTAAAATTAAAGTCAATTGCTTTTGTTTTGTTTTTATCATGAAAAGATGTTTAAATGTAAATTAATTTATAATATATATGTCAGAACTTTTATATGGTATTGTAATATGTAAACTTTATGTAAAATTTATGTATATCATGCCATAAACTTTAATGACAAGGTTGGACGTGATTCTTCTTCTCAACGGCAAACACGGTACAAAACCTTTTTACAATTTCTTCTCTATATAAAAACACACACCTCCCACTTTTGCCCAATTTACCACAATACCAATATACAACATCCAATGTAGAGGCTATACAAAGAAAAAGAAACCCCCAGCAACATAATTGTACAAACAAAAAGTAGTTACAACTTAGCTTTCAATATGCCCTAACAGAAAAGAGTATTTTAAATAAACAAACTAAAAAAGGAAGCAAAACAATGTTTTCTGTATGAGATAATGGGGTAAATCAATATTTTGTGTTGGGGTTTGTGTTTTTACCGCTATTCATGTGATGCACATATGTAACCTTAAATCAGGTATTTATCAATAGCTTAACTTATTGTGAACTAAAATAGGTTTCCTTAGGTAAAATGCAAGAGGTTTGTAAGAAAAATAAAAATTGGCTCAGCTTCCAATGTTGAAAATGTGTCCAAACCCCTAGCGCTCAAAAGGTTAAAGGTATGTTTATAATTCCGCTTTTGTGTTTTCTTATTACAAAAGTACTCATTAAAGTAGAATCCAGCGTCAGGCTATGTATTTAGTGCCAGTCGTGAATCAGCATATTTCCCAGTGGCCTGGCACTTGACTGGTCCGATGACTGTGTTGCATTATGGTATTTCCCAATGATATTGCAATATCAAATAGTGAATTTCCATGACCGGTCTCTTGTGCGTTACCTTGAATGAGCATTTACAAACTGACGTTGTATAATAAAATATAATTTTATTTACAAAACTATACATTGTACATTCACAAATACATTATTTATTAAAGTGGGGTAAACTCCCACTGTTTTTATATTTATGTAGAGTCCTGCTCCCTATTACCCTGTGCTACGTAAATTGTTATTTGATGAACCAGAATGGCAGGAAAACTTAGTTCCTGTCATCCAAGAGAGAGAATAACCTGTAGTAAATCCATTGTTTGTTGCAATTTGCCACCTTTCCCAGGCAGACTTAACTGACATCAGTCACCCTATATGTGAAGCCACATTTTTCTTACGTAAGGATGTTGGACATCATTTGACGTATACATATTTATGAGATTCTTGCTTATCTGAAAACATGGTAGAAGTTCCCTATAGATTTATTCTATTATAGATATTAGTATGTAAAATTAGAGACTATCAATGGTGAACTTTGTATTCTGTGTACAGAAATGTAACATTGTTTTGGTAGAAGTAAGCAATGTTTAATCAACGTTAAAACCTTGTATTGGGCCGATTAAAGAAAATCTGCTTTTTAAAGAAACAATATTATAAAATGTATGTGGCTCTATTAAACGTCGCCACGTAGTATTTATACACGCAACAGCATCAGAAAATGTCGAAACAATTCAAGTATTAGCCATGTTGAAATAGTCATGAAAAAACACATAAAGACATGTGCGAATGTAAACATACAAATGTAAACAAAATAAACATGTAAACAAATCACCCATTTTGAAATAACCATATCATTATTGTCCAATCAAAACTATTCTACACATTTGACTTCAGGAAACAAAGTAAAGACTGATATGCTGGGTTTAAGATGATTCTTTTAAAAGCGTTTGCCAAGTGTCAAGGACCAGGTATTTCTAACCATCTCTCATCTGACACGTTATACATTGCTTCTTGGCTTCATGTCAGTTTTGTCATTTCCAGGAGTGGGTGAGGTGAAGTCAGGGTGTAGAATATAGATGCTTAGAGGATCTATAAAGTTGCACGTCGATGTTGCGGGGATTGGGGTACAGCTCTGACCCCCTGTACTTGTTCCAGAATGTCCTAGTCATTTCAAGTTTGCTTATATACCTTCATATGTTACAAACGATAGAGAATATTTCCAAACATTTGTACATTATTAGAATATGATTAGGAATAGTGTGTCCTGTTTACAAGTCCATTATTTGGCTAAACTTCTACACATCTAGCAAACCTAAATCTAAATCACAAGATACAAATTCATAAACCATGCAACTGTAACTAATTTTAACTTTTTTTTCTTTTAAATAAATCAGATTTGTGTAGAGGTAATATACGTTGTTTTTTGAATGGTTATAACCTATATTCTTTCCAGGCCATTGTACCTTATCCAGGTGTTTAATCATAGGGCCAAGAACAAATAAGATCCAAATATGAAAGGAATCAAACATTTACTATATACGAAAGCAAAGATTCTTCTGACCCACAGAAAAGAAAAACTCTAATATGAATACCGGATAAGCCAAAGTTTCATCAGTAGACGTGCCAATGATTCCAGAGTATGATCTTCTGTGTACTATTCCAAATATATTCCAAAATGTAAACCTGTGTCTTCTTTTTTAATCAGGGCTGAGGGTACATTTCTCCGAGTCAGTGCTGTTAACCTGTAAATACACACAAACATTTTAAATAGCCTATTCATTATTTTCATCAAGTAGTCAAAACCACAAAGACCAGATAAAACTTATTAATTATTGAAAACTGAATTTCTACATTAATATATTAAATAGTAATGTATATTATTATATATGTTATGTATTATATATATATATATATATATATATATATATATACATACACATGATATAAATGCAAACATGAGTATGTAGTATGTAATGACACATTTTTTATTAGGCTAACATAAAACCTATTGGTATTGATAATGAGGATTATTCATGTGTTGCCTTGGCACGTTATGACATTAATCCAGGTCACATGCTTTCTTCAGGTGACATTATTACCTAATGCTTCCAATCATGTTGAAACCTTAAGCAATGAAGCCTTGTAATATTATGCCATAGAGCTAAATTTAGAGTAGTCTAACTAACCACTGATTACATTTTATAATTTGAAGATAATTAATTACAGGACTTCCTGGTGATGCCATGCAACTTTGTGAACTAAGCTACATAAAAGCAATTAAGACACAAGTAAATCATTCAACACACATATTTAAGTTGCTGGCATATTTGCAGATGATTCAATAAAGTAGTGGGAGCACTTTGTAGACAATTGCATTAATCATAGTATTAGGAAAGACTGGTAACATTGTCAAGGTCAATCAAGGTTTATGAATGACCTGTATGTGCTGTAACTGATTATAAAAGGTCTTTTAAAATAAATCTAATAAAGTTCAACTGCCGAACCAAGGTAGCTTGGCAGTAACTATTGAAAACTGTAAGCTAGCTAATGCGACCCATTAATTTTAATATTTTACTTCTCTAATAGAAGTATAGTATAAAAATTAGGTAGTTAGGCTTAATCTCATCGAAACATGTACAATAACATTACTCTATATGCATTGCAGTTGTAACATGTGACAATAAACAGTAAACTTCCATGGATTTCTCCATAACCAAAACTGCATATTATAATGTGCACTCACTGTGTAAGTGACAAGTCTATATACCCGAGTTTCCATGGCAACTGCACAGAGCAGTACCTGAGGCTTACCTTGTCTGCCTTGCAGCGTGAAAAGTCAAAGAACGTGTCTTGAAGATATTGGTTTCCAAAGCCCATGATTCTGTTCACAGGATGGAATGCTATGCCAGCAACTTGGGCTGTAAAATGTATAGAATATGCAAATTTCATGTCATCTGGCATTGCAGAAATGTCTTTATTTTTCATTTCTTGGTCAATGTAGACATCTGCTAATTGCTTGAATGAATTGTAGGAAATGTTTTTCAAGAAACTGTTAAGTGTTGGGTCATTTTTCATCTTTAAAAAAAGAAAGATTTGTTTAGTTAATTTGGTAACAAAATCTTGAGTTTTGTTTAAGAAACAATCAAGGAGTGTCTACTGAATTCAGCGAACATGCCACAATATGTATTCTAGCCAATGATAACTGACTTCCCTTGAAATCAATGCAATAGCAGCAGCCAACTACATGAATGCTACCTGAACACTGATGTTTTGCTAGCATTCATGTGATTGGCTGCTACTTAAAAAAGACCATAGAAGTGGCACTAGTCATGTCTAAGAAGTTTACATTCTAATGCTTTTTGGTCTCAATAGGGGCAGCCAACAGATGAGCAAAGATCCAATAACCAAACAATCCATGCTCCAATTTGTATGCAGTAAAACAACAATGGAGTCCATACACTCCAACATGTATTGAAAAATAGCTTGTCCCTTTAAAGTTTTAATATGTTTGTCTGTTATATCATCTACATGATACCAAATGCTAAAAAGCCTTTAAGGTACCTTGGTTGAAAGGAAACTTTGCAACCTTTAGCATAACTAAATAGCTCATTTATGTCAAAATATGGAAGTTAAGATCTATGTGGCAAGGCTACAATTTCATATGAGCAACCATCGCAGGAACAGGAGAGGAAAATAAAGATTAATTAGGAGAAGAAACAGGATATTGTATTTCTTTAAAACAATTCTAACTTATATACATCTTTATATTTGGCTGATATATAGTTCTCGAGAAAGGCTCATTGAGAGCCGAAACTTTGGACCTTCACCAAGTCAATACATTTTATAAAAAGAAGACCAGCGGAGTGTATCAACTTTATTTGCTGTATATATAAGGTTGGATATGTTATCATAACAATATATTTTTTATGAGATTTATCTACTGCAGAATTTGATTAATTCATCCAACTGTTAACTTCAAATTCATATTATTTTTGTTTAACCTTGATTATTGATCCTGTTAACCTGGTTTTCTTGGACATAATTATTAAGAAGGAATCAGATAGGACACAGAAAACCCACCTAAACTGACAGTCTTTTAGATTGAAGATCAAAGGGAATCTAGTTGGATCTATCAGATCTATCAGATACAAGCCTTATTCCTTAACAGCGTCACTGAGGCTTTTAAATACTCCTGCATTCTTAAACTGTAATACATGACCAATATATAATAAATGAACAAATTATGTCCACTATTCAGTTCATGCAGTCAATTAATTCATTTAGTTATATAAAAACAAATATTAATTATTAATACATTATTAATTATGCTTAGCATCCCCAGTCTACTACAGTGTTGCACCTTGATTAACAATCAAGGTATGTCAAAATATACTACTGACCAACAGTTCATAATAAACAGGGATAATAATTCATAATAACATCAGCAATAATACTAACACCATAAATATGATTTCTTTATAAAATATATATTGCATATTATAATATACTTTGTGCTTATGTCAGCATTGTACATGATTGATCCTGGTAGAGATATGGTTTGTATTTACATTTTAAGGTGGCTAGGGGGCTCCCTGTGCCTCTTTAAAACCCATCTGATCTCACAGTCCTGCATCTATGCTGGTCCCTGAAAAGTTGACTCTTTTATACATTTATATATGTGTAACAATAATTGAGTTTGGTTTTGTAGAGCACTTGTTTAAAATTTAGTAAGAAATCAAATTAGTATCACCGGTAATGTGAAACTCTTTCATTTGAAATTTTTGGTGCTTATTATCTTAATGGAACAATCCGGAATTGAATTCTAATTATCTATTTTTAAAATTGATCAATTGAAAGTTAAGTTTTAATTCAGATATTGATTATTACTCCTCCTTTTATTTTGTCTTCTATTTGATGTGTGATAATTCCTATTTCTTAAGTAATTAGTATATTCATTGTTTATTCGGCTGATATACAGTATGAACAGTTATTAAAAATATGGAAACATATATAAACATACTTAAATGTATATACACACTTGGTGCTTTGATTATGTGCTGTAGAAAACCTGAATCTGTAAATATTTCCAGAAAATGATTCTTACCTTACTATTCAACTCATCCCCTTTTTTACAGAGAATAGAAACTATTGCTTTAATCAAGGCATCTGTAAAAATATGTAATAAAAATACATTAAAAAAAACATATTGCCATACTTGTCACAGAAGATAGTGTGCTTAAGAGACTGCATTGAGACTACTCACAGAGTACATTACTATGTATTCTTCTGTAGTTGGGGTGTCAGGTACAATACACTGTCCTTTCATTTGAAGGGATAAAAAAAAGATACCTTTTTGTTGAGTCAACATACAAAAAAGATGTAGAATCACATAAGCTTTTGAGACCCCAGATGTCTGTTCTTCAAATGGAAGGTACAACAATCTACCCATTTTGCCATTTTGCCTTCTATTACTATCCACGAAGGTACTCCTGGTATTGACACATAGCAGAATATTCCATTACCATTGTAATGGAGCCCTTGGCAATTGAATGCTCCACGGTGTAACATATCACAAGTAGCTTAGTGAAGATTGTGGGATGAATAACAAATTAAATGTTCTGTCCAAGTGTGCTGTGCATCTATTAAATGAGGGTCATTGGAAAGTAGCAATAGACGTTGGTATAGTTAAGCCTAGGTCAATGCCTTACTCAACTCTCAATGCTTTGTTGCTCTGCTACACTGGTATATGACCAGTTTGGGGTTCTTTTTGAGTACGTGTTCCATGGTGGGTAGAACATTTCTTCAGAAACTATAGGCTTGTAGTTTATATAAATACACGCCTGTCAGTAGGGAGTTATAAGGAGTAGCTGGGTTCTTTACAACAATATGGTCCTGCCCAACACGTCTATCAATTCACTAATTACTGTACTCTTACCACATTCATCAGTATTCTGTGAGACGTGTGCTCCACTTCTTTCATGCGGGTCATCGCATTCTTTAACTATGTGCTCAATTTCTGCAGATAATTTCTGATAACATTCATCGTTTTTTTCTGTAGAAAACAAAGAACTGTGATTTTTTTTTTAGAACATACAAAAAGCCATCATATTTTTAGAACATACAAAAAGCCATCAGCCTTTGCTTAGTCTTCTGATATGAAAAAATGAAATCCCCAAATTAACATTGTAGGAAGTATCTGCACTGGTAACAAGCAGGCTGCATTTGAAGTAGTCAGTTTTTTAAACCCTAACCATAACTTTCTGCTTTTGTTACTACCAGTAAATTCTAGTAAAAAATACAACTGATCTATATTACATACAGTACATAGATACATACTCAGTTTATACTGTATGTGATAAACATTGTTATGCAGTTCTTAGGAAAATCCCTACCAGTTTTGCCTGTTAAGGGTCTGTTGATGCCTTTCAGCGAAAGACGTGTAGGCCTTTTTAACTTGAAGTTGCACTCTTCTTTTGTAGGAGTAATTACCTTCCCTTGTTCAGAAGTACCCTTTGTAAAATTAAGTACACGTTTGAGGCTAGTCTTCCGGGTAAATTTTTTTGATGTGTGAGGGCCATTCTCTTTGGAGGAAGTTACTTGATCCTCAGTTGGACAACTAACTTCTAGCACAGTTTTGTCCACATTTCTTATTGGCATGTCTTCCTTATTTTCTTTTCTCTTGAATAAGCGGCTCATAAGTGTCTTAAACCATGACTGTTTTTTGGCATTAAAACAGTTTGCATCATCTACCCTGCTTTTAAACATGTCGTCTTTAACATCTGGTGGTAAACTCTCAATATTCCAATCTTGATTCTCTTCATTCTCTTCAGCTTTAGGTCCACATGCCATATTGCTCTTTTTCATATTAGCAAACTCATTACATTTTGAGGATTCACTGAGTAGCCCCTGATCTTTATTGGATCCATTCTCTTTTTCAAATTCATTTTCTTTTGTTTTCTCTGAGTTCCTTAAACTTCTCCTAACATAGATTTCCAGAACCCTTTTTGCTTCTTGTTTATCCAAAGACCTGAATGTTCTTCTCTGTCTGATTGCCTTGTTGGGGTTGTTTTCTTGTTCCATTTTATTCTGGTGTAATAAAGGAAAGTTGTAATGAAATATTACTGAAAACAAGTTCCTAACCATAGACAAAGTATCATTGTTCAATATCAATATCAAACTGATAATATATGTATTTCCTGTATATATTGGCCATGTCATTTTTGTTTTTGCAAATGTTCCCTTCCTCTCATACATTGAAATAACACTAGAGAGCTTGTAATATACTAACTACACCATGCCACACTACTGTAAGACATGGCGAAAGACAAGTGAGGGAATGGTGGAGCAAAAGACACACCAATATTGTCTGGTCCTCTAACTGGTCCTCTAACTGGTCTCAGTAATATCACTGGTGTTATCTCCATCATGCTGCTGTACTCAGCAGGCATTGGGATACCATGTCATAGACATAGGGGAATAATTCTTAGCTGCTACTAAGGGCCGGTTGGCAAAGTGGACTGCACTTGGCCAGGCCTACAGCTGCACCTCCTGTGAATATATAATTGACAATAGCGGGCTATGGAGGATAGCTGGTTTAACAGAAAATTATGGAATTGGCTACACAAAGACAATGCTAAGAAAAAGATAGGGCTGGACTGGAAATGAAAAGCAGACCTGGCACTTTAAGGCTAAATGCATTTAGCTAAATATAATATTATTATATTTAATTTATGAAGCACCAACAAATTACACAGCGCTTTACAACATAAATGGGACAGTTAACACATACATAACATACACTAATGCATACAGGAGTTGATAAGTTCTTCACATAATTTTTATTGCCTTTTCATAGAAATAGAAGAACTTTTATATCATATTTTTTTTTTAAAAAAAATTCTATAGAGTATGATAGATCCATTCCATGTCAATGTAATTACAGTATTACCTGTATTACCTGTAAATATTTCCTATACATAACCTATAAGGGACAAATCATTTTATATAAATACAGTTCTCATACATTTAATTTTCTGTATGCTATTGGTAAAAATATTCTCAAACGTTTATAAGATAATTATTGTGAGAAAAAATATTTTTTTAGTAATATCATAAGGACATTGGAATTCTAGAGACTATATTCATTGTGCTAATATTGTAAAGCAAAATAAAATTGACGTCATAAAAAATCTTCCCAAATATCTCACGCCCTTTCTACTTTCTAATTTTCCCTTGGAACCAATTTCTGGGTACCTTGATAAAACACACAACAGCATCTCACAAAACACAACTTCACAATGCTAGTTGTGATCCAATCCAAATTCCAATCAGCAGGGCTATTCCATTGGTTGCTATAGTGATAAAACTATTTTTCAAACTTTGCCCCAGAACCTGTTTTTACTCATAATCCATATTACCTGTTCTAACTATTTGTTTTCTAATCCAAGTTGTTTTTAATAATGTTTCTAATATACACCCACGTTCTACTCTGTAGAATTACCTTTATTTTCCGTGTTACTGATTATAAATTGATTAGGATTCAAATTCCAAAATAATGAATTTACTTTACAAAACCCAATTTACATATTCTCGGCTGTAATGTTCCTGTAATTCTGACAATCTGGTTAGTTTAAGGTACGATTGAACAAAGGTTTTACCTTACGGTTTCTTCCAGTGGAGATACGATTTTTCTTTGTTCAACTCCATACAATGTAACTGTGCTGATTCACTAATGTGTTTTGACTCCTGACACAGAAGTCACTTTGCGTGTATTGTCTTAATGGGAGGTAGTCAGAAACCAATCACCGCCTCTCTTTGGATTCCCCAAAATATGAAAGCAAACTGCAACCATAAATGGCTAGCAATGCGTATTTCCTCAGCTACAGTGGAGTCAGACAATTATCTTATTACTTCCTGGAACATCTCAGATTCCAAGTTAAGAAAAAGAGGTGAAAAAAAACATTACATCACTCCTGGTAATTCCAGTATTTCTTGTACAGCATTCAGGCTTGTATGAATGGCCTGTTTAGTGTCAGGTCATTTGTCATGTCCAAATTAATGCGTATGACACCATTAAATAAACATTTTTTTTTCTTTTCTGCATGCAACTTATTGTAGAAGTTCATGAGAATTCCCTATATGCTTTCATTCTCCTCTATACTGTGATAATACCAGTACCAGTTCCTTGACCCCTTCAGTACCAAGGTTTTTTGGTCCCTTTAAACCATTGCCATTTTTGTCATATGTCTATTCAATCATTATTGCCCTTTCCTGTGAGTAGTGTACCCATGTAAACTATATATATATTTTTTCCCAATCATATATAGAGCTTATTTTTTATACCATAGGTACACGATTAGCGGAACACAATCTCTGACAAACTCCTTGTGCTTTAAATGACATTCAGTCTATATTTAATGGAGAATGTGGGTACCACATCACATGTCTGCAGATATACAGTAAAGCTACCTCAAACTCACTATGAAGTTATTAGATCACTCATCCAGATGAAAAGAGACAAAAAACAAAAACATATATATTTGTTTTTCTATGTTTACTGGACATTACAGGGCACAAGTTGGAACATGCTGTTATATTGGGTCAGGGTGTTTTGCTAAGCCTGTGCAGCATAACCCCTATCACTATCCACTGAGCCAGACATTGACGTGGTAAGCCTCTGCCCCTGGAACAGCCTGTCTGTGCCAACTGTTAAGTTTTCTTTTGAGGGAACTAGGGAATTGCGTCATTAAAATATCAATCACATGGATTAATGCTTTATCTACAGCATACCATCTAAAAGGCTTATAAATGTGTTATGTGTTTAAGATTACAACTGATCCAACAACAGATACATCCAAACACATATCAATGGAATCACAATATGTATTCGGATATATCTCCTGAAGGCTAATGTGTTTTCTAGCTACAATAACTACACTTATCCAACTGAATAGGTATATGGATACACTTATGAAATATGTACCGATAAACCCACCCACTGGCTTATTAAGTTAAACAATCCCTGTTCTATCTCGTCTAACTATTAAGGTTTGAACTGAAAACTTTCACTTCTTCCAGAATGCAACAGAATATTTTGGAAACAACAACAGGATATCAAAGAATCCACAATGCGGCTATGCTATAACAATACAAACTTTTACTAGAGCGTTCCAAATATAAAACAATACAAATAACAGTACAATAACAATAATCCCCACATTAATTGACACACTTACAACAAATATATATATATATAAGTTCCTATTTACAATATTGAAACATGCATGTTCATAATTACCTTCCCTGAGAGCTCCAGGTTAGTGATGTTCCTTTGTCTCTTTACTTTCTTTTTCTCTCCACCTTACTTCCACTACCTGTCCCTTGATATAATAGAGGGTCCCAGTTAGGTCTACTGGGGAGATCCCTGATTGGACCATGTGGTTGCCGTAGTTACCTTTTGAAGTGATTCCCTTTGGCCAACACCACACCCTGGGGTCTTTACAATCATGGGGCATTAAAATGCGAAAAACCTGCCTTTCTTCCACACACCCTTAATCACGCATATCAGTGTTATCTAAACTAAAACAAAAGGTTTCCCAAAAATGTCTCATTCCCGGCCACCTCCCATGCATCTTGATTTAACTAGGATTAACAGAAACCATGATATATATATATATATATATATATACACATACACATACATACCTACATATGCATATCTACACACATGTACATCCATACACCCGCATACATGTGTCCATATACATATATATCCACACAACTGCTTATAGTGTAACACAACTCTGCACCTGAAGCAGCCTACCTGTGCCAACTTTGCCCCTAAAAGAGCCTGCTTGTGTCAACTCTGCTCCTGAAAAAGTCTACCCGTGCCAACTCTGCCCCTGAAACAGCCTGCCTGTACCATCTCTGCCCCTGAAAAAAGTCTACCTGTGCCAACTCTGCCCCTGAAACAGCCTGCCGGTTCCAACTCTGCCACAAAACAGCCTGCTTGTGCCAACTCTGCCACAAAACAGCCTACCTGTGCCAGCTCTGCTCCTGAAAAGGTCTACCCGTTCCAACTCTGCCCCTAAAAAAGCCCACCTGTGCCAACTCTCCCCCTGAAACAGCCTGTCTATGCCAGCTCTCCCCCTAAAAAAGCCTACCTGTTCAAACTCTACCTCCCTAGTCGGCCTGCTTGTGCCACCTCTGCATCCCCAGTCAGCCTGCCTGTCCCATTTCTGCTTCTAAACACTCATTCACTCACTCTCCCGCACCCTCTTACCTTTCTTGCAGATTTCACTGGTCCATCCAAGCTTTACTGGGGCCGCGCAGATGTCTATGCAGCCCGACGGCCCGTTACGTGGCCCTGCAGCTTACTGCTGTGGTGCCCGCACACTGTGTGAGGAAACTCTTTTCCGGTGCAGGGGAGCAGGAACCTGGGCGGGAAAAAAGATTCCTCACACAGTGCTTGGGTGACCAAAGCGGTAACCTGGAAACAGATGATTGTTATTGTGTCCTGATATGTAAATCCATAGAATTCAAAAAGGGTGTACTTTCTTTTTCAACGACTATATGTCTCTAAACGCATAATAGGCTTTACAGAAGCATAGAATTTAAAAGCAGATAAGAACCATGCAGCCCATCTTGCTCATTTTCTCTGCTGCAAATTAAGTTTATAGTTTACATTAATTCACTTTTGTTAAGTGTTCCAGACAATAACATCATAACCACATACAGGTCTAACGCTGTGAGCTGTATAAAGAAGGATTTCCTAGAGAATTTTGTATGTGCTATAACAAAGCTCAAGAAGTTAAATTATAAAGTGAGCTTTGATTGCTTTACAGTAGGTTTAGATAATAAGCCTAATGTGAAGCAAAGCCATGTTTTCTGGCAAAGATAAGCTTGGACTAGTTAATAATTAGTATTACTGTGTATTGTGTAGCAACTTAAAATGTTTTTTATGTAATGTGCAGCCTGTAAGTGTTTTCCAGTAAAAACAGTGTAACGATATTTTAATTTGAGATTAACACAATTTCACAAAAAGATGGTACGTCTGGAATAACTTGCATATATACTGTATACGCTAAAATAAAGATAAAAACAAAATAGAGATCATATTTATGAAGGAGAGCAAAATAAATGAAAAACACACAAATCCTCACAGGCTTCAAATCAACACAAAATTTATGGAAATATTAAACATACAACTTGTATATACATACAACATAACAGGTATATATATATATATATATATATATATATATCCCACAAACCTGAGAGTTATAATGGCCGTTAGGAACAAATTGGAGCCACTTAGGTAGCTTGAGGCACAGAGGCGCTAGACTGACACAAAGCAGAGTCAAGAGAGGCTGGGGTTGATGGCAATAGTTAGTTAAGATACATCTGGTGTACAAGGTATTAATAGTAGCTAAAGTGCTAAATAGTGCTTACTACTAGCACTGTTCTGCCAGTGAAATATCTCACGGCAAATCTTCAGCTATATCTTTGTTGGAGCCAAATATTTCTTTAGACTAAAGCTGCAGGAGGTTATATACTTTGTTTTTTATATATTCCTGAAAGTTTTCAGGATTCTAAAATCAGAATATGGTATAAAAATGGTAACTTATTGCTTTGTTCTTTATAATACTTATAAAAAATATATTACCCATTCAAGGGTCCAAAGGTAGACATTAGGGATGCACTAACATGTTTGTACAAATGGAAGTATTGTACTATTTTCAAAGAAATGTCCAGACTGCATTAGGATGGCATAGTACATTCTGCATTTTTTCACAGAAGGGCGGATATCATCTAAAGAGATCCTGTCTCTCCCTTCAGCACGTTGTGCAATCGCTTTTTTGCATCATTCTTACATTCCCTTCTGTCAGGTCTTAATGCTGACACCACCTGAAATACTGAAACTCAGAGGGGTTTATCCACACACTGCTAGGATCTCTGACCTCCCCACTACTGGCTGATCCCACACATTGCAATCAGGAATCCATGCCTATAGAGATATTCTTCCTGATCACCGCGTCTTCTCCATATAGTGTGGGATAAACTGGTACTATGCCATCCTCACAATTCTCACAATTCTTTTCCATGTATTCCTTGTATCAGTCTTTTTTATCATATTCTCTTTGTGTCCTGTAAGATAAGTTAAGAGGTCCATCTTGATAAAGCTTCCTGTCCATAATAGATGTTTGTTCATAGGAACAGCATGCTACATAGCTTCTTGGAATCACTGTTGCTGCACACAAATGGGAAAAAAAAGCAATTATGTCATGCCAGCTTAAATGCATTTTCTAAGTGGATGGCACTATTGCCTTAGGGGCCCCACCTCCCAACTTACAGAACTTAAAGGATCTGCTGCTAATGCCTTGGTGCCAGATACCACGATACACCTTCAGAGGTCTAATGGAGTCCATGCCTCGATGAGACAGGGCTGCCTTGGCGGCAAAGGAGGCCACAATATTAGTACTCATAATGTTGTGGCTGATTAGTGTATGTATATATATATTTCCAGTTTCTGTTTGTTCCATTTGGTCAGTGTATACTTGGCTTTTATATAATTACCAAGTAAAAGGAACAGATATGAAAATTTGCTTTTTTATTATATATATTTTATTATTATAAATTATTAGATTTTTTATTGTTATATTTGTTATTACCCTTTTTGGCCATAGAGGAGCTACTCACTTGGGGTGTGGGTTTCTGTCACACAGCCCTTGTGCCCACTGTATGTAACTCAATAGCATATCTTGATAACTGCTAATTAGTAACTGAACCAAGAACAATAATGACCTACTTTTGTTGGGGGAGGTATCCAGTTGGTGATGGTTGATTTTTCTTATTGACTGTTTGATAAATGGATGGCTTCTGAATGCTCTTCTGTGAGACTTAATACATGTTAGCAACTCATACAAAACATCACCTGAAATAATTAAAAAATATATGTTTTATGAGTATTACATAACATTGCATATCAAACTATATTTATGGAGAAGGATTTAGGTTACCTTTGTTAATCATAACTTTGTTAATTTTTGCAGATTTCTAGTTTTCCAGTTGACACACAGTTTACAAGTTTGTGAAATAAATATGCTTGACAACATTCTTTTTTTTGGGGGGGGGGGCATACAGGATCCGCTCAGGATGCGGATTCTTACTTTCAGCCTAGAAGTGTAGCACTATGTAAAAAAGACATTACCCAAAGCAAGCAAAATTACCGTATTATAAATATTGTTTTTGTAAAATATACTGTCATGATTGACTCATATAATGTAGTGGATGCATGGAAGGGTAACCCAGCAGAGGTGGTTTTTTCTTTGTTTAAGCATTCAATGAGTTAATCTGAGGTTGATTTAAATGTGTTTTTGTGAATGCCCTCTGTATCTGTTCTGGCTAGAGGTGTCATCTTCCCAAAGGACCCCTGTGGTGATTCATGGCCTAACAGATAAGGATCCTTAGTTATAGGAATTCCATTGCTATCTTAAGTGGAGGGGTTTCCATCACCTTTACCCCACCATAACTTATTGGCACATCAAAGATGGGACCCAATTCTTGGGGTTGGTGTCATATAATCAGTCATGTGGTCAGAGGGGCGTTTGCTTGCAAAAGTCTGATTTAGGGACAATGCAGCGACCTCAAAGCAGAACTCCACCATATTCTGTGATCGGAACAACATCACAAGCAACCATCTGGACTTAAGGAGTTCCCACAGGCCTACTTATTGGAGAAACTCGTGAGTGGGGGTCCTGTGTTTAAGTCCTATTGTTTTTAAGAACTGTTTGCTGTTTTATTTTTCTTTTGTATGTCTTGTTATTTGTAATTCTGGCACTGTGTAATCTTTGTCTTTTTGTTATTAAAATATTCATAATCCAAGTCTGTCTTTGGGCTCTAGTATTGATATCCACGAACCCTAAGATAGGATAACACGTTACCATATTGTTATTACGTTCTACAGGATATATATATATATATATGTTGGATACCCGGGGTGGGTTGATATATATATAGAGATAAAGGTTCTAATTCGGATTTCTCACGAATCCGGTATCAAAATCGTGAGTGGTGGCAGACTACCTGGGGGGATACAGGCAGGATTTGGGGGTTAATTTGGTATAACTTATGCCTTGTTAAGGGGTCAAGTTAGTAAATCCAGAGGCCTGGTGCTATTAACCCCTTCATGCCCACGCCCTCCACACCGTCACGGCTTGGCAAGTAGTCCTGACCGTGACATATACCATGAATATAAGAGTATTTTATCTAGTGTCAAGGGCAACTTATTACAATTAAATATATACCCAAAAACCAACTCGGCAGATTCAAATTGTAATGATATATGCAACCTGAACTTGGAGAACGCTTCTTAAAGTCTTCCTTTGTAAGAACGCATAACCCTCTGCCATTCATGATGAACTTGCTGTCATCTGTCCTTCTCAGTGAATATTCCTCTTCTGCCCATCGTAGCCACTGAATAACATCTTCTTTGCTCCACAGGGATGGATGAATTCCTGAAATCCAGAAGACTTTGCAGAATCAGCTGTTAACTTGTAGATTAAAAACATCAATACACTTAACATTCATTTTAAGATTTGTATTAAATTTAACAAAAGGGGAGGAAAAAGTTGAATTAGATTCAGATTTACTGTAATGCATACTTTGGATTCATCAGATGAATTAAGGATGCATAAAATACTGCAATAAGCATTCAGAAGGTAGACTACAGAGAGAGTAGCTTCAAGAGATGGTACAGATAGCCATGCATGAGGACATGCATAGCTGCTTAAGGGTCATGGCTAACCATGGGAGTGGTGAGGCAGTCTATGGACTAGCCCCAAAGAGCATTACATTGGTTCGGAGTTGGAGGAGCATTGGGTGGGGAGTGGGCATAGCTAAACTCCTGCTCTCCTGCCCTGGAAAACAAGTTGAGTGATTCATCTGGAGACGCCAAGTAAAACGCGGAGATTTCCCAAGTATGGTAATAAGCCACAGCTACACCTGTGTATTATGTATACATGAGTATTATGCTTGAGATTTAAGATATTTTTTTTATAATATTTAAAATGTATAATTTAATATATTAAATATAAACATTGCATACACATTGTATTACTCACTAAGGCTTCCAGGTACTCTAAAAATCACTTCTTCAATAAAGAAACCAGGTGTCCTACTGGCGAAAGAGGGATCTTGTAGCAATGAAAATGTTGCAGGTTTTGTCAAGTATCCCACAGTTAACCTGTCCTGGAAACATGATAAAAATGTCAGAAAAAAACCCACAAAGATCCATAATATGTACAAAGTTGGACACTGCATTGGGTGGCAAAGCCCTATATTATGTAATCACTTTGTATGGAGGTTCTTTCCATTCTGCTCCCAAACTGTTGTTATAAAGGCTGTCTGATCCAATCAACAGCAATTGGCAATTTAACAGGTGAAAGATAACATTATGATGAAGAACAGTCATCCAGATTGTGATAAAATAAAGTTAAGATTCCTTCCACCATGGTATACACACAAGGTAGGTTTTTAATTAAATATTCCTATTTTAATGTGTGAACACAGTTGTGGTGGAGTGGGTACAATATGGCTATAAATAGTGGCCAATTCATATAAAGGGCTTTATGTAGCCTGTAATATAGGGACTTTTCAGTCCCCACACAAAAAAGTACTCAGTCACTCAAATACAAGTGCAAAAGGGAAGATAGTTACAAATAAAACTGATGTAACAATACCAACAATCATAAGAAGCTACTCTATAGGGAACAAGAAATGTCACTGTGCGAATGTCACATAGAAAAAAAGTACCTAGAAATTATGAGAATGGCAAGATTCAATATAATCTATTGAGCAATTAATGACATCATAAATTATGAACTAAATAAGTTCATAGTTTTCAATAGCATGTTAGCAAAAGTCTTTTCTCTGTAATCCAAACAAATTTTAAGAGCATTTTGTTTAGTTTGTAGAGAGTACCAGTAATCAGTGCCTGGTTTTGTACTATAGGACAATGTAGAAACAGAACTTGATGGCAGATAAGAATCATTTACCCCATCTGGCCTATCTGTTTTTTCCTGATGTAAAGGCTCTTTGGGCTATTATTCTATTATAGGACAATGAAAAAACATATAAACGCAATTTAATGGCAGTGAAACAGCATATTGAAAGACTTCAAGACACATGAACAAACTTGTTAAGCAATTGCAACGCTTGCAATTTTCTCAGGGTTTATGATTCCTAAGAGAGAAGTCAACTATAGTCTTTGTTCAGGGGCGTAACTAGAAACCTCAGGGCCCCGGTGCGAGAATCTGTTAAGGGCCCCCCCATCCCCAACCCATCTATCCCTTTCTCACGATCTACCCTCTCCCTCCCTACCCCCTTTCTCATGATCTACCCACTCCCTCCCTACCCCCCTTCTCACAATCTACCCACTCCCTCCCTACCCCCCTTCTCACGATCTACCCACTCCCTCCCTACCCCCCTTCTCACGATCTACCCACTCCCTCCCTATCCCCCTTCTCAAGATCTACTCACTCCCTCCCTACCCCCCCTTCTCACGATCTACCCACTCCCTCCCTACCCCCCTTCTCACGATCTACCCACTCCCTCCCTACCCCCCCTTTGTAGGTCACCTACCGTCAACTCCTGTGTTGGGAGCGTGAGGCGTTTGTCTCGGGTGCCGGCGCTTCACTGCTGAGCGCCGGCACCCGAGACAAACGACTCACGCTCCCAACACTGCACTCTGGGCAGCGCTGAGGCAGGCGGCGGCGGCTGCGGCAGCGGCGGGGAGCGGAGGCATTCTGGATTTCTGTCAGTCAGGGGGGCCCAAGAGTTGCCGAGCGGTCGTTTTCAGCAACCGCTCGGCACCCCTTGGGCCCCCCTGACTGGCAGAACTCCAGGGCCCAGTCGCAGTCGCGACCCCGGTAGTTCCGCAACTGTCTTTGTTCTAAGTTGTCCTTAGGAACCGGGGTCGGTAAGGTGTTAATACACAGATACTGGTGTGTGCCACCACAATTTGTTTTGTCCACAACCCTGCTGACTCTTTCCAGAGGTGGGCTGTGTCGGAAATGGGATATATTTGGGGAAAAAGGGGATTCCAGGTGCCGACACACCTTCGTCTAGGGGTAAATAGCTTAAATCCACATAGCTAGAACAATCACAGGAAAATGCTTCTTTGATAGGAAAATGGAGGGTTTAATGCTGTGATGAAGCCTATGAAGGCTAACACACTCAGGGTTACATTGGGAATGAAGTTGTGACTGCAACAATGATGGAAAGATTGTAACTAACTGCAGCAAGGATGGAAAGATTACAACTAACTAAGGACATACAGGGAGTTCTTATAGGGTGGGGTGAAGGGTTAATTTCATTAACATTCCTATTGGTTAACAATAGCAAAAGACAATACTAACACTATCACAAAACATACAATTTACAATCCTATAGATACAATCCTAGGGATACAACATCAAAAGACAATACCAACACTATCACACATTTACAAACAGACCGTACAGACAATGTAATACATGATTTACAATTGCCCTTTGATGTGCTTGGGGGGTGGCTACATTTGCACTCCTCTGTCCTTCCTGTGAGGTTGTAAATTCAACTGGCCAAATGTTGTTTAGTAATGTCAGGTCACTTTAACTCCTTTTACACCCATAATGACTGGAATTTATATTTTTAATATAATTATGTTACAATGCTCCTATAGTGTCTGACATAGTCTGCATGCTACCTCCACAGGCTGGACTGCTTGCCATTGGAGGGGCAGGGCTGGTTGGGGAGATCATGGTCTATCTTACCAGCCCAAAATAAAGACATGAGAACAGCAAGGAAAAGGTGGAGGTAAAGACACAGAAGAGAGATAACAAGGAAAGGGAGAGATAACAACATAGAGGACAGATAATGAGAAAGGAGAGAGAGTGTATATGTGTAAGTGTTCATATGTTAGGGCAAGTATGTCTAACGGGAATTAAGCACGTGGTTGCAAAGGCAAGTGTAAGCCAGGATGCCTGTGTGTAAAGGAATGTGTGATCGTCCGTGCAGAAGAGCAGTGTATGTTTGAGTAAAACCCAATCGACTCATCCCCATCCAAGCAGTCCTCTCCTACTGTTTCACTTACCCCTCAACTACCGGCTAGATTCTAAGCTCGCAAGCGCATGGTCCTCTTCTCCTTTTGTACCGGTTTGTTATTGAATGTGATTTTAATTTATTCCTCTGATTGTAACAGCACTACGAAATCTGCTGTTTTGTATTATTTTAAATAAAAACAAAAAAAACATAGTGTCTTTTGCTGAGTCCAGCAATCCAGCTGTAATAATACAATGGGGAAGAATGCAAAACTATTAAAATTAGTGTTAAGATTTAACGGTACCGAAGGAGAATAGGGATCTGATCTATTTTACACCCTTCGTGTTGCATGTAAGCAAGAAAGTCTAATTCATAACAGAACTCTTTATACTGCTGTATTAAAGGAACATGATAGTGGCATATTCAACCATGACCTGGTTTTCTGCATTAATTGTTCATAAAATGTGTCCCAATCTATACCCAAGTCACAACTATAGAAACACAATGCTCTTAAGCTAATAACACACAAACCATGACAATCTTTCATGTCTTTATTAAACACACCCATCAAATAGTCCCAAGTGAAACCTTGGGATTTAATACCTGGTTGAACCTCCTTTGGCAGCAATAACTTCAAAAAAGTGCTTCAGGTAGGTGCTGATAAGATGCGCACAATGTTTAGGATTTTAGATCATTCTTCCTTACAGAGATACTTAAACTGGGCCACGCCAAAAGGCAGATTATCCTGCCGCATTACCAAACTTCTAGTGAGCTTCAGCTGATGGACAGCTATTATGATACCTTAATTAACTTGGGAGTTCATTGTCTCCTTGATGATGACATACTGTCCAACCCCCGAGACAGCAATGCAGCCCCAAATCTTGATGCTGCTTCCACAATACTTCAGCATCGGGATGATGTTTTAATGTTCTTCCCAAACAATTCAATATTAGTTTAAGTTCCCCAGTAGTGTTATGGAGTGTCAAGGTGCTCTTTGGCAAACTTCAGGCACACACCAGTTTTTTTTTGTTTTTTTTTTTTGTGGAGAGCTGCAGCTTCGTCTGTGGTGTCCTGCCATGGACTCCATGCCTGTTCAATGATTTGCATATGGAATACTCAGGACTCCTTCAAACCTTTAGCTGTTATTTTTTACCTCATTGAGCATTCTGCATTGTGCCCTTGGAGTTGTCTTGGCTAGTTGCCTACTTCTAAGGAGAGTAGCCACAGTACTAAGTTATCTCCATTTATAAACTGTTGACTGATTAATATCTGAACACTTTGAGATTACTTTGAAACACTTTCCAGTTTAATGCAAATCAACAATTTTTGATGGTAGGTTTTCTGAGATTTATTTTTTGGGAGGCATGGTTCACATCAGCAGATGCTTCTTGTGAATAACAAAGTGAAAATGTTGGATTATTTTTTATATAAAAAAAGAGCCCTAAAACACACCCTCAATTGATTTGACACCATATTTGCAAACTTCAGATGCCATTAGCTTTTGTTCGAGTGAGAGAGAGAGAGAGAACAAGAATAAGAGTGCGAGTGACACTTTTAGAGGGTGAGTGAGAGTTAATGAGATTGAATGTGGGTACCGGGCAACAAATGTTTTTCAGGAATAAAAAATGCCCCCAAATTTTTGGCCTGACCGAATGGACAGGGAACAAAATGAATTGCCCGAAAAGGAATGGGCTAAAAATGAACCGAAAGATTTGTCCGAATCGGTTTTGGCCCGTTTACACGTCTAGTACACGGTATGTTCTTACACCTAGTGTAGCTACAAGTGTACGTCTGCTATGTCACTGGGCTAGTGACAAGCTCTCGTGTGAAGTAGCTGTGACTATCGTTGACTTCTTAATGGAGTGTAAGCTTGGAAGGGCAGTAAATAATTTTATACTCTCCCCTTTTGTAACAGGGCTGCTGGTGCTTTAAATAAGATTTTTTAAAAATGTAATGTACTAGTACTTAAAATATATGTATATATATATATATATATATATATATATATATATATATATAATGTTATGTTTCTTTTTTGTCATAACTGCCTGTTCTATGTGATTCAAAAGAGAACTTGAAGTGCAATCATGTAACACCTTCCAAAAGCGATCAACACATTATATGTGAATGTAGTGCAATCACACTTGTTCCCCAAATTGTGCCAGAGCCACAAAATTTAATTTGGTTTAAAAATCAGCATTTCAAGATTTTTTTCTGCAACAAACCTACCTCTTTCTTAGGAGTTTCCTCAGGGTTATCAGTCGCTGACATTATTACAGAAGTTGCTTGTTGTTTGTTGCTGAAATCCAAGTAGTTTGTTTTTATCATATCCAGTGCTCGGTTAAATATTGTCCAATAGCAGCAGGGGGATGACTCCTACTACTCTTGCCAAACTTTGATGATCACTTCCTGAATGTCTCTGGATTATTGTTTTCCCAATCTTCCAGCCCAAAGTGGAAAAGCATTTCAGATGACAGCCTAAGTAAACACCATCTGGCTTTGCTACATGAACCGAAAGCAAATGTGTCTAAAGACCGAAACCAGAGAATTACAGTTTATGGAAAGTGAAAGTAACATTAAAACTGCAGAGATAAAAGCAGGGAAGGAACTAGATAAAAGGGACAGACAGGGTTTTTTTGGGGGGAGGGGGGGGCATTTCCTGCCAAGCTACCCCACTGCCCCCTTTTAAGGGCACTGGGAATCATGCCCAATTAGGGAGATCGGAGGAGATTATTGAGCTGGAAAAGCTACAAAAGTGCAGACTTTAATTGCAACTCCCACATGGCCACCTTTCAGTGTATTTAAATCATGGTGTTGCAATATGACTGGATGTGGTGATTGGTTGGGTAAGGTACAGAAGACCAACACATCTACTGCATGGTATATAGCTGGGGGTGAGGAAAGAGTTAAATACCTACAGTATAGGGAATTCTGCAGAATCCCTCCATGTATTTGGGAAAATTTCAAGGGATCATGCAGCTATCATATGCATTAAAGTGCATGTGATGGCTGGAGTAACCCTTTAAAGCTTCTGTTCAACCTACTCTGCTGAATAACACATTTGTGAGTGTCAGGATGCGGGTAATCAGGTTGGGTAGGAGCCTCATTGCAGGGGATACCTGGGTTCTGTCTGGACACAGCAATGCATGGTAACTGAAGCATAAGACAGACAGGCACAAAGGAATACACCACAGGCAGAATTCCAGGAGATGCTATGTATTGTATATTATGGCAGGACAAGCAAATACAGGTTAAACAGTCATTTAGCAAGAAAACGGACGTATGGCAGGAAGCCCACTGGACAGGGCACAAGGCAGGAAGCCCACTGGACAGGGCTGAAGGCAGGAAGCCCACTTGGCAGGGCTGAAGACAGGAACAATTCAGGATCAGGTACAAGTCAGGATCAGATACAGGGCCAGAGCAAAACAGTCCTATAACTTCAATGCAAAGGCACCTAACAAACAGGGGAGTGTTTAGATATAGGCCTGGTCATTAGGTCAGGTGTGGGAGGCAGGGTAATAAAGCCTGTTGGTTAGGTCAGGTGCGGTAATGGCATATATATATATATAGGTGTAACCAAACACAGCTGAACATAAATACACAGAACATGGATTATATACATAGCCAGACAATACATACAAGATAAAGGATGCCACGAAGGACAGGGAACAAGGCAAGTGACACAGGGGATGGAGTGAAGAGCTGAGATCCTCAGATGTATCAGGTAAAGAGGGCAGACCTCTTAAAGGGGCAGCCACGCCTGGCAGTTTGCAGGGCTGAGGCTGAATCCTGACAGATAATCCTGGTAGATAATAGGTAGGGAGGGAGAGGAAGGGTAGATAATGACCCCTGGCGTTGGCGGGGGGGGCGCATTTTAAACTTTGCCCCAGGCGGCATTATGTCTTGGGCCGGCCCTGGTTTCAGCCCCTAGAAAATGAACAGGGGAGATAAGGACTGTGATATCTGCTAGATTATTGTACTAAATACAAATAAATAAATGCAAAGAGATTCTGTTTTGAAATTGCAAATTATATTTCAAAATTTAAGGGTGTGTCAAAACAATTGGGCAATAATTATTTCAAATATATATATCTGATGTGAGGCTGTAAACCCAGGGAGATGATTATTTTGGCATTTAGGTGCAGGTGCTATGCAAGTCATACATATGGGTCCCTGGGGTGGAGCAATTGGAGAGCAGGGTAGGCCAATGCTCCATTCCCCCATTCTGTGGAAAATTAATGCAGGCTTTTCCAAGAAGCTAGAAGTCTGCAGGATCTGGTCTGGGATTCCTATGGGGCCTGATAATCAGAGAGATTGTTGTGGGAAGAGGAAGTTTCCCTATTCTCCCAGGACAACAAGAGCCTCTGAAGAAGACCATACCTGAGCCAAGTGAGGCAATACCTACCTGGACCTTTTGTGTGCTGTTGGGGGAGGTTTTCCAGAGCTTGGCTGAGCTGGGTCTGGCTGGGAGGTCAAGTTAGTGAGTGATTAGGGTGGTCAGTCTGGGCCAGCATAGTTTAGTTACAGAGCACTCCAATTGGGAGCTAGGTATTTCTTTTTATGATTTGTTTTTTATGTTTGAGCAGTTAAAAATAAAGCATTGGTTTTGCTACAAGTTGGTGTTACTGATCCTTATTGCCCTAGAGGACTGTACTTAAGACCCCTACCTGTGACACTTATGGCCCTCATGCTACAGGGTTTGTCACATGTGGTGGAGAATGTGGGTAAAGCAATGCTATGGTCTGTGGGCAGAAAGCAGGAACCAAGTGAACAGCTGAATGGATGCTGGTGACGAGCGCTACACCGGATCCAGGAACCTCAAAATGTGAGATGGTGTTATGTGGCCTGAGGCTACCAAGCTGCAGTGGATGTGTCAGAAGAGAGCGCAGCTTAACCCAGAGGATTGAGTGGCAAATCTGCATAGACTGTTGCATGGTATTTGCGGTCTGAAATACATGCTTATGGAGGAGGGCCTTGATGTGTTTGATATCTTATTGAGGATCTGGAAGTGAAGTTTCTCTTGGCTGGATAAAGGTAATGCATATCTGTGGAACCTGAGAAAGAAAAGCAATTTTGTACCTATGAACTGCTTGTAATTGCTTGATTGCACACTGCAGAGGGAGAGATTAAAGACCCAGAGTACCATCTCTGGGATTTGTGTATTGCACTGACTGTTAGTCTAATGCAAGATGAGAAAAGGACAGCAAAGCAGAAATAAAATGTCCTTTCCGTGTTTCACTCACCAGCCAACCTTCAGTTGCACCGAACTATTGGCCAGCTTGAGTGAGAAAATATGACTTTGCAAAATGAAGTGGCCACTTCTAGAGGAAAACATAGTTTTCACATGTCTGTAGAACTTCAAGAGATGCAACAATTGCAGTAACAAAAGCTGGTGGTTGAAAAACATCTTGCAGAGGTGTCCCAGAAAGGTAAAGAAGACGCAGAGATTGTATTCAGGCTCCTTTCTGAGAACAGCAGTGTGAATTTAACACTTGCAGTTGAGCGTCTAGAAAAATTAAAACTACAGGAGACTGTAAAACAACTACAAGATGGAATCCAAGTCTTGTTTAAAGCCAGTAAAGAGAATGCTGACATTCATAAGGCCAATTCAACACTAAAAGACACGTATTCCTAAGAAAAGACTGAACTGGAATCTTGCAAGGATTAGCTACAGACCAAAGAAGCCCAGCTAAAGCAAATGGATGCTTTTAAAAGAGGAGGAATTAGCATTGGCTATCCACTAAAGAGATCAGGCTTCAAGGGAACGTGATATGGTCCAATTCAACCTGGAAGCAATACTAACACAGAGCGGGGCAGGCAAACGTTATTGAGGCAGGTTGCTGATATCCAGGCTGAGAGAGACAAAATCTGTGTATATATGTGAAAAGGATCAGAATGAAAATGCCCAAACGGAAAACATAAAAAAATTCTTAAGTAACCTTAAAAAAATGTGAATATCATATAAGTGTGAAAGTATGTGAATGATAAAATAAAATAAAGTAAGAATGTAATACTTTTCTTTAGTGGTTTTCTGGCTGCCTCCCTGTTACAACACTCTCCAAATGTTGAAAATGAAACGTAAAAATAAATCCACCAGGTGGCGCTCACGTAAAACCACAAGAGAGAGAAGAGATACAAACTGATAGTACAGACTACAACAATGTATCCCTTGTAACCAATAAACATCTTTCAGTACACTCACACTAATTAGCGTGTTTTCAGGCCTTTTTGGTTTCCTTTCAAAGTTTCTAAATGAAAAACAATCAAAAGAGACACAATAGTGTAGTATGCCAGCTTAACCCCTTAAGGACAATAGGAGTTTTTACTTGTAGTATATTGCGGGACAATGGCTCTTTTAACGTTTTTCAGTGTTACTGTTTAGCTGTGATTTTCTTCTCTATCATTTCGTGCTCCCACACATATTATATATTTTTTTTTCAGGACAAACAGGGCTTTCTTTAGATACCATTCATTTTATCATATCATCTAATTTACTATAAAAAAAAATGATAAAATATGGGGATTTTTTGTTAAAAAATTACTTTTTCCTCACTTTTTAAACAGAAAACTTTTACTCATCTGCAAAAACTAATGAAAAAACCTACTAAATAGATTCAACTATTTGTCCTGAGTTTAGAAATACCCAATGTTTTTATGTTTTTTTGCTTTTTTCTGCACGTTATGGGGCAATAAGTACAGGTAGCGTTTTGCCATTTCAAAACCTTTTTTTCCAAATCTGGGCATTATTCCCCCCATGTGCCATTTCAGGTATCTTTGAAGCCAGCCAATGAAATTTACCCCATCAAATCAAATATTTTTAAAAACTAGACACCCCAAGGTATTTGAAATGCTGGTATTTTAACCCTTTCAATGCACTAATTTTACCACCACCCTTTGTGAAACTTTATGGTAGTAATTCTTTTTGTATTTTTTTCACACATGTTGTACTTCAGGTATAAATTTATCGCTCCTGGTATATGTCCGTGTCACACAACACCCCAATATGTGTTCAGTTACATCTCCTGAGCGCAGCGATACCCCCCATGCATGGGTTTGTAGGGTTATTTGGGAGGTAAAAGGCCGCCTTTGTGAGGTGTGTATTTTTTGCCATTTACACATCTGCCCCATGTCCCATATTTGGGACATCTTTGAACCCGGCCAATTCAATTTACCCCATCACCTCATATATTTTTTTAATACTAGACACCCTATGGGCATTTGTAATGCCAATATTTTAACTCTTTCCATGATGGAATTTTTGTAAAGATTTTAGGACTTGCTTATTAAAAACTTTTTTTTTTTTTGGTGACAGTGGGGATTTTTACATGTTACCATATTTTTTTTATTTTTTTTAAACATTTTTGACCATTTTTTTTTATTTTTTTTTAATTTATTTTTATTTATTTTTTTACTAGTCACTCATTAGTGAGCTGGGCTCCATTGACCTTGCATGGTTGGATGCAGTACCTGCATTCAACCTGCAGGAGGAGCTCGAGAGTTCTCAAGAGGGTCTGGATAGACCCTCTGTGAACTCAGATTTATTGTTAATGCCATCCTGTGAATGACGGCAACGTCATTTACAGGATGGCACTTGTGGTTGCTCCTCGGAGCAATCACAAGGCGATCGGGGGTCGGGGGGGTTGTGTTGCTACATGCCTCGATACTGAGGCATGTCAGCAACACAGTTTATGCTTAGGAAGCGATTCCGATCGCTTCCTAAGCAGTTTTAGCCGGGCGGCCATTTTTCTTCCGGGGAGGGCTGCCCTCCCCGGATCCACGGTCAGCCTCACTTGTGAGGCTTCCGTGGATGCTGCAAAGCCGCCGATCGCGGCGAAAACGCCGCGATCGCGGTGATGCAGCTATTTAACGGCAGCCCGTACATGTACGGGCATTGTCGTTAACACGTTGCACGGCAACCCCGTACATGTACGGGGATTGTCGTTAAGGGGTTAATAAAGATTGCACTCACACAACTGAGCGCCACCTGGTGGATTTTGATTTTTATGAGAGAGACAAAATGCCAGAGAGTCTGGAGAGCACCCTGACTTCCAATGTAGAGCTGAGAGAGGCGAAAGCAACCCTGGAGGAACAAAGGGTTACTGCAGTGGCAAAACACAGACTACTACAACTCCAGTTAGATGAACTGGGTATATGGCTAGCTGAAGAGAGGGAGGCCAAGCTAGCTCTGCAGCAACAGATTAAGGTCCAAGAGGAAAGGGCCGCCGTATCTGAAACATAAAAAATTGTACAAGCAGCAAGTGAGCAGCTACAGTACAAAACAAGATGTCTGGCGAAAAAGATTGTGATTAAGAATGCCATTAAATATAATCTTTATGGCTTAAGTGAAGGAGGGACCATGCATGGTACTAGAAGTACTGGCTAACTAGAATATCAACATGGCAGTAACCTGCTCCAGGCAGCAGGTAGTCCCAGGTCCGGTAGAATCCCTACTTCCGAGGAGGAACCTTCTATAGGTGACAATAAGGTCCAGCCTTTACTTGCATTTAGGGCAAATGGCTTGGCATTAAATGGAGTGATGGTGAACAAGCTACTGGGAAACAGCTGGAAGATGGTGTGCACTTGGCTGTATCGTGTAGACCACACAGGGTAGAACTTTTCGATGAGCAGACTCCGATAGTGTTCATTTGTACAGAGAAAAGACGTGGCTGTGCAGTGTGTTTCCCATTTGCTGATGGTTGCAGAAATCCAGAAGGGCAGGCCAAGGAGAGGATCTCCAATACCAGGACATATGTATGGTGTGTGGAAAGGAAAGTCCCCTGATGCCCACCTAAGTGGGACATCATCAGCAAAGCTGCTTAGTCTCATAGTCGCTCAGCCCCATGATTCTGAGCTGGTGGGGAGGAAAGGTGACGCTGTAAACCCCAGGGAGATGATTGGTTTGGCATTTAGTTGCTATGCAAGTCATACATATGGGTCCCTGGGGTGGAGCAATTGGAAAATGTTATGGGTTTGAGCAGTGAAAAATAAAGCACTGTGTTTGCTACAAGCTGGGATTCCTGACCCTGATTGCCCTAGAGGACTGTGCTAACAGACATTTATGGCCCTCATGGTATAGGGTTTGTCACACCGACTTCAAATGTAGGTCACTGAAAAAAATATTGGCACAAGTAGAAAAAAAGCATTTGAAATGGAAAGTGTTAGGGGTTTACCACTCGAGTCTATGCACTTCGTATTAATTTGACCAAACTCAACTAAGGGTTGCACGCTCTTGCATGCCAGCACTCAAGCATTAGCATGAAAGTATATTCATATATATGACTTTTTAAGAGTGCGCGTAACTTTACATTTTGCAAGATGCAATTGAGGGAATGTGAGCTGAATCACAATTAACATGTTCTTGACCGCTCAAAAATGTAAAATAGCAGCTTAAAAGTGACATATTAACGTATAGCATGGATCTCAGCCGATGTTGATCTCCATTTTGTGTGCAGATGCTCGGCCATGAAAGCTCCTGACACACAGTGCTTGTGCTGATGTTACTTCCAGAGGAAGTTTGGAACTCCTGTAACGAGTGATACAGAATACAGGTTTTTATGAGTTCCAGCACTTGGCAGCCCTGATCTGTGAGTGTGCGTGGTCTACTGCCTTGTGGCTGAGCTGTTGTTACTCATAGACACTTCCCCTTTACAATAATAGCATTATACAATGGACTATGGCAAAATTTCATGAACTAACTTGTAGCAAACTTGACAGCCCCATGTTTAATGTCATTCAGTTCTTCAGTACGACCTATTCTACTGCCATTGTTTGTCTATGGGGATGGCATGCCTATGTGCTTGAGCTTTTACAGCTGTTAGCATTAGCAATGCATGTGGCTGAAGTACCTAAAGTCAATAATTAGAAGGGGTGTCCACAGGGGTGTAACTAGAAACCTCAGGCATGGGCGTAGGAACCCCTAAAAATCTGGGGGGGATAGCATTTTTACTGGTAGGGTATACCTGACCATTTCACCAACAGGGACTTTTATGACATTGCATTATAAATACATAGAGATTAATATGTAGTTGGTCCCCCTTTGGCGCTATAACGGCTTCCGCTCTTCTGGGAACGATTTCCACAAGATTTTGGAGAGTTTCTGTGGGGAATTATTGCAACCATGCCTTTATGGTTTTTTGTTTATTGTTTTGTACACTGGGGCACAGTCATGATGGAATAGAAAATGATCGTCCCCAAAACTGTTCCCACAAAGTTAGAAGCATAGTGTTGTCCAAAATGTCTTGGTTTATCACCTTCAGCTCATAAAACGTTCTACTAGATGAATGGGAGAAAATTCCCACAGAAACTCACAAAAAAAGAAAAATCTTACAACCACAGATGGACCCCACTGGACACGGCCACAGAGACTACTATGATGTACTGAAGAAACCATCTAAGACTCCTAACACGTCATGCACACAGGAACATATCCACACGCTTAAACACTTGAATAACATACACACGCATGCACACACTAACATACAGAGAATCATTATCTTCCCTTTAAGTATGACATGCCTGCTCATACACACATATGCACTGCTCTTACGCATGCCTGCCCACAAAAACACACATATATGCTGCAATTGCCTGCAGATACACACTTGCCAGTACTCACACAAATGCACTACCCTTATACACGCCTGCCCAAACATACATAAACTGCTCACACAAACACGCCTCCAAATAAATATACACTGCCCTTGCACATACTTACACAGACGTATACACTGTAAGACAAATACACTCCTTATATACACACATATACACTGCCCATACAGACGTACGCGTATACAATGCCCATACAGACGTACACATATACACTGCCCGTACAGACGTACACATATACACTGCCCATACAGACGTACACATATGCACTGCTCATACAGACGTACACATATGCACTGGCCATACAGACGTACACATATACACTGCCCATACAGACGTACACATATGTACTGCCCATACAGATGTACACATATACACTGCCCATACACACGTATGCACATACATGCACATATACACAGCTGCCCTATACACAAACACATATGCCTGCCCAAGTACCATACACATGCCTCACCATATGTATATGCACACACAAATCTACCATCAGACCCCCCACCTTTGTTCTCCACATCAGACCCCCCCAAACCTTTGTTCTCCACATCAGACCCCCCCTCCACAACCTTTGTTCTCCACATCAGACCCCCCTCTATAACCTTTGTTCTCCACATCAGACCCCCCTCCACAACCTTTGTTCTCCACATCAGACCCCCCCACCTTCGTTCTCCACATCATAACCCCCAACCACCCACCATCGTTTTCTACATCATATCCCCCCACCCACCTTGGAGTGGCAGAACTCCAGGGCCCGGTCGCAGTTGCGACCCCGGTAGTTCCGCCACTGGCAACATGTAGTTGCTATATAATAAGTCAAAGACATAATCAATATATACCGTATTTGCTCAATTGTAAGACGACCCCCTGAAAGTAATTGTACAAGACAGCCTTTAGATAAAACTCGGGAAGAGGTTCAATAGCCAAATCACCACTCATGGACAGCTGTCTTGTACAGCGGGCAATTCCTTTCAAGGGATCCATGTATAAAGTGGATATAAAATCTCAACCTGCTGCTCCTGCCGCCGTCGCCTGCTTCAGCGCTGCCCAGAGTGCAGTGTTGGGAGCGTAAGGGGGTTTGTCTCGGGTGCCGGCGCTTCATACTGAAGCGCCGGCACCCGATGGGCATTGTATAAGTGAAGCGCCGGCACCCGAGACAAATGCCTCACGCTCCCAACACAGGAGTTGACGGTAAGTGACCTACAAAGGGGGGGTAGGGAGGGAGTGGGTAGATCGAATCTGCGGGCCCACCGGGAAATTTCCCGGTATCACGGTGGGCCAGTCCGGCCCTGCTTGGGCCAAGCAGGGCCGGACTGGCCCACCGTGATACCGGGAAATTTCCCGGTGGGCCCGCAGATTCGGCCGGCGGAGCGGGATTGGAAGCCGCCTCCGGCGCCAGGGGCGGGCTGGGCAGGGGGACAATTGCCCCCCAGGCTGCCCGAAATCTAATCTAAGTGGCCGCTGGGTGCTGATGCAGCCGGCCGGCGCTATTATAATACTTGTTTTTTTTATTTAATATGGCAAGCTGGTCCGGCTTGCCATATTAAATTTTAAAAATGTATTAAAGCAGCGCCCGCCAGCGGCATCAGCACCCAGCAGACGTGTGCGATGGCCGCCTAGTGATGGGAGCAGCGTGAAGGGTGAAAGCTCCGCCCCCTCGCAGGGACCTTTCACCCCTCATGCTGCTCCCATCACTATGCGGCCATCAGATTGCTGGGAATGTAATCTAAACGGCTGATGCGTGCTGATGCCGCCGGCCAGAGCTACTGTAACACTTTTTTTTTATTGTAATATGGCACCCTCGCACTCAGACTGCTGGAGCACTGGATGTCGTGTCAGTGACATCCTGTCAGGATAGAGAAGAGAACAGTGTGCAGCTACCAGAGGACGGAAGTGAAGAGAAGTAGAAGGTCAGTAAACTAATGTATTTTTTGTACAAACTGTATAATATTTTTTTGTATTTGTTAAAAACAAAAAAAAATCAGCATGTGTGTGTATGTAAGTGTGTCCCCCTAAATGCCACTCTGCCTCCAGAAATGCCTTATACCCCCCTATATGCCACTCTGTCCCATGATATGCCTTTTAACCCCCTATATGCCAGAGTGGCAAATAGGGGTATAAGGCATTTCTGGATGCAGAGTGACATATAGGGGGTCAAAAGGCATATCTGGAGGCAGAGTGGCATATAGGGGATTAAAAGGCATATCATGGGGCAGAGTGGCATATAGGAGGGTATAAAGCATATCGGGGAGGTAGAGTGGCATATAGGGGGACATAAGGCTTTTCTGGAGGCAGAGTGCCCCATGATATGTCTTTTAACCCCCTTTATGCCACTCTGTCTCCAGAAATGCCTTTTAACCCCTATATACCACTCTGCCTCTATAAATGCCTTTTAACCCCTATATACCACTCTGTCTCTATAAATGTCTTTTAACCCCCTATATGCCACTGTCCCATTATATGCCTTTTAACCAGAGTGGCGTATAGTGGTATAAGGCATTTCTGGAGGCAGAGAGGCATATAGGGGGTTAAAAGGCATATCAGGGGGCAGAGTGGCAAGCCTGGGGCAGATGTGCATAACTGGGGGGGGGTCAGGTTGGCGAATAAAAGGAAATAAAAACAAAAAAAAATGTAGATAGAAGGGGGTAGGGATAGGGTAGATAGCCTGAGAAGGGGGGGAGAGGGGGTAGATGGTGTGAGAGGAGGGTAGATTGGGTTGGGGGGCGGTCCTTAACAGATTCTTGCACCGGGGCCCTGAGGCTTCTAGTTACGCCCCTGCGTGTTGCTATAGTTTTAGCATGTATGTAATTGATGCTGATGAGTGATAAAAGAACACTGCTTCCCAAAATAGCTTTTCAGGATGTAATCACTTTTTCCTCAAAAGCAAGGAAAGTTGGCTTGTTTTCTTAATTGTAGAATGCAATGAGTTTATTTTTTGTAACAGTGCAATAGGTATTGCAGTATTTTATATTGCACAAAGCCATGAAGCAGTTAATTTTAGCATATAGTGCATGTCTCCCTCTCTCCCTGTAACTCCTGAGGATTACAAGATTTCATGGAGATATGATCAAGCAAATGCAGTATTTGGGTGTCAGTGTGGTAGAGCCTGTCCTGGGGTGTGTGTGTTTGGGTGTATAGTGTGTGTTTGGGTACTGTAGTAATTGATTTATTTAATTTTACTTATCCAGAGATAAAATGCTCTCCTGAATTTGTAATCACTTCAGAGGACAAAACTTTCTAGGCCCAGAAATCAGTGAGAGGAAAAGTAAAGGTATTGTTGTTGTTTACTCTTATTTCAATCTGCATATCTTATCACAAAGGATTCATTGCAGAAACTTGAATGGTGGTTGGAATTTCATTACTCCCATTGGTTTCACAGTCCTTCTCCCTTAAGAGGACCTTTTACATAAACATACTGGCAGACCACTTTGCACCATGAACTGCATTTAAAAAAATTCCCTCTTTTGAAGTCCATGTTATCCGACTATTTAATCCCATCTCCTTACGCATGGCTGTTATATAGCGTCCCACTGACCCGGCTAACATCTTTCTTGACCACTTCTCGTCATGGCTTCCTCTCTTCCTCTCCTCTGATGTTCCTTCTGTTATCCTTGGGGACTTCAACAGTTGACACCCCATTGAGTCCCATGGCTTCGAAATTTATTTCTATTACCTCCTCTTTTGATCTCAAACAACATATGAACTCCCCTACTCATGATGATGGTCACACCCTGGACCTTATTTTTTCTAGCATGTGCTCGCTCTCTAACTTCTCTAATTCCCCTTTCCCTTTTCTTAACCAATTTACTCCCTCTCCTCTCTCCCATCTCTAACATGTTATGCACTAACAATGCTACCTTTCTCTATAACTCCACACTCATATCTGCAATTGAGGATGTAACCCAAGTTACTGCTTGCTTAATGCCTCTGACTTTGCCACATATTTCAATAATAAAATTGTAACTCTCAGATATGACATATCTGTACAGTCATCACCCAGTGGTGTTGGCAGGGTGGGACCAGAGGGGGCCATGGCCCCCCTACATCATGTTGTACCCCCTAATTGAAACGCCTTTTTTTTTTGCAGTCCGGAGGAAGCGCACGACGTGGAGGAGAGGGGCACTCAAGTTTTCAGCAACCGCTTGGCGCCCCTTGCTCTTCTCCACGAGTGCTGCTTCACTGCTGAGCGTCATATGGGGGGCAGATAGTGAGAAAAGAGGGTAATAAGAATATTGAAATAAAGTCAAAGTCAGAATGAGTGAGAATGAATGGATTAACATGGCCGAAGCTGAAAATGACCCCCCCACACACACCTTTAAAAATTGTTTTAATAAAAACAACAACTTCTCTGCCCCCCCCAGCCCCAGGGGAAGCAGGAACGGAGTCATGTAATGTGAGATAAATTCACATGACTCTTCTGGGTTCCTGCCTCCCCTGGCCGGTACAAGAGACTCTGCTCGCACACTGTGTGAGCAACGCACAGGTAAGCAGCAGGGCCCCTGCGGAAAATCATTTTCGGGCGTCTTTGTTTTTTATTTTGGCATTTTGCCGATTAATGCTATTTTCAGCCAATATGCGTCGATATATCGGTGCATCCCTAATTATTTATATATATATATATATATATATATATATATATATATATATATATATATAGGTATAGATACCCCCCTCCCCCCCTTAACTACAGGCATAGATCAGATTGCCCAAAGCCAGCCCTGGTGTCCACACTGCCCACAGAGAACCCGACCATCACCCAGATAACACACATAGGACTTGCCATCTTTGTACCATAAACACCCCCTGCCTGTGCCATATTTGCCTTTCCACAAATCAATTATACATCTGTGATACACACACTTTCATTCACATAATTCACACAATCACTTATTCTCACTCATTCACACAAATCATTTACACATTCATTAATGCATTCTCACAAATTCATTAATCCTCTCACTAATTCACACAATTCATCCACACGTCTCTCTGCTCTGCCGCGGTGCGGCACCGCGACTGAGCTAAAGGCCTTGCGGAGGAGACTGAGGGTCGCCGAGCGGTTGCTGAAAACTCTCTCTCTCCTCTACATCCAAAAAAAAAAGGCGTTTCAATACAGTCACTTTGCCTACCACTGAATTGGTAACCATGTTTCTAGTGTTCTCCACACTAAACCGACCAGGATGTTAGACTTATTCCTTCCTGTAAAAAATCTGTTAAAAGGCTATCTTTATTCTGCCAAACAAAATAACCCCCCCCCCCCGTTTATCAAATAGTAAGTTCAACATAACCATGTCTTTTGAAACAAGACATCTATTCATTAACCAATTTACACGTTGTTTAACATATCAATAACTTGATCAGTGGGGGAGTGTGGTCTTTCATCTTTTGGCTAGACATACAGTGCCTTGCACAAATATTCACACCTTTGGCAATTTACCAGAATGAGGAATCTGCACACACACCAAAGGAACTCAGGTGCTTAAGTGTGCCAGGAAGGGCCAGCTCCCCAGTAGATCAAAATAAATAAAGGCTCCAGGCACTCAAGGGTTCCAGCTCAGGCAGATTTATTGAAGGAAGATAAAAACACCGTTTCGACTTCACAATGAGGTCTTTATCAAGTTGATAAAGACCTCATTGTAAGGTCGAAACGTTGTTTATTTATTTTGATCCCCTTTGGCTTTTTGGCATTAAAAGGGTTGTCAGATATTTAGAGGTCCAAAAATCTGCTATAGGGACAAGAGGATAGTCAATCTATCATGCAATCTTTATATATACAATTTGTTCTATCATTTTGCACACAGACAAAACCACATGAGTTTTAAAGGCTAGCAATTTCCTGTGGCATATTTCAAACATATATGTATGAGTTTACCCTCATTTCACACATTTTCTCTGGCTAAAGAGAGAGAATGGCTCGCCAGTTGTTGCTTGTGATATTTGTTCTAAAAGGTAAGGAGCATTAAGTTAAATCTATTGTCACTATAAAGAGGAGATGTATAAGAGCCATTGGGATGTATACCTGAGTAAACAAGTCATGCCCGTGTGTTCAAACATCCCACTAAAATTTACTTAAGGAGGTCAACAAAATGAGCGATGTGAAGCTGACACGGTCACCCTATTACTAATAACCTATTCTGAAACTCGGGAGTCTTGACTAATGCTAATACAAAGCCGTTCATTGCTACATTATGTTGCAATTTGAGCATTTGCCTCACAAATAAGCTAAATCAACAATGTTCCTAGATGTTTAAATAAAATGTAATGTGATGTTTTGGGGGGGTTTTGCTATAATGGTTTATATTTACCTCAGACCTTAATTGTTCATATCTGATCTAATTTATATAACTGTATATGTTTTGTTTTTTTAACTTGCTTCATGTGTTGGGTCTACACCATTTTGTTTGATCAGTATGGTATATTGATGTTAATTTTCTTCAGAAACGGTAGTGGAAAATCTTCCACTTCTATAAGTAGGAACTTAATATAAGGTAAGCTTTTTAAAGGGAACTTGTATTTGTTGCAAACTGCGTCATGTGTGGCACAATTATTGTCATATTCTGATCTCCATAAGGTTTCACAAATAGCAGGGGAACACGAGTAGGGGAGTACTCATGTGAAACAGAAATTAATAGTATAGCTACTAGGGGCTTTTTGTAATATATATATATATTCCATGCGTCCACTACCCTTTCCGTAAAGTAATATTTTCTGATGTTACCATTAAACCTTTGCCCCTCTAGTTTATGGCTGTGTCCTCTTGTTGTGGTAGTATTTCTCCTTTTAAATAAACTATCTTCCTTTACCTTGTTGTT
Source organism: Spea bombifrons (assembly GCF_027358695.1). Taxonomy (NCBI): domain Eukaryota; kingdom Metazoa; phylum Chordata; class Amphibia; order Anura; family Pelobatidae; genus Spea; species Spea bombifrons. Next base: position 37,156,508 of record NC_071088.1, read on the forward strand.
TCCCTCTTAGTATTTAAATGTTTCTATCATATACCCCCGTCCCGTCTTTTTTCTAGGCTATATAGGTTAAGATCCTTTAACCTGTCCTGGTAAGGTTTATCTTGTAATCCATAAACCAATTTAGTAGCCCTTCTCTGCCCTTCTCTCCAACATTTCTATATCCTTCTGGAGATATGGTCTCCAGTACTGTACACAATACTCCAAGTGAGGTCTCACCAGTGATCTGTACAACGGCATGAGCACTTCCCTCTTCCTACTGCTAATACCTCTCGCTATACAACCAAGCATTCTGCTAGCATTACCTGCATTGTCTGCCTACCTTTAAATCCTCAGAAATAATTACCCCTAAATCCCTTTCCTCACACGTAGAGGTTAGGACAGTATCAAATATTCTGTACTCTGCCCTTGGGTTTTTATGCCCCAAGTGCATTACTTTGCATTTATCTACATTAAATGCCAATTGACACAGCTCTGACCATTTTTCCAGTTTACCTAGATCATTTGCCATTTGGCTTCTTCCTCCGGGAACATCAACCCTGTTGCAAATTTTTGTGTCGTCAGCAAATAAACATACCTTTCCATCAAGACCATCTGCAATATCACTAATAAAGATATTAAAGAGAATGGGTCCAAGTACAGATGCTTGAGGTATCCCACTGGTAACAAGACCTTGTTCTGAATATACGCCATTGACTACAACCCTCTGTTGTCTGTCACTCAGCCACTTAGTGTCAAAGGCCTTACTGAAATCCAGATACGCAATGTCTACTGCACCACCTTGATCAATTACTTTAGTCACCCAATCAAAAAAATCAATAAGATTTGTTTGGCATGATCTTCCTGAGGAAAACCCATGTTGTTTTTGGTCTTGAAACCCATGTGACTTCAGATGTTCAACAATCCTTTCCTTTAACATTGTTTCCATTAATTTCCCCACTACAGATGTAAGACTAACTGGCCTGTAGTTGCCCAACTCCTCCCTGCTGCCTTTTTGTGAATGGGCACAACATTCGCTACTTTCTAATACCCAATACCCTGGGACAACTCTTGTTACCAATGATTCGTTAAATATATTAGTTAACGGTTTTGCTAGTACACCCCCAAGCTCTTTTAATAACTTGGGGTGTATCCCATCAGGCCCCATCGACTTATTTGTCTTTACCTTAGACAGCTGAAGTAGAACCTCCGCCTCGATAAACTCACATTCAAATGATTCAGTCTTTTTTCCCAACTGAGGTCCCATTCCCTCATTTTCATTTGTAAAAACTGAACAGAAATATTCATTGAGGCAGTCAGCTAAACCTTTATCCTCTTTTACATACATTCCCTTTGTTTTTAATCTAACTAATCCTTGTTTTACTTTCCTTTTCTCATTTATATATCTAAAAAAAAAATGTATCAATTCGCTCTTCTGCATGTGATTTGGCAGATCTTAAAACTTTCTTTGCCTCTTTCTGCCTAATTTTATAGATCTGTCTATCTTCCTCACTTTGGGTATTTTTGTATCTACTAAAGGCTAACTTCTTGTCTTTTACGATTTTGGCCACTTCTGCAGAGTACCACAGCGGTTTCTTTAATTTTTTACTCTTACTGACCAGCCTAATACAATTTTCTGTTATCTTCAATAATACAGCTTTTACAAAATCCCATTTCTCCTGAACACCATTTAAATTGTCCCAATCTGATAATGACTCCTCTATACATATTCTCATTTTAGAAAAGTCCGCTTTTCTAAAATCTAAAACTTTTGTTTTTGTGTGGTGTGACTCAGTCACTGTTCGTATATTAAACCACACAGACTGATGATCACTCCGGGTACAACCTGCTACTTTTGTTTTCCAGTTCACATCACGGAGATTAAAGTCACCCATGATTATAACATCCCCCTTCACTGTCATTTCAGCTATTTCCTCCACTAGTAGATTATCTAGTTCTTCTACTTGTCCTGGGGGTCTATAAATCACACCTATGCGAGTTACTTTACTTTTGCCAAATTGTACTGTAACCCAGACCGACTCTAAGTTCTCGTCACCAACTTGTATTAAGTTAGATTTTATGTTATTTTTCACATATAGGGCCACCCCTCCCCATTTCTTGCCCTTTCTGTCTTTTCTATATAAAGAGTACCCCGGTATTGATATGTCCCAGTCATTTTTCTCATTATACCATGTCTCAGTGACAGCCACTATATCAACATTCTCAGTTGCCACAACTGTTACAAGTTCATGGATCTTATTCCCTAAACTGCGAGCATTTATAGACATGACCTTTAGCTTGTCATTTAACACCGATGCTGCAATTGCTTTCTGTCCTTGCTTTGGGGTGCAAAACATATGCTTCTCCCTATTATCTGTATAGACCAAGCCCCCAGATCCACCCACCTGGTTACTAAGTAAATCGCCTTCCCTTTTTATACTGTCTAGCCCGGCATTTATTCCCCCCCCCCATTCCTAGTTTAAAATCTCCTCCAACCGTCTAGCCATTCTCTCCCCAAGCACACTGGACCCTCTTGCATTTCAGCCCAGTGCTCTAAAAACCCAAAGCCCTCCTTCTTACACCAAGACTTCAGCCATGCATTTAGCTGCCTAATCTCCCGCTGCCTTTCTGGTGTAGCGCATGGCACAGGTAGTATCTCCGAGAATACTACCTTGGAGGTCCTTTTCTTAATCTTACTACCTAAGTCCCTAAAATTACCTTTTAGGACACTCCATCTTCCTCTTACTATGTCGTTGGTGCCAATGTGCACCAAGACAGCTGGATCCTCGCCAGCCCCTCCCAATAATCTATCCACTCTGTCCACAACATGCCGAACCCGGGCACCCGGGAGACAGCAAACCATTCGGTTGCTGCGCTCAGAGCTACAGATTACCCTGTCTGTTTTCCTGATTATTGAATCCCCTACCACCACAACCTGCCTGGGCTTTCCTTCCTTTCGGATCCCCTGCACATTGGATGAGCTGCTCTCCCGGCTGTTAGAGAGAACAGCTTTTTCCAGAAAGCCTACCTCTGAGTCTGCCTCCCCAACGTGATCACTTAAAAGGGCAAATTTATTGGGATGGAGAAACTCTGGGCTGGCTTGCCTCTTCTTCCCTTCCCTACTGCAACCACATCTTACTGTTACCCAGCTATGTGCCTGACTCCCTTCTGACTGATCTCCTCCCTCATTGCTAGGGGCCCCATCTAAACTTTGCTCAGTGAGCAAGAGACTCCTCTCAAGATTGTCAATCTCTCTCAGTGTTTCAATGTGCCTCTTCAGCGCTCCAACCTCAGCTTCCAGAGAGACCAATTGTTCACACTTACCACAGCGATATGGACCCAGGAACTGCTGTTCCAAGCATGCATACATCTGGCATGATGTGCACTGAGTGAAATCTCCAAGCTTGCTCATACTTTATGAAGGGACGTGAGCACTTACAGAATTTAAACAATTGCTTTATGTCACTTACCCTCCTTTCTCTTACACTCTTGTGGTGCACAAACTGGTCACTTACAAAAAGCAAGTCACTTAGAAAATGCAAGCCCCTTACAATGAGCAAGCTCTGTGAGTTTAACCACTTCCTTTATACAGAGCAACACAGTTAATTGATTATAAACCCCACCCTTAACTAATTACACTCTAGAAAATGTGAGAAAAAAAACAAACAGTTAATGCAAAACACACAGTTTTTTGGGTTTTTTTTTGTTTTTTTACCACAAACCCTTCAACCCGCTTGTTGCTGGTTGAGATACAAACCCACTGTTGGTATGGTTATAATACCGCTGCTGCTGCTGCTGCTGCTGCTGCTGCTGCTGCTGCTGCTGCTGCTGCTGCTGCTGCTGCTGCTGCTGCTGCTGCTGCTGCTGCTGCTGCTGCTGCTGCTGCTGCTGCTGCTGCTGCTGCTGCTGCACAAACTGGCCACTTACAGAAAGCAAGTCACTTAGAGAATGCAAGCCCCTTATAATGAGCAAGCTCTGTGAGTTTAACCACTTCCTTTATACAGAGCAACACAGTTAATTGATTATAAACCCCACCCTTAACTAATTACACTCTAGAAAATGGTAGAAAAAAAACAGTAATAATCCAATATTGTCTTTACCATCCAAAGAAGAAAAATTACCAGTGTACATGTGAAATAAATCATTTTGAGTACTATATTTTTTTTTAATATAGCGTCATCAGATTTTATTTGGCCAAATTCTGTTATTTTTTTTTACGCTTAAGAAAATGATTAAGCAAACTTTAGTTATTTTAGATTGCCGGATAGATTTCCATTGAGCTCAAGTCACAACAATTAACTCTAGGTGAAATAAGTGGATAGATCAAAACAAACACTGCTTGCCTGATTGATGCCTGAAAATGTTTTTTGTTTTTTTTTTAATTTGAAAAATTCCCTGAAAAGACATGCTGAATTTAATTAATTATTTTTTTTTCTATTTTTAACAAATGTTGGTGTTGATTTTATATGATCCCAGTAAATTTTACTATAATCAAATCTTTGCATTTATTTATTGGAATTGGAAAACATATAAATGGTTCTGTCAGACCAAGACTTCAATGTCTATAATTATTTAAACTTTTTCCTTCAGCTTCATGGGCACAAACCCTAAGAACACAGAGATTGTGGACATGCACATTGGGAGAAGATATTTCTATCCAGTGCTTCTATGACAGGAATAGGTTTCTGTTCAACAGGAAATATTGGTGCCATGGGAAATCCAGAAATAATTGCAAAGAACTATGTGACACAAATGGAATGCTGATCAGTAGCTATAAAGGAAGGCTAACTATGAAGGATGATCGAAGGGGACGTTTAATAATAACCATGAAAAATCTTGCCCTGGAGGATGCTGGATCTTATTGGTTTGGAATTGATAAACCCTTCAGTGATGAAATGATTCTAGTGGAACTAAAAGTAATAGATGGTACATGTTCTTTATCTGTTTGTTTGTTTGTTTGTTTTTGGAATATAAATCAGACAGTTCAGTAAAAAAGAAAGTTTGTATGTTAAACCAAATATTAGAGTATAACCCATTGAAAACAATGCATTTTGAGCCCGTACATGTATGGGCTTTGTCATTAAGGGGATAAATTAACATTTTTTTTCTGGAATGTAACAGCTTTAATGCTTGACATTATTGTGCTGTAAAAAAAAAATATAGATCAGTTAATATTAATAAATATTATTTTGTTTATATAGCTCCAACAAATCACACAGCGCTTATTGCAGTACATTTATTCATTTATTCATAATAAAACTAGAAATAGTAAACTAAGACATATTTCATTTACAAATGTGAGTATGTTGGTGATATTTCATCTGTGAAATACAAAATATTAGTGAAGGAATGGTAGCAAATATTTATAACAAAGAGGCTCTAGTATTTATCCCTATAAGTACCCAAGTTACTACATCTGTTGAGAAAACTATATTTTTAAAATATCTGTTGTATATAAGTGTGACATCTGTTTAATACGTTTATATCTTGTTTAGTTCCAAAGATACAAAGACACCTGGAAGACTGGAAAATAGTCGTAAAAAAGCGTGAGTATCAAACTGGACAGAATTTGTATAACTGCTTACTTGTTCTCCACAGAAAATACTGCTGTCAAGAAATTCATGTTAACCAACGCATTGTGTTGGATTTACCAAGTTTTGCGTTGCCAGATTAGCTACAGCGTGGAAGCATAATTGTTGAAAAGTTAATAAAAATAACCTTTTCAAATGAATGTCTTGTACGAATTGCAATATTTGCCTGGTAACTTCTCCTATTACCGTATTTAAACTCCAATGTAATGTAAAACAATTTTAAAAGTTTAATTTTAAGATGAATTTTGGAATATTCCTGGCTCTGGAATAGGAAGACTGCCAGATTAATAAACACATTGTATTAGGATTATAGTGGGGTCTTACTAGTGCTACGAGTTAGAACGGACAGTTATTACATCTCTCTGTTGCTTTGGTACAGGTGATGAACTATGGAAACCCGTATACACCACAGTGGCTACAACTCAATGGTCTAACCCCACCACACTCGTTACAACTAAATCTGAGCCGCAGACATCAGAATTGGCTATTCAGGAACAGAGCAGGTGTAGTATGTTGTTAAATGTAGAAATTAAACTGGCTACGTTGTAAGGTTTCCTACAAAGGCTTGTGTGAGTGGTACGATTTTAGGTAGAAGGTAATGTTCATGTGGTGCCAGTTAAACTGTGAAAAGTATATAGTTTGTAATATTTAGATATACTGATTTGTATCTGCAAGTTTGCTTCCTATCAGCTGATAACTGCAAAAAGAATGCATTAAAGTTTAAAACAAGGAAACAGTTAATAAAGTTAAATATTTTAAAATGAAAGGGGTAGGATCCCCCATTAACTAATGAGGGGCAGACAGGGCTGTGCTTTTCCTTCACCCCATGTGCTGGATGGTTGGGGATTTATAATGGAGCATTCTTCTCATCTTATCCTCTATAGAACGTGATTAAATAACTATACCTGACCCTTAGCAATATGTTGTTTACGCTAGCCTATGTTGGCTACACACGCATATATATATATATATATATATATATTAGTGTTGCCTAATATATCCCATCCACTGACAGGTGCTATGATAACAAGATTATTATTTCACCTGTCATTGGTCATAACATTATATAGTTCTGGTGCCCTCCCATCCTTCAACATACATGATGATAGGTAGGCTTGTATGGGCAACATTCTTCTCCAAAGAGCATCTTGCAGAATTTTTCAGACTAAATATCTAATCACTCCTTATATTAGTCCCATATACGTCCCGTATTCTCTTGTGTTCTGCTCACCCAAGGCCCCACCTTGATAACATATCAGCGTTCAAGGTAGGGAGTTGGTGAATACACCAGTGAGGGACTGTAAGGGCACCCCAAGAGGACAGTCACTCTTCACCTTTATTGCATATTGTATTGAAGAACATTGATATTTAACAAAAAATGTAAATATTGGTTATAATGTACTATGTGTAAATAATGTATTGTTTAGGCAAAGAATGTTAACGTATACATATTACATTGTGAACGAATGATGACAAATCTACAAACAGGAAGAAATAAACTAGTATCATTTCAGTAAATTATATGCCTCTGTACAATGGCAGCATCACTTTAGCTGGTGATTTTATTGCCTCCTACTGGCCAATAATGATACCAGTGTCATTGAAAATGATTATAGTGAATACAAATGTTTAGTATTTGGTTAAGGCAATTTAACTACTTAACGAAGACCGCACACAGGTACAGTAACATTACCTTCCTACTGTCTATTTATATGCATGTTTTATATTGATACTAAACAAAATTCAGTGTAAAAAATTCCTGTCTTTTAGAAATCCCCACACAGACAACTGGCTAATTTGCCGTTGGATTGTACTGATAGTGTTGTTTGCTCTTCTACTGATCTACATGTTTTATCGGATGAGAAACGGTAAGTTGTAAAACATTGATTCTTTTCTCCTATCAAAAATAGATTTTCGGTTCTGTTTATCAGCATGGGGGGACACAGCCCTTTTAATGCTTTCTGCAATAATTGTTTGGGTTTGGAATGATCGTAAAATACAGTACTAGGTTCTTATTTAAAGATGGTGCACGCTTAAAATGGTGCTATAAAACCTCTTGACACTGGTACTAACAGTACATATTGGCAGTGAGAGATTACACGTTAAGTTACCTTTACACCAAGAAGCATCATGTAGCTCTGGTCAATGGTGGCCTTCTGAAACAGAACATCTCCATGTCTTCAATCTCCATATCCTTTGGATGGCTTAGCAGTCTGATTTCATGAAGTTTTTTTTTTGATATGATCTCACACTCTTAGTCATTAAGTGTGCACACAACCATCAGCAAATAGAGGCACTAATCAAGCTTCTTTCTCTCTCTCCAGATATAAAGCGGAGGATGCAAAGCCTTGGAACTTGAGTGCTGCACACATCTAAATTGCATGTTACTCGCCTGCTTTTGTGTTACTTGTTTTATCAAGCTTTGTCATTTTTAATTTAACCATTTAATGTAACCATAGTTTATATGCTGTTTGGTCATAGAGAACATTTTATCTGAGTGCACACTGGCACAAGCAGAGAGCAATCTATTAAAACATGTCTTAACACTGTGTATGAACAGAGTTTATTGCTTCCATGTATGAGGAATGTGAAATCACTGAATAGCAGCAACCCAACACAGAGGGAATTGGGTTCCAAATGCAGACAGTTGCATTGAAACAAGTTTGATGTACAGACAGGGCCGGCCCAAGACATAATGCCGCCTCGGGCGAATTCTAAAATGCCAGCGCCAGGGGGCATTATCTACCCTTCCTCTCCCTCCCTCCTTATTATCTACCCTATCCCCCCCTTTATACTTCACTTACCTCTCAGCAGTCCTGCGGCGAGTCTCCCTGCTCTGCCGCGGTGCGCGCTGCTTTACTGCTGAGCGCCGGAAATGACGTCATATTCCGGCACTCAGCATTACAAGCCGGCACCGAGCTAGAGGGCTCGCAGAGGAGAGAGAGGGGCGCCGAGCGGGTACTGACAACTTGATAAGCGAAAACCACTCGGCGCCCCTCTCTCTCCTCCGCTTAAACAAAAAAAAAAGGCGATTGGGGCGGCAAAGTGCCGCCTCTTCAAAAGTTCTGCCTGGGGCAATTGCCCCACTCTGCTCCATGGTAGGGCCGGCCCTGTGTACAGATATGTAATGTTTCCTAGCCTTGTCCTTAAGGCATATTCATGCATGGATACTTCCAGGCTTCTTCACAACAGCGTACAGTTCTGATAAGTCATCTCGGGCTTGTGGCCTTAATTTAATAGTGGCATTATTAACATCATCAGAAGTACTGTGCTGATTCTTTATCTTCTCGTTACGTTGATTAGGCATCACTGCAGCATATGTTATTCCTTCTTCAGAATGCTTTTGCTGTAAAACAAAATAAACATATTTTTTAACTTTCAAAAACCAAGCTGTAGCAGTCAACAGTCTCCATAACAGATCACATTTAAAGCATTTCTTACTTCCACTACAGCGTAGACACGACCTGTTATTAAACAATAACATTGTTGATTATTAGTTTGACAGATGCACATGAATACACTGATTTATATGTATTATCAATATTAGGCATACACACATTAATTATATAGACAAAGCGGGAACCTGCCCACCATCAAAGCCCTTCTAGAGTGCCTGTCACAACTTTTTAGAATAATCATGCAAATTCTGTGAACATTTGGAGGTCAATGACAGCCATAAAGAACCAAATCTATTTGTCCTTTTCTACTCGGAATTATTGCTGGGTATAATTATATAACAGTATTCCTCAGTCCTAAAAGTCACAATAATGTGTATAAGACAATAATGTGTATAAAACTGTGCCTCTTTGGCCACTTGAAATTATACGTTTTATGGAACTTTATTTTCTGCAAATAAAAGGATATAAAAATCGTATTTTTCGTCCCCTTCTTAATTTTGCCCCACGTGCTATTCGGGACATTTCCAAAAAAAGATGAGATGGGGTCCATGCATTGATTATAGGGGACTCAATTGTATCAAAGTTATTAAAACAAATACCCATTACCCCTCATAGCAGAGCTGTTTCACTGTTTTCACTAAACTAGACTTAAGGGGGGCATACAACCTAATTCATATTAGGAAAGGTGATTAGCGGAAGACTGCTTTTAATACTGGCTGGTGTTTGTTGAAGGGCATATGCCAAGACATTTGGAGCAATGTTATGCTTCCAACTTTGTGGGAACAGTTTGGGGAAGGTCCTATTCTGTTTCAGCATGGCTGTGCCCCAGTGCACAAAGCAAGGTCCATAAAGATAGGGTTGGATGAGTTTGGTGTGGAAGAACTTGATTGCAATAGAACAGGCTCTTCCAACTGTAGGTGGCTGAGTGTTTTAGAAGTTAAATAGGCAGGATAGTCAGCAAGGCATGTCCTTAAAAGGTAGAGTGGAGTGTCATGCTGCAGGTGGATGGGGAGGGGAGGGGAGGGCTAATAGACACATTTGTGATCAGTGCAGACCACCATCTAGGCCACCCCAGTCCACCATATGGTGGGCTCCACTCAAGTACTTGGATGAACCCAGTGGTGGAAGCCCAGCAACTTGGCTTGAGACAGATCCAATGGGACATCTGGTATGGATGAGCGTACTGATGTTCTCCGGTTGTACCTCCTTCCGGTTATCGAGATCTTCTAGCCAACGTCTACAGTCAGCAAGGTACAGGGCATCAGGGCTACAATCAGGGGAGTACAATTATTACAGATGTAAGGGGCCCGCTGTCCTTGGAAGACAGCTCGGGAAGACAAGGCCTCCCTCCATTTTAATCTAAAAAGAAAAATAAGGCTCGATGACGGCAGCGACAGAGGGTCATCCGTATATAGCTGACTGCTTTATTTTTTGATGCTTGCTACACCTGGCAGCTTGTGTGCTTATCATTTGATCAAGTCAGTGACTCATTAATCAAGACCTGCTCTCATGCATCATGTTCTGCAACTGAAAAGGGGGCACAGGGTTATGTAGTCATGTCCTGCCCCCAACACTTCACACAGTGTGGAGGAGAGAATGCTGGCTAACAGCTCAAAATAACTAGAGCCACTGAGGAAGCACCCATCAGAACACAATGGGAATTGCACCACAAGATAAATTAGGCTAGCAGAGTATCATAGGTACTGTAGTTCACAGAAAATAAGTTATTTAATCAACTGTTGACTCCTTTTCCTATGATTCTAAGCCAGCATTGCGTGAGAGGTTTTGTCTATTGGAGCTTCATGGTAACTTTAGTTCACAGCAGGTGAATTGGCAGATATGTCCCCAAACAGCTTGTCTGTGTCATATGTGCCACATGTGTCCGCAAACAGCTTGTCAGTGCCCCTTAACAGTATGTTTGTACCATCTTTGCCCCTAAACATCTTGCTTGTGACATATTTGCCCCAAACAGCTTGCCTGTGCCATATTTTCCCCAGACAGCTTGTCAGTAGCCCCAAACAGCTTACATGCGCCACCTTTGTCATAAAACAGCTTGTCTGTGCCCACAGTTTGTCTGTGCCTCCTTTGTCCCCAAACAGCCTGTCAGTGCCCCCACCTTGTCTGTTCCATATTTGCCCTCAAACAGCTTGTCCGTGCCCCCAGCTTGTCCGTGACATTTTTGTCCCCAAAGAGCTTATCAGTGCCACCAGCTTGTCTGTGACATCTTTGCCACAAAAAAAAAAAACTATAAGAAAAAATCCTGGTGGTGTGGGGAGGTCATCTTTGAAGGGCAGACAGACCATTTGTTTCTGATGGCGGCCCTGCAAGGCATGTTGGCAGGTAATTTGAGCAACTTGTTAGAATTTGTGTGTGCGCAGTACGCCATCTTGTTCTTGTTTTGCCATATGGAGCTCCAGGTTTGCCAGGTCAGATCACAGGGTCCAGATTTCATAATGAACCACTTCCTTGAGATCTGAGATGAGTTAGCGATAGTGCCATCACAGGATTAATGCCATCTGCCAATTGCAAGCTTGCCAGGGAGTCCAAAAATACTCCTGTAGTAAGACAATATTGGCATCTCCTTACCCCTTGAGGCTGGGGGATCTCCGGTGGGTCTCTAATTTCTACCCATCTTGGGTGATTAATAGCAGCGGATTGCACTTGATAGTTTGTGATGGTGCTGGAGCTTAGCTTTCAAGCGGCCATCTTCTACAGTGGCTAGTCAGCGACTCCCTTTTATTTCCTTTGCTTCTATTACTCTTCAGATACATCATTTAATATTTTTATTAGTTTATTAATAATATTTGTGTTTGTTTTTAACCATATATTTTGTATTGTAGTTTTGTAACTATTTGGAAATGTGCTTTGAAATATAAATATTACATACTTTTTGTATAATGAACAGAGTGGAACAAACATCTTTTTTCTACACACCAATGGTGTGATTGAGCACATGGACAGTATAACTACTAGTAGGGCATTATCACGTGGGAGTGCTGGAGAAATTGTTCTCTAGGCCACTACATCCAGGACACAACAAGGTAGCCAGGATTCCTAAGCTCGATATGCTAACTGGACCATTGCAGTAGTTGCTGAATAGATCACTTTTCAAAAAATTGTACCAGACTTTTGTTTTATGTATATACTCCATTCTGTATCTTATCAGAGGAGAGATTTCATGTAAATTTAATATTTAGAATGGATGACTGTAAATCTTAACATTCCATTTTAGTATAATGATGATTTAAGAATGACAAGGTCATGTAGGATTGGTATTATTATAATGATTGAAGCTCTTACCCTAGGAGTCCCATTGTTTGACAAAATAATTGTAGCGTATGTAAGGTTGGTTTCACCATCTTCCTCCTGTGTAGATACCTAACATAAATAAGAATACTTAGAAATGTTGCATTTGTTCTATTGTCTATAACAATTATTCCTACAATTTTAACACCATACAATATGGAAATGTTTTTCTATTATTTTTAAAGGATTATACAGCCTACACATGCCATATCTTCTAGTTATTTCATTGCCTGCTTAAGAGAATCAGTGACTATAGACAGACAGTCATGTAGTTGCATAAATGACACAGCAACCATGTCCTTCCATGTGCTAGTAAGCAAGTACATGCAGGAGTGGGTGTAGAAAATAAATGTTTCGTGTTAGAGACTAGAAACTCTAGGACTGGCCCTAACTACACCTATTACCACTACTAGGTGATAGTGATGTCCGGATCATGAACGAATCGTTCATTTGATCCGATTCTTTTTAGTGATCCGGATGAATCGGTTCAGTAGACTGAACGATTCATTTATAGCGGTTCAGTCTGTGAATCATGCAGCTGTAACCTGATCCTAGAGCTGTGAGTCATCTGCAGAGCACTCAGACACAGACTCTGGGGTCAGGTTACAGCTCATTAATTCACAGAGGAACGATGACTCATAGAGTCAGAGAGTCGTTCAAAGACTCGAATGATCCGAAGATTCGAATGATCCGAAGATTCGAATGATCCGAAGATTCAAATGATTAGAATCTTACAGGGATCCGGATCTTACAAGGATCCGAATCTTACAGAGATTCGAATCATTCAGAGAATATTACTGATACCATACTTTTATAAATAAATACATTAATAATGTTCACACTGCCCCCAGGATTTAGATTCCCCTGAGTTTGCCCCCCTTTACCTATAACTGCACCTACAGTTAACTTTATTAAATTAATTAAATTAACCCTCAGTCATCAGCATAAAATTAACCCTTATACCCCATCAACCATAACTGCCCCTGAAATTAACCATAAAGATCCCATTAACCATAACGGCCCCTGAAATTAACCCTCAAGACCCCATTAACCATAACGGCCCCTGAAATTAACCCTTAATACTCCATTAACCATATCTGCCCCTAAATTAATTGCATGTACTCCAGATAAATTACCTAATACATTGGTATGGTTGATGTGGTCTTTAGTGTTAATTTAGGGGCAGTTATGGTTAATGGGGTGTTTAGGGATAAATTAGGGGCAGTTAGGCTTAATGGGGTGTTTAGGGTTAATTTGGGGGCAGTTATGCTTAACGGGGTGTTTAGGGTTAATTTAGGGGCAGTTATGCTTAATGGGGTCTTTAGTGTTAATTTAGGGGCAGTTATGCTTAATGAGGTGTTTAGGGTTAATTTGGGGGCAGTTATGCTTAATGGGGTGTTTAGGGTTAATTTGGGGGCAGTTATGCTTAATGGGGTGTTTAGGGTTAATTTTAGGGGCAGTCATGGTTGATGGGGTGTTAAGGGTTAATTTTAGGGGCAGTCATGGTTGATGGGGTGTTTAGGGTTAATTTAATGGTGAGGGTTAATTTAATTAATTTAATAAAGTTAGCTTAAGGTGCAGTTGCAGGTAAAGGGGAATGTAAATCCTGGGGGCAGTGATTATTAATGTATTTATTTATAACAGTATGGTGATATTATCTGACTGATTCGAATCCCAATGAAGGCAGAGAGTCGTTCAAAGTTCCGGATCTTACAGTGATCCGGATCTTACAGTGATCCGGATCACTGTAAGATTCGGATCCCTGTAAGATCCGAATCTTTGAACGACTCTCTGCCTTCATTGACATCACTGGAGTAGGCAGGGGGGAGGATTCATTGAGTAATGAAAGGGGCGGGGCCAATCGTTAGTGTGCCTGCACGGAGTTACTGGAAAACAGTAACTCCTGTGAGTCACACTGAGTGATCCGAAGATTCGGATCATGAATCGGATCATTTCAGTGAACGAGTCGAAATGATCTGATTCACTTTAGTGATCCGAACTTCCCATCACTACTAGGTGACAGGTGGTCCTCCAGTCAGACTCGCTCTCCTCTGATTCTCTTCTTCTTCTCTGTCCCATCTCTTCCTCTGGTTTTCTCTTTCCCTCTCTAATCTAGTATTCTTTCTCTCTCTTGCACCACAACACAGTCTCAAGCATGCAGAGTGAGACAAGAAGGGATATGGTAGGATGGTGAAAACAGAGGGAAATAGAGGAAAGAAGAAAAGTAATGTAGAGGGGAGTGGAGAACAACAGAGGACAGCAAAGGAAAGTGAATGGAAGAGGAAGAACATGAAGGGAATAGAGTAGAGGCAAGCAGAATGGTTTTGTAGCTGCCCATTTATATGGCAACTAAAAACCAAATAATTAAGAGTCCATGCATGTTGGCAGTTGATCTATAGTCTGTACTCAGTAACTGTTATACGGGGCCCTGGATAGCACCGGGGGATGAACCCACGATGCAGAGATGGTAGCGGACTCATGAGGTAGCAGGTGCAAGTAGGACAGTCCAATGCAAACAAAGCAGTTCAGGGCCAGGGGCAGGAAACCGTAGTCAGGATAAGCCAAGGTCGGGGCAGGCAGAACGTGATCCAGGTCAAAAGAACAATAGCCAAAGGTCAGTACACAGAGGTCAAGAATAAAGAAACGTGGTACACAGGAACTCAGAGCACAACGTGACTCTTTGAACGGGCAACAAATAATGAAAAAGGCAGGCGTAAATAGGGCCATGGGCGGGAAAACAACGGAAAACGACCAATGACGTCATCGCAACCGACGCACGTGAATAGCATCGTCACGATGTACACTAAACTTTAAGACCAGTGTCAGCATGTACACGCTGGCACGTACAGAGGAGAACGAGCGCTGATGGCGCGCCATGGCGGCTTGCATGGGTTCATGCAACCGCCGTGGACGGGACTCGCCCACCAGCGGCAGACCGGCGTGGGACCACAGCGGACAAGGTAGGTGTAACAGTAATAATCACAGTAACATAGTAACTAAAAAAAGACCTATGTCAATCAAACATATCCCAAATAAGGCAAAAAAAAACCATTGCATTAAAAAATTTAACTTTTATTTCCAAACATTCAAGGACATGTAAACTTTTGATCAGGTCCATTTGGGTGATATCTGTTATCATTATGATTTTAAAATGAGCCTAACAACGATGTGGTAATAAATGGCTTTATATGATCACTAGCCTTAAATAAAAGACTATTTTTAAATAGGGCTGCAACTAACGATTATTTTAATAATCGATTAGTTGGCCGATTATTTTTTCGATTAATCGATTAATCGGATAAAAAAAAACAATATGCAAATTTTTCGTTTATTTAAAATAATTTAATGAACTGGATGTTAAAAAACAACTTAAAATTTACATTAACATTCTTATTTTGTTATGATGTAATAAAAAACAATATTTTCAAAGTACAAGAACCCAAACACAATATTTATGAAACAAAATAACCCCAAACATTCTGAAAAGAGGTGGACTATTACTGTTCAAGAAACTTTGCCCCAGCCCTGGCACTTTGCACCCAGCACTTTGCCCCAGAACTTTGCACCCAGCACTTTGCACCCAGCACTTTGCCCCAGCCCTGGCACTTTGCACCCAGCAAGCACTTTGCACCCAGCACTCAGCACTTTGCACCCAGCCCTGGCACTTTGCACCCAGCACTTTGTACCCAGCACTCAGCACTTTGCACCCAGCACTTTGCCCCAGCCCTGGCACTTTGCACCCAGCACTTTGCCCCAGCCCTGGCACTTTGCACCCAGCAAGCACTTTGCACCCAGCACTCAGCACTTTGCACCAGCACTTTGCACTTTGCACCAGCACTTTGCACTTTGCACCCAGCCCTGGCACTTTGCAGCCAGCCCTGGCACTTTGCAGCCAGCCCTGGCACTTTGTACCCAGCACTGGCACTTTGCACCCAGCACTTTGCACTGTGCCCCTGCACCCAGTCTCCAACTCTGCCCTGCACCCAGCCCTGCCCCCACACTTACACTCTGCCCTGCACCCACTCTGCCCTGCACCCACACTCACACCCTGCCCTGCATCCCCACCCCCACTCTGCCCTGCACCCCCACCCCCACTCTGCCCTGCACCCAGTCTCCCACTCTGCCCTGCACCCACACTCACACCCTGCATCCCCACCCCCACTCTGCCCTGCACCCAGTCTCCTGCCCTGCACCCCCCACCCCCACTCTTCCCTGCACCCCCCACCCCCACTCTTCCCTGCACCCCCACCCCCACTCTGCCCTGCACCCACACTCACACCCTGCATCCCCTGAAACCCCACCCCCACCCCACCGTGGACCCCCACCCCCGCGAATCTATGTGCACAGATCGCACAGAGCCACTCGCACAGAGCGAACCTCTCTGTGCGAAT
The DNA here is from genome assembly GCF_027358695.1 of Spea bombifrons. Classification (NCBI taxonomy): domain Eukaryota; kingdom Metazoa; phylum Chordata; class Amphibia; order Anura; family Pelobatidae; genus Spea; species Spea bombifrons. The sequence continues at coordinate 37,173,170 of NC_071088.1, forward strand.
GGAGCCACTCGCACAGAGCGAACCGCTCTGTGCGAATGGAGCCACTCGCACAGAGCGAACCGCTCTGTGCGAATGGAGCCACTCGCACAGAGCGAACCGCTCTGTGCGAATGGAGCCACTCGCACAGAGCGAACCGCTCTGTGCGAGTGGCTCCATTCGCACAGAGCGATTCGCTCTGTGCGAGTGGCTCTGTGCGATCTGTGCACATAGACATGAAGAATACTTACCTCCGGAACGCGTCACATCCGTCACGTAGCTAGAAGGCGGAGACTGCAGAGCGTGTAGCAGAAGCGGGGAACGCTCGCGGAGGTAAGTAAAAGGAGCCGAGTGCTCCAACAACGAATCGATCACTCGATTAATCGATAACGGAAATCGTCGACAACGATTTCCGTTATCGATTATTATCGATTTTATCGATTCGTTGTTTCAGCCCTATTTTTAAATGATCAGTCAAACTTTTGAGCACAATGGTACATATATATAATGGTGATAATTGTTGACCTTATTTCCATGCGCCCAGAATCCCTTGTGGTTGTGGCAGCCCCATGAGATTTCTGAGGGAAAAACAAGCATTCTGGCTTGGCTGGTGTCTGTAGATGAGTGTTTAATAATGCTTCTACTACCCATATATATATATATATATATATATATATATATATATATATATATGTGTGTGTGTGTGTGTGTGTGTGTGTGTGTGTGTGTGTGTGTGTGTGTGTGTGTGTGTGTGTGTGTGTGTGTGTGTGTGTGTGTGTGTGTGTGTGTGTGCAACCACCAATCGCATAAAAGTAGCATAGGGCTGCTGGGGCTTTTCAGAAAACTTTTTTTCCTTTTGTTACTTTTTGGCCTATACTTGGTAAAATGGAGAGAACAAGACATTTATTAGCAACCCAACCTTTCCTGGAAATATAAAGATATCCATAGGTAAAGTGTAAGTTGTTTATAAGTTTGTCATCTGAATATAAGTAGAGCAAAACTATGAGAAATGGATCTGGGGTTGAGGCCCCCTGTAACTAAAGCACACTTACCTACTAACACGCAAACTCACTATAACACCCATTCACTCTAACTGAATTTACTTGTAATACACACACTATATCACTCCTTTGCCTCACACCTCTTACCCTAGGCTCACCCCTGACATTCTGATGCCATACACTGACACACACTTATGTTAACACCATACACTAACACACACATTCTTACACTGTAGCAGGCACACATGCTAACAGCATACACTTACACACATAATCCCACATACATTTTGAAACCCTACACTGACGCATGCACACTCTAACTCCACACAGTAGTACACAATAACAAAACATGCTCACATACTCCACCATATACAGTAACATTCACTTTAACACTATACAATTATACATACATATACACACACTATCACATCATCATGCAGCTTGCACAGCTCTCTAGCCCCCTCTCCCTCTTACCTCGTATAGAGCCCTGTCTTTACTGCAACTCATACTCTCTGTATGAGCTGTATAGCTGCTGCCATGCGTCTACTGTGGGGTCACATCATGATCTATGCTGTGCATCTCCAATAACCTCTTTAGCATGCCCCTCAATTTGCCAGACCTCTTATGGGGGAATATGCTTCCTAATCCCAAGCACTCAATGGTCAATTTTTCACCACAAAACTATGTCAAATTTATCACCCAAAACCAGTAATTTATCTGGTTGTCACTAGTGTACGTTTGTGACAGCATATTTATACATTAATATTAATAGTAATCCTATAAAGATAGGAAAGTGAAACTTTGGGGTACTTTGAAGCTTAGACACCAACCTAGGCAACAAGTCCTCTATTTTGATAGGAAGATGCCAAAAAAGGCAGATGCTGAAACAGCAGCTACATAATGACTTACATTTTGTTTCATTTCACATGCTTCACTGTAGGTATTCTCTGTAATCAAACAAAATATATATTAACCGGGAAAATTACTGAAGCACAATATTTTTCAAACTATACTATGTAACGATTTCATAATACTGCATAGAAAACATCATAGAATTTAAAAAAACAGGTATGTCATAGCAAACTCACAAGCTCTGGGTCTGCTTTTTAATTTCTAGTTCGCAGTTGGTCACCCCCTTCTGGCTCCCATATAGAAAGAGCGACCCACATGGGAAGTTCTGGGAAGTTACCATGCATAAAGTCTGTGTCTGTTTTACTCAGTATAAATCAAAGTCAAAGTAAATTCTATTCTACATTATCCATCAGTAATTCTGCTCACATGATAAAATCATTTAAAAGATGTAAGCATCCAATAAACGAAATTCAAATTAAAGGGTCAATCTGTTTATCGTTTGTAATGTATTTTGGAGCCACTTTTACATTTTTCTACTAGATTTAGAAAATAGGACTTTTCTATCTCTATAACAGATAAGAGGACCTCTTCCTCCTTATCTCTCTGTTGCCTGTACACTGGCTGTTGCACCATAGAAAGTAACGGGAATAGGGGCAGCCGATTGCGTATAAGCTTGCTGAATTCTGTGCAGGAAGTGTATTTGAGTACTATGACTGAAATTATGTGAACTATGATGACACTTACCTTGTGCTTTTCTTTTTTTACGGATTATAAACAAAACAAATGCTATCACGAGCCATGTTGAGACAACCACAGCTGCTGAAGTCACAAAGTACACTACACAACCTGTAAAAAAAACCATCATACTATGATTGTATTGTTTTGGTTGTTATTATATATACACACAGTTGTGCTCAAAAGTTTGTATACCCCAGGAGAGATTGTGAAATGGTGGCATTGATTTTGAAAATATGACTGATTATGCAAAAAACCTCTTTTGTTTAAGGCTAGTGATCGTATGAAGCCATGTATTATCACATAGTTGTTTGGCTCCTTTTAAAATAATAATGATAAAATATATCATATAAATGGCCCTGATCAACAGTTTACATACCCTTGAATGTTTAGCCTTTTTACAGACACACAAGGTGACAGACAGGTTAAAATAGCAATTAAAGCTTAATTTCCCACACTTGTGGCTTTTTAACCCCTTTGTACGTCCAAAAAACACATCCCAAGAATCCCCTATGCACGGGAGATCAGGCTGTCGCTCCGATAAGACACAGACACTGTGATCTCTATGCAAGTCTGTGGGGACTTGCATAGAGATCACAGTGTGATCGGTGCAGGGGGATCGCAGGGAGGAGAGTGAGAAACCATGCTGAAAAACGCAACAGAAAAAAAAAAGTTAGTGATTTAAAAAATTATTAAATAATAATTAAAAAAAAACAATAAAGTGAGCTAAGTGATGTCATTGTGACATCACTGGTATTAATAACCTGTTCAAGAGGTCCCTAAGAGGCCCTTTAACCATTTAAAAAATAAAATATAGAAAAAAATAAAAAAAATAAAATAAAAAATATATTTAATTTAGAAAAAGGATAATAATATTAAAGGAAAGAAAACCTTACATCCCATTGCCCTAACACATTTACCCAGTATAACCCTCCTGCCCCCGTTCACAACCCCCAAACCCGTTAAGCCATAAGCATAAAACTTCTACGAATAATGTACACCTTGTAGTATGTTCCCTAAAAGTGAAGGGAAAGTATGGAAAATCTATATAAATTAGGTATTTCTAAAATTAGGACACCTGAATTGATAAACTTGGAGGAGATTTTCCATCACTTTACCTAATTTTGTGAGGATTCAGAGGGAAAATTTATAAAAAATTAGGTATTCAGCTAATCATCTAACTATGGTATCAAAAGAAAGCTCTATCTCTCCTTGAAAAAACAATATATAGTTTACATGGGCACACTATTCACAGGCAAAGAGAATAATCAGTGAACCGACATAGCGCAAAAATGGCGAAATTGCTCCGGGACTTGAGGTACCAAAAACCCCATAGATTTAAGGGGTTAAATTGCAATTAGTGCCTGTGCATAAGTTTGTTAGCTCTCACGTGGAAGCACTGAGCAGGCTAGATACTGAGCCATGGGGAGCAGAAAAGACCGGTGTAACAAAGTAATGGAACTTCATAAAGATGGAAAACGATCTAAAAAGATATCCAAAGCCTTGGAAATACGGTTCAAGGAGTGGAAATTCTGGGGATCTCTTGATACCACGTCAAGTGAAAGATTTCAGCCATAACTGCCAGACACGGCCAGCCTTAGGGGTGTGCGACCTGTGCGGCCCGAGACTTAAATTAAAACTTCGGGGGGTTTTTTGTTTGTTTTTTTTTTTACTTTATTTAACATCCTCCGTGTTAAATAAAGTTTTTTTAACTTTATTTAACACGGAGGATGTTAAATTAAGTTAAAACAAAAACCCGTGTTTTAATTTAAGTCCCAAGCAGGGGCGCGAGCAGTTAATTGTGAAGTTTTCAGCAACCGCTGGGGGCCCCTCACTCTCCGTGCACCGCGGCAGAGTGGGAAGACGGACGCCTCCCGCTCCCACCGCAGAACTCCGGCAACAAGGTAAGTAAGAATAGGGAAGATAGTGAGAAGGGGCAGGGGGGGCAGATAGTGAGAAGGAGCAGAGGGGGGAAGGCAGTGAGAAGGGGTAGAGACGGGAAGATTTTTTTCCTTTCTTTTTGGGGGGATGGGGGGCGCCAGAGGAGTAGTCCGCACAGGGCGTCAGAACACTTAAGGCTGGCTCTGCTGCCAGAAGAGTTGTTGGGGATACAAAGAAAAACCCACAGGAGAAATACAGGCTGCTCTGGAAAAAGACGGTATGGTTGTTTCAAGAAGCACAATATGAGGATACTTGAACAACAATGAGCTGCATGGTCAAGTTGCCAGAAAGAAGCCTTTACTGCGCCAATGCCACAAAAAAGCCTGGTTGCCTGGCAACACCTTGACATGCCTCTCATCTTCTGGTACACTGTAATTTGGAGGGACGAGACCTTAATAGAGCTTCATGATCACAACCATAAGAGCTAAGTTTGGAGAGGTCAACAAAGCCTATAGCGTAAAGAATACCATCCATGAAAATTGATGGCAAGATGAATGCAGCATATTATCAGAAACTACTGGCAGACAATTTGTATTCTTTCGCATGGGACGCTCTTGGACTCTCCAGCATGACAATGACCATGATGCACAAGGCTAAGATGACCCTCTAGTGGTTACAGCAGAACAAGGTTAATGTTTTGGAGTGGCCATCACAGTCTTCTGACTCTGGGGAGATCTCAAACATGTGGTCCATGCAAAGACTTTGCATGACCTGGAGACATTTTGCCATGACGAATGGCAGCTATGCCACCTGCAAGAATTTGGTGCCTCATAGACAACTATTACAAAAGACTGCACACTCGTTGATGCTAAAGGGGGCAAAACACAGTATTAAGAACTAAGGCTATGCAGACTTTTGAACAGGGTTAATTTCATTTCATCTTTGTTGCCATGTTTTGTTTTTTGAATGTGCCATTGTGTTATAAACTTACAGTTGAAAATGAATCCCATAAGAAATAAAAGAAACTTGTCTTGCCTGCTCACTCATGTTTTCTTTAAAAATTGTACACATATTACCAATTCTCCGAAGTTCACCCACCTCCTACATATGTTTTTTTTTTTGTATTCTGTGATTGAAACGATATTCAACCTTATTTACTAATTCATATTCAGTCTTATGCATAGCACTAAAACCTTTGCACAGTACAGTATTGTGTATTTTTGGGACATTGTTCATATTTTCTGGCCTCCTACAGATATAACTCCTCCCATTTTTTGCTATGAATTCCCACACTCTTATTCATCTTTTAGCTTTCCTGCAACGCCACAGGCTCCCTTCAAGCCACCATATTGAGACGACCCATAACTTTATTTATATATTCTTTATGTATATGGATTCCTGGAGAAAGAGAAGTGTTTCTGCACCTCTCTTTTCTCTGCAAATCTGTCTGCGTTATTCTGGCCTTTCAGAGTGCTTCTGCAAAAGTGTAAAGCCACTAGGACAGCCTCTTCCCGGTTCCTCTGATTGGGGGAGAGGGTTTGCCTGGGGGCTCCACTTTTGCGGAAGTGGTGCGGGAGGCCTGGTTCACTGAGAAGAGGAGGAAAAAAGAAGACGAAACAAAGCAAGAATTCAGCACATACCTAGTCAATACCATGTATCTATGGCATATTGTGGTTTCTGTCACAGTATATGGCCATATATATTGCTTAGCCCAACAGATCTCCAAACTTTGGGTACTTTGTAAGCAATATACAGTTTGCCCATATAGTGGGACTGAATTCCCAATATATCTGCCTTAGGTGGTGTTTTTTTTCCAATAATATTCACTGGATATGCACTGAATTCTTGCTTTGTTTTGTGTACTTATTGGTGAAACAGAATGTGTATGTCCTTTATGCTTTTAAGGTTCTGTGTTCCTCTTTCCGTATAAAGAAAGAAGCCAAAAGAACAAGAAGAGACAAGAGAAAAAGCAGAGCTGCAGGAAAGGAGACAGGTACATGGAAATGAAAACAAGTTTCTCTAACAAAAAGGTACCAATTCAACAGCTGAGAGTAAGGCAAGGGGATAAAATGAGCCATTTTAGAAAATCGATCCATTACCCCCAGAATAACTGCATTTCCTTCGGAACATGCAAGATCCACCATAAAATCCTGGTCAGGTGGGTCCACAGATGACTAGAGATAGGCAGATACGGTTGAAGACCCACTGACCGAGAGTGGGAATCTTTGCCAGTCACAAAGAGGATACATGATGCTAGGACGAATGATGGTGCGAGAGGAATGAGCCCAAACTAAGACATTAATGCACTAGCCCGTAGAAAGTTAATTGAAAACTGTGCTAAACGAAAAGAAAATGTAAATATGTGTCTGGCGATGATTTGCAAGGTCAGATACAGCACGGGTTTACTGCAGGGAGATTTGGTGGCTGAAGCCCCAAATCTCAACTTCATAGCCCAGAATGGAGACCCTGAGGCTAAAGCATACTCTCCTTTTTGTTTATCTATTGTCCACTTTTTCTTTATATCTCCTTCTCTCTCCTCTTTTTCTTTATGCTATCTCTTCTATTTAACTTTATCGTCCCCATTCTCTCTACCTACCCCCTTTTTCTTTATCTCGTCTATCCTTTCTCTCTTCCTCCTTATGTCTCTCTTCTTTTTCCACATCTATAATTTTTCTCATTATCTTGCCCTTCTTCCTACCTGTCCTCTTTCTCTCTCCATCATATCTTTCTATTTATCTCTCCATTTTCTTATTATCTCTCTCCTTTCTCCTCATCTCTTACAGCCCTTTGGTGGGAACGTGAGGTCTGTTCCGGTATAATAATGCAAAACAACCAGATACACAGGCAAATGTAAAACTGAGGAGTTATTCTTACATATATAAATTGTATATATACATATTCTCTCGTTTGTGCCCAGCAATCGGTTCATGTCTCTCAAATAGATAAAATTAAAATACATTTATTGTCTATACAGGAAGTGAAACATGCACTGCAATGCAAACACTACATAAATATAGTAGAAGACATCAGCTTTTGGATATATACATGATTATATATTTTTACAAAAAAATGAAGAAGCTTTTAAAAATTGGGTGGAACTCAGCATTTTTTGTAACACAGGGTATGACTTAAACCCTAACTCTACCACATGATAAGTGCAATGTTAAAAATGAGTAATAAAAAAAAAAAAAAAAACCCTCTTTTTTTTACTTTTTTTTGTTTACCAGCGCCTGGTTCCAGTGACGATCAGCTAATGCCCTTGTATCCTTTAAATTCAGTCAAAGGAATGGGCACATCCAAAACATGTAATTCTCTGACTTTAAAGTAGATAATTGCTTAGAAATCCAATGACCCCGCATTGCCTTTAGCTAAAACTGTTAAAACTAAATCTGCCTTGGCCTTACACCTTTCATTTTCTGACATCTTCAACGTTGCTCTTTTCATTGTATATGATTTAATTTCCTACAACATAGGCTGAAGGAACTTGCCTCCTATTTCTTAGGCTGAATCGCCAGATGTATACTTTTACAAGTCCTGCTACTGACTGTGTTAAAAAAAGTGGTTGTATGCAAAATCTAAAAAAATTTCCAGAAGTAAAAAAAGCATTTGAATTTACCAAGTTGTGTCTACGTACCATTTTTAGAAACCAACATTTCAATCTGCGCATTCTTGGTATTATTTTTTTATTCAAACTTTTACTCTAAAATGCAATGTTCACTGACCTGTGCAACGGCTTATTACAGGCATCTTGAAAGTCTGAAAAGAAGAACTAAAAAAGGAACATTGCATACTAGCTGGGTTATACCATAGAAGACGTGAATGTGACTACGCTTAAATACCAGTGGTTTGCCTCCTCCCATTACAATAAATTGAAAGGATTACTCATGCACTATTTCATTACCATCCCAGTTACATGCAGCAGACTTTGTGGCCTCTAAGAATTGTGGTACATCGTTTAATTTCTGTGAATCTATAACTTCCCTATTTCAAAACACGCATTATGAATTGCCACATTTTCTGACATGACACAGTAAGGGCATAATCTGAGGACTCATACACTGTGTGTAAAAATGGTTAATTCACCAAGAAGTTGCCAGACTAAGTTTGCAATGGCTCCACACACTAAGGTATACAGTTATGCAGAAAGTCCAGTATATAGGAAATGGGTCCAGCTAAAAGAAAACAATACATTATCTTGAATGGAGTCCAAACGTCAGCGCACACTTTCAGAACAAACAAATACAAAATTGCTCTGGAGAAAATTACCCCAAATGTTGTCACTGTGCATAAATAAGTACGCCGTACAAACAGGGAACAAGCGCAAGTAATCTGTATCGCGGCCTGTTCAATCGGGTTAAAATGACATCTATCTGGCAAGTCTTGTGTCAGCTGAGTCTCAATGCACGACAGTTAGCTATACATCTCTGCATCCCTGTTTGTGGAATCTGGTTATGTCTACGGCTATGTGTGACACATCTTTGACAACCTTGGTGTTTTGATAACCAAGGTCAAGAAACGTGTTTTTCATTCCACTTAATTGGGCTTTACATAGTGTACTATCAAAGTTATTCCTCATCACTTATTAAAAAGGGTGAAAACTAACTGGCCTCAATAAAGAATTGTGATCAATACATTTGTGATGTAACATGTAGCTTAGTTGATCTTCCTTATGGAACATTTTGATGTTCCACAAAATGTAGACACAGTACATTTAGACACTATTTAAATAATCTTGCAAAGGAAAACCACATTACGGACAATGCTTTATTTATTTTTTTACAATAAATTAGATTACAATTTTGATGCAGTTACTTAAAGCCTAAATCGGTAGCCAGGGACCTGCAGCTCTTTTTTAAAAACTCTCTCTTCTCCCTTAGCAATCTACATGCTGAGGGTAACATTAGTTGTTACATTACAGCTACGTAAGGTCCCAGTTGCTGGTATGTTATCTAAGGCAAACAGTTGTGTTGTTTTTGTGCTGCTGTCATAAATAATAAAAATAATTATACATGACAAATATGTTGCAAAAATAAAAAAAATATTCTAACCCCCCAGCATCTAAACTAGCAATAAATACAGATAGGAATTTGGCCTCGCTGTCAGGGCCGGCCCAAGACATAATCACTCTGCGCCCCTCTCTCTCCTCCGCTAAAAAAAACAAAAACGGAAAAAAACGCTCCTTCAAAAGTGCCGCCTGGGGCAATTGGCCCACTCTGCTCCATTGTAAGGCCGGTCCTGCTCGCTGTTCATTTCTAAGAGAATATACATTAGTGAGAGCATCCCCAGAGTCAAACTCAGAACAACTCCCTCTGTACATTCTACCACAGGCAAGCACCTTTTACACTGTCTCAAGCTGAATGTCATGGTGCCACTGAAGCTTTGCCTCGTATACGCCAATGGTTTTGCATTAAGGCATTTAGTAGGTAGAAGCTAATAAAGTATAGAAAATCACAAACCAGATACCACCTACACTTCCATCAATGATATCCTCACCATCTACGAACAGCTGACTTTCACCTGGACAGAGCTAAGATTGTTGCAACGGCAGTCTTTAAAAGGGAAGCAAACTGTTGGACTGCTCCTTCACCTTCAGCATTCGTCTTCACATTTGTTTGCAGGCAAGGTGTATCGGTATTAAGTATTATTTCGGAAAGAAATAAATTATCTTCGGTATCCTGTGCATATAGATAGGACTTCCACAGCTGTGCGCCAGCCTTGCTCTTGGCGATAGTGTAGATATTCATCACGTGTAAGGATGTTTGCAGAATTCCTGGATCAACACCCTCTTTCCATGCAATGTCCAAACGGTACGCTGAATCTGTGGCCATCCACTTCTTCTCAAATGCCTCCGGAGTTATGGCAACATCGCTAATCAGTGTGAAAGGCTGCTGTTTCTCTGGTGTTTCTCCAGAATCCACAATTGATGTAACGTCAGAAGTCACAATTGATGTATGTTCTACTGTAAAAAAAAAAAAAGAACAAGAGATATATGTACAACTGTAAAAAAAAAAAAAAAGCTTTGCTGTGGGCTAGCATTTATTTGAATGGATATGTGTAATCGCATGGACTGAAGCTGCGACACAAAGACAATAAATTTCTGCATGCAGAGTAGGAACTGAAAGAAGTCATCGAACCCTGAGAGCAAATATTATGTAGTCTGACAAATGCCAAAAAAAAGCCCTGTAGAATTGCACGTATTCAATTATTATAATTATTATTATTCAAAATATGCATCATTTCATCCCCTAATTATCATTGTGTCTAGGAAAATATTATTACAAGGCATTGCCTCATTGTCACTGAAATTACATGAATTGTGCTCAGTGTTCTCTTTCTCGTAAGGTGGCTCAAAGATTATACTTTGCAGTATGTAATCTTGATATGGTTAAACAGTCATTAAATTATTATGTTGCATGTGACCATGGATTACATGCCCACATATTTTTTTCACTAAGGGGTAACTTGACCATGTGTACACTTATCATCTTTAATGAGTTTGAAGTTCCATCTACTTACTTCTGACAAAGAATTCTCAACATCCCAAATATGCAGTGATCTTCGGTATTTAGTCTCTTGAAATTGAATTTGCAGCAACCAGCAGATGTTTAAGGTTTGCTCAACAAATAGCCAGTTTTCTGACCACTTGGAAGCCTTTTATATTTGCTGCTTATGAACCCGAAAATTAGTGAATGGCTCCATGTGGCAATTTTGTTGGTGGGGTGCGGGGTATGATATGGCAACCACTATCAACCCATTAACTTTTTACAACCTACCTGTGGGAAGATGATCAGTAGCACAAGAAAGGTTAGACCTCCCTGAGCTGGAAGTTAGGACATCCCAGTGCCTTATGTCGTACAGAGGCACCAGTGTATTAAAGTTTGACACCCATGTGTTAACCGGTTCCTCTTTTTGGTCTACTAGTACACCCAATGATGGGTCAGATTTTGGACTGTTCAATATCTTCTTCACTTCATTCACACCAGTGGATAAAAGTCGGTAGTAGAAGAGACCCCGATCTCGTACTGCCATATTGGTTTCCTCCTCTAAAAACAATTTAAACATGATTAGCAATGGATTAAGCGAGATGTCTGAGGAACACCATTTTTTATAGTATGTAGTCAACATGAGGCTGCCAGCTACATATCCTGGGTCATAAAAGGGAGAGCAGGATCACTTGTGTCTGCAAATTATTGAGTTGCATTCAATTTCTGCATTGCAGTACCATGACCAGTGGCTACAGTTTATCCGTAACTCAGGGTACAAAAGGGGAACTGTAGTAGTCACACATTTTAGCATTATCAAAGGAATGTGAAACTTAAAACCTTAAAACTACTTAGAGCTTGTTTTGTTGTCACTCGGTATAACTGTTTTAGAAAGATTCACAGAAGCTACCGTCTGTATCTCAAAGCTGCAGGTCAGAATTTCAATTTTGTTAAGATTGCGTACATAAGAAATTAGAAATGTAACAAGTAAAGCAACATTGTATGTAGAAGACACTGATGTATCCATTTTTCAAGGGAATAACGAGAGAAAGCAATTAGGTCTTGTCTCACCTATGGAATAATAAATTAGGCGCCCTAGGGTGTCTTGACATTCAGCTGGACGCGTCAAAAAGAGCCGTACTAAAGCAGTTAGAAGCTCCATCTTTACCAATGAAGAGGTTTCAGCCTTAACATTGTCAGCATAATCTTCCAAGACATAAGGAGCATTGGGAATGTGTTCTCCGTGCATCCCTAGGAGCCAAATCAGAGCCCTTTTCCCCTGTAAATATATATTGAACAATGATATTTTCAGTTACACATCAGCACACCACAAATGTCTTTCAAATGAGCTATACAGATGTCTCCATTTGCTGATACATAACGACATAAATATAGGAAAAAATGGAAAAAATTAAACAAATAAAATAAATAATAATAAAAAAATGTTCCCAGCCAAGTGATGTCACCATGAGATCACTGGCATCAAAAATGTATTAAAGGACTCCAAAGGGATCTCGGGGCACACTGTGCTGGGAACAGTGAAAACATATATATATATATATATATATATATATATATATATATATATATATTCTTCTTTAAAAAAAAAAAAACCCCAAACCTCTTAAGCCAATAGTATTAAAAAATAGGGTAATATGTTAAGCATTGATATAGCTCTCCTAAATGTAAATGTATGTGGGGTATCGCTGTAAACAGGAGATGTTGCTGAACATAAATTAGGTGATTGTTCAGCTGTAGCACCTACAATATAAAAGACATGGAAAGCAAATTTGTAACAAAATAAGTATTTTTTCTTATATTTTAGTATAGGTTTTTCATTATCTATTACCACTAATAATTATGTGGTATGTATTACTATGATTTTTAAAAGAAGCCCCTACTTCTCCTGAACCAAAATGATGTATAATGTGCATGGAAAAGGAGAAACATGGTTTAACAAACATTTGGTAATAAAAGAAAATGTGGTTCTTAGGTTACGAAACCCCCCGGCCTGAAAGGGTTAAAATTCACCTGTAGTACCTACATTTCATGATTTTCATGATTTCATGATTCCTCCTTAAGCAACCTACAGAAAACAAGCCAGGCGGATAACAACACTTTGATCTATCTATCTATTAAGTCATCAGGGGCATGTTTAGGAGAATTACTCTCCGATGTAAGACCATGTTACGGAACTGCTGGTAATACTTCTATGATTTGCAATAACTCGTTTGAGGATTGCAACAATTTTGAAGTATTTGTGCTCATAGGCAGAATATCTACGACTTGATATAGACATAGATGTATTGTTCCCCATACTGTTTCAGTCCTCTAGATACTGGTGAAATGGTCAGCAAGAATATGTTAGAAATGATAATGGTATCTATCTATCTATAGATATATTTGCTATTATTATTATTATTATTATTATTATTATAGTATCTTTTATTCTAGAATACATTTTGTATGGCTATTCAAGTATATATCCTGATAAGTGAATATCTATGAGCATACTTGGCATATATCGTCACCTCATTATCCTGAATGTTTTCTTCACATCCAGGAAGAGCTGTGCATACTGATGGTGTGCATTGGGGACACAGCCAAACCAGGTCCCGAAAAGTCTGTATGACAGCTGTAAAACACAAACTCTTAAGACACCATGGAAACAATGTGGTAGGTTTTAGTTTTCATTAGCCATATAATTGCATTTAGAATGTAAGCTCACGAGCACCCTTAAAAACCCACCATTCTTCCCAAGAAACTTTTATAAAGTGCCATAAGCCTCTGTTGTATCTGCATGTGTAAGCGTATATTTATTTTACCAAGTGTATACTTGTTTTCTACTACCTAAAACTTATAACAGGTTTGTATCATAAATGTTTCCACCAGATATTCTATTATAAGATTTAAAATGGGATATTATACGGTATGGTGTACTATGAGACACTAGAGTTTTATATAAAATAGTTGTAGTAATCGTAGCTCCGTTGGTTTAGAAAGCTCTAGATTACTCATTTAACTTCTAAAGACGTTGTTTTAATAATTGTAAATGTGCCACATTATCATTATCAAACATAGATACATATATTGAACTGTTTTCTACACGACTCCACTGATATGGATGGGTACAGACCGGTAAATATACCAATATACTTTGATACATTCCATTTCAGCGATACCTGATGTGATGTGTTCTTGCTTGAATTCAAGAAGCCCTGCTAAGATTTTCACACAGTTCTCGCTGTATGTTCTCGCAATCCGACCTGAAATTAAAAAATAAAGTAATTAGCAGGTTTTACGATCTAATAGTTATGGTAGTGGCTGCAAACTTTTGAACGTAAAGAATAAAAATTGATTACTATTGGAAATCCGGCCTTGAATACTCTCTCCCTTGTCAAACGAAAATATTCTAGCACTAAACAAACAATTTCCCATCACAATGCAGCAGTGCTTCAGCAAAGGTTCTTTGATATAGGGTCATGCCTTGTTTGTTGTCCATAAGTCATATGACACAGGGCATATTTTATGTACAAAGAGCCTTAAGTCTTACCGATTGCAAAAATAGCAGTATGGGCAAGCTGTGCCGACACATCAGTGCAGCAGACTCGAAGCTCCTCGAGAACGCTGAGCACGTTTTCATCGTTGACCAGCTCACATAAGATATCCATCTTCTGGTTTTTGATGTAGTGAGGATCATTGTAGGAACAGAAAAACTTTTTGTAATGAGCACTGAAATGTCCTGGAAAGCTGCGCAAAATCTCTCGGACATGGCACAAGGCAGCAAAGCACATTTCCTTGCACTCCGAGGTGCAGGCGCTGAGCAGTGGAGCTTTCAGCCTGGCCAGGACATCCACCTGCACGTGAGGGAATCCTTTAGCCAGAACCAGGAAGAGTTTGGTTGCACCCGTGACCACACTGATGTGCGTGCTTTTCAAATAGCTGTCCAGAAGATTAAGGATGTCAAAAATCTCCTCTTCGGTGCGAGGTCTGTATCGAAGGAGAAAGGTTAACACTTCACTTTGTCCCCAATGATCCAAGTCAGCCAGCCTAAAGTAAAGAAATACATACATAAATGTCAATAAACAAATAAATGTAGTAGGTCCGCGTAAATGTGGAGTGTTCATTTCAAATACTAAAGGCCATTACCAAAGGTTTATTCACAAGTTGAATGCTGGCCTGCTGGCTATCGTCTATTTAAGTGTGCATATGAGCAAAGAGTGAAGCATACAGCCGTCACAACAAAATACAGGAATGTTTATTAGTAGATTAATGATTTCTATAACAAAAAAAAAGTATGGTGTTAACAAGTTTTCATATGTTGATAAAAGGAACACCCTGTACAAGTTCTACATTCAGGATGTCATAAGCAGGAGTCAGGAACATACATTTTTTTTTTAATCTAAATCGGCATCGGTACTTATCTTTATTTATTTTTATTTATTGTTTTATATAGCAACATCATACTCCGTAGAGCTGTACAATGCCATTTGAGGCATTTTTAAGGGGAAATATGTCTACGTTACATATTCTGAATAGCATTATGCCTGATTTGTATTGCAAATCTATCTCTTATTCTCAGAGGCCACCAACGCAGAAGTATAATTGTAATTGCAATCTATGAGAAACTCCCGTCAAATCCAACTTATTTCATTTCATTGAGAAGTGCGTTAACATAGAGTTAACTGTCATATCATGATGTACGGAATAACTCTTTCTCATCAGCCCCTGCCCCCGTGTGTTTAACTCCAATAGCATCCTCTTCACAGGAATGAATCTAATATCCCCCATGTTGCACACTAACACATCTCCCACGTTTTTCTTTAACAGAAACATTATATTCATTCTTTTTAGTGGGGCTATTATGTATAGTAAATTGAAATAAAAAGCCAGGTGGTAAGCAGCATCCCCACCTATTTTCTGACAAAAACCAAGCTGGGTTCTAATTTCATAGCTGTATCCTTCCCCTGGCTGATGTGTACAATACTGTACTGGCATTAGTACATTTTAGTTGTAGGAGGGCCTGACCATGCCAGCGACTAAAAGATGGTTAGGATGGGGAACCTGTTGAGTAGATGATGTGCAATGGGTTTGTTGATGACAACTCCATCTTCTTCTTTCAATATTTCCTCCAAGGCACGTAAGCAGTTCACCAAGACAATAGGGTCAGGATCTCGAAGTAGGCTGTACAGTTCATTCACTATTCCTCCGTCTAAATACAAACACAAGAGCAGTTTCAATGATCACATAAAAAAAACATATCTGAAATCTGTCACTGCATTAAAAAAACATTTTTATATTGCCTATAAAGAGCTATACTGTGTTGTCTAGTAGTATTCTGAAAGTCAGCTATCATTAGAACTAAAAGGCTCTCTTGTTCTTCCTGTTCTTGTACAGAATGGCAGAAACAGAAAAACAGAAGTGGTAATCTGAGCCAATGAAACATGCAAATCAGTCTGCTGAAGAGCAAAATGTTTCAAGAATACAACAGTGCTTATGAGAAAGAATATAAACTACAAGCCTCGTGGCTGCATCGTACGCACCATACAGCTGTCTAACATTCCAAGCTTTTAAGCAAAACAGGAAGTAAATGTAGAGCAAGAGGAAGTAGAGAATTGAGACAATAAAATAATAAGGGTTGCAATAATTTGGGTTGCTTCAATACAAAGCCTCCAAAGTTTAAAGCTAAAATATTAAAATCTAACCTGAGTGTAGTTTGACAGTACACAAATTAGTTTCCAAGAAGCAGTTAACCAAACCATTACGACAAATGAGCATGAAATGCTAAATATAAATATATATATATATATATAAATAGATAGATATACACTAATTGGGCAAGAGGGAAATTGCAGTTGGAATGAGACATAGGAGAACTGTAGTGTTAAACAGCCATGGTCCTGAAGGGATTAACGTAGACTCTCTAAACAGGGTTAACTTCCAACAGAAGCATTGGACACCAGCTCCATTCTGTTCTAAAGAAAAACATAGAGCATTACTAAGAGTATCCCCACTGAGATCAGTGATTAAATATTCTGGGTTTTAACAACCTTTCAGCAGAGGTTACAGCAGCAAGAAAAATAAGCATAAGTAGCTTCTCGGTCACATAAAAGCCCACAGGAAAGCATACATTCTGGTGACATGTTCATGGGGGTTTCTAAAATATTATTAATCAACTAGAATACTACTCCAGACTCTTCGAATTTTACCACATCTGCACCATAATGTGCAGCATTGTTCCTCTAGCCCCGCAAACATTATGCTTTACTGTACTGGGACTAAGTACCAAGTATGATCAGCTTCACTTAAGACCATATATTTCATACTCACCAACTTCCATGTCTCCTTGCAGCATGTTCAGTTTAGCACACCCCAAAACCGCCACTCTTCTTACGTATGAAGCCTTGTCTCGGAGGCCATTATAAATGGGCTGTTGTATATATTCATGTATGCCTGGCATTCTAGTAGCAAACATGTGGGGGAAAAACAGTGAGAATATCTCTGTTAAGTACTACAAATGTACACTGAGATGAAAACAGTAATAACGATTTCAGAAAAAAATAAATAGGAGCATTAAAGGTGTAGTCTTGACAATTAAATGTATATATGTTTTTCAGGGATCAGCGAAGTAATGTGTTTTTGCGTTACTAATCCCAGTCTGCTCATTTATTCCCTACACAATTTCTTTCAAGTAACACCAATAGATCTTCTGAACATACATATAAGTTTGTGCATGAACCTGACCAAAGCTCACTTGTGCTACTGATATCCTAGCCTAGGCTACAGGCTACTGGCCCATCACAATCCTGCAGAACGTTTTAAATAGAAATACTCTGCAGGAATGAGTAAGGATAGGGGTATTGTTATTTCATATAAATGTACAGTGATGTAAACTTGCTTCATGTCACAGCAAGGCTGACAGGACCTCATAATGTCTTAACTGATTAAATCAAAGTTAAAAAAAAATGTGCCATTAAGCTACCTTTAACCCTTTGCACATTGCAGGCCGCTTTCCAAACAGGGTTTAGAGTGGCACTACGTAGGATACACATAGCAGGCAAAGTAGGCTCAGACAGCCAGCTATTTATCTCATTCGTTGCTGGCACGCTAGGGGTTAACAGTGAAGAACTCAGTTCCTGGAAATTCTGATTACTTCTCCCACTGGTATAGACATAAAGTAGATTTTTAGTACATTGCCTTCTACTTTCATTCGTAAACATCAATAGATAGGTTAATAACTTATAAAGCGCAATGTCCGTTACAGCTTACACTGACCTGAGGTTGCACATGCTCCGCAGGGCCAGTCCTCTGACCATAGGATTAGGATCCGAACAGTCCTTGCACAGTGTATTGATAGCTAACAGCGCAAGATCAGGTTTATGAGCAGCATATGTGCACATATATAAGTAAACCAGTTTCTTTTGCACGATGTCTACCGTGGCACTGGCTTTCACCATCTCCATGAAAACACTGGACACGTCCACTCCCTGGGTCATGTGACTGACATAAAGAAAAAACAATATAAAATTAAATTGGTCCACATCAAAACACACATGTGATTTTATTCTAATGATGTAAGCAGCCAACACCAAAGAAAATGTGAAATATAGTTGAATATTAGTGTTCATATTCATGGTGCACAGCAGTAAAATAATGATGACCAAAAGGGCAGTCATACACATTATTTGAGTTATCAGTGAAGAAATCCGAGCATGCTGTTTCTATTTCATTATACTAGAGTTTCAATAAAAAAAAAACTATCCATATGAAAAAATATCCAGTACCTATACATGCAGTCCTGCTGATTGGGCCAGTAGGGTACCCTAATGATGTCATTGTGAAGCTAACGTTACACATGTAGCTCCAGTGAACCTTGGGCTATTGTCCAACTGTAATCTAGTTGCACCGCCATTGCCCTGTTAGACCAGAGTACACCGCTGGATTGCTCTGCTTTTGCAACTCTTCCCCAGTCATTCTTTACACATAATCCTCATTACGTGGAGATGGGATTATGTAGAGGGAAACACCAGCACATTGAGCAAATATTAAGAGAATCAATATCGCTGAACGGTATTGTTTCCCATATGTACTACAACAGTTAACGAATGCTACATTATTTCTAAGTGCAATTCTGCTTAAATGGAAACAAACGAATTACATTTACATATTTTAGATTTTTGAGGAATCACAAAGACACTTTGGGTTGCATTAAATGTACAGTGAGTAAAGATGGGTGAAAAAAGTAAATTTCTCATGTTAAATATATCACATAAAAATACAACAAAACACTTCCTAGAAGAGAAACTCCTCGGGGCATCTCCTTCATACACTGAGGCTCATATTAGTCTTGTTCAAACACTGAGAGTCTCGGCTGGCTGCTCATCTTAAAGAAAAACTGATAACAACCCAGTAAATATTGCTGGTTCAGCTGAGTTTCAGACAGAAAGAAATTAATCAAGTGGTGGCACAGCAAAGCACTATGGTGTATTTGGCTTGCTAACTCCCTGTCGATTTAGCGGGATGTTTTCAGTCATTTCCAAGAGAGAGAACAAAAAGACCAAGAAGCATCTAGTCATTTGCATGAACAGAGTATTGATGTATTCATAGCAGAATCCAGCCTGGGAAAATGCACACGTAGCAATTTAATCCTTATGATTAGCTGGATACTTTAAGAGCACAAACAACTTCACAAAGAGACCAGTAGGTTAGAGCCTGGGTTCTAAAAAAGGGAAGGAAAAGTAAAGTAAATCTTGATTTAAAAAATTTGAGTTTCCTTTTTTTATTAAATAACTTTGGGGGGTAGTCTGAGCTTAATGATTGAGATACCAAAGAGGTATTCAGTCACTTTTCATGTGAAAAGGATTTTCTCAAGTTTACTTGAAGTAATAACATTTCTGCCATTTGTGTTGTTTTCAAGACGTGTGATAATTTAACGTGATGCACAATGTTTTTTCCATGTACCTTCATTGACAGTCATGCAGCAGATCCCATCCTTAAGTGTTCACCAGCCAGATCAAAACAGCAGCCACAAACTGCAAAAGTGTACAAAACCAGAATGCGGCTGTGTGTGTATCCAGCAGGTGGCCACGCGCATGGCATTTGTTGGCCACAGGCCTTCAAGTGCCAGGACCAATATTCATCCCCAGTCGTCGCTGGTTGCATGGCTGGTACGCCTTCCACAATAATTTCAACTTTCCACTTTTGCTAAACCAAAAGCTGGTAGGTATTTAGTCATGTACATACCATCGCTGTGTTGAAGTCATTTAGTTTGTAGTATTGATTTGGAAAAACCTAGGCAATATACATTGGGAGTATGACAGACATAAGGCTGCAGAGAACATTAATTACCCTTTCAATACGTTTTCCCCTGTTGTATTTTTGCTAAAAGGAGTATAGTTACACCCCTTGTGTACCTGACCCTCCTGGGTAAACCCTTTACCCTCTTTACTTCATTGAATCCCTGCTTTCCTTGCTCTGCACCTGACCGGTTTCTAGCTGCGATTTCCCTGGAACTGTTTCAAACTGAACTGAATCATAGAGTAATTATGGTCTGTGTGCAAATTTCTACAGAGGTGTGCAGTCATGTAAAAGGCTCCGCCACAGGCATTCCCAGAGACACCGTTCACATAAATACATAAACACCGACTTCCACACACATTTGCTTTGATACTCTGTAGCGTTGCTTGACCCTGGCGATATGCTATACTTTGCATACAATAACTGTGGGTTTGAAAACACAGATATACCGAACGCTGAAGGAACAGCCTGACTTGGAAGGTCATTTACCTGCACATACCATTACCTTCACCCTATTACCCCATGTTCTGCTCTGACATACTGGTTGACCCTCTCACATGACAGGAAATGAAAAGCTCTCCTCCTCCATCACTGATCTAAGACTAGAATGGAAATCTGTCAATCTTCAAATACTCCTGCTGCAGACCCCTAGAGCCAAGTGGGCCCCCACATCACCCAGCAGAAAAAATATTTCCCTACAATGCAAATACTGGTAAATAAACACTACGGGAAGGAAGTGAGGGTCCCTTTTCCTCCCTCGTTAGCCAGCCTCTACACATTCTACACTACCTAAACTCCACCCTTTCCCTTCTGACTCCGCCCATTTCCTCCCTCATTAGCCTGCCTCTACACGTTCAGTACGAAATCAACTAGGAATAGTAGTATGAAGGATTGAAGGCGCAGTAACTTGCTTCTTCAACGGGAATGCTAGTTCAAGTTAGGAATCCAGGACAGTAACATTTTTAAACATAAATTCCCAGGCACATGCCTTTGCCTAGTATAACGGTCCTTAGAAATATAAGAGATTGGTAGGCCATTCTGTCAAATGTAACTGGTTGTCTACATTTGTATTTCTATGGCTCTGCTCAGCTGTTCCACGCTACGGTTTTGACAAACCTGTTAACTTGACATACGACTCAAAATAACCTTCATGATTAAGTAGAATCAGAACTTGTTTTTTTGTGTTTAGTTCTCCATGGCTAACTTTCGGTAGAACCATTTGGAGAAACCTACTGCTACCTTTGTCCCCCCAAAAAAAATTACACAAGAACAAAATCACACAAACAAGGAATTTTCATACCGGATAACTTTGTGAATGACATTCCTGTATCTAAGTCTGTCTGCTTGGATATGGGGGTTACACAGGGCTCTC
This sequence comes from Spea bombifrons, assembly GCF_027358695.1. Classification (NCBI taxonomy): domain Eukaryota; kingdom Metazoa; phylum Chordata; class Amphibia; order Anura; family Pelobatidae; genus Spea; species Spea bombifrons. The sequence goes on from NC_071088.1 coordinate 37,194,766, forward strand.
TTCAGATCTTTGATGGCATCTTCTGACCCCAAATACGGCATTGTATTCGCTCGACAAGACCTTTCCTGAATAGTGAAAAAATTAAACAACATTTTAAAGTGTGCTACCACAAAGTGAGCACAGTACGTTGAAACTATTTGGCTGTCTGTATATACATACAGCAATAAAGAACCTTCACACGCAAAATCCCAGTCCTTCTAAGAAGATGACACTACAAATAACGTTACTGAAAAGACGTCAAAGGAGCTGATTGATTGCAAACTGTGTTTTTCCCTCTTTTAGGTAAATCTGTGGTGTTCTGATGAACCGACGACTTGTTTCGCTTTTCATTGGTGACTGGCTACCTCCCTTGCAAGCAGCACCACCAGTTCTCCTACAAATGTACTCGCAGGCATTGTATCGGCCACATTGGCGTGCTATCTTGCTGAACAGAATAATAATGTGATATGAAGATAAAATGGGCAGGGGTAATAAATTACAAGTGCCCCCCAGTGTAAATAAACATGCAGAGAGAAAAAACCCCAAACATGACTGTGTCTATACCTGCTCTTACCAGGCATACACAGGCATCCCCCTACATTCCCTCATGATTTATCACTTTTATGTTGTCTCAAAACAGATTATTACAATCCTTAGGCTTGTTATGCCACTCTGGTGTACGCTGAGCTTCTAGACTACAACAGTGATGTTTGTGAGGTACTGAACGTCTAACCCCCACTCATCCTCTGCTTTTTCTTCAAATAGCCAACTTTTTGTTTTTCGCGCTCCCTTAACTGCCATTTATTTAACCATTGGTTGTCACATTGTTGCATGTAAGTAAACAGTAAGTATGTTTATATTCTCTTTCTTATTTGACAGCAGATTTAGGGGGGGGTGTAACATTTTGGCGGGAAGCGCATACTGCCCGCTCCCCAAACTCCACCCTTTCCCCCTCTGACTCCGCCCATTTCCCCGTACACTCTCTGTCGGTCACATTTGATAGTTATAACGGGGTCTCGGCTACAATACCTTGTAACTCCGGTCCTGTGGCAGCACTTCCGGGATGGGAAGGCAGGAGTAGTCAAGTGTCGTGCAGCGAACGCGACTACAGCGCATGCGCTTGAGTTTCGCCCGCGGTAGATATGTGCTGCTGTCCCGCGAATAGTAGGATACGGTGTGAATTATATTATATCTGTGTTCTATAATAGAATGTGTAACAGGTTGTCACGGACGTGGATGCGGACAGGTTGGTTTCTGTTGCCGTGGAAGTATAGGCTGATTGCTCACAAGTGGTTTAGCAAATGAGATCCTCCTTGAGGAAGCTGTAACTCTGTGAAATCTGCTATCTGTGTTAATCTAAGGTCTAGAGCAGACATTTAAGTTTGTGATACGCCTTTTAAGGAATGAGCTCATCTGCTTAATAACTGAAGAAATATTGTATGTTTACCTCTTAATAGCTAGTGTACTGCAGCCCCCCCCCCCCGGTAATGGCATACATCATATGATATGGGCTCCAGGTTAAAGTTTGGTGAAGAGGGGGTTAAATCTATAAAGCCATACTTTTCAGAAATATATATATGTGTGTAAATATCACTTTCCCCAATTAACTAATATCTTAATAATAATGTGTATGTATAGATGTTGTTTTTAACTTATTTTTTTTTTACAAAGCTGGAAGGTGAAAATGAACGGTGTGATTATCCCAAACACCCCTATTGCGGTGGACTTTTGGCAGATCAGACGGTGCAATAACGTCCGGCTCTTTTTCCTGTCCCATATGCACAGCGATCATACCATTGGGTTGTCTTCTACATGGATGCATCCTCTGTATTGTTCCCCCGTCACCTCGAAGATCCTCCAACATAAATTGAAGGTATGGAAATTTTCTGATTGGATTATTATGTATTGTTTTTTATAGCGCCATCTTATTCGGTAGCGCTGTGCAATGGGTACACGGGATAATACAAGCTTACAATGTAGATGGAATGAAATTTAGTGCTTTGACCTTGAGGATTATATTATTGACATCCGGTATACATATGGCGTGCACATATGCATGATTACATGTTATATGTTCACGTATAAGTAAACAAAGCAATACATGTGATCACAAATGGTGCATTGTTTTCATGCTTTGCCTACAAACCTTGTTAGATATCGATCGTGTGTTTGCCTTTACGACGTTTTACGGTAAAATATAGTTTAATTTATACACTTCTTGCAATCTGGTTAGCAGAGTGTTTAAATGAAAAACACTTCCCTCCTTTAAAGTTCTCATGAACGTATTTTTCATGTAAAATGTCATTTGTGCGGTACAGATTTTATGTAGACGCAGATCATGACTAGACATTTTTTGCAATGCAAAACAAAATCTATACTATTGTATCCTAGGTTAACAGTAAGTTGATCCATCCCTTGGAGGTTGACCATTGTCATGTCCTGCCACTGGATGACATGGGGAAGGAGACTGTCACTGTCACCTTAATAGATGCCAACCACTGCCCTGGCTCTGTCATGTTTCTTTTTGAAGGTTACTTTGGTACGATTCTATACACAGGTAAACGTAATGCAGCACTTCTATGACTATTAAATGTTTACATGGTGGCGGGCACAATGCTTTGTAACAGGAGCAAAATGTGATGTCCCTTGTTGATTAGTATTTTTTCAGTATGAGAGTCTATTGTTTTATATGTCGCTTGTCTGGCACATTCTGTCTGATGGTATGCGTCCATTATTAGTAACTATATTCACTTCCTACAAGCTATGCAGAGGCATGGGTAAACCAAAGCCATCACAATGACGTCTTTGAGGCAGCCGACGTCCTTTGAATTGCTCTTTTGCGGAAACATATTGCAGTGTAATGGGTGGGATGCTACTGACATCACTGACTGTCCTTCTGCCGTGTAACTCCTGCACAGGTGACTTTCGATACAGCCCTTCTATGGTGACTTTTCCTCCGCTCTGTAAAAAGAAGACAATTGATGTTTTGTATTTGGACAATACAAACTGCAAACCTGATCAAAAGCTGCCTTCGCGACAAGAAGCAACAGATCAGATAAAAGAAGTCATTGAAAAGCATCCAGAACATGAAATAGTGATTGGTATGTATGCAGTGGTAACAGTTGCAGTTTTTTTTTTATGCTTTCCAAGCCATACACATTTTAAGAATAGGGTTTCGCTGTTCTATATTTACCTGTGGCCGATTCAGAGTAGTAATTCGCGGAGCCGTAGGTGAAAATGTAATCCGTTGAATGATTATGCCCCGGTTCTTTCAAGTTTGAAGCGACTTGGCGACTTCAAGAGAGGGATAAGTAGAAGGCAGCCAAGTTCATTACAGGGGAGTAATGGAGGGAATATACAGATTTTGCTCCACATGCCACAACACTCTGCCAAAGTTAAAAAAATATATTATTCAATGTCTAGCATATGACCTCCCTCAACAACAAGGTCGCCTATAACATTTTTCTCCATAATGGAAAATTAAATGATTAGTACGCTGTCTGGTATTGGCAATAGCGTCTCCTGACCAAAGCATGCGTTTTTTTTTGTTTGTTTGTTTTTTTTTTTTTTGTTTGTAGGGAGAGTATTGCTACTATACATATCGTTTGTATAGCAGAAATGTTCTGTTGCATCTGAAATGAGAGTAAGAAGTTAATTCTAAACTCATATGTATTATAGTAAAAAGTCATTTTTATCTTTCAGGCCTTTACAGTTTGGGAAAAGAATCTCTCTTGGTTGATTTGGCAAAGACATTTAAAACTTGGATAGTTGTGAGTCCTCAAAGACTCGAGCTTCTCAGTATCTTGGAATTGGAAGATGTTTTTACGACCGAGGAAGGAGCTGGTAGAATCCACGTTGTAGAACAGTCGGAAGTTAATTATGCCAATATGGTACGGTGGAACCATACCTGTCCAACCATAGCTATTCTTCCCACCAGTCGGAAAGTCAAAGTCTGGCATAAGGATGTTCATGTAGTTCCATACTCTGATCATTCCTCTTTTGATGAACTTACAGAGTTTGTATCAAAGATAGAACCTTGTTCCATCGTTCCTGTAGTAAAAACAGAAAAATGTGAGGTTCTTTTCAAACAATACTTAAATACTCTGAAGGAACCCTGCCGAGTAATGATTCCAGAGTCGGTGAAAGCTTTTATGAAGAAAAAAGTTGGGAAGGAAGCTTCTGCACATCTATTCAAGGCTCCCATTGTGAAGCGTGCTGCTAGAGGTGTGGAGTTTGAGTCTCCTGATAAGAGGTCACACTGTAATGTAGACTTTTCTACCCTTCAATCAAAACAGAAAAGCACTCCAAAAATATTAGACAGAGAGCCTGACTTGGAAGTAGGACAAAATCATTTCTTGAATTCTGTAGAAGTGAAGGCTGGGGTATTGTTATCGGAATCAAGAACAATAGAATCTAATCAAGAGCAAACCACATTCTCCAACACGAGTGTTCAATCTGATGATGGCCTTTTCGAGATGGACTCCACAATATTTTGGTCCCCTAAAAACAGGAATGTCTCTGTGATGTCCGAGGCTTCGCTCTTATTGCCAGAGGCTGAATCTGCAGCTCATTGCAGCAGTACAACGTTCTCAGATATTCAATTTTCATTTAAACACACTGTATCGGACTGGGAAAAGGTGTGTAGACTATCTTTATTGCCTCTGAAAAACCAGAAAAAAACTGGCCCTCAAAACTTTCAAATACAAGCTGAGGAGTACCTTAAGAAATTCTGTTCAAAAGAAAGTCTGTTCTGATTATTTAATGGGAAGAATGATGCACTTTATTTTCTACAATAAAATATTTGTTTTACAGTTTCTACACTATGAAACCATAATTGTTCCATGATAACTGTTTAAGATATTTCAAATGACAAATGTCATTAGTTTTTCTTGTGTAGCGTTTGCTTCTTAGGGATGTGGTTTAATAACTCTTTGTTCTGCCGGTCTCAGTAGTGCAATTGAGCTTACTGTGGTTGTTTAGTTAGATATTTTTAAATGCTCAATGCCTTTCCACCAATGTTACCAAGGTTTGCATTAATAACTACCCAGGGGTATAGCTATATAACAGAGCCAGCTAAGCAACTATAGTGTAGTATATGCAACCCATGTAATAAATGTTATGGGGACCTGATGTGATGCCCTCATAGTGGATGCACTAGGGGCCAGTGAAGTGTTATCCATTGTCTTGAAAATAATTGCATTCAATGAGCCTTTGCTGAATTCAGTGTGGTAGTTATCCCAAATGGATGGCCACAAGCTAAATGCCAAAGGTGTTTCTAATCTCAAATCTACCATGGGCTCTGTGACATTATATTAATATTTGGAAGAACACCAAATTATGGGTCAATGCTGCAGGGCTTTTACTGTACATGCAGTACAGTATATTTATATAGTTTTTTTTAAGGTGAATCATTTTTTTTTTTTTTTTGTTATGGAAGATTTTCCTAGGATTTAAAAGTTATGGTAAAATGGTTTGATACCAGAGGCCTTTGAAATTGCTCCTAAGGGCTGCCTCTCACGAAATGGCAACTCCCAGTAAAAAGTAAGAGTAGCCAGAGGGTCTGTCAAGTCCCTCTGAGCTCCCCTTGCAGGTTGATTACAGGTTATGCAATAAACCATGCAGATAAATGGAGCCCAACTTCCTAATCACTGTTATTAGTAAAATGTAAAAATAGTGTTTAAAAAAAAAAAAAAAAAAACATATAGCAACATTTAAAAACTGCTCCAGTGATGTCATCATGACATCATAATAGGAACCATCTAGTTCCAAGAAATGTTATAAAAACTGTCCAAAAAAAATGTTTGTTTTGGGTAAGTCTTAAAATTGGCGCTGCATCTTCCCAAGAACTTCTTTAAATACCAGCATTTGAAATACCCTGGAGTGTGTAGTAAAAAGTAAGAGTACTCAGAGACCCTCCTGAGACCTCTGAGCTCCCCCTGCAAGTTATTGGTAAAAATATTGAAATAGCCCTCCAACAACCCATCAGTTCCATGCAGGAGTGGTATCACTGTACGCAGGAGATGTTGCTGAACACATATTGGGGTGTTGTTAGGCAGCGATATATACCAGGAGATGTACATTCATCCCTGAATTACAATGTGTTTGAACAAAAACCACAAAAATACTACCACAAAGTTTTTTAAGGAAGGCTGATAGTAGAATTAATGCATGGAGAGAGTTAAAATACTAGCATTTGAAATATCCTGGTGTGTCTAATTTTCTAAAATATATGGTTTGATGGGGTAAGTTGAACTTCAAAGATGTCCCAAATAGGACATGAACGCAGTATGACCAGAGTAAAAAAATAGTTTTGACGCGTGTGATGGTGTGTTTAAGCGTTTCCCAGAAGAAAGGGTTAACTTCTCGCAGGAGTCTAAGCCCAGTACTACAATCTAGTTGATTGATATCTGCTGCTGTAGCAGTTACTGGGACTTTGATACACACCTTCACTTGATGTGTGAGTGAATGTGGACCCACGTATTTCAAACCAAAATTAAGAGCTTTGTCCTTCGTTTTCATCTGATTGATAGAGGGTCTGGTAATTGAACTTCTGTTGATGATAATTGTATGGGTTGGTTATATTCCTACTTGGGTGAACTGCTTTTAAACTAATATATTGCATGCCATTTCCTTTTCCTTATCTTTTTAGATAGAAACACTGTGATCATACTTATTCAAATGAATGTAACATTGAATCAGTTCTGCTTTTTTACTCTAAATTGAGATTTTGGGGGTACCACATTACCATTTATTTGCTGTTTATTTGGAAAGCTTTGTATAGCCTTTGCTTAAATGGGGCTTCAAATAATTAAGGTCTGAGTGGCTTACAAACACCTACTTAAGTACTTTAACAGCTTATATAAATATATCTTGGGGGTAGAGAGCATTTAAGTGTGGTAGAGCTACACATTGGGTTTGCTTTCCAACATGTGGGGAAAAATTGCTTGTGTCAATATCTATCATGGGCTGGCTAGGGTATGGAAGGTGTCATGTTTATTTAAGTTGTCTACAAGGTTCTAAAGAATCTTTTTTATATTTTATATTCTGCTAACATCTGTATATAAAGAACACTTTAAAATGGATAATAAGGCAACCAAAATTACTCAAATCGGGTTAGACAGCTGACATCTGCTTGTGATTTCGGACAATCATTTTGACTTAGGGCTAAATTATTGATTAATAAACACTGCAGCCCTGCTTTCTTCATAATACTATGTGTAATCGGGTGTGCAATCAGTCACCCCGCCATATATGCAGACTCGGGGTGTTCAGGCTGACATCACAGGAAGAAAATGTGAGGTCAGAAGTCCACTAAATTAAATGCCTTTCCATGTTGAATTTGCTTGACACGGTTGCTGTTACATTCCATCAGAGTGGAGTCAGCATGCAGTCTTCTACTGATGGGGGAGAAAATACCGTCTTCTTTCAAGTGCTGTAATCCTTTAAGCAAACAGGGCCTTGGGCCTGGTTGAAGTGCACCACTGGCACCAGCCTATGGCTGTCACTGTCGTAGGGAATGTATACATTTCTAAGAGGACGTTTGTTTGTATGTTTGTGAGAGAGGGTATATGAATATGCTTGAGACTGCCCATTGACCCACCATCATCACAATTGAACATTTGTAGAGGATTTGCCCCCAACCCCATGGACCTAGTGATTGGCAGACAAAACACTTAATGCTTGCAGTCCAGGCCAAAGAGAAGGCATAAAACGATCCAGTAGACCGTCTGACTAAAGTCATGGTTACACTAAATAGATAACTGTTAGGAGCTGCAAGTAAAACATTCTGCCAGCAGCCACAAACCTTTTTAAAAAGTTAACATTAGAGAGCTCAGAACTTCCAATGTTAAATGTAATGAAAGATAATATGCATGATACATTTTAATACACATACACAAACATATGTGATATAATATTTTTAAGGCGTATGGTTGAAAAAAAGTTTAATACGGTATATTCTCAGACATCTGATTCCTCAAATCAACAATTTAACTCATTAGAATATAGCCATGTTTGCCACAAGATGGCAGCATTTATGTTGTAAGCCAAATAGCCATGTTAGCATTTTAAATTATCTTAGTTGTGCTATAAGTCATCCATTTAGATGAACTGATAATACATGATGACAAGTATCTTTATACCAACATTCTCTTGTTTACTAAAAGCATTGGCAGTATTTTGAATATAGAAAATTGACAGTATTCCACAATGTGGATATATGTTCTACCTGGTCTAAATTATATAAAAGCCACAGCATGCAATGGGTTGGTGGACTGGGAGCAGACACAGACTGGCCATCTGGCGCACTGGGCAAATGCCTGGTGGGCGGCTGGCCGACATCACCCCATACTCACGGTAACTCATCCGATCTGATGCCCTAGATATGCCTGGCCGCATGCTACGCAAGCAGAAGAAGTGGCGTGCGACCATGCATATCCTGCCAGCACAGCCTGACCATTGCCTGTCTGGCTGTGATTGGGAGATAGGTGAAAATCTATCTCATGCGCTCCTTTGCTTTTTTTGTGTGTTTTACTTGCAATTCAACAAATGGCCACTGGAACTTAAGGCAGTATAAGCAAGCAGATGCAGGGCACTTAACAGGATGGATGCAAGGTGTTTGGTGGTTCCTCAGATGAAACCCAAGTGGTGCTGCTGTCAATCTCTCTCATTATGTCTTTCTCTTTATCTCTCCGTTTTCTTACTATTTCTCCCCATTCTCACTTTCTATCTGTCCCATTTCTCCCCATCTTGTACCTTTCTTAATTCCGGTGGTGGGAGAGCGAGGCAGACCTCTGTGTCACTACTCCATCGCTGAGCACTTGAGCTGTGCGCTTCAGAAGGGATCAGTGAAACAGAGGTCTGTTTTAAAAAAATTAACGGGTCAGTCAGCAACCTGCCTCAACAAAGGCCTTGGTGATTCACCATCGCTGCCCTCCAAATGGTTAATATAAGCCAAACCCATTGTTTTTATTGGTGAGTTGTTGTGAAAATCAACTTTGAATGTTTTGTAGATTACATTGTTCTGCACTGTATAAATGCAAGTCCCTGCAGGTTTACTTTATAAACCAGTCCTTCTAATGGAATTCCCCTTAACTAAGTCTCAGCTATTGCTGGGTCTTTGGAAAAGAGCTAACATAACGTTGATGTTTCAGGACCTCCAGAGAAGCAGGGCTCCAGCCCGCTAGGAAAGAGGAGCAGCAACAGTGATGGATCAAAGGCCAACAGCCCCAATAGGGTCCTTCAAGTGCTTGGTTTCAGAAGGAGGCTAGCACACAGGCCTTATTTTATGAGATTATAAGTGGTGATTAATCAAGAGATGAATTTGGTTCTTCAAACATGTGGGTAGGCCTGCTTGAAAACAGCTTTAAGGTCACCCCTAATGGATGTGTACATCTAAATATATGCAATTAAATCACTAAACCGTAAGAATATCACTAATGAATCAGGACTTATGGTTATCAATCAGCTTGAACAGTAAGAACTTAACACTGAAATGTAAATTAGATATTTAGTTGATAGATAGCTGAGGTAAGATAAAGAGTAGAGGTTTGCAGAAATTTCTGGGAAATCATCTGACTTTTCTATTGCAGAGGAAGTGGAGTTTGCTACATGCAATAAATGTGAGCTTAAGACATGATAGCTGGTTTGAAATATAAAACCAAGATAGAAATACCAATAGAGATTCAGAGGTCATAGGTATTAGTTACTCATATAGCACCTTGTGTTTTTAAACACGTGGATGCATAGAACAAAATAAATGTGTGTGTTTTACAGCTTCGTAGCTTTCCGTAATCGGGACTGGTCTAGTCTGAACGATGGGTACTTCCAAGGGAGTGTGTTTGGGAGAGTACATGGTTAGCCAAAAGATGATGGCATGACTAGATACTCAAGAGCCACAAAAACCCTGGTTCTCTGCCTTATCATTTCCCATCTTGACTATTGCTACACTCTTCTGGCTGGCATTACTTTATCTTGACTCTCTCATCTGCAGTCTATCCAAAACTGCTTCCCTCACTTTGTGAAACCATCCACTGGCTCCCTATTACCTTAAGAAAATACATTTAAAATCTTTATACTAACATATAAGGCCCTCAATAATAATGCTCCTCCATACATTGCTGTCCCCTAACAAAATACTCTCCTACTCAATCTTTCCATTCTTCCTTTTCTTGTCTACAAGACTTCACTCGTGCTGCCCCATACCTAGTAACATAGTAACATAGTAACATAGTTCATAAGGTTGAAAAAAGACCAAAGTCCATCAAGTTCAACCTATATACATATTGTGTCCCTACCGTGTTGATCCAGAGGAAGGCAAAAAACCCTTATGAAGCAGATGCCAATTGCCCCATACCAGGGGGAAAATTCCTTCCCGACTCCAAATATGGCAATCAGAATAAATCCCTGGATCAACGTTCTGTCCCTATTAATCTACTATCCATAACTTGTGATATTATTATACCTCTGGAACCTACTTCCATCGAATCTTCAGCTTTCACCCTCCCTCCCAACCAGGGGCAGAACTAGAAACCACAGGGCCCTGTGAGAAAATTAGCCCAGTTCTCCCCAACTTCAACAGCTGGTCTGTGCCATCATTGGCCCCAAACAGCTTGTCTGTGCACTCTATGCCCCTTGCCCCCCCTCCAACATACACTCTGGCACACATATGTAAACACACACATACTAACACACACAATTACACATTCATTCTAACACACATCCATGCTCACACACACACACACACTTGCACATCCACGCTCACACCCACATGATTACACATCCATGTTAACACACACAATTACACATCCATGCTCACACACACACACATACATACTCACACACACATCCATCCTCGCTCACACACACCTTCATGCTTACATACATACATATATACAAACACATATACATATATACTAACTCCCTCCCACCCCCACTTACCTCTCACCGCTCTTGCAGCTTTCTTTCTGGCTGTGCAAGCAGCCTTGGTTTCACCGCAGGTACGTGACACCAATACGTTCCTGTCTTCTCGTGCTGGTTCAAAATAGTTTAGAAAGGGTGCGGTCCAGGTCAAAAGGGCCCTTTCTAAACAATTTTGAACAGGAACAAGAGGTCATAGTAGTTTTGAGCACTGGCCCTGTAGTCACCAGTGCAACCCCCACACTGCCTCTCACCTTTCTCTGTTCCTTATGTTTGCCCTCTCTCCATTCCCTCTTGATTGTAAGCTTGCGAGCAAGGCCCTCTTCACCTAATGTATCGGTTTGCCTTAGTCTGTAAATTCTAGCCTTGTCATATATGTATTGTAAGAAGTGCTGCGTAAACTGTTGGTGCTATATAAATAAAAGTTAATAATAAAAACACTTAGCTCAGTGGAGGCAGGGCTAGTACTAACAAAGGTAGACCTAGCCCCAGACAGCATTAAATAGGTGAGAAGTAGGAGGGAAACAGGACAGGGAATTGGTCTTGCTACATGCCACTTTCCTGCATTGAGAAAGACGAGAGTAACTCAGGAAACGGAAATAGCAGCACTTGATCTGGAGATTCTGTGCAGGGTCAGACTCTCGATGACTAGACGACCCTGATACTTTAAGGATACAGGCAGCTACATATTTTTTATACTCACACAGTGAGCGGCTGCTCATATGCACCCAATAGGCGCATACTAAATGACCCAATCTGCCTCTGGAGCGGCACTATCAATGTCCTACCAGCCTACTGGGCATCACCAGCCTACTGGGCATCTGCTAGGTATTCCAGGTGGCCAGTCTAGGTCTGATTCCAAGTGTTTGTAAAGGCAGTGTGTATGGGAAGTCGTGTGTAAGGGCAGTGAATGTGTATTTGTGTGTTAAGGCAGTGTGTGTGTGAGGTCAGTGTATATGGGCTGGTGTGTGTAAGGGCGGTGTCAATAAAATAACCTCTGTGAAATAAAACAGCTGAGGGGGCATAATTTTCCATTCTTGTACTGGGTGCAAAAGGAGCTAGCTACGGCTATGCTCACAACAACCAGGCAGCGTGTAAGCCTAGGTCTCTGCGCTTATTTGTAAACTATAAAGAAAACCTTTCAAGAGTTTTCCTCTCATTCTCAGGTCTGAAGCAATACCTGAGAAAGAGAAGAAAGCTTTTAAAAGCTTGTCTTTTAAGTATTTTGTCAATCCAATAAAAAAGGTATCATTGCATTCTGCAATACTCTTTTGCCATCATTGTGTCATCTTATTTATATTTACTTATTTAGTTTTTTTCAGTGGCATGATTTAGTGGTGGAACTTTTTAGTGCCCCTCCAGTTTTGACTGTGGTATCTTATGTGCCCCTCCCCCCATATATTGTTTCTAGAGTCGCCACTGCTTTCACATGTTACTCACCAGCATATTTAAAGTGTTACCTTGGAATTTTTTATGGGATGTGCAACTAAGTACCGTATTTGCTCGATTATAAGACGAGGTTTTTTTCAGAGCAAATGCTCTGAAAAATACCCCTCGTCTTATAATCGGGGTCGTCTTCTAATCAGACCTCAAATAGAGGTCTGATTAGGAGACTAAGATCCAGATCCCCCGCACCGCTGCAGGGGACCTGGATCCTCCTGTCGTCTCCCCCCCCCCCACACACACACACACTTACCGGTGCTTCCGGAGGTGAAGTTGGCAGCGGGGGTTTGTATGCGTCCGTCGCAAATACCTTCCCCGACTGTCAGAGATCAGAGTTCAAGAGTTCCTGATCTCTGAGAGCCGGGGAAGGTATTTGCGACGGACGCATACAAACCCCCGCTGCCAACTCCACCTCCTTCCGGCTGCCGCGGAATGAGACGTCAACCCGCTGCCCCGGCAATACAGCAGGAAATTGGAAGCACCGGTAAGTAAGTGTGTGTGTGTGTGTGTGTGTGTGTGTGTGTGTCATTTCTGGAATGCCTTACACCCCTATATGCCACTCTGGCACTTAGGGGGTTAAAAAGCATATTATGGGGCAGAGTGGCATATAGGGAGGTATAAGGCATTTCAGGAGGCAGAGTGGCGTTAAGGGGGCATTTAATAGTGCACTCTGCCTCCTGAAATGCCTTATACCTCCCTATATGCCACTCTGCCCCATAATATGCCTTTTAACCCCCTAAATGCCAGAGTGGCATATAGGGGTATAAGGCATTTCTGGAGGCAGAGTGCTCTATATAATGCCTTTTAACTCCCTTAATGCCACTCTGCCTCCTGGAATGCCTTATACCTCCCTATATGCCACTCTGCCCCATAATATGCATTTTAACCCCCTAAATGCCAGAATGGGATATAGGGGTATAAGGCATTTCTGGAGGCAGAGTGGCACATAGGGGGTCAAAAGGCATACCATGGGGCACAGTGGCATATAGAGGGTTAAAAGGCATATCATGGGCCACAGTGCCATATTGGTGTGGCAAGCCTGGGGGCAGATGTGCGTAACTGGGGGACAGGTTGGAAAATACAAGAAATAAAAACAAAAAAAATATATTTTTCTCAATCATAGCTTTTATTAAAAAAAATAGTTTACATGAATTAACATTTACTGGTAAAACTTTTTTCCTTTAGGGTCGTCTTATATTCAGGCTTTTTCTTTTTTTCCTAAGTTAATATTCAGATTTTGGGGGGTCGTCTTATAATCAGGGTCGTCTTATAATCGAGCAAATACGGTAAGTAATGTGTTATACTTCCCTTTACAGCACACGTAAATACATATACCATTTATAAACCATTTTACAGGAGAAACCTCTGTTATTAAATAATTCTTTATTCTGGGCTAGTCTGCCCACTTTTTCTTCTATGAAGATTTAGATCTTAATCAGTTGGTCTTGTCTTAGATTCAAGATAGCTTTACGTCTATCCCACGCATGTTTAAATTACCTAATTTTAATAGCCTCTACCACGTCTGCCAGGAGGATGTTCCGACACCCTCTCATGATCTGAAAAAAAATCATAGTTTATCTGTTACAGGTTATTGTTTGTATGCTATGACTTTAGTTTCATCATACATCACTTCAGGATATGTTTCATCAACAACAAAAAAAAAAATATTATTAGATCCATAGTTTGTTCAGCAGACATTGGGTTCTGTTATCTATTTAGTTGTTAATCTTCCTTTCTGTTGCTAAATGGATTTAGGAAGCAAACAGGGTAATCAATACTCCAGTCTCCAGAAGCCCCAATTACAGGATACCTGAGATAAGTATCTGTTTTGTTCTGAAGAAATGGTGTTTTGGAAATTCAGTTCTGAAATGTCTCCCTTATCTTGGATTTGTTTAAAATTCCTAGTTACTGATGCAGAACGCAAACATTGGAATACCCTCACCTGGAGCCACAGAAGATCACATGCAATTATCCTCATTGTGCTACAGATAAAAGGGACTCCTTGAGAGTGGATGAGGGTTGTATCCACTCACAACCAGAAAAGAGGGATTTGCAACTAGGTTCAAAACTGACGTTATAATTAAAAATGCATCTATATGACATTGAAAGCTTTGAAATAAAAGGTAGGATGCCGGTGGGTTTATACTTCCTCTTGGAAGGACAGTTCCTCTTTGGGACCCAAATTCCCACTTTATTATTATTATTATTATTATTATCATCATTATTATTATTATGTTAAAGGTCCCAGATTGCAGAGTGCAGCACTACTGTTTATGTTATACATAAAAATGAGATGTTTAAGCAGAGACAGGCTTTATGGAGGATCCTGCCCGCTAGCTGAGATGCTAGAAGCAATTTAGATTTTTTATTTGTATTTTTAATGTGTTGTCAAGCATAAAAAGTTCAACTTTCCAAAGCGCACATGTCTACTCTATGTATAGATAGGTAGCACTGCAACGATCTCTGTCTCATATTTTAGAGCACAGTCAGCTAAGCAATATACCGAGCATCCTACCACATTCAATAGAGTCTTTGTGCTTAGCTGTCTACTAATCCTAGGTTTGCAGCTGTGCTTCTCCCTGTCCTGTGTCGGATTTGTACTTAAGATGCTAGTATTTTCATGCAAATGGTATATGGAGATTAGATCCCTGTGAGTTGCAAATGCCAAAATTATTTCCTATGTGGCTTACATCCTGCATTCATACAAGGAGACATTGTCATGTGTGGTATTCCCGTATTTGTGTGACAAGAAAATATATTTATGTGCATATTTGTTTTACTTAATGTTTTTTTTTTTATAAAAAAAAATATTTTCTGGTTAAGATACTCTCTCAGTCCCTCTTTCCTTCTCTGGTGTACTCATTTTCCAGGATCTCAGAATGTTTGTTGGGCATAAGTGTTCTATAGCCCAAAACATCACAATAATGTGTCCAGAAACAGCAAAGAAAAATACATTGTGTAAATAAAATGCATAATTGATTTTTTCCAAAATTCTTCCAAAATAAACATTCTCAATTAAAGTGTCTCTCTTTTGTCATTTGAAATGTTAGGAAGTATGTCTGTGTAGTCAAGTTAATGTATCAAGCAATTCAGCCTTAAATGTATGGATGATTACCTCCAGCCTCAAGGGACAGACACACAGGCCAGAAATTATGACCAGTTTTAATTTTATATTTATCCAGTCTAATTGACACACAATGGCTATGGTTAACCTCATTAACATCCCTGAGTAGTTAGTTGATGGTCAGCTGTATGTTAGATTTATATAATTATAGAAGGGAATCAGTTATTTAATCACAATAATGTGATCAAGGTCTTTGGTGTGGTCATTTGGTTCAATTCTGTGAGTTTGTAGAGCCCTTGTGCTGTCAAGAAGCAATTAACATGTGATGGCCAACATTTTTATGGATCCTGGAGAATATGGCTGGCATGGTAACCAGTAGTAAGGCAGTAGATCCATGGCGTGGCAGGCCGTGGAGCCTTTTACAAGGATCTGATTGCCCCAGATCTCATTACTCTCTAGTGCCACTAGCTATAAATGAGCCAGTGAGGGTGATATACGTCTTTTTTTTTTTTTTGTAACGGTGCAGTTGTCAATAGAGGTCTATGCAGGCCCCTTTGGTACCACTTCCATGGAGACCAAAGCAGAGTGCCCTGATATGCTGTAATATTCCTGCACCCAACTGGAAAAGACTCAGCGGCTCAAATGATTGTGGGGCGCCTGGATGGGGATTCTACCTTGGGTCGGGGATTCTACCAGTGGGGGTAACCCTTGGCTGGAATCCACTCTTTGAAAAATAAAGACTAAATTGTTCAACATTAGCAAAGGTGCCTCTATTCATTTTCCTAATATAATCAGAGCTCTTTTCTGATAAGAAATAAACTTTACCACGAATAATAGATTACTGAAACCACTACAAAGAAATGTTGCAGCAGTTGTTTTGTTTATTTTTTTTTTTGCTGATTCTCTTGGGTCCGAAAGACAGTATTTAAAGTAAGAGCGACATCATTTTTTTAAACAACTACTTCATTTATTGAAATCTAATAGCCCCCCATCCTCCCTTTACCCTGCAGACTGCTTTTATATAAAAAAAAAAAAAACTCAGCAGGGAGCCAAAGTCCTGCCTCATTTAACTTGATGGCCTGTTTGCCTGCTTAGCAACCTAACATACCATGGAGGAGGTATGTGCATAGCTGGTTTTTATAACCAAGTAACTGTTTACCATCAGTGAGTTTATACATGAGGTGAGAGAGTGGAATAATTCATAAAATACGTAACATAAGGAACCTCACAGAGGCTAAGCTGAACTTTTAAAAACTTTAAAAAAAATCGAGTTAAAGGGGCTGTATTGGATTGGACACATTGTCTTAGAGAAACACCAACTTTATAGATCTTTAGATGGATACAAATGAATATCTAAATGACAGAGTCCTTTAGGACAGTTATTGATTTATAAAGCACCATCGTACTCTGCACTGCAGTCCTGTCCAATGGCGATAGGAGATAACTAGTGTTATCACCATTGGACAGGACTGCAGTTATCATATAACAATGCACAGAAACAAAAGGTTAGGAGAGACCTGCTTAAAGGAACATGCAATCTGGAAGGAGGTGGACATATATTAACCCCTTAATGACAAAATGCATTGTTTTCAATGGGTTTAGGGACCACCCATTGTCCTTAAGGGGTTAAACTAGAGTGAAAGTGCAAAGAAGATATGATAGGAAACACCAAACACTTGTACTGTGCTACTGAAGGCCCTATATAAACCAATAAATAATATTAATAACAGGCAAATTCTTCTTCCCTGAAGAATTTAACCTCTTGTGGATTTTTTTGCCATTCTTAGCATAACTTTGTTCAACCATCATTCTCTTTTTCCATGTTAAGTGCTCCCACACAAATGATATATTGTTTTTTTCCACCAACAGATAGGGCTTTCTCCTTCTACCACCTTTTTTACAGTCTGTCATTTATTATGAATAATATGTCAAGAAACAGTAAAAATTGAAAACAAAATTGCAATTGTAATTACGATTTCTTCTACAAATTAGGTCCCACTGATCATGTTCAACAACATCCCCTGAGTAGAATAATACCCCATGCTCCTTTACACACTACACTATTTTTTCCCATTTTTGATGTTGGGATTGGGGGCAAGAAAGGGTTAGGTTTTTTAATGTTTATTTCTAGTGGGAGGACATGAGATGTTTGCAAACTTCATCAGAGGTTTCAGGAGGGTGCTAGTTCCTGCTGACAGGAAAAAATAAAAAACCATCGGGTGCACTATTATGTCTTAGGCCATCCTAGGTTTTATATGAGGTAATAGTATGTCCTAAGGTCATGAACCGAATTAAGGACTAAAGGCTAGTTTGATAAGCAGGGGTAGGTCCACTTGAATTATTGTTGTTACATATCAATCTGACATCTAATTTTTTTTTTTGCTCAATTAAGTAATTCAAGAGTGTAAGTTTGCGAGCAGGGCCCTCTTTACCTAATGTATCGGTTTGTCTTAGTCTGCAATTCAGATTTTTGATAATGATAATAATTATAATACAAAGATTGACATTTTTATCTAGAAATCAGCAGCTGAGCTCTTACGTCAATGGGATGGTAATTACCAATGTCGTAACCTCTCCAGGCAAATAACGAGTGGAAAAATTAGGGAATTACCAATGAATATCTTTTTTGTATGTCTGTGTTTAAATAAAAATTAAAAGTTAGTTCAATTTGTTGTTGGATTTTGGCTAACAAAGGGTAGCAAAATGAAAATGCTACCGTTTTAATAGACTTGTTAATGTACTTGGTAGGTATTTCATCTTGTGAACTGAAATGTATTATTTATATCTTTTATTTAAAGAACTAGAATCGACAGACAAAAACAAATTCAGGTAAAGAGGGCCCTGCTTGAGGGAAATGTGCAAGGGTGAGGGAAATTCTCCCCAGGCTATCTGGGATTGAATGATCCTGAACCAAAAGGGGATGCCATTTATTCATGCAAATAACTGGTGCTACACAGCCTGAGGCTCATCCACAATGCCATGGGAAACTGAGCTGTCAATCATGAGAATAATAGAATGAAGTCCATTCTGAATTCCAAAAGGTTCATTGGCAGCCAAGTCTTCAAGTTTGATTATAGTTAAAAAAAAAAAAAAATAAAAAAAAAAAAATTGTTTGGTTGTAAATTGTAAAAAAGTGTCTGAACAGTATCACTAATTAATGGATTTTGTTAATTTGTTAATTCAATTTAATCTTATTTCTAGTGTATGTAAAAATATGTTTTAATAAATGTAAGTGATATAATTGTTTTTTTATTTTATGAAACTTGCATAGCCTCGATCATTCCAGTAAGGGGCCATATAGGTCAGTTAAGTCCCTAAACTTCTTAATCTTATTTATGTATTAGTGCCGCCCATGTTAAGGTTTCGTTCCTATTTTTGAAACTTTCCCAAAATCTTTATCTCAAGGGGTTTGGAATAATCTCTGATGTTAATGACAAGACTGCATGAACATCATTTCTTTGTGTATGCTACTGTTTAAATATAATTTAGCCTTTCCATGTTCTCCCTTTTCTGTGAATATTTTCTAATTTTGCACTTACATATTATATTCATGGTTTTAAAATATCCAGAGAGGGGTGGCACCTTCTGGCCCAGTGCCCTGCTGCTCAATGGGCAAGTTTTGGGGGAAGTTTTGATCCGCCTAATTTACACCATGGAGGCTGTGCTAATTTAATATCTCATGTCCATACCTGGGAACTCTCCGGGTTTGACCCGGAGATTGCCGGATGAGCACTGCTTCTCCGGTTCTCCAGGTCAAGACCCGAATCCTCCTTTAAATGGGGGTTTTTCCCGCTGCCATCAGTGGGAATGACCCCGGCGTCAGTGGGAGCGCCCCGACATCTGCGGGACCACCCACCTACATCAGCAGGACCAACGTCAGTGTGCAGTCCAGGCCACGTCCCGCAAGGGAAGGCTCCGGGTAGCCGGAGCCCAGAAGTTCCCAGGTATGCTCATGTCTCTTTGTCTTTTAAAACAAGAAAGAAGCTGACTGCAGAGGGGCAACAGGGAGCACTGCCCTAGGTCAGGCTTAGGGCAGCTATGAAGGTAAATACATCTCTGTTCATGCTTAAAGGCACTTACACATTCAAACTATCATACACTTACATATACACATTCATGCTAACACACAAACACACATAGAAATTCATGCTCACACACACATAATCATACTAACACGCAATCCCTCTCACGCACACACTTACACATACATGCTAACACACACACATACACTAAAAAACATATATACATAAATACATACTCACTACCTTACCCTCTCACATATTCCAGAAGTCCCCTTCTAATATTCATTCATATAGGTGCAGGGAAAAATAGCACTGTATTTTGTTTATTTACTTTGTACATATATAACCCAAAACCTTTGTACCTAACAAGGAGTTAGGTTATCTACACAAACACCTCTTGATAGAAGAAACATACTTGCTTTATGGTAGGATCTACTCCACCCATAAACAGCTTTATCACTCTTTCAAAATAGTTAAAACTGAGGCGTTAGCTTGAAATAGACATACTTATACAGGTTATGTACTACTCAGATACAGTGACACAGCACTTAGCATCTGAAATTGTAAATCCTCTGTGTCTACTTTACCAAACGTTTAACAATATTCCTTGTTTGTAAGGGAAAGTTTATGTGAGATAGAAACACCCAGATTTCACGCAATTATAGAAATAAGTAAAAGCAGCTATACTCAGGGGCGTACCTAGAGTATTTGGCACCTGGGACGGATCCCGTATGGGGCACCCCCCCACACACTTTAAAACTGCATAGCTCCTATCGTTATATACTGGCGCAGACAGGTGGTACAGCATTACTGTTATCATTATATACTGAGGCAGACATTGACGGTGGCACATCATAATACCTATAACAGGGGCGTCCAACCTGCGGCCCTCCAGCTGCTGCAGGACTACATCTCCCACAATGCTCTTTCAGCTAAGGGGCTGGCTGAGGAGTATGGGAGATGTAGTCCTGCAGCAGCTGGAGGGCCGCAGGTTGGACGCCCCTGACCTATAACTATATACCGTATTTTTCGCTCTATAAGACGCACCTGCTGATAAGACGCACCTAGATTTTAGAGGAGAAAAAAAAGGAAAAAATATTTTGAGCTAAAAAATGGGCTAAAATATTTATTACAATAACTGAATAAGCTATGAACACAGTAAGACACACACAGTAAGACACACACAGACACAGTAAGACACACACAGACACAGTGAGACACACACAGACACAGTGAGACACACACAGACACAGTAAGATACACACAGACACAGTAAGACACACAGACACAGTAAGACACACACAGACACAGTGAGACACACACAGACACAGTGAGACACACACAGACACAGTGAGACACACACAGACACAGTAAGACACACACAGACACAGTGAGACACACACAGACACAGTAAGACACACACACACACACAGTAAGACACACACACACACAGTAAGACACACACACAGTAAGACACACACACACAAACACAGTAAGACACACACACACACAGTAAGACCTCCCTCCCTAACCCCCCTTCTCAGTATCTCCCCTCTAACTCCCTAACCCCCCCTTCTCAGGATCTCCCCTCTAACTCCCTAACCCCCCCTTCTCAGGATCTCCCCTCTAACTCCCTAACCCCCCCTTCTCAGGATCTCCCCCCCCCGCCCCGGTCACTTACCTTAAACTCCTGTGTTGGAAGCGTGAGGCGTTTGTCTCGGGTGCCGGCGCTTCACTGCTGAGCGCCGGCACCCGAGACAAACGCTTCCAACACAGGAGTTGAAGCGCTGAGGCAGGCGGCGGCGGCGGCGGCCGCCGCCAGCAAAGGATTCCTGTATATCTGTCAGGCAGGGGGGCCCGAGAGTTGCCGAGCGGTTGTCTTCAGCAACCGCTCGGCACCCCTTGGGCCCCCCTGACTGGCAGAAATCCAGGACTCCTCTGCTGGCGGCCGCCGCCGCCGCCGCCTGCCTCAGTTGCGACCCCGGATTTATCGGCGTATAACACGCAGGTAGGGTTTAAGCTCCGGATTTTAGTTAAAAAAGTGCGTGTTATACGCCGATAAATACGGTATATCGTTGCCCCCCCCCTCCCTGCCTGCATCTTCGCTCCATAAGACGCGGCTGATTTTTCATCCTACTTTGGGAGGAAAAAAACTGCGTCTTATGGAGCGAAAAATACGGTAACTGTGGTAGACATTGACAGTGGTACAGCATAACACCTACCACTATATACTGAGGCAGACGTTGACGGTGGTACAGCATAACTGTTATCATTATATACTAAGGTAGACATTGACGTGGCATAGCATAACACCTACCACTATATACTGAGGCACTCATTGACGGTAGTACAGCATAACACCTATCACTATATACTGAGGCAGACATTGATGGTGGTACAGCATAACTGTTATCATTATATACTAAGGCAGACATTGACGGGGTACAGCATAACACCTATTACTATATACTGAGGCAGACATTGATGGTGGTACAGCATAACTGTTATCATTATATACTAAGGCAGACATTGACGGGGTACAGCATAACACCTACTACTAAATACTGAGGCAGACATTGACAGTGGTACAGCGTAATCCCTATCACTATACATCGAGCCAGACATTGACAATAGTGCAGCATAACCCCTATCACTATATACTAAGCCAAACATTGATGTGGTGTAGGCCTACCACTTCAGTGTCTAGCTTAGTAACTTTGTAGGGATGCACCAAAATGAAAATTCTGGAACGAAACCGAAAATTCTGCATTTACTTGGCCGAAACCGAAAATTACCCCCCACCATAAAAAAAATCCTACACTTTTAAGTAAGTAACACACCAAAATTGGACAAAAAAATCAATATTAAGATATATATATATATATATATATATATATATATATATATATATGATTGTGAATAGCAATCACACTCCTATCATACCCAGATTCCAGCATGTACTGGTGGCCTGGGCATGATAGGAGTGTGATTGCTGTTACCAATCATATATATATCTATATATATATATATATATATATATATATATATATAGTTATTATTGTTCACTTGTGAACTCAGCACCGGAGGCATAGAATCAGACATACAAATCCCGTATTTGCAGATATACAATAATAATGTATGGAAACATAGCACTGCAGGTATAGATCAACTGGAAATCACATACAAACTCAACAATAAAGGTATAGATAAAACCCCCTAAATTACAGGCATAGATGACTTTGCACAACCCAAAGTCAGCCCTGGCGTCCACACTGCCCACATAGAACCTGACCAGCACCCAAATTACACACAAAGGACATGCCATCTTTGTCCCCAAACAGCCCAGCATGAGACAACTTTTTCCTCCAATAGCCCAGCGTACGATATCTTTGTCCCATAAACACCCTGCCTGTGTCATCTTGGTCCCCAAGGCTTAAACACCCTGCTTGTGCCATCTTTGATACACACAAACACTTTTACAGTCATTAATTCACACTTTCATTCACACTCTCTCACTATCTACCTTTCCCCCTTTTCTACCCCCTTCTCACTATCTACCCCTCTCCCTCACTTCTCAATATCTACCCCCTCTCCCTCCCTTCTCACTATCTACCCCCTTCTCACTATCTACCCGCTCTCCCTCCCATCTCACTATCTACCCCCTCTCCCTCCCATCTCACTATCTACCCCCTCTCCCCCTCTCACTATCTACCCCTTCTCACTATCTACCCCCTCTCCCTCCTATCTCACTATCTACCCCCTCTCCCTCCCTTCTCACTATCTACCCCCCTTTCACTATGTACCCCCCTCTCCCTCGCTTCTCACTATCTACCCCTCCTCCCAGGTTTTGGACTTACTATCCAGAAATCCTGCGGTGGGAGCGTGACGCCTCCGTCTTCCTGCTCTGCCACGATGCGCACTTCTTCACTGTTGAGCTCCGGAATATGACGTCACCCAAAATTATACAAACATATTACAGTCCAGAGTGAGCCAACTTTGTCCCTAAACAGCCCAGCGTGAGCCATCTTTGTATCCAAACAGCCCGCCCAGTGCCATCTTTGTCTCCAAGGCTCAAACACCCTGCTTGAGCCATCTTTGCCTTTCCCTAAATCGCATCCATGATACACATATCCATCAATGCATTCTCACATATCATTCAAGCAATTCATCCACACATTAATTCATTCTTTCACTCATTCATACAATTCATCCACACATTAATTCTCTCACTTATTCACACAATTCATCCACACATTCATTCATTATCTCACTCATTCACATAATTCATCCACACATTAATTCATTCTCTTACTCATTCACACAATTCATCCACATATTTATTAATTCTCTCTAATTCTCACTCTTTATTTCAATATTATTACTACCCCCTTTTCTTACTTACCCTTTTCACCCATTCTATCTACCCCCTCTTCTCACTATCTACCCTCTCCCTACCCCCCTTTGTAGTTCACTTACTGTGTTGAAGTCCTGTGGTGGGAGCATGAGGACTCTGTCTTGCTGCTCTGCCGCGGTGCATGTGGCTTCACTGCTGAAGCATGAAGCATGGGCACCAGGACAAAGGCCTCGTGCTCCCACCACTGCAGTCAGGGCAGCGCTGAGGCAGGTGGTGGCAGGGAGCAGAGGAAACAGAGGGAGACAGAGGTGCCGAGCGGTTGCTGAAAACTCTTTCATGAGCGACCACTTGGCTCCCCTCTCTCTCCTCCGCCTGGGTGCCGTATGGTTTTTCGATTGGGGGAGGGATTCCTACGGCCCTAGGGGGGGATTTCTTTATTATCGCCCCCCATGATATACTGGGGGGAATCTGTCCCCCTGGTTCCTACGCCCATGCCGACAATTCATTATTAAGGACAAACCCTTGTAAGTTTCTTTTGCATGAAAGGTTCAGATGACCCTGCATTTTGTATAGAAACATCAGTGAGATTTCATGGATATGTTCTCCAAAATTCTAGATATAGTTTGTATTTTAAGAATACATATTGTTCATCCAAACTGCATTTTTGGGAGCACAAGTGATGAATATTCCTGACATATATTGTGCAATTAAAAAAAATACTACCGTATTTGCTCGATTATAAGACGAGGTTTTTTTCAGAGCAAATGCTCTGAAAAATACCCCTCGTCTTATAATCGGGGTCGTCTTCTAATCAGACCTCAAATAGAGGTCTGATTAGGAGACTAAGATCCAGATCCCCCGCACCGCTGCAGGGGACCTGGATCCTCCTGTCGTCGCCCCCCCCCCACACACACACACACTTACCGGTGCTTCCGGAGGTGAAGTTGGCAGCGGGGGTTTGTATGCGTCCGTCGCAAATACCTTCCCCGACTGTCAGAGATCAGAGTTCCAGAGTTCCTGATCTCTGACAGCCGGGGAAGGTATTTGCGACGGACGCATACAAACCCCCGCTGCCAACTCCACCTCCTTCCGGCTGCCGCGGAATGAGACGTCAACCCGCTGCCCCGGCAATACAGCAGGAAATTGGAAGCACCGGTAAGTAAGTAAGTAAGTAAGTAAGTGTGTGTGTGTGTGTGTGTGTGTGTAGGGCATTTCTGGAATGCCTTACACCCCTATATGCCACTCTGGCACTTAGGGGGTTAAAAGGCATATTATGGGGCAGAGTGGCATATAGGGAGGTATAAGGCATTTCAGGAGGCAGAGTGGCGTTAAGGGGGCATTTAATAGTGCACTCTGCCTCCTGAAATGCCTTATACCTCCCTATATGCCACTCTGCCCCATAATATGCCTTTTAACCCCCTAAATGCCAGAGTGGCATATAGGGGTATAAGGCATTTCTGGAGGCAGAGTGCTCTATATAATGCCTTTTAACTCCCTTAATGCCACTCTGCCTCCTGGAATGCCTTATACCTCCCTATATGCCACTCTGCCCCATAATATGCATTTTAACCCCCTAAATGCCAGAATGGGATATAGGGGTATAAGGCATTTCTGGAGGCAGAGTGGCACATAGGGGGTCAAAAGGCATACCATGGGGCACAGTGGCATATAGAGGGTTAAAAGGCATATCATGGGCCACAGTGCCATATTGGTGTGGCAAGCCTGGGGGCAGATGTGCGTAACTGGGGGACAGGTTGGAAAATACAAGAAATAAAAACAAAAAAAAAAATATTTTTCTCAATCATAGCTTTTATTAAAAAAAATAGTTTACATGAATTAACATTTACTGGTAAAACTTTTTTCCTTTAGGGTCGTCTTATATTCAGGCTTTTTCTTTTTTTCCTAAGTTAATATTCAGATTTTGGGGGGTCGTCTTATAATCAGGGTCGTCTTATAATCGAGCAAATACGGTAATTTATGAGAGGCAAATGAGTTGTTGTTTTTTAGGTAGCAAATTGTTTGATTAATTCTATAAATATTCGACACAGCATCGCCATACTACACTACACAGAACTCAAGCTAAAAAACAGAAATTTGTTAGGATGTATGCCGAAAAGGAGACGAAAATAAATCAAATTAAGTTGAAAGGTCAGTAACTCCCTAAACCTTATTCTTTGACATGCATAACAAGCCAAACTTTCAATCCTGACGTCAACCATAGACCTTTGATCTGAAATGCAATTTTACCATAAAATTGCCTTTTGTTTGCTACTGGTCTAAATTATGTGCTTTTTGATGATAACAATCTCACAATGAATGACTGTCTATATTTAGTAAACAAGAAGATACTTTTCTCATATGCTGTACTCCAAATTAATGGAACTTAGTCAGTTTAAAAGGATTTAAAGGGTCATTAACTGATGACTGATGAGAGAAACGTTTTTTTTAATATGGCTTGGAAATTCACAATGGCTGTTTAATCAATTCCAAAATGGTATTTTGTATAGTGTGATTCTAGTGTGAAAGTCAGCAAAAAACAGTTTTATCACCATAGCAACAAATATCAGGCTTGGACTTCACTATTATACACTATTGTGATATAAACACTTTAAAAACTTTGAACCAAAATAACATTTATTTATTTATTTATATACCACCATTATATTCAGCAGTACATAACCACTGCAATCTATACCCAACTTGCAGTGTTTATCGTGGTTTCTACCTCCTTCAGTAACAAGGGATGGCTAGAAAGGGTGTTTTGATTTCGATATTTTTAAGCTAGGACCCAAAGTGTTTTTTGTGTGTTTTACTTGCAATCCCGCACACAGCCACCAGGGGTGTAGTAAAGCCAGAACGGGTTTTTAATACATTTTTCCCATAAATGGGGTTTGGACAGGAGTGGATAGTATTGAGAGGGATGTTTGCCAAATGTGTTATGTGCTGCTTTGCTGGACGTGTCCTCAAAGCCAAATGCAACTCTCCTCTGCATCATGATTCATGTCCTAGCATGCTGAAGCATGTCTTGAAACAGACATAGACCGATAAGTAACCGGAGTAAATCCTTGATCCAGTTTTGGTTCCAACACCAACTTGCATACAAGCTGGGTTTAGCAAGGCTTTTGGCTTTAGCACTTACCAGCTCGCTCATTTATCATTGATATACCGTCCACAAGGGCCACAGACATACCACAGTTTCATGATAATACTTATTGCTGAGCGATGCACGCTATTTTTTATTATTAATAAGAGAACTACTTCATATTTTACACTACAGTTATCTTAAAGGACTGTATTCACCACTCCTCCATTATAATGACTGAGGCAGCATATACTTAAGATAGAAAGTGAAAGAAAAATGTTCTTACAGTTATTTTCTCGTAAACAAATGTAGCTACAATAACATATTTCCAGTTATTGATGTCACATTAATATCTTGTGAAGAACAATGTTTTCTCATCAGGTACTTAATTGGCATTATAGCGTTTATCGTCAATGGTCAAAGGTAACTAACCTATGAAGTTGTGCAACAGATAATTTGTACAAGACAATGAAAAAAGCACAGTATTTTTCTCATTCTCCCGGCCATTACTTCCTGTTACCGTAGCTACATTTTTGTGTTCTGCTTTATATGCTAAAACTCACAGCTGTAGACAAAGGGCTTTCAATGGTATTTCCTAGCACAGATGAATCACCTGTGAACGACACTATATGTCATTTACAGATGTATTATTAGGAAATATATACAAAACATATACAGAAATTTCAGGAAAAAACCCAAAATTAATAGAAAACAATTATAAAAGGTAATGGGTGACTTAATGTAAGAATTGTATTACTTTTATACCTTGCTGGTTGCACAGAAACAAAATAATAAATACAATACAATCATAAAAACAAAGAATTTGATGGAAGATAAGAACCATTCGGCCCATCTAGTCTGCCCTGTTTTTCTGATGTAAATGCTCAGACCTTAATCAGTCCTTGGTCTTATCTTAGATTCAGGATAGCTTTATGCCTTTATCTTTTTAATATTGCTGTCCCTAGATTGCTGTAATCTAGTGGCCACGAGTAAGTGTTAGGTGGGATTTCTTTCAAGACTATATTTTCTTGTCTGAATTTGAATGCTTGGTTGTTTAACAATAATAAAACTCACAACGGAATATGGGAATAAAGGTGGTAGGTGATACTTGGGAATGCTGTCAAATAATGTATGTCCATGTATTGTGATGTAGGATGTATTCAAACTTATCAAGATTTCCCCTGTGGATAAAGACGAGCCTGGCTGAATACATGTTGACGCATGTAGCAAGGGTAAGGCGTAGCGTGCAGCTATGTGTCTCCAGCAGGCAGTCACACGTACGCCATTTACCTTCCACTAGCTTTAAAGTGCAGGGGATGACTAATTCCCACCCCAGCCCTGGACATATCAATAATGTTCAGCTTGATTCTCAGGAAATACCAAGTCACAGGTCCCTAAAACATTCTGCAATTTGCATTGAATGAATGTCTCCGGGACAAAGCTCTGTTGACATTTCTCATTGTTTGTTGTGTTTTCAATTGTACTTGTTAAGCTTGTTAGAGGGTCCCAAGACGTTGTTGGCATATTGACGCAATGAGTTTCTTGTGAAAAGAAGGTCGAAATAATACAGAGAAGGCACAGTTTAGAGGGAAAATTGTAAAAATTACAGCTATAGCAGAAAAAATGAAATGGGTTACCATGCCAATTGCACCAATTTTACCAGTTGGCACCAAAACGCCTTTTCACAAATGAAACGTTTCTGCTGATTGGACTGTGGTGAACCTTGCAGAAATTATATATATTTATTAAGAGGTACAATGTGTATGGCATAAAGTAGACAATATTTCAAAGCTCTATTATTTGTAATACCCAGGGCCTGACAGGTAAGCAATGAGTCTAAGAATCTATTACCACTTTAAGCTTGCTGCATAATATACTGTATGCGTAAAAACATTATTCATTTTCCCTTTGTTCTATGAGTAACTTACTCTATGGCATTATAATTTATAGTGGTAAGTCACCCAAAAATACAAAGACATTAAATACTGTCCCACCCACCCTGGTTCTAGTAAACTAAGCTGAGTGATCTTGTCTTTATACATTTTAGGGTGGATATGATTGATGGTGATTTACAAGTTTGAAGCGTGTTACAGTATATATATGTATATAAAATGTAGACACATTGTCACCAGATTACTAAAAATAAACAATTTTGTACAATTTTGACCTTTAGGCCGAACATGTTCTTTGCTTGGTTTTACTGTTATCTGATGAAACTCAATGTTATTACACTGCCTAAGATCAAGAGTACAAACTTAGATGTTTAATTTATGGGGTTGTGGGATGACACAACTAAAGCTTTTATTGCAAGGTCAGAGAAGATCCTATAAACTGCAATATGAGACAACATCATTTCTGTTTCTTGGTTCAATGATGTCATTTTGGCTCTCCCAAGGATCCACCATTAACAGGATGTCGATCTGGCACCAAGAATCAGATCTTGGTGAAAACAGAAGATGGAGAAGACCATCACCTTCAAGGGCAAGCCTTCTGATACTACTGGAAATGCCAAGGCCACTATTCAGGGTAAGGACGACATTCCTCCTGATCAGGAATGATTGATCTTCGTTGGCAAGCAGCTTGAGGATACTGCGTCAACATGCTTGAGGACAAATAGATAAATACATGTTAATTAAAATGGTCCACAGATGTAAAAGAAAATATGACTTTGACATATTAGAAAGCGACATATATAATTTAAAATTGTAAACATTATTACATGGGCGTATTTAATGTAAAATGGTTTGGTGGCAGCTGCGCTTTAAGCCTCATTTCCAGACATCTAACTACAAAAGAATAACATTCACCGCAAAAGATTAATCACACCCCAAGGACAGTATAGACCAGAAATGCAGCACAGTTTATCTGTTATTGGAGGTAGATCTCATAGTCGCACACAATGAGCCCAGTGACCGCTATATATTCTGTATTGAGCAGTTTTTT
This sequence comes from Spea bombifrons, assembly GCF_027358695.1. Lineage (NCBI taxonomy): Eukaryota > Metazoa > Chordata > Amphibia > Anura > Pelobatidae > Spea > Spea bombifrons. The sequence goes on from NC_071088.1 coordinate 37,224,570, forward strand.
TTTCTACGTACAATAATACATGTGTGTTCACTGAATGTAAAAAATGTCATTGTCCTTAAAAAGGCCCGAAAAGATCTAATTTGTTAACGAAAACACCGTTGAAGCAATTCTTTGTTCACAGCAGAAAACGTAGCGATTCAATTTAAAGCTAGGTTTGGTTTCAGCATAGTTACACTTGTTCAGGGTGCACGATTCAACAGTAAAATGCTTTGCAAACAGTTTCTAGGTCAGCTGCCAGAGACTGCACATTTAAAGTGACTTATCTGTTTGATCTATTGATATGCGCTTCCTCTAACCAAGCTTCTGTTTGCAGGTGTCTTAGGTAGTTCAGAACACACTTATTTTCTCTTTCCTTTTATATGTTCTACTTTAGTCATGTTGCTGGTGAGTTACCTTCCCCAAAGTGTCTAGAGCTTTGCAGGTGTATTCAGAACAAAGCCTTACTTATACGCACCGACTGATTATAATATATCGTCTTGATAACGGGTCGCGCTGTGACCCGCAACTTTTTTTTTTTGTAATCTGGATTAAACTGATCTTTACAGTGAGTCATCCATTCATTCTCTTATGGACTCTGTATATTAAAAAAAAAATAAAAATAAAAAAAAATAAATATATATATATATATATATATATATATATATATATATATATATATATATATATGTAAAATGTACATACTTTATAGACTACAAGCTCCGCTGGATAGATCATCATGTTTAAATTATTATACAGGACTTTTTAAATGTATTACAACTTGCATGTGAAACAAATCTGATCATCTTTAGCTTTATCGAGTCAACAGAGATTAAAAAAGTGCTTAGCTGGTTAATTGCTTCACCATCTGCTACATAGTCCTCCCATTTTAGAACACACACATTCTGCCAAATAAATCACCTGTCCCCGCTCCCACCGAGATACAGTATTCTCCGATTCCCTCCCCTAATCCACATCAGCGTTCCTAATGCCATTGATGGCTTGGCTGGGCATGTTATTTGCATGAGATTGGAACTACATTGTATTTGTACCTTGCACTAGACAGTTTAGTGAAAACATGATTTGCTCCCTGACTGTTTTCCTGTGTGCTGCATATTATTTCATGTTGATTTTGATCAGATCATTTTGTATAGTCATAGTAACATATAAACAGAATCTGATGTCAGATTAGAACCATTTGGCCCATCTAGTCTGCCCATTTATCCTCATGTAAAGACTCAGACCTTAATTGGTACCTGAAATTGGCTTAGATTCAGCATAGTTTTATGAAAATCCTATTAAGTTCTCTATTAACATCTACCACTTCTGTACATTTCATCTAAACTTCTCACCCTCTAGTTTTAGACCATGACATCTTGTCCTAACATTTTTCTTCCTTTGAAATAAACTTCCCTCCTGTGCTGTGAAATCCATTTAAATGTTTCTATCACATCTCCTCTTTCCTTATATAATTTTTTAAAAAAGGACACCCGCAACTGAGGATGACCACATGAGCTATGTTTTCCAGGATGTATAACTGACTTATTGGTTCCCTTCCATGAGTCTATACATCCCGCATACTTTACCTGGGCTGGTCATCAATATGAAAAACGTATATATGTGTCCTGGAAAACATGGCCACCCTACTGCAACCACCAACACTGAAAGTACTGGGACAAGCTCCCAAATCCCGCGTATCTGTCCCAGTTGACAACTATGCTATCTAAGTTATCTCCTGACTATTGTTAGTCGCTAATTGTTGTGTTGTCCTGACTGCTTCTGGTGGGTGAGGAGAAAGGGAGACAGGAATTTGATAGTGCTGCCCATCTAAGCTTCCATGAAGTCAACTTTTCAATTAAATGTCTTAAATTAATTAAACAATTATGCTGTATGACAAATCTCAAAGAGTTTTCACAGATGTACTTATTACTCATGCCCAAAGCATTTTATGTTTTGTAATAAATTAATATATAGTAGCAAGTAGGAGATTTTATTGGCTAAACACAAGGAAGCACATTTGCAAGATACAATATGGATTAAAGTGCATATGGTGGCTGGAGTGTCCCTCTAAAGTCATTTTCCATTTTTCTTTGTTTTTTAGTTTTTGAAGCACAAAAAAATTCAAACCGCTGTATGTTGTATAGAACACTGACTATGCAAATCTCGTCTGGTAGTGAAAGAATGTGTCAGAGGTGGCTTGAGTTTATTTGGAATTAATTTGAATTGCAATGGAGAAACGCCCACCTAATTGCAACTGGTTGAGTATTCACATAAGCCCACTACTAAATAAAAGAGAACAAAACTAGGGGAGAAAGGGGGAGATTTACATTAAAGATAATGATCTATGCTTTAAAGGCATTTAAAGGCAACATTTACAGCAAGGCACCTTTAAAGATATATATATATATATATATATATATATATATATATATATATATATATATATATATATATATATATATATATATATCTGTGTGTGTGTGTGTGTGTGTGTGTGTTCTGTAATGCCTCCTGTGGATTTTTAGAACTTCCCAGCCCAGAAATGCTCTGTTCGTGATCAATATTTTACCTAAGAGGTCAGTCAGTAAGGACAATATTGCAATACCCGGAACATTTAAATCTGAGACGGGGAAAATCCATGCTGACTGGAATTGGAATAATAGCGGATTTAAGCCATACAGTAAAAGAACAAAAAGTTTTTATTGTTGGGGACTTTCTAAAAGGCTATGGAGATGGCACAGGGAAATACTTGCTATTGTTAGGGTTTCCTTTATTGATGTGTTCTAATTAGCTTCTGGGTTTGGTCATTCACTTTAGCCACCCTGTCACACTGATGCCATTGTTTTCAGCTCAGCTATTTATAATTTAAAGGTCCATTCCAGTCATTATATTATTTTATAGCTCAGTGTCACCTTATGTGTTTTTTTTTTGCATGTACATGTATAGAGAGATTCATCAGACACACCATATATTTACCCCCACACACACACGCACACACACATGCTAATTCAGGAAATACACATATTCTTTCCATCACTCGCACACTCACTCAATTACAGCTTACTTTATCTTGTCTGGCACTAGGGTGACCACATCGGCCATGTCTTCCAGGTACCCATCTACGTTTTCCATATTGATGACCAGCACAGGTAAAGTGCTGCCCCGCAGTACGTTGGATGTATAGACTTATGGAAGGGAACCAATTAGTTGGTTATACATCCCCCATACTGCAGGGCAGTACAACAATATTTGGGCAGGTCGACAATATGTAAAAATGATGTGTGCCCTAGAAAGCATGGCTCATGTAGTCACCCAATCTGGCACCTGTCTTCCCTTCTGCTTGCACTTTATGTGGAAGCTACCACTCTACCGCTAGCATACTGCGCCTCCCATAGCAGGTCAACTCAATGTTACGGGTCACGCTGGGCCAGGCTTGCTTGAAGAACTCCAACCAGACCAAGTGGCTATACTCATTGACTTATATACCTGTGGCCCTAGATCTATCCCAGGGAAGCTCTGACTGGTGTTCATTTTATTTATACATCCTCTTTTGCAGACTGAAACCACTTAGCCCTAATTACTGCTACAAGAGAGTTACTACTCCCTCTTTTCACCCCTCCTTTTGTTTCAATTACCCTTTAGATTGTAAGCTCATTCTTGTCTGGATCTTTGTGTAAAAGTACCATAAGGCTAGATGGCAAGCTCACAAGCAGTGTTCTCGTCTCCTGATGTATCTGTATGTATGTTTACATTGTACAGCGCAAGGTACTCTCAATTATGATAACCCTAATAAAAATACACACGTGTAACACAGCAGATGTTAACAAACTCCTGAAAATAGTAATTTATGTATATTTAGTTCTGAACGTAATGGCTGGTTTAATGTAGGTGTACGCCCTATTTCCATATGCTTAAAATTCTCTTTAATACAGCCTCCTTAGATATGATCAGTGGAGCAGCTATTAGTTGCATCTGTATCTGCTACAACCCACCCTACCAACCATTATTAATAACAGTAGGAAAAAACAATAAATACTGCTTGGTACTCAAAAGGGTCAAAAGATATGGTAGCGGTTCTTGCAACATTTTTCCGGACGTTTTTAAAGTTCGTTTTTGTAAAGCTTGTTCCAATAGGCTTTTGTGTCAGAATTAGTTTTTTATTTTATAATTGGTCATTTATCTCTATCAGAACAGACAAAGTATACATCTCCTTTCATCCTGTACCAGTGTGTTCCTACCGCTGCCCTGGTGTTGTTTTCTGCACAGCTAGCTTTTCAGTGATAACCTGGAAGGTGAGCAGGGTGGTCTGTAGCTGCAACATCACATATTTCTCTCTCTTCAGCTCTTTTGTTAGCTCATCCTGACAGAGGCTAAGGGTCTCCATTAGTTCATGAACTAAAGAGAAGACAGGTGACATTAAATCTGAACTGAGCGGATGTGCCTTTTCTTTTAATGGAACACTCCAGCCATCATATGCGCTTTAATGAATATTATAGTTGTGTTGTCCTCCTTGCAAATAAATGGGAGAAGCCACCCCCGACCCCCTATATGCATCTCCCCCTTTGCCATCCGCTCAGCTATTTGTGTGCACATCTCTGTGAATCTCCTTGCACATGACATACTTTCTGCAAATAAGCTCCTTTGGGAAGGAGTCTACTCAGTCCGCCATGTGCACGCAAAGAAAGTGCTCCCATTTATTTCAACCAGTCTGTGGAAAAGTATCGTTGGACCACGGAAGGGAAGGGCAGCTGCTGTTTCTCACACCCAATTGACCAGAGCTTTTTTTTTTGCCATTTTTTACCATATGTTTGTTCAATCACTATTCTACTTTTTCATGTTTAGTGTACCCTAACTATATATCATTCTTCCAAAAACTGAGATGTTTTTCTTCTGCAGGTTAGGTGCCATGGCTAAAAAAAGCAAAACAATTTTATTCCATAAGTGACAAGCCCTGTGGCGTAAGGGCCATAAATGTTACTTTAAGGGTTCTTAAGCACCATCCTAACACAACAGTTCAGGATTTAGGTATTACTCAGGTGTGTCTAAGGTGTTGAAAAATTAAAAAAACATAGACCCTTTAAACACCTTAGACACACCTGAGTAATACCTAAATCCTGAACTGTTAGGTGTGCCTTGAGGAGAGGGTTGAGGAGCACTGCTCTAGGGCAATAAGGCTCAGGAACACCGATTTGCAGCAAATTGTGATTTATTTACTGGTGCACAAAACACAAAATATCCCCAAAACACAAAAATAAAAAAATTGGAGCCCTCTCTGCCCATACTTTGCTGGCCCAGGCTGACCAGCCTAACAACTCACTTGACTTCCCTGCCAGATCCAGCTAAGCCAAGCTGTGGGAACCTCTCCAAGACAGCACAAATGGGTCCAGACAGGTTTGCCACACTTGGCTTATGGATCTCCTTAAGGGCCTCTCCTTGCCCTGGGAGCACAGGGCAACGTCCCCCCATAACTGTCTCTATGATCAGGCTCCAGAGGGTTTAATCCCCAGCACCTGTGCCTGATGTAGGCTTCATCAAAGTCCTGGCTGGGCATCCAGTCTGCTACAATACTGAAGTTGGAGGATTGGCCTACCCTACCCTCCAAATGCTCCCATACAAGATCTGTGCACAAAAACACAACAAGAATAAGTGTAGCAAGACATTTTTATACAATGTAATTTATACCAATACATTCCCAGAAAATCAACCACTGGGAAGCTACGTAAAAGGCGAAACTTTAATACAATCGCCTAAGTGATACAACAGTCTTACCTTATTACCAACCTAGAATTATACAAGGTATCTCACAACACATGGTATGTGTTTCGTTGATATTATTCTCTGTCCAAAAAAAATGTATTTTTTTATTTTATTTGGCTATTTTTATTTTAATTTCTATTTACTTTTTTTGAGAGTTTGGTTGCCGCCGCTGCTGCTGTATAGGTCATAATCATAAAAATACATCTTAAGTGTTTCCTAAAATATTAATAGTGCTGTAGATTTGATAAGGTGACTGTAAAACTAACCAAAACACAATGTTGACTTAAATCGGGAGTCTTTGCTCAAAGTTGATAACTATTATTGGGCCAACATAGAAAATAGAGTTACATAAGCTTATGGATGCACAAAGGTCTGATCTCTGAAGACCAGAAAATGTATATGTGATTTTACACATTTTTCTGTATTGGCCTAGAAAAAGGTATAAGGTATTAGTCACTATGGTCTCCTTAAATGTTATTTTTTATTATTATTATGAGCCACTTTGAAGAAACCGCTGTTAGGAACTCTGAGCTAATCAAATTTGGAATGCCCTTGGGCAACATTAAGCTGTCTGTTGTAAGGTTTAACTCAATGAGTATGTAACCAAGAGGGTAAAAGAAGTGTAACTTATGGGTGATGGACAAGCTTCATGCACCCATACTCGTAGTAAATTTTGTTAAATTGTATGCTATTTTAATATTTCCCATTTAAATAAAATGCATTTTTCACTATGTTGATGTGCATTATGATGAAGAGGAGCTAGTATAACACATCACAAAGATTTGTTGATATGTGAGTCTTGGAAAACAGCTGGATGGAATCTCAAATAAAATCATTTCAATTATGCACAGTGAATTAGTAGATTCATTTAACGCTGTTTCATCTTGACCTGTCTTCTTGCTCAGTATGAAGCAGCGTGGGCTTCTGGGAGTCTCTCGCCTCCCCCATCTGTGTTAAATAAATGTGCCAGTTTTATGCCATTGTAATTCTTTTTTTTTTTTGCTTGAGAATGGGGAGCGATGAATAGGTTTAGGACTCAGAACAAAGGCATTTCCACTGAGTAGATTAATAGGCGTTCTGATGCTTTCCTGCTCATGTTGCCATTTGACATTAATTATCATTTCCCTATCAGAAGCTGCCTGTCCCCAGAGGAAGGGGATAGATAAGTACCAAACAATGAGAGGCAGGCAATCAAGTGACATCACATCAGCGATGGGGGTCAGTCTTTCTGATTTTCATCATGTTTCTTAAACACACAAAGAGCGCATTGCACAGAAGAATACTTTTTTCTCTGAAGGTTAGCGAAATAATTGTTTCCCTGCATAAAGCAAATTTCGAGTGATTTTGAGTGGCTTGACTCTGTGTTAACCTGTCTCGCTAAACAGGCAATGGAGTATTTATTGATGTCTTATTTTAGGGCTTTTGTGGGTCACTAATCTCTGGAGCAAGTAAGCTATGGGCAATTAAGGTTCCTCACACTAAAGGAAGGACTATGCTTAACTGGATGTTTCTGGTTAAACTCGCCCCATTTGGTAATTTGCAAATGTTGATAATTGTTTACTGAAAGTGCAGTTGAGATTTTTTTGAAGGATGTATGTCTGCTAATACCTTGTGATAACGGAGTAGTGGAGACCAGTTTTACCATTATTTACTAAAATTATTCTTTTGAAGGAAAGCCAGAGGTCATCCTTTATGTTGTCATTGGGCTCAGCTTAGACTTTAGACTTTGTTGGAGACAAGTAACGACAGAGTACTGTTTGAATTTGGATTGTTCCTGTTTTTAAAGCATAGTAGCCTATTGATTAGAACTTTTTGTCCTAGGTGACTTCTCATTTTCACTCCACATATGCAAGTTTTTTTTGGAGGGGGCAACATGTTTTGACCAATGTACCGACCGACTAACTAGATGTTCATGAACCACTAATTTTCAATGGCTGTGAAGCCTCAGAAGGGGCTTTCTATGTATACAATGTTACACAATTGCCACATCATTTTTAAAAGGTAAAGGGTCACAACAGCAGCCATATTTGTTGTCAACTGTCCTATAATAATGAAAAGAGAGAGAGACTAGTCTACCTTGGTAGACAAGTGTCTTGTGCATTTTGTGGCTAATTCTAAATAGACAGCTATCTACTAAGTTATCTTGTGATGGGTAAATACAACATGACAATAAAGACCTAAAGAAAAGGTAATCTAAAATCTTATTGCATGTAACTAAATAATAAGTAGATTATTTCTTGAATATATTTTATTATATTTATAGCATCTCGTACACCTCAGTTAGACTGATTAATGTGAGGTTAAGATAAATAAAATCAAGCTGTGGCTCCATAAATCAAGCTGTGGCTCCATCCCTCAGCAGCTCAGAGACTCTGTGCCCAAGGTTGGGCTTGATATAATGTGCCTATGACATTTTTTATTATAAAGGTTTTTTGAGTCTGTGGGATAGGGATGCTCTAAGAGGCCCTTGACTTGTCAATGAGTATACTAAGGGTACCTTTACTGAGGTCTATGGTCACTTGTGTGAGTGCAGTGGTTAACAGTTACTGATGGGCATTGTCCATAGATCCTCCTGTACTAATGTACTGAAGACTTGGGATAAACGACTGTTCTAAAAATTCTACTTAGATGACCTGCTTTCACAAAGTTGTTTGTGGTAGAGGATAGATTGTAGAATCCCATTCCTATTTAAGGTATATGGTGGAAGTGGATGCAAGCTAAAATAAAACTATAATACATGTTATATTTCAATGCTGCTGCGTAGTTAAGGTGAAGTAACACGTGCAAAGTGCTTTTGTACTAATTCTGATCTTCTTCCAGAATTAGAGTTGATATATTTTTAAAATATTCAAGGCTAAGTGGTAAGTGCAAATAAGGCAGATAACATGGTTTCCTAACTGTTTTAGTAACAGAGATAGCGCGAGAATGCATTACAAATGAGTCTTAAAAAAACAGTCTTATCAGACTTTTGTTATTCTTGAAAGGACCAGAGGCTTAAACCATGCTTATTATGTTTTTGGGGCTATACAGGAAAGCTTCCGAAGGATTTTCAGCATTTAGGAGATGTTAAAGCCACATTTGTTCTGGCCATGATATCAGGGTCCATTTCACCACAATATAAACTCTATGTGCACTTACAAGAATCAATATAATGTACGTGAGTTCAAGTTGCTAAATTTGTTCCAAAATTATTTTGTATCCATGTATCCAACCTTTTCGCCCTCCTGGTGGATTTGGAGTAGAGTGTATTTACTAAAGCAGGTGTTTGAAGACAATTGACAGTTTTAACTCACACTGACTGCACAGTGCATTGTGTAGATCTTCCTAAGACCTTAGTAGGCCCTGTATAATGCATAGTTAAATATGTAATATTTCTTGAATGCCACCCCACTGATAAAACTATGTATTACGCAGGGCCTGTTCAGTCCTTCCTGCACAAGCTTTCTGGGGTTGGCAGAGGTTGTTATGGGTTGGCCTTTCATAGCCACCTGCAAATCTGAAAAATATACATATCTAATACCCATGATTTTTTCTAGCCAATCAAATGGCATTTGTCATCTTAAAACCTAATGTGAAGATGGAAGAAGGAGTGTGAATGAATGAAAGTTTAACTCTACAGGGTTGACCCAGTCTCCAGGTGAAGCCCTGTTTCCTACAGTCTCCGGTTAGTTGCACCTTTCTCTGGGAAAGGCAGCCTTATGTGGCCACATTGTGCATGTTCCCCGCCACTTTCCTCTGCTTCCCACCCAGTTACCCCCACTAAAGGCTGTCTGGGCTAACTTGTTATCCTTAAGGAGAAAAATATTGTTTTCCATAACACTTTACCTTAAAGTCTTTAATGCACAAATGCCAAGAATACATCAGTATGCGAATTGCACATGCAAATAGAAAATATTGCCCTAAAATATATACACATGGTATATACATATTTTACCCAATATATTTGCGTGATTATATGACCTTTTAAGGTTTCTTCTCTTACTGGATCTTGCAAATCATTGACACACTTGATTTTTCTCACTGTTCCCCAGCTGGATTACAGAGATTTTTTCTCTAAATAATAGAAATCTTTCTTTAAGGGTAACTAGGATATGAAAAGATGTGTTTGCACATTCAGTAGATATATTAAGTATTGCCTGCGTAACCGACCTCAATCTGCTGGAGTCAGGAAGGGTCTGTCTTGCGGCTTTTGTTTATGGTTCAATAGAAATCTATCTGAAATGGTTGAAATTAGGACATGTAATTCATTCACTCAAAGGTAAGGAGTGCCCTGCTCAGATGAGTTTACAAACTGGAAAGTTTCTACTGTGAGAAGATCTAGATTATTCATGAATAACCTAAGGGTAAATCAGTGAGATAATCACATATGCATTTGTGTGTTGGTAAACCTGCATTCAGCAAACATCCTACAAAAGGCTCTCTGCAGGTGCTCAGACATGTTCTCTGGGACCTCTAATTGTCCTCCCTAATGTAACACAAAAAATGAATCTACCCATTGGTTTTTCCTACCAAGAAGTACTTGGGCTGAATTCTATTACTTGAAATAAATGATAGCCATGCATAAATAGCAGTAGAGTGAAAAGCACCCTACTGACTTGTTGGTAATAGTTTACTTGATTAATTTAATTGAGATAAACTAGGATACTGATTTCACAAATAATAAAACTGCCTTTCATCTTAAAGACATAATTGGAGACAATAATTAATATATTATATATCACATTTTGTTTCAGTCTGATACAGCCTGCCAAGAACGCTGAGCTCATCCACAATCTGAAAAACAGGAAACCCAATGACACTGATTCAGATGCTAATTGTGTGAGCGTCCTAAACATATACAAAGGTTTAAATATGAAAAATTCAATTATACACCAAAGGTTCCAGGATACATTGTGTACTTTGGTGTATACGAGGCTTGCAAGTGAATGGAAATCACAAGTTAAAAGGACATAAATAAGAACTCCCTGGGTCTGGCACTCTATCTCTTTCGGCGGTGTGGCTGTAATAATGGAGCAGTTCCACTTTGTTGTGGGAAAATGGGTGGGAATGAGCTGGGTAGAATGGATGGGGCTGGTCTTGGACCTATGCTCCCCGTTGTCCAGAAGTTGAAGACACTAACCCAGAGCTATTGGGAAGCAGCGCTTTACCCAGACACTTTGAGTAAAACACAGTGATTTCCAGGCATGAACATTAGGTAAAACTACTGCATATTGATACAAGATGCTTTTAGAGATATTATATTAGGCAGTGATTTTCGGCAAGATCGTACTAGGTTGACTTGGTTTCTTGTGTGACAACCTGGCAGAGGTTGCAGTTGAAGGACATCAGTGTCTCACGCTATCTAATGTGTGCGTGTGCTTTTAAACATGCATCTGATTTAACTGTGCATGGAACATACAGGAGAATAGACAACACTTTAAAAAGTTCATAGTCTGGTACCTTATGTTTTAGAAAATCACACTTGACAATAGTGCAGTTAAACTATAATAAATTGAGACAGATAACCCCCAAATAATCAGTTTCATTCTCTGCAGTGCCATATTAAGACTCTAGGAGACCCTAGGTGCAAGCATGCGCACATATACACACCCACATACACGCTTATGCTCTTATTGGACAGATGTCTGACTCCACTCTCCCTGCCCTTAGCAGAAGCTGCAGTGCTAATAGTGTGGTTTGGATTTCCATTAAGACGCCAGATCTTGGGGACACCTAGGCACGTGCTTAATATGTCTAACTGATCATCTGGCACTAATGTTACGTCAAGTATATAGTAACAGGGGACCTTTAAAAGGTTAAATGGAGACCATTTCAGCCTGCACAGGCTTGATGTACCTGCTTAGGTTTACAAAAACCTGTGTATCCGTACCCATTGTTACCAGGGCATGAATACATTTCTGACACACAATCATGAGCAGCTTTTCAACACAATCAATGGAAATTACACCAAGCTGGAAACAACTACATTATAACACTTTGATGTCCAAACTTAAATGTTGTCACTTATTAAAATATTTTTCAAGAATTGTCATATTTCAGATTATACTCTAATCCCTAAAGCTAATGTTTACACATTTATGATTGTTTTTTTTAGTTATTTTCTGTTGTCCTGTATGAGAGCTGTCATCTTGCAGCAGCATGACATGGTTTAAATTATAGCCTCACCATAAGATATCTGTAATAATATATTTACAGAGGAAGTATATGGTTGTAAACAATCTCTAATACTAGAGGCTCATGCTAAAACAGTGGAAGCTTGTTACAACTTTCTTGGAAAATAGAAGAAACTAAAATTAAATGCCATAGCCATACCTGTGAGCGCTGAGAAATAAAAATCCAACATAAGAACAGAACATTCATAGCTAAAAAAAATAAATAGTAAAACAGGTAGATAGTTGTTCATGTTTCATCTCCTTGAGTTCAAAACTTTACTTAGTAAAAGCTTATATGTCAGCAGTCAGTATGTCCTTCCCCAGCCTCCCTTACAGCCCTTAATCTGTCTGTCGACTTCTATATCTTTTAATACTTCCTAGAGTTGTCCAAGCAAAGTTTTTTTTCAATGCACCATTCAGATCTGATCCAAAATGTTGAATCATATTCAAATCAGGTGAAGCTCTAGGCTATTCATATTTTACTAATAATAAATTTGGCACAACAAATCCAGGATGATCTCTCTAAAATATTGTACATCCTATGATTCCCTTTGTTCCTTAACAAACCACATTATGCCAATCCTGTCTTTCTTTCTACTTCTTAGAATCATGTTACATTCAATACACAGTTCATACCTTCAAAGCATATAAAGGACATTTCTGCATTGTTTATCATTAAGGCTATAGACCCCAAGCAAATGGTTATTTTCCACCTAGTACATTATGAAGGGCCAACCCTTGGCTGGCCCTGTATAAAGCATAGTTAAGTCAGTGAACACTCCTTACTCGTTGAACTATGCTATATGTAGGGTCAGCATAGCCCTTGTTATTGGAGAGATTTTCCAAGGAATAGTGAAATGAAGGGGTTGAAACCATAATACATCTGCAAATCTTCCTGGCAACCTTTAGCAAATAAACCCAAATGACTGTTGGACCCCCTCAACAGGCCCATCAGACAAATAAGACTCTCTTCTTCCCACAGAATCTACATTCTAGATTGGTCTAAAAATTCCAAGAAACTGTCCACCTTTATAGAGTAGTATAACCTTCTTTCTATGCATTAGTGCGAGCATGGGGGGGGGGGTTGCCATCTCTCTCCCCCACCCATGATGATCATTGCTTTACATACTTTCCAGAAGCATTAGTATGGAAAACATCCACTTTTCACTTGTCCGAAGGCGGCCCAATCCCTCCTTTGGAATGTGGAATAACACAGCCATTGTTTCCTAGGACATAAAGGAGGTGAATACAGAACCTGGGACGTTCCTCTTTATTTCAGGACTGTCCATGTGAAACCTGCATGGAGCTATGGGTTCACTGCACAGGCACTCTGACTTTTAGAAAGCACAGTAACTATAATAATATTCAGTGGGCCTGTTGAGGGGGTCCAACGGTCTAGAACAACTCCGTAGCACACACACTGTATAGATTTTTGTGATGAATATATATATATATATATATATATATATATGTACCTGTGCTAATACAAAAAAATGCAAAACATACATATGCAAAGGTGCGTTAGAATATCCTTCACTGTAGTGTCTGGTTTCTGTTCATACCAATCTATTTTTGTCACTTTGCCAACTGCTTTCGGATCATTAAAAACCCAGTGTGAGTAATATAAATGGCTGCTTTTATTTTCACCTGCTCTGTTATTCTAAGAGAAGTGATGTGGCAGATGTTAGCACATAGGTGTCATTGCAAATGCCAAATAGGCAGAATTCCATTGAAAACACAGCTGGTGTCCTAATACATATGGTGATTACATTTAAGAAATAAAATTACCTTTCCTCGCTCGGGTGGAACATGACGGGTATTATATTTGATATGAGGCTATCATATCTGGCCATCATTAACGTGACATGCCGGGCAAAGATATTTGATGTGGTTGAGTTTTCTCTCCCTCCATCCTACCTGACCCATTCTACCGCACTGTATACACAACATAAGGCAGCTCAACCCTCCGTGTTGTGACATCCCTAACAATGAAGATACTCACATACAGGGAATACTTCATGTAAAATCATTGTCCGGATCACTACTTCAACACACACACACGTCCTCTAACATTTCCTTGGCATCATCAGCGACTTCATTCTAAGGCCGAGGGATTAGAGAGGCTGTTCTAAGTGATGGTACAGCATAAGGGCAGGTTGTAACAACTCTATACAAGTTCTAAGCTGGACATGTTTTTTTCCAGATATATGATGCGATGATGACACTAATACATACTCTTCTTACCCAAAACCATCCTTTCCACATAGAGCGACTGTGATGCTGGGTGTGACAGGGTCCAGTCTTAGTGCAGCCAGTGTATTATGACTGGAACTTGGCTTCAAGGCTGGTCCAGTGTGACGGATTGAACGTCCAGTGAAGTTGGCTATTGAAAGGGCAAGTAAAGAAAGTAGGAATTAAACCTTTTCTCAGGTATATATTATGTATGATGTGAAAAATGTGTAAATAATTCATAGGAGATACTCCAAATGCCTTGTACAATGTCTTAATGCCGAAGCTGAGCTGCTACTCAAAAGAGGTTAGGCCAGCGGCGTATTTACCTTCAGTGCTGTCCTAACCCAGGGCAGCACCACCTGTCGCCCCCCTCCATGCTGCTGTCCTTTTCATCTCAATGTCAGGAAGCATGGCATGGAAAGGAACTACAGGGGTCAACATGGCACAGCCCTCCATAGTGTTAGTGGGCTGTTAGGGAGATCTCCCTTTTAAGCATCTCATTAAGTAGTGGCATTACAGGGAGCCTGATCGCCATCTGACATACCAGGCAAGTGCCCGGTGAGCCGCAGCCCAATTGCTCCATACACAACTCATCTCCCACTCCAGCAGCAAATCATGTGCCACAGTGTGCAGCCACTGGCAATGCTCTACATGAGCATAAAAACATAATGGTGGCCTGTTATATCCAACCATCTACTGCACTTATGTGATAAGGCAGCCACTGGCCTTAAAGTGCCAGGGCCACCTCGTTATCCCTGGTCTGGCCTTAGTTGGAGTTACGTATAAAAGTGTCTTTTCACCATAATCAGCAGGAACATGCCATTGGATGCCATGACAATAGGTGATCACTTTTTACGCATAACCTGTGTTACGTTTTGAGCCAGTGCTCCTACGTAGAACCTTACGGGGTTTCACAACACAATACATTGTTTCCACCTCTGGCACCCATACAAGAAAAACAAAGTTACTACATCTCTTCGTGCCAGGCTCATATTTTTCACAAAATTAAGAAGATTTATAGATTTTCCCTCTTGTATATAAAAAATACAAAATACAGTTTAAGGAACAATTGAACATCTCAGTGATTAGCGCAAGTCGTGCAAAACAAACAAGTTATTTCCTTTCAATTCTTTAAAAATGCCTAGTTACACATAAATCCTGCTCAGCGTCAAATCAGGTTATGCTACACAGGTCAAGGAGAGGTTTGTTTTCTTCTGCACCAGGGATGTGTTAAATGGAGCACATTCTTGTGTTGGGAAAGTGGTGTTAAGGCATGCAGAGATTACGTAAAAATAATCTCACTTCATGAAACTGGCAGTATTGGAGGTGGGGGCAATGGGTGGTCTCTTCAAACATGGCTGGAAAGGTTGGATGGGGGATGGAAGAGGTCAATGGTTAAAATTTGGTGCCGCAATTTAATGGACACTTCTGTTAATACAGTTGACTTAGCTATATAAAGTGTAGTTATCAAAGTTACAATACTTTTTAGTATTAGGGCTCTCTTTAGCTTCCATAACAATATAGCATAGCATGTGTTTATGTTGTCAATGTTAATGGTATTGTTCATTTTAACTAATTAATTCATTTTCTACCCCCTATTGTAACAGTTGTATGGAATCTGTTGGTGGTCCATAAAATGCAATGTAAATCATTGCTGTATTGGGGGTAGACCATTAACAAAGACTATCTTTGCAAAGCTGACTGTAGGTTTGTAGATGCCCTAGGCACAAATATTTAAAAAGTGGTGCTCAAAACCATTTCTTTATTTCATAAATTTCATTTACCACTGTTTTGCCTGGAATAATTTGTAGGAACTTATTTCTAAGGGCTCTTAGAATTTAAACACAGAAAAACCCTATTTTGTTTGTTTTGGAAGATTTTACTCCCTACACCCCCCCCCCCATCCTACTCTAGCAAACAATAGTATTTCTATACAATTATGATACAGACTGCTTTTAGAACACTTTGGATTGTTGCCATTAGCAAATAACAGAATATTTGTGCTGGGCTATTAAAGATTTAACATAAACGATACAACGAGTTTAATACGTTTGCAATTATTTTTTCCCAAAATCATAGAACATTGGGAGCTGACAATCTTAATTCTCTCTAGCAAAACAGAGAGCTAAGCTAAGTAAACATGCCCCATGACAAAATTAATTACACTTCCCTGAACCCTGGAGTGATAGCTTCGCAGCTGCTGCAACCACTGCTTCCCCTGGGGTCTGTTATATTTTATCCTTTAGATGCACTCCCCCAGCTCAAGGACCTGGAAAGTCTTCAAGGATTTCAACTATTTTTAACCTTATCAGTTTCCAAGCATATTTCTATCAAAGGAAAAAAAAAACTCATCTGAACTTCCTGTCTATGTAATAGATATTACCAACTTTGAAGAGTTGCCCAACTCAGCCCCTTTTGGGTTAGCTGAAATGATAAGTATGGAGAAACATCCGAAGTGAATACAATTTTAAAACAGGAAATCAATCAATAACTGCCCGTTTTATTTCATGCTTTATGCCTCCATTTAGAGTTTAATTATCTGTTACTTTTGAAGTTCATGAAGTGTCTTCACTGTTGCCAAGAACACAATGATAACTAAAATTAAAGAATGTTAACATGTCTACTGTGCCTAAAGAGTATTAGATGTGCCTCCATGGTGTAAGTCAGATGACAGACCAACCATTAAAGTACCTGTTGTACTTTCATCGCACTCCAAATCGATAACCAAATAAACCTTAACGGGACTAATGTAACACCATTTTCTCTCTGTGTGATTTTGTGTTGCATGACTATAAAGTATTCCCAGCAGAGAATATGAACAAAGAAAACGTGACAAGAAAGTGGCAATGCAATATGTTACCGCATAACATATGTAACCTGACATATAGGGTTCTATTCCCTTAAAAGTTGGAAGAAGACTTTACAGGACAGTTGTGGTTCCAACTCCTTGGCGTCACTATGTATCATACCATTATCCATGTAGACCATGCACTAGTGTTTCACTTCAGCCCAGCTTCTGACCAGCCATGTTCTCCTATGGGGTATCACTAGTGACTCATCTTGTTCTCCTTGTTTGATATTATGGTTCTCTGCTATCAGTTTGCCTGGCCTCACATCCACGCTGTGTTTCAGCCTATACCAATCCTGTTTATGGCTCTGTTCAGTCTACGACAGACACCAGCCCTTAACTCCAGACTGTTTATGTCGACAACAAGGCTACATTGCCATTGTGCTGGAAATGGTGTTCTTATTTTCCTGCAGCAAGTTTTATGGGGGGGACTCGTGATGTGGCAGTAATTTAAAAATAACATTTTGCGATAGACCCGGTTGCTCTGTTTTAAGACAGTCATACATTGATGAGGGCAACAAAATCTAGGTTTGCAATATTGGCCATGTTTTGTAGGACACATCTAATGTCTACAGGTTACTGACCAACAGTGCTTCTCTACTATTTAATTAAATATGTTGAATTTTCTTGCTTTTTTCACGTCAAGATCAAAATGTCAGCGAATGGCAACTACAAAAGTAGATGTTTATGATAAGTAAATTTCTATTACATTTGTCTTTTTGTTACCATACTGATAAGAAAACCACAATGAGTCAATAGTTGCAAAAGGTCCTAAAGGTTGGCATCAGGCCTCACCAACTGTGTAAGTCTCCAGGCTCTTCTTACTCATGTGGATCTTCCACAACCATGTTAAGTTTTAAGAATGACTAAGAGGCTCCCAGAATATGCTGGGTATGTAAGAGAAACTTTTGAAAATATCTTCAATATTAGCACAGATCACAGTTTGTCACCTAGTGTGTGGTGACCAGCACTGGTGAGTACTGGCAAGGAGTGTGACTTTTTCAACACCATTGAGTATGCTTGGAACTTATACCATTCTCCAGGAGGACTTCCCAGTAAGGGTCCACAACATCCATGTTTTCTTCTACGAATATCATTTTCACATATTGCTAACCATCTCAAGTAAAGTGCGATGCACAAATACATTCATACCTACTACACATGGACACACACCGTCTAGTGTTCTTTCATACATGGTCCTAGAATGAGGTTACTTAAGACATAGGTCAGATCCTAAATTACTAGTTCTGTCTTAGAGAATGTGTATCAGTAGCCAATGGAGGAGAAAATATAACGGGACAGAAATATATCGGAAAAAATACTAAAATGTTTCAGTGCAGTTTACTTTTTGATGTGTTTGAAACCACTACAAATGGAACTCATGCTTTGAGAATGTTAGAAGCCTTGGTGTCACGCATACAGGTAGTCACACATTTTGATGTATAGTTTAGTGTGCCTTTCTGATTTATTTCTAGGAAGCAAATGAAGTGTTACTGACAGACAAAGAGCGGTGATTCAAGCCTTCCCGCTGCCTAATTGCTATTTAGGTAACTGAATACGCCAATAAAAAATAATGTATATTATTTACACAATTTAAATTCTAAACACATTTTCTGCTGCTTACTTATACAATATTGTAACTTTTTGAGACACTCTGATACATCTCAACACGAAACACCACAAATCCTTTTTTTCTCTTCGAGACTGACCTTTTAGAGTGGAGATTAAATAAAATTCTTAATTAACCAAGCCACTAACACCGGGAGGAGGGTTTGTGCAGGGTGCAACGGAGGTCTGAGCTGCAACAACAAAGATCTTAATTGGTTTTTCAACTCTGTGGGCCAGATGATCTCTACCAACTGGCCTCTGCTCCCCCATGACTGCAATAGTGCCCCAACACAGGGACTATCTTACAAATACTTGGACCGTTGGCAGGTATATCAACTGCAGTGGGGATCAGTTATCTCAGCCTTACGTTAAAGGGATACTCCACTCATCAAAGGCATGTTAATGAAAATGATGGCCGCGTGGCCACTTGAAATTTTTGTGGCGTCCGTTTTCCGCTTCCCAAAACTAGTTGCCATGCAGGCGATGTGTTCAAGCGAACACATACCTCTACACTAGATATACTCACCTCCAGCGCAGGCTCTTTTACAAGCAGCCAATCAGTGGCAACAAATGCTGGGCCATGGAAACGGAAGGGCTGCTTCTGCAGCAGAGCTACTACTTCTAGGTCAGGAGAGTGCTTTCGTCCCCCCCCCCCTTTATGGAGGAATGGAAATTATTATTATTAATTGCTTTATATAGCGCCATCAATTTCCGTAGCGCTGTACAATGGGTGGACAGGACATAACAAGTAGTATGTAACATAACAATTTGACTTACAGAGACAACAGGTGAGGAGGGCCCTGCTCAAACGAGTTTATAATCTAGAGATCACTTATAGAGTACTTCAATATGTATTTATTAGAGAGTGCCTTTAACCCTGAAAAATAGATGATATGGTTAATCTACACAAAAAGCTCATTTGGGTGTGAAATGTCTTTGCTATGAAGGGGTTAATGGTCGGAGTATTCAGGCCACTTTTCTTTTTAAGCTTTATAGTTTTGTATTTATGGATTGTTGGTTAAATATAAAGTTGAAGCTAACAAAAAACCGCGCGTGCACGCCGAGACATGGGCCTAACTATCATACTAGCTCCGCCCCAAGTCGTCTACGATCAATGCGCGCGACCTTCCTGCCTATCTTCTGAGAAGCTCCGCCTATTCCAGTTGCCTTCGTTGAATGACGTCTAAGGGAAAGTTCCGCTCGCTCAGGGATCCACGGTCGGATCGATTGGTTACGCCTGGCTGGGAGGCAGCTTCTTGTATAGGAGTCTGGCCGTATCTCTGGCAGAGGAAGGCTCCCGTCGCCTCTTCTGCCCCTTGTCCTCCGCAGTCGAGACTCACCCCTTCCTCATCCCCCGGAAACTTAAAGCCGCCTCTTCGGGTTCCAGTTCGTGATCCAAAGGGCTGCGTCTGGGACTCCGGAGAGCTTTCGAGGAGGCCTGGTGAACAGAGTCCGGGGGAAGGGGGAGGAGGGCAGAGGTAAGCGGAGACAGAGGTTGTGCACAGTAAATCTTGCAGTCGTAAAGAGGAGAGAATATCTACTGCCACCGGGAGGACCCTGCAGTGACCCGGGAGAGCTTTGCCGTGACGCAGTTGGGAGACTGAAGCGGATACCCGGCCGAGCAGTGAACTCCGGGGTTCTGGTTCCCCTCACCCTACCCTCAGGCCGTCCCAGGACATTTTCATCCCTTGGGGAGGAGAGGAGGCCAGGTTTGCTGCCGGGGCTTTGATGATGAGCCCGCGGTGGGGATCCGGATCCTCCCCGGCAGCTCCTCTCACCAGCGGCTGAGAATCACACCACACCAGCGGTGAGCACCTTTTATTCAATGATATACTCTAATGCCACGAATCTGCGGCCTTCCTGTTGTAGTTGGTCTATCACTCGCAGGCATTGTCCGAGAGTAATAGGAGCTGTAGTCCTGTGTTAGCACACTTTTCGCCGTATCCCTCATTGTGTATCTCACCGGAGAGATCTGCCTACCTAGGCCAGCCTTGGTTACCATTGTTTATTTTATCAAATCCTCATTGTTCCACTACAATAATATTAGGCGATTTTTCTGTTATTCTATCATTTGAGATCACTCCGCCTGCTTCTTTAAAAGACTAAATGACGTATGATGTAGGAGCATGGCTACCCAAGTATCGGTAGTATTAACATATTAAGCTCTCTAAATGTGTTTGCATTTGTCGTATAACGTACTGACGCTAATAAAATCTAATACCCTCATGTTATGCAATGATGACATCATAGAGTGACTTAAAGGGGTACAAAAATACCAGATGTTTGCGTCGGCTCAGGCGTCGGAGTCCAGCTTTAATGCTGATCCTCCGGTGATCAGGTTATGGAAAATGAGACCTTGATGTCACCACCTCCTCGCTCAAAGGTGTGATAACTAGAGGCGGAGGAGGGGTGCGTATGTAATGGTGTAACAAGTACTTTTTAGGTCGGACCTTATGAACTACTCTTAGGTTTCTCTGGCTCTGTAGGGACTGTATAAGTGGTACGTTTGTTCCTAGTAAATGAATGAAGTATGTTGAGTGTTAATTGGAGATGGCCATGGTGTGACCCGGCAGCTCTTTGTGAAGAGCAGATCTCATGATGCTTAGCTATTCATTTCACTGGCAGGTCATCATGGGATCTGTAATTCAGCAACAGCTGGAAGGCCACAATTACTCAATATCCCGCTTAAACGCATTTGTGTTGCGTACTGCGCAAGATCAACCTTACGAATTATCCATATGGAGCATCTCTATAAATCACATCTGTTTGTGTCCTTATGCTTAGTTAAGTTCGATCCCTCATATTCTCAAGTAATACCTGTTAGGTCATAGGCTGTCGTAGTCTTTCATAAAGTATTAAGGTCATTAACACTGTAAACCCCCCCCCCATTGTCACATTGCTTTCGCTCCCAGAGAGTTTCTGGAATTTCCCTGACCAGTTAATCCCTACCCTACCGTCCCTAAGTCTTCTTTAATAGTTTTTTTTTAATGTATTATCCGTCACCTTCTTCTGCACAAAACAAACTAAAGTGCGTGACTCCCGTGTCTCCTGTTTCCCACTTGTAGACTGTAAGCGTCCCATAGCACGGCAAGAGTAATATTTTGATGTAATGTTTCACTGTATGCCAGCATGTGTACTCCAGTTGTGTAGCGATGCAGAGCCCATTGGAGCTTTACAAATTCAAGTATGGAGTTGTATTGGAAATCGATGGGTGAGTGAAGTTCTATAATTTGCGTGGAGCCAGGTCCACTTGTGATTTTAGGTCTTAGACGTACTGTAAGGTGTTTACTAGTGGACATGTAGGCATTCTGTGCTTCAGAAAGTGAACATTTCTCTTCTGACAATGTTTTCAGTGGTTTAGCTTGCCTTCTGATGGGTCCTGGAATATAGTTGGGTGTTAAGGGAATGGCAGTTCCCATAGATTGTTGCAAATTACTTGCTAACCATTTTATACCTGCAGTGGCTTGAGTGCTAAATTATTAACATAGCATCCCGCCCAGCAAGGAGAATGGTGGCTCTGCACCAGCGTGCTCCCTGTAAATCCATTGTTCGTGCGTTTTGTTTTAGATATCTAGTTGGACTGAATTGGGTGTTTTTTTGTTTATTGAAAGCTTGTGTATGTAATATACTCGTGTAGGATACTAACAAAGTATTCAACAGTAGTTGGATCTGCTTTACTACAGATGTATAAGCCCACACACTTTCCAGGTTAAAATGCGAATGAATGTGCAGTATAGAACCTTGTTTGTGAATGTATAGTACTTATGGCGTGATGTCTGAGTTCTGTCATGCCTTAAGGGAGTTTTGGGCATGTGCTGATATTCTTGAGGCCTTTCCTTTCTTCTGATTAGTTCTGTCTCAGTGGGTAACTCCACAGGATACGTTACATCTTGGTCTAAACCCCCCTCCTTATTGCTTGCTATCTCTCAGCGGTTTAGTAGAAACTCTCTTGCAGCTACAATGGGTTCTGTGCAAAAAGAACGTTCTCCTTTCCTATAAAGCATCTTTTTTTTACACGTTCCCAGCCGTGGTAAGCCGGTATCGTGTGTTTTCCATAGTGTCTATATTCTACCTACTATTTTTACTCTGTTCTAGAGCTGCACAAAAAGTGGCAAAAATCAGTGGAAAACTCATGATGCTCCTTTGTAATCCTGTTAAATCTGTTATACGTCAGTGTATGACAGATCCCAGGATTGGTGGATTATTGCCACTTTTGAATGAGTTGCTGCTAATTTCTACTAGCTATTACTCAAAAAAACGGATGCATGACTTTTGCACCCAGCTTTGTTTTGTTCAGGTGATGCCAGTTCTGATATCGTGAAGGCGCTGTTGTGTTCTCCTCGCCATTCTCGTTAAACAGTATGGTAAATGTTATGGCTTATTTTCCTCCTGGAGTTTGACGTGCCCTGTGTACTGTGCAAATATGACTTGTTGCTGCTATATAATTAAGTAAAGAGTACTGCGTGAGCTCTGAAGTCTGCTTCAAAACTAGTTCTCGCTATGTGCTCTTATATTTGTGAATGCAAGCCTGATTGAAGCCCCGTGTGAGACTTGTTTATATCATCTCCGTGTGAATGTTTCTCAATTTAAAGAGCAGTCTACTCCCTAGACTTCCAATCCGTCTCACTGGAGACTTCTGTCTCATTCTCCTCCTCGCGGCTGTCTCATCTGAAACCAGGAAGAATTCATATGCTGACCAAGCGCAAGACGGTTACATGAGTCCTATTGAAGTAACTGAATCGGCAGCCAACATGAATGAATGCGCGTGATTGGATTCATTTTTAACGGGAGCTTTACTGAGCATGTGCGAGATGCGTACCGCAGTATACTTCCTGCTTTGAGGAGAGGCGGATTAACAAAAAAAACCCCAAAAAACTAAAGAAGCCATTTCCTACCCAGTTGCCGGTTTGGGATTTAGTAAATTAGCACATTCTATTCCGATGGGGGAGATTTAAAAAGCTTGGATGTTTGGTGCGCCTTGAGCGCTGAACTGGGAACCATTCCACTGAATGCCGGCACATATTTGCATGCAAGATGGGCTACGATATGCAATTAACATGAAAATAGGGCCGCTTGTATAATTTTCCACAGTCGTTGCACATAGTATAGACGTGTGTACGCCGGCGGTGTCTGGTTCCAGGCCTGTAGCACCCAAGCGCACCAGAATGTCTAGCTCTTTTCTGCTTGAGCCCAAGCACATTAGCCGAAGATGTGCAGAATTCCTGGTGAGTTTGTGGCCCTTGGAGTTTGACTCCTCTATAGTACGCATTAAGGGGGTCCCCTTCATCCAGATGTGAGAGCTTTGACCCAATAATCTTTAAATAGCTTTATGAACATACAATCAACCCCCAGTCCACCCCCCTCCCCTACGTTTGGGTTTTGTACGAATGTTTTGGCTAATAGAGATCCTGCATATATATATTTATCACCCCCACTTCCTTTGTTAACAATTTCTTCCATTTTTAAATCGTGTCCTAGCCCTTTTTGCCCTTTGTCAAAAGAACAGTAACTCCCACTGCTTGCTATTTTTTTTCTGGGCTGGAAATAGCAGGATGCAATTTAAGGCTGATCACATTACTCATAAATTTTCCGGCATAATCAGGGGGTGTGTGTTGTGTCTTCTAAGCGCTTGTTTGTTCAAGGTAGATATCAAGCTGCTGCAGCCTTGTTCCCCAGAGCCCTTGGAACTATCCAGTGCTTTCTCGTGATATTTGTGGTGCGGGATAATGTGGCATTTAAATAGAAGCTAAGTGCAGTTTAATGTTCTTCCAATGTTTGTGCCGTGTGGCTCAGCGGCAGGGTCCTGTTCCAATTCAGTTTGGGACTTCTTTTCATTCCCTTTCCTTATCGCCCTGCTTCTATCGGCGTGCATTATGAAAGTATTCGGAGGTGTTCCGTCTTTGACATTTGAACAGCTTTACACAAAATGTTCCAGTCCCTTTTATCTCCTTTGATCACTAACCCTTTGCAGGACTGTGCATTATATTCTCAGGTTTCTCCTCCCTACCCCCACCACGGTGCTGCAAGTGACTCTAAGATTGAGGAATCCCATTCTAGGCTTCTAGGAAGCACCTTGGACATGTTGGAAATTAGTTCCTTTACTTGATGGTGTGTGTGTGTATATATATATATTTATATATATATATTTATATATATATATATATATATATATATATATATATATATATATATATATATATATATCTATATCCCGCCTTCCAAGTTCTTATGATTTGTCCTAATATAACAGAGCATCCATCTGACTGATAGTATTAACCAGGACTCTGTAAGCGCTGCTTTAAAACAGGTGTCAGACTCTGTCTAGTGAACGATGAGACAAGTATTACATGATTTACCTTCAATGGTGATCTCCAAGATTGCAAGTAATTTTCATATATAAAAAAGTCATTGTATGACATTGATTAGCATCCGCATGTCTGATCCAGCAGCATTTGTTCTTGCTTATTGTATCCAGAGGTAGTTATTGCGAGCGCGTGTGTGTGTGTGTACCTGTTTGTGTGGTTGTCTTGAAGTGGTGTGATTTGTAGTCTACCAGCTGTAAGGTTACAGGATACGCAGCCTCTGCTTCCCGTAGCTGTTTATGCCGGTATACACAAAGCGTAACAGTCCATTGCACAACAAATGAATCCATATTAACTATTTTCAGCCCTTGGGGGGGGGGTGTTGGAATTAATCTCGCTCGTAGTCATTCTACTCCCCCCCCCCCCCCCTATACAAAGCAGTTTGGAATAAATGAGCTATGATGTATTACTGAAATCTTTCTAACGGCAGGATAGAAATACATGAACCGGAGAGATCACGCTACAGCGTAAAATGAGAGCATATGTGAATAATTGGGAGTGAGGCATTGATCAAAATGTTCTAGCTCCGGGACTGACTGGTGTGTGGGATATAGGAGCCGGGCAGACTTTCTGGGAGTCAGATAGGCAAGGGTGGTGGGATACCCAAACGGTTATGTGTGGTCAGTAGTGTTTGGAGGGCATGGTTGAATCTTATTCAGTGGGGGTAGGCATATTTAAGCAGCTACATTTACTGTATTGTAGGTGTGAGAGACATGGTATGTCTCTGTTGAAGGCGCCACAAACCCGATGTAGCCTGTTATATCTTCAAGTTGTGCAAGGCTTTAGTCTTCTTTTTTTTTTTTTTTTTTTTTTTTTTTTTTTTGCCCGTGGTACAACTTAGCTGTAGGTTTTTGTTTCTAGGGCAGAGGTTTAAGGAAGAATTTAGTATGCGTTTGTATCTTGCTCAACTGCAGTGTGACCCCATAGTGATGTTCTTTGTCCCTGTGGCAGGACTATAAAGGGCACAATAGCTCATTCTGGAAGAAAGGCAGAAGACTGCCTGCCCAATTTATTCATGTTAATTGTGTCTTGGCCTTTTCCGCCCAGTACAGACCCAGACTGTAGTGAAAATCCACTGTTTCCAAGTTTTAATGGCTTTTGTCATCCAGAGGGTTTAAATGGTCTTCCTGAACTAGAATCCCCCCATCATCAGCCAGGCTAGTAGTCTACAACTCTGCCCTCGGCGTCCACGAAGCAAGGGGAATCTACACCTTTTTGTTCTGGATTTGTGGTCACATGCGGCATGTTAGAATGAGAAGTGTCCCTATTTATTAATGAAATTTGGATTTTAATCCGCTGTATTTTTATTTGAACAAAAAGTTAATTCAGCTCATCTATGGGGAAACTTTTCTACTTTTGTATGCCAGACTGTTAGTAATACTATGTATGATTATTACATATTATCATAGAAATTACATGTTTCTGGTTTATCTCTGAATGCGTTATTTAGTCTAAACTGCTTAGACCCTCCCGGGTGTTCAATAAGTCAAATTTAGCAGTGGCATAATTTTCAGAGTAATGCTTTCTATTTGCTTAATTAAAAAGGAATGGCCGACAAACTGAGCAAAATCATTGCAATCGCAGTCTACAGGTTTACCCAGTTTCATATTTATTTCTATATAGGCAACTGTCTTTGGGTTTAATGTTCTCTTCTTCAGTTTATATGTAGAATACAGGAACCCCCTTGCATTTCTAGGTGCCAGTAAAGAATACATCATAAGTTCACTATGAAACAATTTAAGGTTTCCACCCAATTACCCTTTAAAATGTACTCTTGCAAGAATATTGCTTTATTTGTACAGATTACCCGGTTTCAGTTTTCGGATAAAACATTGAAAACTGTAGCAGTTTTTTTTTTTTAAGTTAAACCCAAGAAGTCTCATCTTGTGGTCTTCAAGCGGCCAAAAATGGATTTAGAAGACATGTGACGCTTCCTGTGCTACTCGTATTACTCATTGGTGGAGAGGTTGAAACCCTCCTGGAAATAAACTAAGGCCAGGTAGCCATGGTTTCTGAATCTTTAGTGAGGAACCTTAACATTGTATGTATGTGTGTGTATATATATATATATATAGATAGATAGATAGATAGATAGATAGATAGATAGGTATATATATATATAGATATATATATCTATATATATTCTTTTTTTCTCTCTAAATGCAATGACCACCCCCTCCCCCAGGCATTTGTTTGGCCAGACTTATCTCCTGCTTACCCGTACGTACGCATTCTATACCAGCCGCCAGTCAGCTTGTGCAAAAGTTCCAGGCGTGTGAGTGTCTTCCTACCAGTGATTTTATTTTATTTTTTTTTCGTCCCTTTTTTCAGGTAAAGAATACATATTAACCTACTGACAAAATACATCGATTGGTGGGGCTTCATTGGAGAGTCCATTTCACTGTAGAGTCTTTCAGAGTAGCCCCAGGCAATAACAAAAACAGGGCACACTTCAAATTAGGTCCTATGAAAAAAAGATAGCCATGTAGTCTCTAAAAAGTACTTCCAATGTTAGGCGCCAGCAATAACCTTTCTAGAAGCCGTGGATCTTTTGGTTCTGGGATTTGTCATGGTCTGACCTTTTGCATTTCATTGTTTTAGAACAATGCAATAAGATAAGGACTTAGTCTGCACCAGATAATACCCCTCTGTTTGAAGTTCAAATGAATACAGAAGTTTTTATTTTATTTTATTAACGCTGATCAATTTTATAAAGTACTGCTTAGTTTCTAATTTAATTTTCAGCTTTGACAAAGGATAGTATAGTTCGCGAGTCCTCCAGCAGGGTGCTTGAAAAAGCCTTCAAAGCACTTTTAGTGCAGTTGCTCGAGAAGGATATCTGGTGTCACGTGTAGCTTTTTATGATTTTGCTCCACAGTGTGAAAACTAATTGATCGTCCGTCGGATCAATATGACTGTGGACTGTGTGAATACCATTTGCTCGTACACATACTATATACTCTGAAAAGAGCCACTTGCACAACGATGTTCAATCTGATATAGCTGTGCTTAACCAGATCATCAGTACTATGTGTTTGTAACATTTAAAAGCATTTTTGACAGTTGTGATTTCTCCTGGTGGTGCAGATCTGAAGATGTTGCATCATGTTGCGTGATGTCATAAGTGGCCAAGCTTGGGGTGCACATCTGTGCAGAGGTGCAGTGCGTTGTTTACTCATCTCACTTGCAGTTTCTTGGTGTGGAAAGATGTGGTATATAGATGACTATGGTGTTTTGGATAAAGAAGGCAGCCAATTGCGTAGAACTGAGCGGTGTCAACTTGATCCCTACAATGCCTTGCAATTACATTGGAAGAAGAGGCATCTAAAGCGTATGTAACTTTGTTTTCTGCGTTAAAAAGCAAACTTTGATTAAAGACTGAATTTCCTCTTTGGTTAATAAAAATATTTTATTATAACATGGCCTTTTTGCACCGTAGACTTGGTGAGTTGTCCTCTGATTTTTTTTTCTAGTGTCAGATATTTGTTTAGGCCAGGGGCATAACTAGAAACCACGGGGCCCTGGTGCAAAAATTCTCCCCGGGCCCCCCAACTTCAGTTAGTCTGTGCCTCCTTTGCACTCTCAACATACAACATATTTAAACACACAAATTGCACACACTTGCTCACAAACGCACACTCCATCTCACCCCACTTTTGTTACTGTTAATCGCAGTCTCCAAACCCCTCAACAACCAGTTCTCTAATCAAGTGTCATTTTGCACTTAATATGGACATGGATGGATAGTGCGTGGGTTTCCTTTATGTGATTAAACATTCAAGGGGAAAGTAAAAAAAAAAAAAAAACAGATCAGGTTTATTTTTCAAAAAATATTATATGTATTATAGTATGACCTAGTGGAACTTTTCAAATATTGTGTACCATTCACTTATCCCAAGTCTGTGTTCTGTAGTATACAAACACTACAGATATTGGACATCGCATCTGCCAGCACAAATATTGTCTTTTTTTTGAAGCGGCAACCAGCTGTTTTCCGCTGTAGGTAAATCAATTTGAAGTTGTTCAGCCTGAGCTTTGTGCTACCAAGCCGAATCCACAATGTAAAGGTCAAAATTTAAATTCTTAATGTAACAAAGTAGCCTTTTTTTGTCCCAATCAACAAATGCATATAGAAGTACTTTAATATACATTCTTTAACCTGTAAAAAAAAAATAAAAAAAATACTTGCCTTCAGGAGAAGCTGCAGCACATCTCCATGGCCCTGTTTTTGCACATTAGCTGCTTAAAGTAGGTAGGTGCTTCTATTGAAATGAATTGGAGTGCTTTTGGAGAATGCTTGCTGGAGGCCTATGAAACTCTTTGCAAGTACACATCTCCGGCAAGCTAAATGACGGCATGGGGAAAACCATTATTTAAAGGGACCCCCACTTTAATGCGTAAGACAGCTTGAGTGCCCCTTTAAGTATACTTGTAGGGTGTGCTGTCATAGGGAAGTGACCGTCCCTGCTAAATTCTGCTTCTGTTTTTGCCAGGGAAACTATAGTAAGAGTCCTAAACCCGTAGTTGTAGCGAGCTGGTATGACCACTGAAAACAAAAGTAGACCGGTTTGCAGAGCCGTAAGGTTATTTAAGGGTTTTTATGTTAGCAGATTGTTTTGTAGCTAAAATGTCCCAGAGAGTCCTAATCATGAAGAATGCGGATTAGTGCACTTCAGTGTGCATTCTGTACTACTTACAAAACAAAGAGAACAAGAGTTCACCTTTTTACCGCTGGAAGGAAAGCACTTCCATCGAAACGAACGGGGGCACTTTGTGCAAATGCATGGAGGGGGGGTCTCATTAGATCCCGTGGCACTCTCAGGCAAGGCAGTTCTGGAGCTGGCTGGCCGTGAGGATCACTGGTGTGCTGGCAAGCAGGAGAAGCGTTCAACACTTTTCCTGCAAGCCTAGCAGCTGGGCTGAGGAAACCATTCGAATGTCTACACGGTGTCTTGACATATATCTCAATTGATCCTGAGCATGGTAGGACTTCTAGGAGTGGTTTAACCAAGCCATAGGTCTCTGTGTAAAATATGTGACAATGAGCCCTCCTCACTAGATCCTTTAGCACTGCATTCCCACTGCAGGCTTTTTCCCCCCCAGAAGCCCCGATTCCGATTATTAAACCGAATGTCATAAGCTGCCGTGCTATTTATATTAACGAACACCCGTCTCATGGACGCCAGTGTTGGCTTGGATGGGGTGCATGTTAATTCTCTAACCTCCAACTGCATGTTTCCATTCATACTGTAAGGAGTAGATGTTTTCTAGTAATACCAGAAAAAGGTGTCTGTGTTTATATATTGTTTCCTTAAATATCCATGCATTTTTTTCCATACAATTCTGTTCAGCTCCCATAGCACGCCAGTTACAAATTTCCAGTTCTGCCGCTAACACATGGCACCAGTTGGAAGTTGTTATGATTATTTTCCATCTAATCTCTGGCCTGCAGGCTGTCTGTAAACAAGAACGCTTAGGTATACAATAACAACGCATCATGGAAAGAAATATGAATTTTCCCAATAATCGTGTTTAGCAGGTTACACTTTTTCCGCGGTAACGCGTTTGGAAAGTCTAAGGGTGGTGGCGCATCACAGCCTCAACGTGTCTCCCGTCTAAATTTGGTTTAAAATCTCCTGTATGGCTAGCTGATGGTTGTATGTTTTAGTATTTGATTCGTACACCAGGAGAGTATTGTAGGAAACACGGCTTTGGTGTATCTATTTTAATAATCTCAAATTCTGCAGCAAGATACAATATTACATGATTTTGGGGGAAAAAGCTTTAGATTTCCGCACAAATATCACTCTGGATCTTGTGGTGCTGTATTTACGTTTTTATGGTCTTCAGTTCAGTTAATTTAGCCTTATAAGAAATCTTATAGTCAGGAATATTAAAATATCAAGGCTTCTTTTTCATTTGTAGCCATAATCTTGATAAAGATTTTCATATATGGATATCAAATATGTAGCATCATTTTCCCACCAAGCCAGAGCTTCCAAGGTACCTAACAAAAGCAAACAGCTCCAGATCCTTAGTTTATTAGACAATGTAGTTATACATAGCTGCCGTAAGGCCTATTGTTATATTTAAAAAACAAAGTTAAGTTCCCCATACATTAAGTTATTTACTAGGGAAGATCCAGGTCAGTTATGCATTAGGTGTGGTTGAGAAGAAATAATTGGTGGCCTGAATCAGCTCTGTGTTGCTTTTGGTGTTATAAGGAACCATATTTTGTGATGAAGGATTAAAGAATGTCCATCGAATAGCATCATAGGAGAGGTGTCCTAACGCCAGCTCTGTGCAGATACGGAGTGGAAAATATTACTGTGGCATCTCCCCAAAATGATGTGACCTAATTCTGCATTTCATGTTGATTCTGTACAGGGAGGTTCTATGCCAGAGATTCCCTTTGTGTGCTCGGCTCCCCATACTTCCATTTTTAGAAAGCGTCTTCATCTTGAGAGCATTTTAGTTGACGTAGATTTCAGGCCAAGGCGAAATGTCATTCCCTGGGAGGTCAGCAGCAGTATAAATTCTTTTATGCCCCTAGGGAGCTTCTGTTTTGAAAAATAAACATAAACCCTTCCATGCTGGGATTTTGTTTTGAGGAATCGGATGTCTTGCAGCATTGCCCAGACAGTTTCCCCCTCCTCCTAAGTCGCAGCTAAGCCATAAACGTGGAAAGGCATTGTAATGTCAAAAACAAGGGTGAATACAATTAACGCGCAGCTAGGCTTCTCTCCGGTTTCACAATAGGACATTTTTTTTTTTCGAGATGGAAAGCTGATCATCTCTGCTACTTATTAAATTAAATGCTTCAAACTCCCAACTGCTGTCACTGTGATGTGACAAAAACTTATATTTGTGTGACGTCTGATATGCAGCCGTAGGTTTATACATTTTTTTTCTTCTTTTTCCAGGTATGGCATCACAGCTGCAGGTGTTTTCCCCTCCTTCAGTATCATCCAGTGCCTTCTGCAGTGCTAAGAAACTCAAAGTCGAGCCTTCCGGCTGGGATGTTACGGGACACGGTAATAACAAGTATTACAGGCACAGCAAAAACATCCCGGTCACCCAAGGACACGTCGCAAGTTCTTCTCACCAGGTAGCTGGTTTTGGTTTGTCTGCCTATGAACCCAGCCTCCTGATCCCAGCCACTGCGGCAGATCACATTGTGGTAACTGCAGCCGACAGCACAGGTGGTGGCCCTACCACCTCCTTCCAGAGCAGTCAGATTCTCAGCCACCGAAGTAACCTTTCTTTACTGGAACCTTATCAAAAATGTGGACTGAAAAGAAAAGGTGAGGAGGTGGACAGCAACGGTAGCGTGCAGATAATTGATGAACGGCCACCTCTGATGCTCCAAAACAGAGCCGCAGTGGGTGCTGCTGCCACGACCAGCACTATAAGCACTAAAAGCAGCAGTTCTAATGGCGAGGGTGACTATCAGCTTGTTCAGCATGAAATCTTGTGTTCTATGACCAACAGCTATGAAGTCTTGGAGTTTTTGGGCCGGGGAACATTTGGTCAGGTGGCAAAGTGCTGGAAGCGGAGCACCAAGGAAATTGTAGCAATTAAGATCCTAAAAAACCACCCTTCATATGCCAGACAAGGTCAAATTGAGGTCAGCATCCTCTCCCGCCTTAGCAGTGAGAATGCAGATGAATACAACTTTGTACGTTCCTACGAGTGCTTCCAGCACAAAAATCACACATGCCTTGTTTTCGAAATGCTGGAGCAGAACCTGTATGATTTTCTTAAGCAGAATAAATTCAGTCCCCTGCCTCTTAAATACATCAGGCCCATCCTGCAGCAAGTTGCTACTGCCCTATTGAAACTCAAAAGCCTTGGACTAATTCATGCCGATCTGAAACCTGAGAACATCATGCTGGTAGACCCTGTGCGTCAGCCCTATAGGGTGAAAGTGATCGACTTTGGATCTGCCAGCCACGTGTCAAAAGCAGTCTGTTCAACCTATTTGCAGTCTCGCTATTACAGGTAAGACTTTTTTTTTTGTTTTAGGATTATTTAAGGATGCACCGAAATATCGGTGGCCGAAAATGGTATTATGGGCAAAACGCAAAAAAAAAGAAAGTAAATAATTGTCCGCAGGGGCCCGCTGCTTACCTATGCGTTGCTCACGCACACAGTGGGAGCTACGTCTCTTGTTCCACCCAGCGCAGGAAACCCAGCGGAGTCTTTTTCTTTGGGGGGGGTCATTTAATTTTCAGTGCATCCCTAGATTTATTACACTTTAATGATTCCTGTGGATTACGTAAGCATCATTTACTGAAACATCAAGTTTTTTTTCTCTGAGACATACTGACCTGGTGGTGGCGTAGCACATTTCTCCTGTGCATGTTTACTTCCAAGGGCACACAATTTTTACATTCAACAGCAACTGAAAAGAGAATGAGTGGTGTAATGGTTATTTTGTACCTGATTAACATCCAGTTGGTAATTTTGGAGGGAAATGCTAATTTTAGAGCTATGGCCATCTATATTTTGTTCCGGTCATTTACTACTTTACTTTACTCATAGACTTTAATTAAAGGAACACAGTATCAAACTGTTTTTAAAACTTTTTTTAACCCACCTTCAAGTAGCCATAGCCAGCATCTTGTAGCCCCAGTTAACAGTGAGTTGCAGCAGTGATTAGGCCTCCCTACCTTCTCAGTCACGTTACTGTGTGAAACTCTATGCAGACCATATTCTGGCACGCTAGGTGTTCCAATAGCTACAAGGAAGCTTTATCTTTTTGAAAGACTTGTCGCTGGTTCTTCAGATGGTCTATAAGAACAACTATTCAACACAGAGGTCTCCCAGCCGTGTCGGCACCTAAGTTTTGCGCTGGACTGTAACTCGTCTGCATTTTGCTCTCCTCTGACCTCCTCTTTGCATCTTCACTCCCTTTAGTGACGTTCGGTCTGCTATAATTAAAATAGTTGCTATGCTTCATAGTCACTGAGCTATCGCAATTCTTGCACCACAAGTATGATTTTGTTGGCTTTTTGGTTGCTGATCTCTGAAGTTCAAGGTGGCTTATTCCTCAAGAATACACCGTAAAGATGGATTTCTTTGGGCGTGCTTTGTTTTGTAGAGAGACCACATTTTTCTTATTGAATTAAGTATGTGTTATAAAGGGCCAAACCTGGTGAGATTCACCAGCAAGAAAAGCTGAGAGGGCATGCATAAAAAACCTTGTTTGATAAGGGATAATTCCCTAACCTTTTCGCCATACACAATTGCGGGGCGAAGTTGGCCCTGGCTGCAGACACAGACTTTCAGGGTTTATCGTTCTGGCTTGTGACAGACAACCTGCTGCACATGTATGTTAGCATGACATATGGTCTTACTAGCAAAGGGGTTATTTGATTTCCCTGCCCCCCCCTTGTTCTTGGCACTAGGATAAGGGGTGACCAAAGAGTTGCCGTGGTAACTATCTCACTAGTGAACATGTGTTTAGTACTGTTTGGTGTGTGTGTAACAGATGGTTCTTCACAGATAATTCACCAGTTGCTAGTGTTTGGTATCTAGGTGCCGTCATGCAGAACGTCCGCGTCACTGTGCGTGTGTGCTGACCACTTATAGAAGCTTTCGTTACTTAATAAGTCGCTGGGTTTCTCCGTTTCTGTGTGAGATTTTGCTAGTACCTTCGCCATGTGCAGTGGAGTTGCTGTGAACGGTAAAAGCACACATGAACGCTTGCGTGCAGTCGGTTTATTCACCAGAGCCTAAAACCCAATGTGCACCAATGCTCAGCCATCTTTAAAATACTGAATTACACCACAACCTTCCAGCCACGGAGTATTCAGTGATATCGGAGTACGTGGTGAATATTTAACCTGCTCCGTCTCGGAGAGGTCAACCACATGCTGTTAAATATTCAATTCTAAATGCAGGGGGGACAGGTACAATGTGTCATTAACTGTATGTATCACAGCTAAAGCCCCCACATTGCTTTGCCTAGTTTATTATTTATTATAATTATATATATTTCTTTCTGAATTCTCCATCAGAGCTCCTGAAATTATCCTGGGGTTGCAGTTTTGTGAAGCTATCGATATGTGGTCCCTTGGATGCGTCATCGCAGAGTTGTTCCTAGGATGGCCGCTGTACCCCGGCGCTTCTGAGTATGATCAGGT
Source organism: Spea bombifrons (assembly GCF_027358695.1). NCBI lineage: Eukaryota > Metazoa > Chordata > Amphibia > Anura > Pelobatidae > Spea > Spea bombifrons. The sequence continues at coordinate 37,259,653 of NC_071088.1, forward strand.
AAGTCCTGCTGGTGTCAGTAACACGTTTCTGATATGACTCTCGATAGAGCAATACTTTGCATTGGAAAATATATAGATTCTGTATCTTTTCAGGTCTTTATGGTGGCGGTCTTGGAGAGATCGTAGCCCTCAGCCCTTCACCTGGCAGTCATATCAAATTTTTATTATTTAATAATTTGGCTAGCCAGGTAGCTCAAAATTTTAATGCTGCACCGCCATTTGCCTTTGTAGAAATCTCATGGTGCTGCCACAACCACAAGGTATTCTGGGTAGGCGCATGCAAATAAGGTCAATAAAATGTGTTGGACAAGACTTATATAGAAACTAAGAGCCAGTCACTGTGTATTTGTGTCCTTGCTGGCCCTCTCTCTAATTTCCATTGATACACAATGGGCTTCATTGTACTTTTTGTGTGCATCTTACATTGTGTGAGAAGGCTCACTGAAACCTTTTTTTATTCCGTTCGTATAATGTGATTGTGTTGGTATAGGTGGTTAACCCCCAATAACTTTACTGTTCTTCTGGGTAGTCCTTGGTGTCCTTGGCTCAAGTGAAAAGGACATCAGTACACCAACGTTTTTAATGACCACAAAAAAGTCTGAGATATAGTGCAGCTTAAGTTTTTTTTTTAAACTAATATATATATTTTTTTTTATTGTACGATATCTTTAAAAATTACCGACGACAAAAAGTTGATATCTCCTGAGGGTTTTGGCCAAAGCCTTTTATGTGTTGACAGGCATGTTTCATGTGACACTGGTAAGTCCAGGTGCAGACGTTATTCTTGTCTCTACTCTGAAATGTGAAATTGCCTTCTAATTCTGAGAAAATAAGCGTATGCCCCACTCCCAGCATTCTCAGAAGTAGGTGGGGGTCCTTTGAATTCTGGTTCTCCCTTCTATATGAATGCTTTTTATGGTTTCAATAGATCCTGCCAGCAGTTTGACAGGTGCCAGTCAAAGCTATTTTTTTTTAAGTAAATCTAAGCCTAATATATCCATAAATCTGGTTAATTACTGAAGCTGCTGCCTCGTCAACCCATTTACTCTGTACATAATGAGCTTTTTGGCAGGTTGACACAAAGGGTGGGTGCGGCTAACATTTCGGTGACAGGGAGTTATCTTAGATGACTTCTAGATTAAAAAAGAAAGAAAGCAACCAACCATCTTAATGCCATATTGCATTGCTGAGCAGTCTGTTTTTTTTATTTATTATAACCTAGTCCTAGACTAATCATATATTACACTGTTTAGTTTAATAATGTTTCTTGCCTCCTTTTTTCATTTTTTTTCTCATCTTCAATAGTATAGCACAGTAGAATTTCTTTTCCAGGTGCTTGTACTGAGTTGCATCCATTGGACGGCCATGTTTTTTTCTCCGTTTTATTTGTTTAATGTAATTGGGAAATGTCTCTTTTCTTTAGGCATCTGCGGACCTGCCAGAACCAGCCCTCTGTGTTTTACAAAGTGAATTGGGTTGTCTGTTGCACAGCCTTAATCACAAGCCTCAGCATAGTAATTTTACAGAGGAAATATGCTGGCTTTCAGTAGTTAAAAATAAATGGCTGTCATGCTGGGTGGTTTCCTTTGACTGAAAAGCTGTGTATTCTGAGAATCGTATGCATAATGAGGTTAGGCTGTTTTTTTGTGTTTTTTTTTTTTCTTTCTAAACGCAGATCCAAAATCGGCCTTCCTCAGGGAGTAAGTGGTTAACGTTGACTTTGTTGGTTTGAGTGAAGCCTGAAACCCGAATAAATTATTACTGTTTAACACCCTCCTGTGGATGTGTTACCTGACCCTGTGAAACTGACGTGTCCCATGTTTCTTTCAGATCCGGTACATATCTCAGACCCAAGGTCTTCCCGCAGAGTACCTTCTTAGTGCTGGAACAAAAACATCTAGATTTTTCAATCGGGATCCGGAACTTGGATATCCTTTATGGAGGCTAAAGGTTAGAATACTGTTCTGGTAACAGCCTGGCATTAGCATTGTTTTTTTTTTTTCTTTTTGTACAAAATGTTCTTTTTATGTCGCATGAATATGGAAAACCACACGGCTTTTTGAGGGTAGGGCAGAGCGTAACGTCTCTAGAAACCTAGGTGAACCGTGTCACCTAACAGTGCCACCCCCACCGACTCGTGCAGATGTCTTATCTATATGGCTTCTGGGCAGGGCAGCAGGAAGAGAATTGTTCTTTTTTTCTTTTAAAAATGCTCCATTTGTTAGTTTTCATGAAAACAAAGTTTTTCCCCCTTATTTAAAATACGTATGCTAACGGCCCCTTGACCAAGTCTACTAAAGGTGATCATCACACTGTTCACACCTCGCCATATGGATCGGAGCTAGAGAACATGTTAAGAAATACGCCGTTTTAATCTTGGAACCCACATATCCAGTATATTGTATATGACATGTTAAATTTGCCAAGTAGTCTGTCAAAGAAGGGACGCAAACAAATTCTCCCCACCTCTGACACAGCAGGGTTCGTTTTTAATCTTCTTCCAGTTTAATTTTAGTTGTATGTTTAAACTTCCTCCAAAAACAGGCATAGGTTATGGGGTTTTTTTTGGGGGGAAGAGGGACTGGAATTGTTACCAGAATACATTGAAAAACCTTTCTTGATTAATTGTGCCTTTTTATTATACATTTTGTCTTTGTTACACTGGGAGGGGTGAAGTAATTATTGGAAAAAGATTTTGGCATGTGGGATGGTGGAGCTTGTTGCATTCCAGTAGAACATTTGGAAAATTGCTTTGTTTGACAGTGTCCTTAATTAAGTTAGCCAAAAGGAAATGTTTTTTTTTTTTAATTTTAAATTAATAATTAACGGCTTATCTCCCTCGTGTGCATCATCGCTGTTCATAATTACGATTGTTTGTACGTTGTTAATGAAAGCACCTTGGTAACAACTGACCATTAAATCCTCTCTCCGAGCGTCATCCTCCGGAATCCGCTAAGCTTTTTTTTCAGCTTCGCATATATCTCTAAGCATACATTGTATGCATATCCTCCCTTTTATCATGGTCCATCTGCTCCGCAAAAAGCACCACTTTGCCCTGGCTTGACAGATATGTGTTGACCCTCAACAGTCTTTTTATGCCTCTAAAAGAAAACACTCTCCAGATGTGCTTTTTCTTCAAATAACAATCACTCATCTCCTGTTCATTTTCTCTGAAGTGGCTTTCATGGAGTAATTGTTATCCTAGGGAAATATTTTACCATATCGAATAGCTACCTACGTCTGACGCCAGTAACCTCTTTGTTTGTGTTAGATGGACTTCTACCAGTAGGAAATAACCAGGATCACTGATAAAGTGGCATGTATATATATACACAGTCAGAAACCGTATTGGAAGTATTAATGTGGCTTATAAACTTCTTGTAGAATGTAAAGCAAAAAAGACCTGTCATTCTGGTCCTTGATCTCATAAAAACAAACTTTTTTAGGCTTTGTCTTCTTTTGTGTCACATGGTAATTTTAATGGAAGGAGACAAAATGGTGCGTTTAGTTACAAAGTGAATTTAGCAGAGCAGGGGTAACAGTACCTATACTCTTTATGCATGCTTAAAATAACAGTGCTTGCTTTATTCTCTTTTTTTGTTACAGACACCAGAGGAGCATGAAATAGAAACTGGTATAAAATCGAAGGAGGCACGAAAGTACATCTTCAATTGCTTAGATGATATGGCTCAGGTGAGATTAAAGTGCGAATGACGGGGAGCTCTCCAGGCACTTGATTGTCCTGGTTACAGTTCTTCTCAAGTCAGCCCTGACCTCTGTGTCCGATGGTGCAGTTGTTATATTTCCTTGTTTTCTTTTTGTTTTTTGTTTTTTTTTTTGGGGGGGGGCATTCTGTTGAGGTCAGGTGAGTTGACTATGTTGTCCCCAAAGAATCTATGACCCTGGCACTGTACAACACTAGCCTGCTGACTCTTGTCAAGGTGAGCGGTACCCATTGTGGGGAGGCTGTGATTATTGGAGCTGAATTGAGTTATAAGTTGGCTGAGTGGGTTTTTTAAAAATTAATTTCAGGCATCAGTGAAGCAAGCAGTGTTTGCATCGGTTATGGGCCTCATTCAGCTAAATGAGTGGCGTTAATGCTCTAAATGCATTTATACCTAGTAGTAACGTTCAGAATTTAACCTTGCTAGTGGCTGTCCAGCACGATGGCACGTTTACCTTCTATAAGCAGATACATTACATTAATTCATAGATCTTGGGGACAAGCACCATCACAGGTGCCGTCCTTACCACAGCAGAACCAGTAAGCGTTTAATTGCAGAGGGCAACCTTGTTCTACAGTGTAAGCCTTGAAACCTTACAGCGCTCTCTGCCAAGTGGCTTTATGTCCAGTTTCCCTTGCAAGTTATAACTTTGCTTCTTACTTACACTGGTTGTGTCCTTTTATCATCTAGGTGAATATTTCTACAGATCTAGAGGGTACCGATATGTTGGCAGAGAAGGCAGATCGAAGGGAGTTTATAGACTTGCTGAAGAAAATGTTAACTATTGATGCCGATAAGAGAATAACACCCCTGAAAACCTTGAACCATCCTTTTGTCACAATGAATCACTTGCTGGATTTCCCGCACAGCAACCAGTGAGTATTTTTACTTCTTATTCCAGGACACCATTTAGCTTTGTAACATATTCTGGAAAGACTGACAGATATGCTGAAAAATGATGACTTTCTGATTTTCTCTAAGGTTTACCAGCGTTTCAGCTGACTAATTGTACATCCTGCTTTAAGCAAAGCAATAAGGGGCCATTTCTTTAATGACTGCTTGGCAACGCGGCTTATGCAGTGGCTGTACACTTATAGGAAAACATTCCAGCCCTATTTGTAATGTAAAATGACTACCTATAATTATTTGAATCAAAATGATCATATATAACATTGAATCAGTTTTTTTTTTCGCATTGCTCCCATACCTGACTCTTTTCTTTCCCTGTTCCAAACAGTGTAAAGTCCTGCTTTCAAAATATGGAAATTTGCAAGAGGAGAAGCAATATGTATGATACAGTAAATCAGATCAAAAGTCCATTTACCACCCATGTCGCTCCCAACACAAGCACAAACCTGACCATGAGCTTCAACAATCAACTGAACACTGTGCACAATCAGGTATGGAAGGGAAACTTTTATGATGGACAAGAACTTGGCTGCCAGTCTGCTTTTGTTCTTGCCTCTTGTTTGATAAGTTTTTATAATTGTAGCAGTGCCAAGAATGTAGTGAGCAAGTTCCTTGTGTACATGCGCACTGTGTCTATACTATTGCATAGAAGTTTAATGTGTTACCATACTGAGTTAATAACCCAACTCAAAATAAGATTGCTTTCCTTGGCCACTTATCCCTTGACATCAAGCTTCCATTGCAGTTCTAGACAACAGACCCCTGCGTTTTATAATTGTCTATCTCACTGTCCCCGTGCCTTCTGTTCTAGAATTAAACCCAGTGGGAAGCTTATAAAAGTTTCCTTCTCAGCCGCCTTGACTCACTGAGGCAAGTAAAATTATCTTGTCGGATCTGTGTGCGTAAAAAAACCAGCAAACCGATCCTTCAGCATTCCTGAAAGTTTCCTAAACATCCCATGTCACTTGAACATGAGCCCATCTGTAAATCTCAATATCCATTTAGTAGAATAACAGGCCGGGCAAGAACTGGACACATTTTAATACCGTTTGGCTGGCTTCTCAAGCAATTTCACTTCAATGGAAATTTCCTACTTCCTAGCAACCCACAATAACATGATGTGCTTAGTAATTGTCAACTATCCTGTGACGTGTGCAGAGGAACCCGTTGGGGAAGGACCATCTGCTATTAAAGAACCTGAAAGACGGTCCCCCCCCCCTCAAATGTTGGGTCTGAAAAGTAGCTCTGAATCCATGTATTATTACTCAAGCCAGTGACTGCTACTGGCCTACATGAGCTCATTCTCTCTTCTGTATTAATTATGTACTACCGCTTTCTGATCTTCGCTTAGTTAATCTCCATTTGCAGCACATGAGAGGAATGGAGAAGACATCAAAGTGAATTTTGTCCCGTTAACCTCTAGGGTGCCACAATCAGGACTATTGTGTATAGGCCTTTATATTGTGTATATGTATATATAATCATGCCTCTAAGTGTGTATATATATATATATATATATATATATATATATATACACACATACACAAAACAGTCCAATGTGTTTACTTTGTGTATATATATATTTTTTTTTGTAGGCTAGTGTGCTGGCTTCCGGTTCATCTGCGGCTTCTTCCCTTTCCTTGGCCGGCTCAGATGTCTCGCTACTTAACTATCAGTCTGCGCTTTACCCGCCGTCTGCTGCCCCGGTGACTGGGGTCACACAGCAGACTGTGTCTCTGCAGCCTGGAGCTACTCAGCTGTGCGCCCAAACCGATCCATTCCAGCAAACCTTCATCGTCTGCCCTCCGCCGTTTCAAGGTAAACTTTCTTCAGCTTTAGGCACCTTGTGAAGACGGGTATTACACTGGAAACATCTCCCGTATAAGGCATCTAAGACTACCATAACTTACAGAATCAGTTTATATTTTCCTTTGTAAGCCCTTCATCCCTAAAACTGCCGGGCTAACAAGTTCTTCTATTACTGGAATATGTTCTCCCGTGATTTTGTATTGCGATCCTGAATGTGAACTCAACACCATCTTTTATTTTTGTTAATTTTTAGCTGCCGGACTCCAGCCGTCTACCAAGCATTCTGGTTTTCCTGTTCGGATGGACAATAGCGTTCCTCTGGTACCCCAAGCTCCTGCAGCCCAGCCTCTTCAAATCCAGTCAGGTGTCTTGACACAGGTAACTTACCGTAAAGCACCTTCTCCCCCATATACATGTATGTCCTTTGGTTTTGGGTACGCCATTCAAATTCTGAGGCTTGTTTTTGTCTATCCATAAATATACTGTAATGAGATTTTACCAAGTGGTTCAATTTGGAAATGAAACCGGTAGATATTAAGTTTTTTTGTTTGTTTGTTTTGTTTGCGCTGATGTATTCTCTTATAGTGTTATGTGCATTTCGTGTTAATCTCATCAAAAAGGTGTTTCCTTTGGAGAGTCACCGGTGTTCATTTGGAAATGAACTGGGTGTGCCTTAACATCTCGTATAATTTAATCTCCGGTATCTGTATAATCCCCTTTCATGCTTGAACACAGTGTTATGTAGTGCACATTGTTTCATATAGGTGCCAATTTACTACCCCTCAATGGCAGTGTTTCTATTTTCCATGTTGGCATTCTTATGTCCTTAGTCATCCTTAACGTATGTGTTGGGCCTCGTTCTGTTTTAACACAGTACCCTATATGCTATTTTTAAGCTAAGTGTCAATAATAGAAAAGCATACAACCCTTCCGTTCTCCGGGTCGTTATGGTACTCCCAAGAAATGAAAAACAAAAGGAACGTGGTATAGGTAGCTTTCCTAAATACATTTAGATTTTCTGAAAGCTGTGCAGACGGCTGTCTTAGATAACACTGTGAAAACCTTTTCGTCTTTCCCTTAACATGGTACAGTTTGGCAACAGAATTGAAGCCATTGAATACCTCCATAGCATTAAACAATCTCTGGTATCTCTTGTACCTTAGATTTCCTTAAATACACTGTGTCTTATATTCTATAACTAATAGTTGTTTTGTGGGAGTTCTTATTTGAAAACAGCGATAAAGAAACGGCGTTAGGTCGGTGTTAAATGCCTAGCCCTCTTTGTAGAATTAGGATTTTTCCATCGAGTTTCCAACCGTGTCTTGTTTAAGTCAAAGAATAAAGATGAGTAATTGCACTTCTTGGTATTTGCTTTCTTTATGCTAATAGCCCCTGTCTGAAAGTGTATCCTAGCATTTGAACATGCATTAATCTGAAAGCAATGCGTCTAAAATAAATTGGCTGTCTTATTTGTTGGAGGAGAAAAATGCCTGGCATTAAGTGGCTTTTTCACTAAGTTTCTAATGGAAACATGATCTCGGAAAACAGTCTTGGTAACCAGAAAGCAGCCATGTGAATCAGACATCCAGGCTGCCGATAATAGATATTCATGCTCGCCTACTGCAGTTGTGCAGGTGGAATATACTTAGACATTGTTGATTTCCCCCCCCCCGTTTCTAAGCCTTTCTTTACGGGGATATATTGTGTTACCGTGTTCTATAAAATTCATATGAGACTCGTGTACACACAAGTGCGCCTATGGCTAACGCCTTTAGATGAGAATAGCATTTAAACTCCACCACCTGTATGCCCGAGAGCAGCCGTGTTAATTACGTGTTGCAGGATTTGAATTATTACTGACTTTTTCACGAAATGGCTCCTCTTCGGTAGGCTTGCTGCCACGTGAAAGGCTTTTAAGACTGCAATACCTCAAGCCCTTTAGACGCTAGTAACTTATTAAATCTGTACTTGCTCACATGGGCGCACCATTTCTAGTTGACTTGGCTCATGGAGACTGAAGGCCACTGTGCAGTGTAGAAAATGTCACGTCATCTGTTCCAAATCCTGGACATTAAGTGGGTCCATATGGCTTCCAGACAAATCTAAACCTAAATTTGGGCACGGTGGAAGACATGTTTATGTATTTCAAACCTGCTCAGACAACAAGAAGTATTATAGGGCAGATAGCAGATGTTGCAAGCTAGGTGTGAAGGTACTTGCATGGGCAGAAGATTGGTATCAAGGCCTAGTGGAATCTTTATGACTTTCTGACTCCTGGGGCTGTTCTTCCAATGGAAATAGCAGGGACACACAGGTAAGACGTTCAGAAATGCTGGTAAAATCACTGAGGTTAAAACAGTGGGCTAATGTTTTAGGTGCACAGATAATTTGTGTTGGTATCAGGTTCATCTGGTGACAACTCTTGCCTTTTCTTTGTTAATTTATGCTTTCTTCTCTAAACCAGTGACTGTTCCCTCAGGTTTAAAGTATTCTCCCTCAAATGTTCGTTGATTGTCATTTCATCGCTGGTACGCCCAGGGTGGTTCTTCAGGACTTTGTTCTTCACTTGCTTGGAGAGATCCTCTTATTAGTAAAACAGAGCTGTTTCTGACGCGTGATAAAATCTTTGCCGTTAGTCCAGCTAGCATATTCTTTCATAATACTAGACTGACATAATCCAGCTCTGTATACGTGTTGATTTAGCATCGCCGTATATCACTTGTCTCCTATACAAAAAGAGTACAAGTGAGAAATGCCCCAGACCTCTTCAAGCCCAGTCAAAATAAAGAGGAGACCAGACACGTCAAACATATTAGTTGCCTAGTTTATGGCAAAGAATAATATAAGATGAATATTTAAAGACTGGGGAGAGTTTATGGGCATCATATTGGCACATTTTCCTGCAGTGGAAATATTTGAAATTGGCACCCATATGGTAGAAGCATTGTGTCTGCAGTCCTTAATGCTGTGTCTTAAAAGCAACCTTTATCATTTTAACATATTTTTATGGTTAAAATGGGTAGCTACTTTAATAATTGGATTACAGCAAATTAAGTATAAAATCTAATTTCTGAAGTGGTAAACCCCCCCCCAACAAAAAAAATAATTGTTGTATTACAAGTGTTAACAGTTCACACCATCAAAAAAGGCAGTTGAATAAAGGGTTTAGATGTTTTTGTGGTAAGTGATGAAAGACGGCATTTTTCTGCCTACCAAAGGCACACGTTCCTGGCATCAAGTTCACCCAAACCACCCGTTAGGCTTTCCATGCGGTTTCTTATGGTACTGTTAAAACCCATATTTTCTGCTGTAAGTACACTGTGTCACTCACCTCCTAATCTACGTTTCAGGGAAGCTGTACACCACTAATGGTAGCAACTCTTCATCCACACGTAGCCACCATCACACCGCAGTATGCGGTGCCTTTTACCCTGAACTGCGCAGCCGGGCGGCCGGCGTTAGTTGAACAGACAGCTGCCGTACTGGTAATTGTTTCACTTGATTGTGTACACTAACATTCCTTTTCTATACATATTTTTCTTTTTATTTTATTTTGTTTTGGGTTCCCTTTTCTCCTTATTGTAGAACTTTTCAGAAGAGCATGGAAGCATGTGATCCATCTTGTGGCTGTGTTCTTGCAACATCCTAAAGCAGCTGGTTATTAATGTCTTGTTTTTCCTTTCTTTTCATTTATTTCTCCTTTTCCCAAACAATTGCCGCAGTACTGTCTGCCTCTCTCAGCCTGGCTTTCTATCGCAGCAGTTCTAATCAGGGGTGAAATTTCAGTTTTGCTTTCTCCACTGCAGCTTCATACAATCGTCTCAAAGTTTCCTTAGTTTTTCATGGAGTTATCTTTAAAGTCAAATAAAATCTAGTTTAATTGTTGGCTTCTGCTTAACTCCCTTCACCACAAACCGACCTGTCTAAACCCCAAGCCCACTCCTGAGATGTCCGCGTCAGAGGAAGTTAGTTCTCTATCCTGAATTCCAAGAGGGTTACCCAACTTAAGTTGAAGAGAACTGCAAGGAACACAAGGTCCCATTAAAAACCCATAGGGTCTACCTAGACATGAGCTGCCTGGGGCCTGTCAATTTTAAGCAAAAGGCGTCCCAGTTATCTTAAGGGTTTATGGCTGCCCTAAAGCAACATCCTAACCAAAATAGGTATTCGGGGTAGATAAATCTAGTATTCAAACGCTTTACATAACTACACACACCCTTATTTTAGACATGGAATCCCAAAACAAAGAGCGTCATAATAGACTTTCTACACTAAAAGCCAAAATTCTAAGCACTGTTAATGTGTGTGTGTATACACACATGTATACATATATACATACATACACTTACTGTTCAAAGGTTTGGGGTCGCTTCGCCCTTTTCATGGAAAACCAGGAACCTTTTAGCTGTGGCAACATAATTACAATCAGGGTTTTCTAATTATCAACTAGCTTTTTATTTTAAAATGCATTGGCAAACACAATGTGCCATTGGAACGCAGGGGTGTGTGATTGCCGGTGAAGGGACTCTGTACACCCAAGAAGATATTCAGTTAAAACTAGCTTCTAGCTACAATAGCTTTAAATCCTATATGGTATATTTTTGGGTGGATTTTTCCCCCCGGTTTGGGTATTGCATGAGTGCGTTTGGCATGGGACTTGATGCAATGTAAGAGGGATACCTTACGCTGGCCAAATCGCCATGCATATTTATTTTTTCTGGATAGGCTTATAACTATGAAGCTTCCAGTCTTTGCATAACATAATAATCATTTCAGAATTTGCTTAAAGCTTCCAATCATGCTTAACTTTCAACTGCCCCAACATGCTCTGTGTTTGAAATTAAGCTACGTGGGATTTAAAGAATTAAGGAATTTAGAGGGAGTAACGTATGCAACTTAATTTCCAAGCTCCGATACTGGCCCACCTTCATCAAAGAGGCTTAGTTTTCCCTTCAAGTAAATGCTTCACTATGTCAATCCAGGACTGGATTTTGCAGGTTGGATTTTCTTAATGGCTGCATCCTGACGACACATTCAAATGGCTTGTTTGCATGCAGAGGCGACGTCCTGGTTGCTTTTACATGCTTTGCATTTTGTTTAACCCCTGCACTGCTTGCGAAATGGTGTTTGACGGCAAGGAAGTCTCGGTGTGGCTTTCTTCTAATGACTAGCTTCAGTAACGCTTTAACGATACAACAGAACCTCGGCTAGCCGTTAACATGAGCGATGAAAGCCTGCTCTGGCCCTGTCATTATATTCCCATGCCAGACGCTTTACAACAAAATTCAGTATGCATCTGGATAAAATTAAGGGTGAGCTTAACTTGGATTCAAGAGCCCTTATTAATCTCCCAGAACCTTAGTCTTTTTTTTCCCCTCAAGTCTGTAATTTCACGCTTAGCTGTTGATAATACAAATACATTTTTACACGACCACCTCTTTTCAGCCATTTTTACACGACCACCTCCTTGGTGGAAGCTGACTTGGCAGTCCTTAAGAGGCAAAGAGACGAGCCCCCAGATCAGGGACATATTTATTTATGCCACTGAACAGACTTGGTTAGATGAGAGAGATCCCATGTGTTCTGCACTCAGTAGGCCCAAAACTAATGACACTGAATTGGAAAGCACCTACTTTTTCAGTAGAGGACACATCTCTACATTAACGTCCTTTATTTCTTCACGTCTGAAAACGATATAAAAGATGAATTAAAGTTTTACTTGGCTTTTAGCGTTGCTCTGGTAACAGATGGTGCTAAAAGCCATTCCTCTGTCTCTTGGAGTGTTGCACGGGGTAATGATAAAGAATCTGGCTGGGCAGGGAAAGGAACTATATAAGCATTTGTCTATTAGATGTAATGCTGAAAAGTGCCATAGACACCGGCCTTTAAAACATTTTAGGAGCTCTGCTGGAATCGTATGACTAATAAGCCAAATACCCCAAAGCTTATATTTCTCCTGCCCCGGTGGATCAGCTTTTAAATATTCGAGAACATGAATTCTGCTGGCAAGGTTTTAGTCCTTATGGGAGTGAGATCATGCAACATTATGCTCTTTAATGGGCAGAATCCAATAGTGTATAATTAAAGAACGCTGTTTTGGCAACATGGCATGCAGACGTGCACTGTTTTCTACTGTGTAATCATGGTATTGTTCAGTGGCATGTGTCACGCTTTTTTAACGATATACAGATGAATCTTAGCACCAATAATGTTTAAGGTATATAGCCGTTTCCCCCCCCAAGAGCCTTAAGGAATACCATATATTAATAATGATATTCCTTTACTCATCACTACTTCCGAAAATATTTTACTAATAAAATCAAGAGCTGTCCTAGTGTGATGGGTGCAGATGACGTGCTGTTACAATTATGTAGGGCCGTGTCCTTCTAAAGACACTTTCCATGCCGTAGAAGATCACTGCTCTTATATTTTAATGCTAATAGCAGGCACACATGCACCTCTTTTCAGGGCTTGAGACAGAAGTTTCTTCTAGGATAAGAAGTCCATATCCTTCATATACCAGATGCCAATATCCGTAATCTCAGTTTATCTGTAACACACAGGCAGGATGAAGCAAGACACAAATTTTGTCATTGAGAAGCTTTCCTAACTGTGGCTCACCTTTTTAGTTTAAAGTTGGCTTGTCGGCTCATTAGACTACCTTTTACTGCTTTGCCTAAATTTGCATCGGTCCATTGCTAAGCTTTGCATATTTTGTCCTTCCTTTGTCAAAACAGTTCGTCGCTTGGAACGCCAGATCTCTGCATCGCATTTGGGATGTCAGTTCTTGCTTTGTATTAAACTTTATGCTTCGTCTTGTGCAGGTGTTGGCTTTTTGGAAAGACGCATGGTGTGACTTTTAACATTCAACTTTATTCCCACCCCTCCACTTGTTTGCAATTTTTATTTTTAATTTATTTGCTTCGAGCTTCTTGGCAGGACCTATGTTCACAAGACGTGGATCTGTACCTTGCAGAAATACATTTTGGTTTAATCTATGAAAACGTGTTAAGGAAATCAGTGTGTTTTATACTGCAGAATTTTGTCATGTGTTCATGGTACTTGATTTGATTGGTTTGAACTTGTTACCTGCTTACGTAAAGCATGCAGTTTCAATATTTCAGTGTTCAATATTTGCAAGTCATACTGCTTGCATAAGAGACGTAAGCCATCTATAATTTAAATTTAAACCTAGCAATTACAGTATAGAGTGGAATATCAGAAACGTCAACTAACGCCGATTTATTAGTAATTCTGGTTGCCTTAATCTCCCAAGCCAAGTCTCCCGCACCTCCAAAATCTAAATTAAGGAGATGTGATATCATGCATTGAATGAGATGATTCATTTTCTAGGAGTACAACTGCAGCCCTGGGTAATGAGCTCATAGTGACATAAAATGTCACTTAATTGTGCCAGTTCGCAAAGACTATTTTCTAGTCTACTGAGGGCACTCCCATACGCTGGGATTTACACCTTGTACTTTATTTTTAGCCAAAGTGAGACTACATACAAGGCAGGCAGTATATATAATATCGAATCAGTATACAAGAGGACATACAGATAAGTTCTGCGGTGACATACATTATAATCTTGAATTTACATTGGACTTTTTCCTCTGCTTTTGCTGTGCAGATGGTATGGTCCAAGTTTAGAAGCTCAGGCGCAATGGATTACTATATTACAGCCTTATTTGTTCTGCAGTACAGTGCACCTTGTCCTTAAACACAAAAAATATCATGGTTGCCCACAAGGGATCTGATTATTTTGTCTGCCAATTTATCTCTGCAAGATGATAGTCCACTGCCTGTGGGGAAGTAACATAGAAATGATGCACTATTTTAGTTAAGAATTTGTTTTTTTCTTCCCCTCCCTCCTTTTGTCTTTACCAGCAGGCATGGCCTGGGGCAACACAGCAAATTTTGCTACCATCCACTTGGCAGCAGCTTCCTGGAGTTGCTCTTCACAACTCTGTTCAACCCACCGCAGTGATACCAGAAACCATTGGAAGTAACCAGCAGCTCACGGACTGGAGGTAAATGCACCAACATGTTTAGTTGTCTTAAGTACCATAAAATAATTTGTGCTGAGGATAAAATGCCTCACAAAGTACCCCTAGTGATGGCTGATCTTGGATGACCTTTGTATTTGGATGCTTTAAACGGAGCAATTGTTAAGTGTAGACAGGTCCAAACTGTGGATTTTAAACACCAAATGAGACAGGAGATTCCATTACTCTTCTAAATTTTGAACCATGCTAATCTGTCCACAAATGAGCTAGACACTTCTTCTTCCAGTGACCTTTGTCTGCTTACGTGACAGGGTAAAAAATTGTTAATGGATTGATTGATGAATGGAATGTAACCTCCCTTGTATTGTCTGGGGCAGGAGTGGCCATAATTATACGTATTAAGACTTGCTGAGTTTTTAAACTAATAATAGCCTTGGAAAAAATATGGTGCCTTACTAAGATCGCCCACACTAGTGAAGGACATATACTGTGCAGATGTAGCGTGAATGTTACTTGAGTACATTTTTACTACATTATTGGTGCATTCCATTCTAGGAATAATTATAATTTAGGGTGCCCAAATATCTCACAAAGCTTGTGAACAAATACAAAATCTATTTCAATTGCTGGTGTTCTCGTGCATCAAAGGGAGAGGGCTGCTTATCATCCATGATGCAGTAGTTTGAAACATTTCTTAATTACAAATGCAGCTTTAGAGCTCTGGCCCAGGACTTGTACTTATTCGTCAAAAACCTATTTTAATATGCTAGTTGTTGTACAAAACTCTTATGGGCCTGAATTTTCCATGGACTGTTTCTAGTTTTGAAGAGCCACCTGTGTGTTCTGAATATATTGCATATTTCTCTTCCAATAGAAATGCACACTCTCATGGGAACCAGTATAGCTCATTGATGCAGCAGCCATCTTTGCTTGCAAACCATGTGACCTTAGCTGCAGCGCCGCCTCTAAATGTGGGCGTTGCCCATGTTGTTCGACAGCAGCAGAATGGCAGCATGTCGACAAAGAAAAACAAGCAGCAAAGTCAGAGCAATCAAAAGTAAGGGCGTAATACAAATGTAATGCATTTTGGTATGATGTTGAGAGTACAAGGAGTTATGCCTTTTTAAATATAGATGGACTGAAAATTGGAATGATGCCGTACCGTCCAGTGCATACACTTCCCATTCACATTAAACAACCTAGTCAAAGAAACTCCAAATTACTTGGTTTAGTAAACATCTGGTGAAGAGTATAAAGTTTTTCCGCTGATCACAGTCTTTCCGCTGTGTTTAAGTCACACTAGCGATTGCTGTATTACACAGCGGTTCCCTTTTTTCCTAGCCCCCTCACTGCAAGGCAGAATGAAAACTGTAGAGAATTAATAGGGACCTAAGGAAACGTAAGAAATGGGTTGTCAGGACAGTTTGCAGGCAAGTTGTTGTTGTTTCCCCTCCTTAACTTTACATTACAGCTCCAACCCCAGTGAGCTTTTGCTGCAGGCAGAGCTTGGCAGATCCTGTGCAATGCAGAATTACATCAGCAAGAGTCCTTCAGGATCTTCACTCACAAGTTATACATTATACAGGATCAGCTCAGCCATCTTAGCTGGGGAAACCTGCAAGTGTTGGCCCTTCATATTGAAAAGTGAAGTTAGAGAGTTGAAACCACTTATCTTCCTTTAAATCCTAAAGGTTGTGAATAGTAGGGTCTGTATAGGCATGAACATTATTAGCAGCCCATTGTAAAAGTTCTAAATAAAACATCCTTTTCACTGGATTTACAACAGGACATACCACAAATTGTACCACGGTAGACCTTTATGTTCTGTTGCGTGCGCTACCAGATTGCACCTTAGAATCACACCAAAGGTGTCACCGTTATTGCTTCTTCCCAAACAAAACCTCCGATAAGTGAACCAGCAATTAAAAAGTACTATTTTTAAATCGATATTAAAAAAACATACAATTTCTTACATAAAAGTTTTTTGTATTGACAGTCCAGGATAACCATCAATATTCTGATTAAAACTTAAAGGTCCAATCCCATCCTCAATTCACTATTTGTTATAAGGTGCTATGTGGTAGCTGACCCTACTACTCTTTTTGCTGTGTATCGGTTATCGGTACTTCTTCCTTGTGTTTTTTTTTTTTTCTTTATAGTTTGTTGGCACAGCCTACATTAATGTTGGGATTGAATGTGGCCCCCAAATTCATTTTGGTAAAAGTATAATTTGCCCTTGTAAGGGTTTCTGATCACTCTAAAACACATTCATCATCTAAGCAGATGTTTGTGTTCTGCCTGTTGCACATTTCTAATGTTTAGGGATTTATGCCGCTCACCGCAGACAAAATGTACCTAGATTTAGCAGTGCTGCAGAAGGATTATTCCCCTCTAATTTAAGATTGCGCTAATGTTTGGCATCTGCTAGTTACAATATAGCCTTAGTATATAATTAAAGGCTTTTTTTTTATCTGGAACTCTCAGAACAGAATGTATGTACAGTAGCTGGTACTCTAGTAGAATGACTGGTTATTTTGGTGGCTAGTATAATTGATTTAGTTACTTTGTGACGCTGGTTTATTTGATTCGAATATTTACATAAAGTAAATTGGTAGGGGTCACGCCTTCAGTTTCAAACCTATTGAATGTTTTATTTGAGAGTGCTGCTAGCTGCAGACCGAATTAGGTGGAAAAGGCCATAGAGATCACAGGAGTGAAGTCATTTCATCTGCAAACAGAACATCTGTAAAATATGCACCCTCGCCATGTTTTTTTTTCCTAGTCATACCTTTATCACTCATAAAAAGTTGTGTGTTAGGAGTGGAGAGTGTTTCTTTGATCTGAAATATTTTAAGCATGGTGTTATGTACATAATATTGAATAGTTTTTATGGAATCTAGCTACTGAGCTGCGGCCTTTGGTTTTCTTATACATTGCCCTACTTGTATTCTTCTGTAGGACACTGTCTGCTCTGGATGTCATCCCCTCACAAGTATATTCCTTGGTGGGAAGCAGCCCCATTCATGCTCCATCTTCATACAGCCAGCTCCTTCCGGTCCAGGAGCAGAGACAGCCCATTATAATCCCAGACACCCCAAGTCCACCTGTGAGCGTCATTACAATTCGCAGTGATACTGATGAGGAAGAAGACAGCAAGTATAAACCAGCAAGGTAAGCTAGTAGCACCATGTGTATTGATATAGACCTCATCAAACCTATACGCACTTATGCTAGTTCTCTGTAGAGATGGGAATACAGTAAGATCAAGCTCTTAAAGTTACAGCATGTGTACTTTTCCAGTATTTCATAGCCTTGTAAGAGTTATCACCCTGCAGTGCGTTAGGGCAGGTTGTGTATTAATGGAAGTGACAGACCAACCACTACAACAACAAATGCACGCTCCTTTGATAATAATGCAGGGTGTTGTAAGAGATTGGTAACAGTAATGATTCATTGTGTCTAAGGAACTAGGGTAGCAAGCTCCTAACTGGTGCAATTAAGTTTGATTCTCTTTGCTACAGTAGTCTTTCGGTGACCTGCGTTATCCATAATGTTGCCGGTTTCATAAATAAACCTTTCGTTTCATGGCTAGCTCTAATATGAAGATGCGATCCAATGTCATCAGCTACGTGACAGTCAATGATTCACCGGACTCGGATTCCTCTGTAAGCAGCCCTTATGTTGCTGACCAGCTCTCTACCCTGAATGGATTAAGTGGAATCTTCGACGTTTCGCATAGCCGAGCTGCCCAAAATCAGAGCTCTAGTTCTCGCACAATTATTGTTCCTCCACTAAAGACACAGGCTAACGATTGCAGTTTGGATACCCACATGCCAGGTATGATTTTACTGTTAACTATTGCAAGAAGTAACATGTTACCTAAAAAAAAAAACAACTTTGTTATTTTGTATCATATGCCTATATAATCGCAAGAAACTAAGAAACACCATCGCTGTATTTATATGCAGGCCTGGGTAAAGGAAGGCATCCGTAGCGTACAAATCAATATGGCGTACAGTGTTGAGCTACAGTATACATTTTTAGATTACCATTTATTTATTACCATACATATTATGTGTATACAACGGGAGCTGCCACCCTAACTTGTTTTCAGGATTTGCAAGATTTCCTCCCTATTGTCAAGTTGTGTGTTTTAAAAAGTATTATATATGATGTGTATGCTGGTTTTGCCTATACTCTTCATATATATATATATATATATATATATATATCATCTCTAAAAAATAATAATTTTGTTTACCTGCAGGTATCCTAACCAATACAGGCAAAACTAAAACTTCCAATGCATCAAATGGACAATCATCTGGAAGCTGTGTTTCTCAAAGTAGCTATCGCTCTTACCGAATGCAGCCTCTCAACCTCAGCCAGGTAAGTAACAAGCGTATGCAATGTGAATATAGAATAACAGTTTGGCGTAGAGGATACCTTTCTGCATACTGTGTTCCTGGCCGTGAAACAACATCAAATGAAGAGAGCTACAATCTGTGCTATTTACATGTCTAACTTCTGGAGGCTCTTACTGCCACACACACCACCCACATCTTAATAATCTGTATCTACCTAGTACGTGTGGTCCTGTATCTTGCCCAGTTTAAAATATCATCTTCTTGGGTGTTTTTTAGTTTTGCAACATAGGAAGAGCTATTTGTTGCCTGCCCTGGTTTAGAGCAAACATTATGAACATCAGTAATTAAAAACGAGAACCACTAATCATATGCAAAAGCTCCCTGGGTTCAGTAGAGGCAAATGTGCGAGCTGAGCAAGATTGTCTTCAAGATTGGATAGATGTAATGATCTGTGGGCAGTGAAATGCTGTTCTTTTTGTAATAGGGGACATTTATCCTTGATCACTTTTAAAGGTAACAAAAAGTTAATCCTTATGCATTTGTGTGTAGTAAGTGTCGGTCACATTACCTTTCATCTCTTGTCATTCCAGAACCAGCAGATGGGATCTCAGGAGATAAGTTTGAACCCTGCTCCTCGCAGGCAACAAGCCTATGTGGCCCCTCTCCCATCAATCTCTCAGGCACCGTTCACTTTCCAACACAGCAGCCCTCTACATTCCACTGTCCATCCTCATCTTGCGGCAACAGCCTCCACTCATCTAACAAGTCAGCCTCACATGTACACCTATGCTCCGACCACAGCTGCATCCTTGGGCTCCACCACATCCATCGCTCACCTGTTCTCCCCTCAGGGCTCCTCAAGGCACACCACGTATGCCACCCATCCCAGTACTTTGGTTCATCAGGTTCCTGTCAGCGTGGGACCCAGCCTGCTCACCTCTGCTAGTGTGGCTCCTGCACAATACCCGCACCAGTTTGCAAGCCAGTCATACATCGGTGCCTCTAGGGGCTCTGCTATATACACTGGATACCCTCTGAGCCCTGCCAACATCAACCAGTACTCCTACTTGTAATCCAGGGAGTGCAAGGTTTTCCAGACTGGTTAGAATGCAAGATACCCTCTGAAAAAAAAAAAAAAAAAAGGGTGACTCTCTTCCTTTGATACTGACTGCATTGTTGTGGTCACGTACGCTTGCTCAGTGTTAACTCTGTGACTTTGTGGACTGCGTCTTTGTAGCATCCCTTTGCATCGCTCCGAAGCCCAGGATTTTCTCATCTGTGGACTACCATAACATTGTCGGAGTTTGAATGAAATGTAAATATGTTTTAAGCTGTGTGTGTTTTATTATTTTTATTTCTTTTGCTGTAGCAGTTGTGCTCAGATTTTGCTGTGTGATTAAGTAGAATAGCTTATGCTTTTAAATTACTTAACGTTTTTTTTTTTTTTTACATATTCAAACGTGATTGGTTTTAGGAGACAAAAATAGTTTTTAGATTATATTTTATTATAATTTTTTTTAAATGTTCTTTTCCTCCCATTTTTACTATTTGCTTGCGTAAAGCATTGAAAATCGTGTGCCAGATGGCTGATGGATATATAGGGGTAAACACACAGAAGCATTTAGCGAGTAGCCCTTACCGTCTTACACGGCTGAAAGCTGCACCTTTGTTACTGTTGACACCGCATGGCAGGCGGTCGCTTAAAATCTACCTTTATGTCTACACTGGGATGTATTCCAGAGGATTCCGGTTTCATAAGTCACATCATGTCCCATGTGATTTTCATTATAAAGTGGAGATGCTGCACATATTCTGAGATACTGTTTTAGATTTTAATCGCCAAACAAATCTTGATCCTCCTTTAGGAATATATGAGAACCACAAATAGATACGAAGAGGAAAAACAATGTATTGAATTTTAAGTTGGAACACAGATGTGCATTAAAATAATGGTATTTTATATGCTTGGCAAATCTAGCCAGCACTCTATGGAATTAACGAAAAATATTCTAGCTGTGATGTGCAAGCACCAAAAATGTTAATTACGGAGTTGCACAAAGTAGGTTACGGTTTGGCATAATTGTAATTTATATCGCTATCCAGACAGTAAAGACATGCAAAGTAACCTAATTAGGTCCTGATCTTTATACACGCTATTTGGTATCTAATGCTTACAGATGGATCTGTTATCATTGCAAACTATGTGTATATTCCCCAGTTTTAACATGAAATACACAAGAATTCGGACTAAAATGGAAAGGCGGGGTGTTTAATTAGCTCTGTCTACCAAATTCAAGCAAAATATAATACTTAAATTAGTTCCCATTTCTAGACCGTCTGGAAGAAAATCGCAGGGAGTTAGCCTAAATTACTTGAGTGCTGTTTTCCATCAGACCCTTTTACTGGATCATCCTATACAGAACGATTTTGGTAAAGCATGATTTTTAAATGCAGGTAACATAATGTAACGAGGCCCCTGATTTGTTCATTTACCGAATGTATTTGGCCCATTATCTGTACAAGAATGACCATTCTTAAAAATACCTGTTCTGGCTGCTTGTAAATGCACAGCCAAAACATGAGGAATAAAAGTTGAAGATAATTCGTCTTCACAAAAGTTAACCCCGTCGCCTGATCTTACAAAAGCAAATGTTTTTTTTATTAGAATTTCTTTTTCACATTTCTGTAAATATCCATGGGTTTTTCCCCGTTTTTGTTCATTCTTTTGCACCCTATTGCATAAGCTGCTATTTTTAAGTAAGCTGGAATATTTGTAACTTCTCATGAAGCTCCGAGGGGTGGCATCCTCAACTCAAGACCACGAATCGCTCATATCCGCCTGTCTACTGCATGCGAGATCACAGTAGCTGTTGTGCCGTAATGACGAAAGAAGCGAGTTTGTAATATAAAGTCAAACTGCATTTCTTTTTAACCCCTGCATGTTTGTCTCAATTCCTCTTCGGTCGTATTCCCAATTGGTTTCTACAATTTCATACACAATTTCAAAGATTTTCAAAAGTTTTTGTAATGGTGTTTTAATATCCTACAACATGAAATATACACTTTTATTTAACCCCTTATGGACAATGGGCGGTCCCTAAACCCATTGAAAACAATGCATTTTAAACCCGTACATGTACGGGCTTTGTCATTAAGGGGTTAATGTGTATTGAACAGGGGAAAAAAAATGTTGTTACCCACAATAGCAGGTCATCAAGAATGCCATCGTAAACATGAAATTTAAAATATGTCCAACAGATGGTGGTGAACCTCTGTGTATTTGGCATATATATGTAATCGCGTAGTGACTTTTTTGTGTTATGTACTATTTTTTTTTTTTTTTGAAAAAAATTACTCTAAACCAAAATGACTTTTGAGACTGTATGTGAAAATACGTTTTTAGAAAGTATCACTGTAGCACTGAATTCTATATAAATATATATAAAAAGAATTAAGTCGGGAATGCACTCGCATATAAGTGTGGGTAAATTGGGGGAAAGAAATCTTTTGTTTTGCACAGGTATGTATGGTGGTTGTTGAATATGTCCTCTTTAATGTAGTGCCTTAAATGCCAACGTAGTAATTATAGTTTACAGTAAGCTTGCCTTATAAATAGGGCTGGCAAGCGCCTTTACATAAAAAGCAATTCTCTGAACCTAGGAGCAAGACTAAGATACAGTCATAAACTAAATGTGCTGTTGGGTTTCATAATTATGGAGTTGCCATTTTTTTCTAATGGAAATCTGTAATGGCTTTGTTAATAAAATGTATTAAATAATAATAAAAAAAAAAAAAACTCTCTTTATCTAATCACATGAACTGTTAGGTGTTTGTACAAGTGCATTTTCCTTTTTTTTGTGTGTGTGCATTGGTAGTAGTGGGGTTCATTTTTATGTGCAATTTCTTTTTGGTTTTCTTATTTTCCTTTTTGTAGCTTGTTTGAAATCTTAACATTCCCCTGTGAGAATGCAGACAAGCTAGATGTATGATGATTATACCAAAGAAAGAAAGATTAGCAGAGCTATAGTGTGTTTGTGCTCAGAAGCGCAATGGATCCGTACCTGGCTACAATTTGTTATATCATTTTAAAGTGGTGCATGTGATTTTATTTTGTAGTGATAGTATTATGAAGAATTCCACTGGATGTAATCTTAATCAGCAGGGTGTTTTTTTTTTTCTTAACTTGAAAATAACTTTTTTTTTTATATATATATAATTTTATTTAGCTGTCCTCTACTACACAATGTGTGTGATATCTCTGAGCTTGGTTACATATTGTTCAGATATTCTAGAAGCATTCTCATACTTCAACATCTCCACCGTTATACTGGATTGTTACTTGTTATGTGGTTTTCACAGACTGTTATTTATATAACTTGGTAACTGTTTTAAAAAATAAATGAGGAATAGTAGAGAAAATATACTCTTTAACCCCTTAAGGACAATGGGCGGTCCCTAAACCCATTGAAAACAATGCATTTTGAGCCCGTACATGTACGTGCTTTGTCATTAAGGGGTTAACTAGTATTCCTTGTGCATAATACAACTTAAGAACCCATCAGAGAAGAAGTTGTTGTGTCTAATTTCTTTTTGGATTTCTTTATAGCCCGTGGTGGCTTACTGGGCTCAATCAGTCAGCTGTAAAGTATAGATGATCATTTTCTGTGTTTCTGTGGCCCAAATCTTTCAAAAAATGTAAGAGCAACAATTTGTCAAACTTTGGTTGAATATTAAGGAGGTATTGGTGACATCAGCATAGTTTTTTTTTTTTTGTTTGTTTGTTTTTTTTCTTCTTGTGTGACCATGTCTTTTTTTCTGTTTTCTTAAGCGTTTTCATACATTTTCCCTTTTGGTCGATATATATCACAGAAGCTTCCCCAACTTTGGTAAAAATATTTAAGCTTTTTGTAGAATTGTATATTTTAGTTGTTTTATATTTGCTAGAAATATGTATGTGTTGTGTTCTAGTATACCTTTCATTTGTCCTAATTTCCGAAACCAGTATTTTATACTAAGCAATAATTTTGGATAGTTTATAGTCTCCGGTCTCGTTTAATGTTCCGACTGACTGAACATTTGTGAATTGTGGGTCAGTGCCAGAATTGTTAATACAGTTCAATGTTTAGCCTCTTAGGCAAAAGGAGGACATCAGAAACCACACTTGCATTTGCAAAGTTCTTTTGGAGAAAGCATTTTAAGCTATTAACTGCTTAATTTCGAACATGACTAGGGTTCCAAGACTCCTGTTTTTTTCTTCCTTTATTTTATTATGGTAATTTAGCATAATGTCTGGATTCTCTTAATCCCATTGCTCAGATGTATTGCATGAATACATTGTTGCTTAATTTTATACAATGGATGACTTTCTTCCCTTTACAGATTTTTGCTTAATGTTGTCTTAATCACTACATGTATTGGCATAATATGCAATGTTAGTGTTATGTTCAACTTCAAATCATGGATCATTGTCATTTTTAGTGATTTATATATATATATATATATATATATTTGTTTAATTTTCTTTACTTTTAGTTCGGTGTACTTGGTATGCTAAATGCTATGTGAAACTTAAAACTTAGTTTTATATGGTTGTGCTTCATTTTTCTGCACCTGCCCTGTTTCCAAGCAGCTGGAAGTAGTTCCTGGGAATTATAGATTTCTGTATTGCTGGTGTTCTTTGGGGAATTATGTAAAATCTGTTTTAAGAAAACAAAAATAGATATTTAAAATTTTATTACTAACTATATGGGATAAGGGTCCATTGTGAAAATATAGTTTATCTCTGGATTCAATGTTTGTCTTTGGTTTTACAAAGTAGCTTGTATTTTATGTATTTTCTACATCATATGGCAAATGTAGAGCAACCAACATGCATCAATAAAATGGGGTAATTTTCTTTACTGCTTTTTGTCCATTGTTTGTTAAAAATACGTAGTTTTAAGTTCTAGCATATTCCAAGGCACTGTAAATATGGGGACCTTAACTAATACATAAGAGACATCTTTACACATCCAGATACATCAGGGGTTGAGGACCTCATGGCAGTTTTATACAAAGCTCCTAGTGCTAATGGTGGCCTGAGGGCTTGCGAGTCTCCTAGGCCACTGACACAGTTCCTGGAGCAGGTTTTAGTGTTGCTGAATGCCTTGACAGAGCCCTGCAACCGCAGTTGCGAGCTCAAGGGGCAACTGCTATGTGCTCCCTAGTAATGAATAGACCCAGGGCAGCTAACCCCTTTTGCCCTGCGTTAAAAATAGCCCTGGGCTAGATGCAAGTGCTGGCTTTGATGTAAATATTAGTGTGCGTAGATAGAGAAGAAAGATTGGGGTGCTTTAGTTTGAGCTCTTGATTTTCAGACAGTTGATGAGATTTAGAAGAGGGGGTGAGTGACCTATGGAGGAAATATAGATATGTCTCATCCATTTGTGATCAGTTGGCTCGCCATCTTTATTAAGGATTACTTTTGTAACAGACAATATTCTGGTCCTTTAGTTATGTGTGGATTCAAATTTGGATGCTTGTGTAGTACCCCACCACCATTTATCTACAGTGACTCACACTCACCTTTGGACAAATGCTCAATAGTGCAGGGAGCTCACCTTATAGCTGCTGTTCATGTGAAAATATGGCTTTGATTTCTTCCTACTTATCCCACTTAGGATATCCCGCATGCATATTTTTACTTAACTTTGGATTGCAGGCAAATAATGGGTTTATCTTTAATGTATATTTCTAATGTGAATGCCAAGAGGTGTTTAGGTTATTTTTTTACAATATTTTATTTTAGTTTTTATACTTTTTTTTGACTAGATACCTTTTTAAAGTCTTCAAATACCTCAGAGATCTCTCATGGAACTGGGTGGGGGTACCCCTTATGACGTCAGTGAGTCGGTTTATTAAATTAAAGTTCTCAAACTTGTTTTAAGAGTTAGAAACTGTTTTCACCCCTTTTACAATTGTATCCCTCCTGCTGCTGATCACACAGGGCTCAGTTGCAATCAGCCTGCAAGGGGAGCTCATCAGAGCAGTTCGGGTATTCTCTGTTATTCCGTTATATAACTGCTGTCTAACATGTAGAAAAGAATTATGTGAGTTGTGGTGAGAATAGACAAGTAAAATTGCACTGGAGTCAGTAGAGGGCCGGTAAGTTGATTTAAGGAGAGCGTATGTAAGGCAAGGGAAGGAAAAGTGGGAGATGGTAGGTGAGGTAGAGAGAAAAAGGTAAATTAAACAGACCATACGTGAGAGTAGATAAGGATGTGAGTTGAGGGGAAGGAGAGAGACAACCAGTAGAAGAAGAAGAAAGGGGGGGACAGAGAGAGAAAAGCAGAAATAATTTTGTCCGTGTCATTTTAACAATGAGCAGATATACTAGTATAGTGTAATATTTGCATTAAAAAAAGGCTGTGATGGGCAAACCCATACCATATGCAGCACTTAACAGTCCACTAGAACATTTGTTACCCATGTGTGGTCCAACCTTATGGAAAGAAACTAGCTCATGTGGAAAAACCGTTGACACGTTCTGCTTCCAAGAGATTTGATTACGGGTTGGAGTAAAAACCTCACAAACCAGTAACCGTCCTGGTTGATGATAACATAGTTGATGTAAATAGCTTTAAATGAAAATAAACGCTAATTTTAAATCCCACTCCGTAAAGATGTAAGAAGAATGTTACATGCAGAGTATCATATTTGTTATTAAAAAATGTACTAATTTGGGCATATTCTCAAATTGTAGTTTTCTCTTAATAATAAATGTAATACGAGTAAACATTTAATTTATTACAATTATATTCACCCATCAATTGAGCGGAGTACATAACTCTTAACAGAATGTAATAGCTATTTATACATCGGATGCCCAAACACTTTCTACCCCTACTAGATATAATAGAT
Organism: Spea bombifrons; assembly: GCF_027358695.1. NCBI lineage: Eukaryota > Metazoa > Chordata > Amphibia > Anura > Pelobatidae > Spea > Spea bombifrons. Next base: position 37,286,371 of record NC_071088.1, read on the forward strand.
TTTATAAACACCTTCCTTACCCCTACTCAAAAATTACAAAAAAAAAAACAGTGTAGTACGTAAAGGAAGCGCCTTACTTGCGTGCATATGGGGAATTCTATTCATGGGTGTTGCAGCTCATTAGTCAGGAGACTCTGACTTGTGATTGCAATTTCTTATACGTATTACTCATAGTAAATTGGTTTAGATGTACAAAAATGGTACCAAAAGAATACCCTATCTGTCCTTGGGGAAAAAAAAAAAATATATATATATAAGTTTGGGTGTAGGTACACTAAACATTAAAAAGGTAATTGTGATTGAACACAAAAATAGTAAACAAAAGTTTTGGTCACTAGGACGGTAACCCTCCATCAGGGGTTAAAAATAATCAATGGTTTATCTTATTGTAAGTCCTTCAGAACATGGTCCTGTAATTGGCCAATTCTTGTTATAATTAAATAAATATATATATATATATATATATATATATATATATATATATATATATATATAGGAACACATTTTAAATTAAAGGAATTCTAAATATATTTTATAATACTATTTTAATATGCTTCTATATATATATATATATATATATATATTGTATTTTTTCCTAATCCGCCCTACACATATTGGCACAGCTTTGGGCAAACTTGGTTCCTGTGAAGGTTCGATAGTTTGAGAACAATGTAATTGTGCCCTAAAATTAATTTAATGCAGCCCAATCATTAACATGAAATAATTATTGTTTTGTTGATATTAACATTTTATGACCAAACAGGGCACATGGTGGCAGCAGAGTTCTATTAAACAGTGCTATGTGATGTATGAAACTATTGAAATCTGAATCATGGAAAAATCACTAATAAAAACTCAGCTTGAAACAAACACAAAAGTAGTAAGTATATGTATAACACACACACACACACACACACAAACACAAACTACAGTTCAAACCTTCATGGTCATGTAGCTGTTTAAACAAAAAAAAAAACATTTCTAGCTGAAACATTATAAAAAAGGTTTTCTAATGACCAATTAGCCATCTAAACTTAAACTTGGATTAGGTAACACAACATACCATTGGAACACAGGAGTGATGGCTGCTGATAAGGTGCCCCTGTGTGCCTATGAAGATATTCCATAAAACATCAGCTGTTCCAGCTACAATAATCATTTAAAACATTAACAATGTCTACTCTGTATTTCTTGAAAAAAGTCTGATAAAAGCATTGGTGCATTAATAAACTACATCTTTAATTGAAGTGAAATTCTGAGAATGCTTGAATGGACATTACCCTCTCCTATTTATGGGAGAGGTTAGGCAAGGCTACATATCCCTTACAGCTCTCCTAAAGGTGAAATCCCACCGTTTATTTTTTATTACTAGTAACATTATAAACACCATTTTTAAAACGGTTTTCATGTAATGCTTATAGACAGTTACATACTAGTCACTTCTATGTATTCTAGTTATGTTATCTTAAATGAACCTACTAGACATAGACCCATAGAGTTTCAAGAAGTTCACACTGATTTCTAAAAGAACCTTGAAGGATTTACTCTGTCAATGAAGTTTTTTTTTATCCATCTGGCATTCCAGGATGGTCTGGAATTGATGGCCATGCTGCCCACTTCTATGTGATCACTGCCAGAACACACACAATGTATTATAAAGAATTAAAGATTACAACCTGTCATCTTTTTCTACATAATCTTAAACATGCATGCCAAACTTTCTTGTACGACATCAGTGCTTGACCTCACAAAAGCTCTATTGGCTGAATGGGCACAAATTCCTGCGGACTCAACTCCAATATTTTGTGCAAATCCTTCCCGGAAAAATGAAGTCTATTATAGCCACAAAGTGGGGGGAGGCTCCATATTAATGCACATGGTTTTTAGACTGGGTTGTCCAACAAACTCATATTGTAGATGTGATGGTCAAGTATCCACGCACTTTTGGTCTTATAGTGTATCTATTATTTATTATTATTGTTTTATATAGCGCCATCAAATTCCATTGCACTATACAATAGGTAGACAGGACATAACACGTAGCATGTCATATAACAAATTGACAACAGGTGAGGAGGGCCCTGCTCAAACGAGCTTACAGTCTATAGGGATTTAGGGGGTATTACACAATAGGTAAAAGTGCCGGTGTTAGGGATAGACCAGCCACACTATTAACCCCTTCGCGACCTTTGCCGGTTCAGGACCGTCATAACAAGAAGGTCACTAAATGACCTTTGACGGTCCTGAACCGTCAAAAAATTAAATAAGCTTAGAAAGTGATCAAGGATCACTTTCTTCGCTTAAACGGCCTTGCTGCAATGCCTCGATGTCGAGGCATTCAGCAAGGCCGAGATCGGCATCGGGGGCCATGTCTGGCCCCTCCCCGGGGCGTCAACAGCCGCCATACAATGTATGGCGGCGGACGCCCGTTTTAAAAGCGTTTAGGAGGCGATCAACGATCGCCTCCTAAACTTAAATGGTGTCGCTGGAATGCCTCGATCAGGAGGCATCCAGCGACACCAAACACTTACCTCTAGGTGGGCTGTGACCGCTCCGGAGAGCGGTCACAGCCGCCGCTGCCGGTGATCTTCGCCATCAAGCAAGATGGCGGCGGCCCGGGAAATAAAACAATAGAGACGAAAAAGTTCGCTAGAGGGTCTCCAGACCCTCTAGAGAACTGGCTCCACTTGCTGGTTGAATACAGGTACTGCATTCAACCATGCAAGTCAATGGAGCCCAGCTTTCTAATCACTATGTGATTAGTAAAATATTCAAAAAAAAAAAAAATGGAAAAAAAAATTAAAAAAAATGTACTAACATTTAAAAATAATTATGCAGTGATGTCACTAGATGAACCATCCAGTACCAGCAAAATGTGTAAAAAAAATATAAAAAAAGTATTAAAAAAATAAAATAAAATTAAAAAATAAAGTTTATTATTTTGAGCAAGTGCTAAAATTTCTCAAAAATCTCAACAAAGAGTTAAAATAAAAGCACTTCAAATACCCAAGGGGTGTCTAATATATAAAAAAAATGGCTGATGGGGTAAATTGGAGTGGCCTAGCTCAAAGATATGGCATAGGTACAGACTGACCAAAATGGAGAAAAAAAGCGCACTTCCCAAATGTGGCATTTTAAATCTGAAACAACCCGACAAACCCATGCATGTCGGGTATCACTGCACTCAGGAGATGTTCCTGAACACACATTGGGGGGGTGTTTGACAGTGGCATATACCAGAACCTGTATATCTATAACTAAAGTACAATTTGTGTGAAAAAAAAATAAAAAAAATTACTATTACAAAGTTTGACAAAGTGTAGTTCTATAATTGGTGCATGGAAAGGGTTAAAATAACAGCATTTGGAATACCCTGGGGTGTCTAGTTTTCAAAAATATATGGTTTGAATGGGTTAAATTGAGTTAACCGGCTTCAAAGATATTCCAAAGAGGAGAGGGAGGCACAATGACCAAATGACCACCTGAATTACGCATGCCCCAAAAGCAGCCTTTTACCAGCCAAACAATCTGACAAACCCATGCATGTGGGGTATCGCTGTACTCAGGAGATGTTGCTGAACACATATTGGGGTGTTGTTTGACAGTGACATATACCAGAACCTGTATATCTATAACTAAAATACAATTTGTGTGGAAAAAAAAATAATATGGTGCATGGAAAGGGTTAAAATAACAGCATTTGGAATACCCTGGGGTGTCTAGTTTTCAAAAATATATGGTTTGAGGGGGTTAAATTGAGTTAACCGGCTTCAAAGATGTTCCAAAGAGGAGATGGAGTCAGACTTGTTAAAAAAGATTTGGAAATCATAAAATGCTGCTTGTACTTATTGCCCTATAACTTACAAAAAACAGCAAAAAAACATAAAAACATTGGGTATTTCTAAACTCAGGACAAGTAGTAGAATCTATTTAGCTAGTTTTTTTACTTGCTTTTTTAGGTGAGTAAAAGATTTTTCAAATAAAAGTCATAAAATGTGTTTTTTTTCAATTTTTCACCATGTTTTTTTTATTTTTTTTATAGTAAATAAGATGATACGATCAAAATAATGGTATCTGAAGAAAGCCCATCTTGTCCTGAAAAAAACAATATATAACTTATGTGGGTACACTAAATGGGTGAGGAGAAAATTACAGCTGAACACAAGCACCACAAAAGTGTCAAAACAGCCTCGGTCCCACAGGGTACAAAACGAAAAATGAGCCCGGTCCTTAAGGGGTTAAAAGTATTGCAGGAGAAGGAGTAGGAAAGGTGATATGGGAATATGGGAGGCCGTTAGTGTGCTATGTTGTAAGCATCCTTAAAGAAGTGGGTCTTGAGGGATTTTTTTAAAGGAATAAAGGCACGGAGAAAGACGGATAGGCCGGGGGAGGGCATTCCAGAGGATAGGGGCAGCCCTTGAGAAATCTTGTAAGCGGGCATGAGAACTAGAAATCAGAGGAAAGGATAGAAGGAGATCATTGGATGAGCGAAGAGACCGGTTAGGAGTGTATTTAGAGATGAGTGAGGAGATGTAGGGATGGGAACTGCTGTGAAGGGCTTTGAAAGTAAGAGTGAGGATTTTGAAATTAATCTTCAAGAGCACAGGCAGCCAATGAAGAGACTGACAGAGGGGAGAAACGTTAGTAAAGCGATGTGAGAGGAAGATAAGTCTGGCGGCAGCATTCATGGTGGATTGTAGAGGGGTGAGACGGTTAAGAGGGAGACCGGCTAAAATAGAGTTACAGTGATCAAGACGGGAGATAATTAGGGCATGGACAAGAGCCTTAGTGGCATGCTGTGTTAGTTGTTTGATGATTGCTGCAGACAGTGTGACTGCATTGGGATACGAGACCCGCCAAAAAACGTGTGCGAGCGGGAGGTCTTGCTGGTGTTTTGGGGGCGGGAGCGGGCGGTCAGCCAATGTAATCCAGCGCAGTCCCGCAAGGCTGCCTTCGCGCTGCTCTCTCCCAGCATCTCTTCTCTTGCTCTGCCCAGGAATACAGCAGAGTCACGTGATGTGACGTCACTTCCCAGGAATACAGCGGAGTCACGTGATGTGACGTCACTTCCCATGACTCCGCTGTGTTCCTGGGCGAACAAGAGACGCTGTGAGGGAGCAACAAGAAGGCAGCCTTGCGGGACTGTGCAGGAAATCTGCAGTTTAGGTTAGGAGGTGGGCGTGATTGACCACATATGTGGCGGGAGCGGGTGGGATTGACCACATATGTGGCGGGATTGGACACATGTTGCGGGAGTGGGCAGGAGTGGAACACACACATTGTGGGAGCGGGCGGGATTGGACAAAATCTCTAGTGTGTAGTTATGACATTTCATAGCAGCTGAAAAAGCCACAAAAGGTAGCTTGAGTTTTTGGAAATACAGGGCTTGACATATGGAGTGTATGACATCATCGCTCGCTAGTACCATCCTGTGAACTGGCGTCTGCAGAAATTTAAAGAGACCCACGGATGGAGCAGCTCAGGGCTCGACAAATCCCAGGCACCAGGTCACCATGGCGACTCAGAATTTTGTCCTGGCGCCTAGGTGTTTCTCAGCCTGATATCGCGGGGGCGCTGCTGCTGCTGCTGTCTGCCCAGGAGTCTACCTCTTCCAGGGGTTTCTCAATTTCCAATTTGTAGCAACAGAACAAAAAGAAGAGTTTTACTAATTCAGCGGATCCATCATATGGATTTGACTACCCTCTTAGACTAGACTCCAACAGATGTGGGTCGGAGCAAAGGAATGAAAATGATAATACACTCACAAAGTATAATTGCTCAATTTCTCAATCTGTGTCAATATGAAGTCTACACACTGCTCGATATTCAGGAGGAGAAGGAGACTCCCAAGAGACGCATGGAAGAGAAGGGAACCCAAACTGATTGTAATATAAATCCAAATCCAAAGAGATCACCCAGACCCTACATGTTTTGTTCCCAAAAGGGGTATGGTGGTTGAAATTATTTCAGAAGAAAATTATAGATAGTTCAGAGAAGAGAAGGGCTACTAAAATGGTTCATGGATTACAAGATAAACCTTACCAGGACAGGTTAAAGGATCTTAACCTATATAGCCTGGAAAAAAGATGTGACAGGGGGGATATGATAGAAACATTTAAATACTTAAAGGGAATCAACTCGATAAAGGAAGAGAGTTTATTTAAAAGGAGAAATACTCCCACAGCAAGAGGTCATTGTCTTAAGCTAGAGGGGAAAAGGTTTAATGGTAACACCAGGAAATATTACTAAAAGGGTAGTGGATGCATGTAATAGCTGTCCAGCAGAAGTGGTAGAGGTGAATACCGTGAAGGCGTTTAAGCAAGCATTGTATAGGCATAAGGCTAAGCTAGATATAAGATACTGCCAGGAACTAAGGAAAGTATTCATAGGCTCGGCCAATTGGTTCATTCCTGCCACACTTTCTATGTATATACACTCCGTACATTTCCCATTGTCCAATCCCCTTGTAGTCCATATTATCCACGTGTCAGAATTTTTATCCAACGTCTTCTCTCAACAATTTCATGCTATTTGGTCAGAACGGTCCTCAATGATACCAAATGTTCAGTTTTGAAAATGACGCAAATGTATCTCAATCGCGGGCATTAAGTCTAGATTTAATCTACACAGAATAATAAACGACAAATGACGAAATTGCGTGTGACACTTAAAATATAGTCAAAAATATACATATAAAAGTTGTGTATCTCACTTAAGGCATGTATATTGATTCCTAAAAACAATTTTAAATGTATTATATCAAATGGATGGATATATATATATATATATATATATATATATATATATATGTCCTTCAATAGATATAAAGGTTTTTTATAGAACACACATCAACTTCTTTATTAAGAACCAACAGATATAAGGTTTTTCGTTTATAAATCTAAAAACTTCCTCTGACTTAATTTATGTACCCTGTCCCCTCATATTAGATCTTTATTAACTTGTTCAATAATCAAAAATAAAAAGCTATTTAAACTAATGGTTATACAAATATTAGTATATAAAGAGGCAGGATGTTTCTCAGATTTATATATATATATATATATATATATATATGTCCTCAAAATATAGGTTTTTCAAACATCTGGTTGTTTTTTCCGATGTACTATTTTCCACAGCCAAATTCTAGAAGACAATGTTTTTAGTGGAAATTTCAAACATGCCTTTTACCGTAAAACTTGAAATAGAAGTTTTTTTCTTGGAATAGTAGAACAGATGTTACAGTGCAGGCACTTATAACAGCCCTTGACCTTCTGTGCTAGAGCTGAATTCTTATTGTTTGATATTAAGCTAGGACGTGAAATGTAAGAATTTGTGCTTTTACTGGCAGTGACTCCCTTAATATTTCATCATTCAAGAGTATAGGCCACTGCGTTTCGAATCTTATTTTTATTTTAAAAGCCTGCAAGTTATATTGTGCAACAATGGCATTTGTTCTATAACTTTGGTATTCGGCTGTCAATAATATGGATTAAAGATAATATACCGTACTTTAAATCAATACGTTAATGCTGATTAATGCAATTATCTGAATGGTTCATATTATTACATTTAATATTGTGTGCTTATTATTAATGGTTACTAATAAGTGCAACATATAATGGCACAAAGAAAACAAAAGTCAATTAAAAGATGGCATTGCACAATCTGGGTTTACGTTATAGCTGGAAGTTCTAGTGTCTTTCTACAAAAAATTGTATCATTACAAATATATATATAAAAATATATAAAATATATAAATAAAAATCTTTAAAAAATGTATTAATTTATAAAATGTCATTGTATTCCGCAGTGCTGTCCGATGGGTGTCAACAAAGGTTATGACCTGCATGTACAAGTCCTTAAAACATAGGGTTTGCTGATCATTTCTGGTAATGAAGGGGTTGCTGTTGGTGTTTTGCAGTTTTCTTACATCTGGGTTTAATAGACAAAGAAAACTGAGAGCTGAGATGTGGCAGAAGTCCCTCCCACCGAAAAAAGTGTGGCCAAACATTCCAAAGCTGTGAGCTGGAACCATCGCAGGAGAACAGAACTGCTGCAGAGTCCAGCATTGAGGCTCCTTAACAGTAATAGGACAAGATTCTGCAATAAAATTCCCTTTGGAAGCCGGCTAGTGAAAGAGCCAAACATGCTGGGGATTATGGCCTACATCCTCCTTTCATTTGTCCCCATAATCAACGCTCAAGCTCAAACTGCTTTGCTGGAGTACATGCAAGGAAGGATGGGAGTGTTGGAGGTAAGTAAGAGTAGGTTGTCGTACTGCGTAAAAGTTGTTGGCCTTAATTAAATGAATGGCATATGTAGAGGGTTACGACAAATGTACAATGTGCAAACTGATTTATTATAGTAAATGCTTATAATACATTGGAGCTATATGACATATGTGGATACATTTTGAAATAGAGCTTCTTCTTTGAGATAATACTGGTACAGTTGGGGATGGAGTAACTGAATTGCTTCACAGTATATTTTCAAGGCAATTTAGGATTGTATCTATTAAAACTATACTAAACTATAAAACAGTTCAAAATTAATCTATGGTAAACGCGTATTGTTTTAAATATTTATTGTGTATCAATCTTTTATCAACTATCAATGTCTTATCCGCCCCCTAAATATTTTCTTTAATGTCCTACCCTCCAGCCGTGCTTCTTCTGTCTGTTGATTTGAATAATTGTTTTTAACATAAAGATAAAGAGTGAGTTAGTACAGGAACTGTATATCTCCAGACACATAAGCTCTCAATGAGCTGACTCTGAGACTCTTGAAAATTTAACCCTTAAATAGCCCATCATACAGATGTCATGACTCACCAAATGGCTCTAATAGCAGTCTTCATGGAAACATTGGCTTGTCATTATTCAAAGATACAGGTAATTGAGTCACCTGCATTCAAGCAGGGGTATCAACTATAGCACGGTGCCAGCAAAAGCCTTTTATATGTAGAATAGGAAGAAGTCATTTTCAGATTGTGTGACCATGGGAATACGAGATTGGGGCAAAAATCATGAGACAAGTATACATAAATTTACAAATAATTGAGGATTTCTGCTGAAGCAACATATGTGTAGCAGACAGCAGGAAAATGACATTGATTGCAGCAAAAGAGCAATGATAGCAGAGACATCTGAGTTTTACTACCTACTTGTTTTACCTTATTGAGCATTAGCTTGTTTTAAGAACAATCACGTCATTCAAAATATACAATTAAAAGAAGGATTGGGTTGACGTGGCAATGAATTGCTCACTTTTCTGGCATTTAAATGAAGTCTCCTATTTAGTCATATGTATTTTTCCTTGCAAACTATGCCTACAGGATAGGATTGCGCAATGGCACGACCACAGCAGTCGATACAGCTCAGAACTTCGAGACTTCAAAAACCAAGTGCTGAAACTGCTTGAGAATATAGAGAAAGAACGGGACAGTCTGAGGAATGAGATGGAGAACACAAATATACGCGTGGACCGGCTAGAGAGGGAGGTGGACTACATAGAGACCCAGAACCCAGCACCACCATGTGTGGACATTGATGAAAAGCTAACTGAGCTTCACAATGCAAAGAAGAAAAAAAATGAGAAGTATGCAAAGCTGACAGGTAAGTTATCAATTTTAATGAACTATGCTAATAGCAGTTGGTTCCTTAGATCCAGGACCTTAAAAGGGATACTATATGGTTTTACATGTACGAAAATTAATGAGACGTCCTTATTACCTAAATTATCCAGGGCAGCAATTATATTTATAACACCTCCTGGTAATGATTTTCTGTAAGCTCTCTGCTACTAATAAGAAGAAACAAACACTGAGATGAGCTCGCCACACAAAATAGGTTCCCAAATGGCATAAAATTCAATCAAGAGGTCCCATGCAAACTAGAGTTAGTGAATTTAGGAGAACTATTATCACATTAAAATGACTTCTTAAAAAAATATTGTGCTGTTTTCTAAATATATAATGTTTTCATATTAGTCATGTATATGAATTTTAGCTTGGTTATCTTAGCTCAATCTACTAGACAACCACCTTGACGCATTGTGCTAAATCACAGAATGGCTTGGTTTTAACCCCTTAAGGACAATGGCCTGTCCCTAAACCCATTGAAAACAATGCATTTTGAGCCTGTACATGTACGGGCTTTGTCATTAAGGGGTTAGTCACCCAACAAGACAGTCTGACTAAAGGAAACCTATGGAGGCATGACTTTGTTAGCATTACCAGAGTTTGGTGTTTGAGCGGCGCGAGATACCCGCAATATCACCTGACTGGCTACAATGGCAGCCTCCAGATCTGCAGATAAGGAAGTTAATTGGAACAAAATTAATTAAAACCAAGCTTTTTTTATTGGTAAGCTATATTATTGTATACATCATTGTGTTTAAAATGCAAAGAGAAACACTTTCCATGGGAGTTCCCCACGATTTCAAGGTGGTTGAATCCCGTTGTGTGCATGCACATTTAGCTCTTTTATTAGTTTCAACGAGAACCCGTGTCTGTCAGCAATTCACTCCTTCAAGTGGCCATGACTGGCGGGAAGTCCTTTAATATATATTCATGTATGGTTGGACTATTTTGGGCAGTAGAATGTTCCTTTAAATGTACTTCTTTGGCGTGGGTTTTAAATACAGGCTAGCCAAATGTTATACAAGAATCTTATTTATAATAAAGAATATTCCCTACATGTTAAATACTGTTTACTATAATCAAGCATCAAAATATTTATCTTATTTCATTTAATTTTATCTTCAATCTACCTTTAAATATTTTAAATAGTTTTCTAAATAGCTTTCTACTACTAATAATTTTGTTATTAGATTTTTTTTAATCATGTAATAATTATGCACCACAATATGATAATATTCTGTATATCATACTGCCGCACTCTGTAATGCCTGCTAAAAATGGAAATGACCAGGGGCTACTTTCAATGATCCAGCAGAAGAGCAGGTCTTTTTTTTTTTTTTTTTTTGTTTATCTCAGACATGTCTTCTCCTGCTCAGCCTAGGTTAAGGAAGCACCATTATACCAAATTCTCCCCCCTCATTTATGTGTATCTTGTCCCCTGCCCCTCTGTGAATACTCCCATCACTGTTTACGGTTTTGGGGAGGATGGTGTTTAATAGATCACAGGTCCACGTGTGAGCTTTTTTCTATGGGGAGGACTTTGATCTAAGTCAAGGTCTGGATGTTTATAAGTTAATGTTTGCTTCACTTAGAAAACCTAATGTAGATGCCCAAACATGGATGGAGGGGTTGTCCTGTGCTTCATCATAAGTCAAATTGTGGTGGCCTGGGGACAACGGTCTTTTTGAACAATATATCTGTATTCTGATATAAATTGTGTTTATACTGTATAAAGGTCTTGGGGTTAGTTAGTGGAACCTACCTTTCATGTTATAATAGGTTGCCCCACGGCTGAGATTCCAGGAATTGTGGAAACAGATGAGATCATGGATCCTCCTGTCACCCGGAAAGCCTGTAAGTAGGTTTCGTTAATTCATGGCAAGGTAACTGCTTTCATCCAGCTGTTGTTAGACTAACGTTAAAGGAAGCTATTATCTAACAGCAGCTGATGGGTTCCAGTTCCCTAGCCCTGCATTAACCCTAAACTACCCAAGTTTTAAAAAAAAAACAACAAATCAAAATGCTGAAATTGAGTTTACTTTATAGAGTCCCCGACGGAGAGGGATTGAATCTTTTACAATATACTTTGCATATAAACCGAATAGTTTCATTTCCAGTCGAGTCTAGTGCAGAGTATGGCTGAATTAATAAATCACTTATGGTGAAATTAAATTATTATGATAAGTGCTGTATAACTACAGTTATTGTTATCAGGTATACTGAGTCTGTGAATTTCACAAAAAAAGATGCTTTGTGGGACATATATTTTTAGGTTATTTTGCATAGTTTATTTACTTGTACTATTTGGCTTTTTAGACTGCAGTGACACCATATCTCAAGTTAATGCCATGAAAATACTAAAGCGCTTTGGAAGCACTTCTGGACTTTGGACGAAGGATCCTATAGAGAACCCAGAAAAGGTCTATGTTTTCGATGGAACTGGTAATGACACAGTGTATGTCTACCCCCGCATGAAAGAATTCACTCTCTTCTCTACCACACGCAAGGCAGCGAAAATTAAACTTCCGTTCCCTTGGATTGGTACTGGACACGTTGTTTATGGTGGCAATTTATACTACATCCGACAAGGTGATGAATTCCAAGTCATCAAGTTCAATTTGGCCAACAAAACAGTGGTTGACAGTGCCGTGTTACAAATAGAAGAACAAGTTCCTGTATATGGACTATCCACATTTAATTATATAGATATAGTAGCTGATGAAGAAGGGTTATGGGTAATCTATGCCACAAAAGAAAATGAAAAGAATATCTGCTTAGCCAAATTAGATCCAAGTAGTCTTGGGATTGAGCAGATGTGGGATACACCTTGTCCAATAGAAAATGCTGAAAGTGCCTTTGTGGTCTGTGGTTCACTCTATGTTGTGTACAATACCAAGCTCCCTAGTCGTTCCCGCATCCAGTGTGTCTTTGATGTCAGTGGCACCATATCAAGTGAAAATGTTCCAATTGTTTACTTTCCTAAAAGATACGGATCCCACTCAAGTATGAAATATAATCCCAGGGAGAAACAGATCTATGCTTGGGATGATGGTTACCAAATCATATACAAGCTGAGCATGAAACCCAGAGAAGATTTGTATTAGAGTTGACATTAGACCTTTTGTCCATCTTGTGTCACTTTGGGAATGAAATAAAGGTTTTATGACTAAGTATTGGGTAATATACAGTACGTAGCTTGGCATGGCAGCGGGAGAATATAGAATTACACTTTCTCCCTGTTCATGGTGCCAGTATTAGTGCTTATAATACATAAGCCCACTGCTTTGTATTTGCTGTCTTTTGCTCCTACATCCTACCCTGTGACAAAAGAGTCAAAGCCTAAAAGATATGTATAAAACCTTTTATACATAAAAGACCACTCCCTACAAAGAAAACGCTACAATTCAAAGCTCAAAAACCAACCGTCACATTTCTTATTATCCTAGCGCATTACATCTATGTATAACATATTAGTCAATTTTTTCTGTTAAGTTAAAAGTAAAGCAGTAGGAGCGGTTTGATGACATCACTAATGACCATAAGATAGACGCACACTTTGTCACAGGAAGCACTACCTCCAAACGGTATACAGACAGGAAATGCTCATGGATCAAACCATAGGAGAGATGAAGTCTCAGTTTTACCTTAGTTTCATGCAGATTTTCTGCCTCTAATCACACTCTTAAAGAAAGTGATCAGTCAGCAAATTGAGGAGCAATCAGCATGGAAATAAGCAACTGTGGATGAGCCCCTGAGGTTATATGGGCCATTAGCAGCTGTGCTTTTACCCTGTGGTTGAGCCTTGAAGATGACTACAGAGAACTATGAGTTTAGAAGTATTTTCTAGAGATAGAAGCTAATAGACAGTCCATAAAAAGAATGTGCACTGAGCATAGGAAGGGTGTTACATCTTCCTATTTGGGTTGAAATTAGAATTCCGATAAAATCTTTACTAGAATTTTTGGAAATGCCCACTAAGGTGTACGAAGTATTAAGAAAAATGTTTTTTTTCATTGACATATCTCATCGAGATATCTGTATCTCACACCCTAAAAAACTGGACAGCACCAATTTCAAACATACTATAATATTATGAATAAAACTATAATATAACGAGTACACAGCTAGTCTTCATATAGAAGTTTCATCATGGATTTACATTAAGGTCCTGATTGCTTGAACAGCAAAGATTTTATTTGCAATGTGACCATGAACTGAGCAGTACAAAATATATAAGGGAACAAATACTCATACAAATCACTAAGAGAGTAGGTTATTATATTATTAACCTTGCCAGGCTCTGAAAATTCTGCAATGCAAAGCCACGTATACAAGATAAGGGTTCCTCTACTGGTTAACTTCTTAAATCACGCAGGTTATGCCTCTCATAAAACTCTATGCACTGAGTATCGTAAAGGATATACTTTCTGCTAGTACCACAATGTATTATGTGTTTATTCCTCTTATGGCTAATACAAGCTGTGAAGTGCAGGTGTGAGGGTTGTATAGAAAAGGCCATGCTGCTAAATTATAGCTATGCAGTTACTTCTTGGATGTGTGTATTTGCAGCTTGGGTTTAATGAATCACTTCTATTATACGGTGTGTGTGAAACAGATACTGCTCCTGTTCTCCGCAGGTTGGCTTTCTGTGAGCTTTAAATAAATTGTGCAAATCGTATATATATGAAATTACTTGTGATCTCATTATTTTCAAGTAGTTGATCCTGTTATCCTGAAACAACTGGTAACCATTATTGTGGAAAGAGTTAAAGAAACATACAGGCTATTAACCAAAATGTGAGTGAAAAATTAGGAGGAGGCACAGGATGAGCTCCATGCCTCCTATAGGTTATTTTTTATATGTTTGACTCCCCTATCCCATACAGCAGAGAATGGAGGTAGGAAAGTATATCTCCAGAGGTTACCGCACACTGCAGTGGTGTACTTAGGTTTCCTACTGTTTTAGGCCTCACTAATCTCATGATCCCCTAAACTTAATTTGTGCCACCCCTTCCTGTTTTGGTCCCACTTCCTCCTCGTTAGGCTCCACCTCTTCTTCACTGTTTATTAAGTGTGGATACCGAGTACATTCTTATATATTTTGTTGTATTGTGCACCACTTCAAATGTTTTATCTATTATTTTAAGACATAATAATCTTTCATTAAAATAACCAAGAGTGTAAATTCAACCATTTTCACCAAGATCAGTCAGCCATGTCAACTATACAAGAAAGATCACAAATGCTTAAATTGGTTGAATTAGCAGGTAGTCAGTCCATGGTGTGAGCATGATGTATTACTGTAAATTCACACACCATTTGCAGTGCCAACCTTGTCCTTGCTCACACACTTATACATAAACATTCATGCTGACACACACACAAATATATATACCTGCTCACATACAAAACCTGGTCTACCCCAGGTGCCACTCCACAAGGGGTGCCACATTAGCAAACGAGGTGGTTGCCCTGGGCCTGTCCAAAATTGTTCGCATTGGGCTGGTCGGACGTGGAAGCTGCAACCCAAGCCCCCTGGCCACCAGCCGCAGCTCAGTGGCCACCACATTCTGTCAAGAGAACCGCTCCTTTTGAGTAGCACACCGACCATTACAACTTTATATTATTAACCTCAACTACTGGTACCTAATATACCAATTAAACTCCCTAAGCAATGCTACCAAAAGCTGTGACATGCCACACACACCATAAGTAAATGGGAGTGGGCAGGAAAGTGCTTCTGTGGGAGACTGAAAATTAGCAACAAAGTTAACATTGACAATATGTAAATGCAGGGCCGGCCCAAAACGTAGTGCGTTTGAAATGCAAAACGAAGTTTGAAATGCCGCTCCCCCCGCCGACGCCACTGCTCCTCTCCCTACCTTCTCATTATCTACCTTTCCTCTCCCTACCTTCTCATTATCTACCCCCTCCCTCCCTATTATCTATCCTATCTCCCCCCTTTGTACTTCACTTACCTTCCAGCAGTCCTGCGGCAAGAGTCTCCTTGCGCACTGCTGAGCGCCAAAAAAACTTCATATTTCAGCACTCAGCATTACAAGCCGTCACCGAGACCAATCGAGACCAATCGCAAAGGAGAGAGAGGGTGCCGAGTGGGTACTGACAACTTGATAAGCGAAAACCACTCGGCGCCCCTCTCTCTCCTCCGCTTAAAAAAACAAACACAAAAAAAGGCGCTTGGGGCAGCAAAGTGCCGCCTCTTCAAAAGTGCCACCTGGGGCAATTGCTCCACTCTGCTCCATGGTAGGGCCGGCTCTGTGTGAATGTGAGGGACATCTTGGATGAAAATGATTTGATTGTGACTAGGGTAATGTGGACAAACCAGTGATGCATAGATGTTGAAGTTAATGAAAACATATGGTTTCTGTAATGGATGCTGGACCTCCCATTTTATGACAATTATTGGGACTCCTGTAGCCTTCCTGCTTATTACGATCACAAGCCTAGCCCTTGTAAGATAGAAAAGCTTTCCTGCATCATAACAAACAACCTGCTTATTATCCTCTCAAGCCAAACCATTGCAAGACAGAAAAGCTTACTTACATCATATCAAACTGTCTGCTAACAACCATCTGAAGCCAAGCTCTTGCAAGCTTCCACTATAACCAATATGCCAGATTAAGTTTCTTAATTCATATTGTGTATATTTACGCATGTTTTCCTGTATATGTACTAAATGTGTATTTTGGCAACAAAATGGTATCATATAAACAACCTGCTGATGACCATGTCAAGCCAAACTCTAACCCAACCACCCCTCCATTCATTTTATTTCTACATCATCTTTTGCATCCTGAAACAAGAGAGCTACTACCCCTCTTTTCACTCCTTTTGTTTCAGTTGGCCATTGTAAGCTCACGAGCGGGGCCCTAAAAAGCCCACCATCCCTGCCAGGAACTTTGTATAAAGTACCATAAGGCTAGATGGTAAGCTCATGGACAAGGTTCTCATCTCCTGATGTGTCTGCATGAATTAATGTATATGTTTTTATCATAAAATGTTGACAAAATGGTGACTTAAGAAGTGAACTTAAGACTTTTGCCTTCCATGTGCACCGAGAATGAAATACTAAACAAAAATGTAAACTGTATTATTTTTGTTGTTTGTCTCTTTGGAATAGTCTCAAATGAAATTGAAAACAAATGTTGAATGTGTAGTGGATGCCAGAAAAAATCTGAAGCTGTTAAAACTAGGCTGTGTTTTTTTTTTGGGGGGGGGGTAATATTATTTTCTGTAATAATATGTAATCCAAGTTTATGAAATTATTTGCCTGATAATACATGGATAAATAACAAGGTGGTAAAGTGGCCAAAGGGTCAATTTAACTGAAAGATGAGGCAGCAACATTTTTTTACTGTTCCAACAAATATGTCCAGAGGGGTTATCTGGAAGCAGATCCAGTCGTTTTTCTGTATACACACTACTTTTGCGTGGAGCCCTTTTAGTCAGTGCTTGAATTTGTTCACCTGGAGTACAAGGAACACTGAGCTCATGAAATTGTCTGCACTTTAAAATACTTTTAAGCCATTATTTTACTTTGGCTGTATCTTCCCCCGAATTATGAAAGCTGTCAGCATGCTAACCATCATGGCTCTGTACCAAGGATGACCATGAGACAAATCTGAACCATATATAATACATCTGCCTCATTTGGTAGATTCTTTGACAAGGAAAAGGTGACTGTGTCTGTGTCACTTAACTGTGAGCAGGTTTTGCATTTTTTTCAAGTTGTAATAGGTTTGTTTTTTTGTTTTTTTGATGCAGCTGCTGGGGGTATAAATGCCATCAGTTTGAAGAAAAGATGTCTTCTTCTCCCTCACATCTCATTTCTCATTTTGCTATTCTGGTCTGCCATTTTTCTTTTATTTCCTTTCTATTTGATATTTTCTTCCTTCTCTTCTCTGTTTTCTCCCTTTTCTCTCATCTCTTTAACCCCCTCTATTGTTTCTCACTTTCTCTGTCTATTCTTTCATCCCTTTGTCATTTTTCTTTTCTTTCTTCTCTTCTTATTTTTTCTCTACTAAACCAAAGATTTAGTGCATACTGGTAAAACCATGGCCATGGCCATATAACTGACCGTGTTACACTCCCTTTGGAGATTTGCCTCAGCAAACCATTTATACTACAGAGGTATGGACTTAGTAACCTCAACAGCAATAACCTCAAACACGTGCTTCCATTAGTTGCGGATCAGACATGCAGAGCAATTCAACCTTAGTTTCATCAGTCCACAAAACATTTTTCCAGTAGTGTTGTGGAGTGTCAAGAAGCTATCTGGGAAACTTCAGACAAACAGCGAGGTTAATTTGGAGAGCAGTGGCTTGTGCCTTTTTTATGTTTTGGATATGGTAGACTCATGAACATAAATGGTTACCAGTTTCAATGATTCTTTAAGTCTTTAGCTGTTACACTAGGTGTGACAGAGTGACCTGCCATACAAGGCCCCAAGGTAGTCAGAGATGGCTCCAGCCTGGCTGCCAAACAGGCAGGAACTCCATTGTTTAATTAATCCCATCAATAGGATTGCTGACTGGGGATTAAAGGTTGGGTTGAATACATGTATCTGTTAATTTATGTTAATGACGTTCTGTGGCTATATGAGTCTATGTTTTACTACAATAAACTGTTCATTCCTGCTGTACTCAATTCAAGGTAGTTGTATGTCTACTTATTGGGTACACATAGTAGGGTTCCAAGGTGCGCATGCTGACTGGTGCTGGAAGTGATTCCGGGGACAACAGGAGGATACATGTGGGCGATCTCTGGGAGTTACTACAGCTCTCTTGGTGAACCCGTTACACTAGGGTTCTTTTTTACAGTAGCGTAAACAGGTCCACCCCGGGTGCCGCTCATCAGTAATGTCCGCCTCTAGAGGAGCAGGCTCAGTTGGGGAGATCAAAGATCTCCCTCTAACCGGCTTAAAGTCAATCAAGGGAGCGGGAAGTCTATTAATGCAGACCTCTGATCCTGCTCCCTTGCGATGCACGCGGCAACTGTTGCTGTGTGTCGGGATTTGTTGTCAATATATATATATATGATAGGGGGTATGCTGCATTATTGTCAATGTCTGGCTCAATGTATTGTGATATGGATTACGCTGTAACCCCATCAATGTCTGCCTCAGTATATAATGATAACAGTTATGCTGTACCACTGTCAATATTTGCCTCAGTATATAATGATAACAGTTATGCTGTATCCCTGTCAATGTTTGCCTAACCATAGAAGCTATGCAGTTTTAAAGTGTGCATTATTCGGCACAGATATCTTTTATGGCTTTTATGGCTGTGACCACTTACATTTTGGATGGATGGCCTCAAGACTAATCTCAGGTAAGCCTACTGGTGGCAGCTCATGTTGCTGCGGGTTGGATGTGGTCTGCGGGCCGTAGTTTAGAGACCCCTGCTTCAGCCTCAGTGTTTACAGAATTGGGGCTATTTTGTTGAGATTCAAGGCTTCAGCCCCAGTACCCCCTCCCCAGCGATGCCACAGGTCAACACACATTCTTTAGGTTTCCCTGTTTCTCCTTTCTACCCTTACTATGAAAACTGAACATAAGTATTTATTAAGGGAAAGCTTTAGCCTTATTTATACAACTCCCTTCATTTGTCATTAATCAAATTATTCATTGCCTACTTTTTCTTCTTTCACTTATATACCGGTATGTATCTAAACTCTTATATCCACAGTAACTACACATGCTAGTAACCATACTTACCTAACTCCCACTGTGTGCCACCATTAAACTGATTATATAGTGTTTTCTGAAGAATACAGGAAAGGCTAAATGTATATTTAAGTAGAATTTGGAAAATAATTTACTGATTACTCTTAGAAGATGCTTCAAACATGTCTCATGAAACAAATATTGCATTTTTAATGGACCTTTTGTCTCAGATTACCAGATGTACAGTTCACAGAAGGGACAGAATGGGGTAGACAAGTGTCATTAAAAAGCAAGTGAAGAGGTCAGATTTCTTCATTGTAAGATAAATGAGATCTGCCGAGACTCACAATGGAAAATAACAACTTGGCTAGAGGCAAAAAAGGAATGAGAAAATCCAAAACAAAAAATAAAAAAAAATCAGCAAACAAAGAACAGAGAAGACTAAGAATTAGACAATGAGCCAGGAAAACACAGAAGAGCGAATTCATATGTTCTGTAAACTTTTTAAAAATCCACAGCACTCATATGATTCCTTAAGCTTGTGCAGAGTTGTACTACGGAATTAAACAGATGAAGAAGAATATACATTAAAGATGCTGTAACCCTACTACTTATCACAACTAAAATCCTCCTGGAGTCAAGGAACAACATATGTATGCTAAATTCTTAATCTAGTACCCGCTCTACTACTCTTTTTGTAGACCTTTACTGTGCTATCATACCTGGTAGATGATGAAGCTAAAAGAAGTTTATTCTAAACATACAATAAATTCCATATAAACATTGATAAGTAAACAACGATCCAATCTTTATTTGTTCTAGATTTACAGATAACCCCATATTAAATAGGGAACAAATCTGTAAAAACCTTTGACTACTGGTATCCTTGTGGACACGTTTAGGTCCAAGTGGTCTGCCAGGGGCTATATCTGAACTTTGCGGGGTGAGTAATAGTGCTGCAAGATGATTTATGGAATTCTTTGGCTACTTGTCCCGGCAGTCATGAGCAACTCCACAAGGTCATGAGTTGGAATGGCCCCTCAGGCTTTGTCAGATATTTAAGGCTGTATTATATTTTAGCATATTACACTCACATAAACACAAAATGGAGTCAGAGCCATCTTGTTTTCTTCAAATCATATAAAGGAATTTGTATTTCTCTCTATATTGAGAACAAATACACTTTGATGAAAATAGCTGCTTCAGCAAGTCTTTCCTAATTAAATAATTAGTTAGTTTCAATAGTATGAGAAATTTTAGGAAGTAGAAACTACTTATCTCGATGAATTTAAATTCCACTGGTTTCTACACGCTTGCACACTAATGGATATGGGTTTTACGGTTTTCAATAATTAAAACACTGGTACAATATACAACCACTTTAGACCAGTCCAGTATCTTAATAACTTAAGATACTTTGACGTAGTGGCCGGCTAAGCAATATATGGCTATATAGTGTGCCTGAAACCCCAATATTTATGCCATAGATAGGTGTTTTTTTAATGTTATTCGCTTGATATGCCCTGAATTCTTGCTTTGTTTTGTGTACTTATTGGCCATTATTATTCTACCAGCAAATTAATGTTAATGTGTATGTCTTTTATGCTATTTACATTTTGCGCTTCTCTATTTTGTATATTTTTGTGCTGTACTTAATAAAACCGGGGACAATAATTGTATATTGTGGATTGCCATTAATATCAACAACTGATGCAGAGATAACAGGATTGCAAAACTGGAAATACAGTTACAGTACACACATGTACACAATCACAAAGGGCACATGACAGGGTCATAAAACAGATTACTGCCCCCCCCCCGGCAAACTTTATCTAGGGTGACCATGTTCTCTCAAGGTTTAATCAGCGTATACAGGAGATTTCCTTTACCGTACTCTGGTGCAAGGGATTAAGCCTCAGGAAAGTTTCTGACCATCACTTCTCCCTGTAAAGCACTCTCTAGATGCCCAACAGGGATTATCTGCGTGCTGGATGTTTATCTGATTCCTTTGCTTCTCCTCCCCTAAGTGTTTCCCCTTAAACAAAAGGATGGTCCAACTATGCTGTTTACCCAGATGCAGACCGACAATTCAAAATCTAGATAAACATTCTGAAACCTGGAGTCTGTGATATGTAAAAGATCTTTTTCCAATGTTGTATCATTGAACATATGACCGCTGATGAAGTCCTATTAAAGAAAAGTTTGCACTAGATAAAATCCCAGATCCGCTATATTACAGTTGAAACATTAGAATCACTGGCTCTAGTCTTAGACTTTCAAAGGTTCAATCTTGTCTGATGACATCATGTTCATGGGCATGTATCTTCCTCCTGGAATATCCTGGTAGCTGTTGCAGCGAGCCATGAAAGCTACAGTGTAACAAGTACCTGTAGCCGTTTCTACACAAGTACTTTTATAGAACAACCAAGTATTTGACTTTCCCTAAAATAAAAAACTGAGATCCTTTAAAAAGTACTCTAAAACAGTTTTAATGTTACTTATTCAAAGCATGTAGCATATGTTTATTAAGGGGTGTAATGGCACTGAATGAAAAATACTCCCCACCTGTCTGCCTATTGTTCATCAGTTCCGTTCCTTCTCCTCTCCTGTATGTTTTACAACACAGATCAGAAATTAGTCACCAAGACCCCTTGCAGTGCTCTTCCTGTACTTGTCAGCTGCAGGGCTGACTCATGTGACCTAAGATGGCCCCATGCTTACATCTTGTAAAGGAAGTGCTTATGCATGTAGCCTGACAGTATACCCATGATTTGTGTTGTAAAACATGCAGCCAGAGAACAGCAAAGTAGGGTAAAGTGGTTTTGGCCCAGTAGTAGACTTGTGCATTTTTAAACAAAATTTAATTTGTTCCCTCAAATGTTTGGCTGAAACCAATGGGCAGGGTGAAATGATATATGTGAGAGCGAGTGCATGTATGTATGTAGGCAGTTTGGCAGAGCTTGAATGACATATGCTCACACATGGGAACTTCTAAGGGTAAGCTACCTGGAGCGCTCCTTCTGAGTGATTGGCTTCATGAGAGGATGGGGCTAGCCACACATGAGGGAAGGGCTAGTGGTTCATGGAGATGTGGCAGTGGGATGGGAACTGTGTGTTAAAAAGAGCTTTCCTGCCCTGAGGAAAGAGAAGAGGGACCTAGAGATCAAGGGAAGAGACAGATAATTCAGGTTAAACCCAGACAGTCCCCAGGTATGCATATGTCTAGTGAAGCTGTGCTCATTGAGGTCTCACCCCTGCTCCTTAATAACAGTAATAAAATGTGGTCACTTTAACTGACCCTCACTAAATCATACCAGGGAAGATTCCACTAAGAGCAACCAGAATACTACAAGATGCTCCAAGGCAAAGAGGACCTTTAGACATCTGACTAATTTGCCTTCCTGAAGTACATGGGCTGTCTGTGCTGGGTATGGCCATACCAAGGAACTCTACAGGTTGGTCCCAGAGTCTTCAGAAAACTTTCCAGATCGCAGGTCACTCTGCTCATTCTCTGGGGCTAGGGAACATTGCTAGCTCACCATGGTCACCCTGACCAATTCTCCTCCCAGTCCTAACCTATCAAACGCTATTTGGGAATAGCCCTGCTCTTGTCTGTGGCTAGCCCCACCTGTTGTATGGCTATCCATTCCTCTTGAGTGTCTAGCCCCAACCTTATGCTTGGCTTGCCCCACCACCATAGCAAAGCCACTTCCTCAGAAGACTGCTCTCTAAGGTTCCCAGGTAAAATCAAAACAACTGTCAGTGGTAATATACATTATCAGGGTCAAGGATGGTTAAGTCATTATCAGTAAAGTAAAAAGCTCCAGGCTTTAGGTGTTGAGACGGCTGACAACTAAATACAGGATTTTTATATACAAGGGAACATTATGGCTCCGGCTGCCTGGAACCCTCCCTTGTGGGATGCGGGCAGGAGGTGCCGCTGGCGGCGGTGGGTGGTCCCACTGAAGTAGTGGACGTTCCTGCTGGCATCGATGGACACATTGTTGTTAACTGGAAAAAAATTTACAGAAATCAAGACCACAGTGCTGATAATTTTTTGTGAAATAAAGAAATAAATGGATCACCTGTCATGTTAGTATCTATTGGTTTCCTGGGAAATAGGGAAAGATTCCCCATATGGTCAGCTCTGATACTACTTGTTGCATCCCTAACCATAAATTCGAGTTTCTATGCACCTAACATAATGACAAGAATACACAGATTTCTTCATATCCATAGTGAGTGTGTTTCTATGTGACTGCATCATTGGATAGTTTTACATCATACTATAGATACTTTGTGTTGGGATATCAGTTCTGGCTATTTTTACTAACATATTTTTAATAGATCCCTTGCCATAACAATGTCTCATATATGATATTATACATAGTTATTGCGTTTAAAAGATAATATTTTACCTTAGTAAAGCTTGGGCCAAAACATTTATATCCCAAATATCAATATCAATATCATGCATTCCCTTTACTCCATTTCCTTCATTTACTTATTTGAATGTTGTTATAACCCAGAGGTTTCTACCACAGGGGAGAAATAAAAGCCCAATTAAAATTTAATGACATGCCAAATTAAATACCCTTTAAGCATTTAAAAAAACATGCATAGAATATTAAAATCACTAACAACAGTTTAAAAAAATAAATCTTTATCAATGTAATGTTTCAGACCCTCTGGCTGTTGCCAAGTGATTACATCAGGAGATTTTTATAATGATTGTCTCTGCTTCCATTATAATCATTACTGGTATGTAAAATAACATGTTTTTTAGTGCATAAATATGTCTATACTTCTTTTCATTTTTTGTTTTCAGTATGCCAACTATGATTCACATTGGTCCAGCAGTATTAAAAATGAAATATATGCATTGCACCCAGACGGCCACTAGGGGGAGGTGTTGTATGCCTTATCTAATTTACAGTGCAGTGTAACTATGTTCCACTTAACAGAAATCCCTGCTGTTCAATTTTTCTTGGAAATAGTTTAAATGTTGACAGCCTAGGCTTGTGTTCCTGTAAATTTCCCTGAGGGAAAAAAATCCCCACCAATAATATACCATAAGCCCAGCTTACTCTAAATTGCTTTTAAAATAAAAGAAATTAGCTATCCTATGACAAAACAGAAAAGGGAAACAAACAACTTTAACCCTTTGAGGACAATATAAAGTGACCAGGGCACTCTTTGAAGGAGACATTTATTTGGAATACATTTATAACTGTATCCTGAGAAGGAAGTGGAATACTTTTAAAGCAGTATGCTGAAAAGTACCGGGGGACAGTGAAATTAAGGGGCTTACTATAAACACTGACAGAGAGTCAGCAAAAGTATGGGATAATCGCCCATTACATTGGTGGCTATGATAACAAGGACATTTTTTTAAACTTTAAACTACATTCACCTTATATAAATTAGACCCTTTACCATATTATTATTATTATTATTTATTGTTTTACCGTATTTGCTCGATTATAAGGCAAGTTTTTTTCCAGAGCATCACAGGATAGAGTACCCAGAGTTCTCCCTCTTTGAGCAAACGGATAAAAGATAAAAAGCAAGCCAGTCCCTCTGTGCAACTTGCCCTGGGGAGACACCCCAGGGAGGGGTAGCTATTTAGAGGGCTTATCTCAAATATTCTTTGGTTGTAGGGAACTGGGAAGGAAGCAGGAGAATGTGGAAAGAGAGAAGGTGGAATGTGGATCCTGAGCGGGCATTTCATTATGCCTCTCCTCTGCCCAGAGAAAGATCAAATAGGCCCAGAGACTTGGGAAAAGAGCTCTTTTGTGTGAAAACCTGGGGAGTTCCTAGGTATGTCAGTGTGTCTTAACATTTATTTATATAGTGCCAACAATTTACACAGCGCTTCTTAAAAAACATATATTCAACTGACAGACTAAGACAAACCCATACATCAAGTGGATAAAGCCATGCTCGCAAGCTTATAATCTTGATAGGTCTCTGTCCCAGATAAAAAACAGCTATTGTGACCACATCACCTGATCTTAGAATAACTGATCTACTTTTAGAAAAGTGAAAAGAGGAACCCATGTAGTTGTTTCAAGCTGCTTCATCGCTGAACCAAAAATAAGATGAAAGGGTAAGTCTCTACCTCAGATTAAAGTAAAAATATTTTATACCAAATATTACATTTCCCTCAACATTTGTAATTACACTGTGTAGTTATACTAAAATCATCTTTATTATTGTTTTTTTTTTTGCAATGTCACACAGTATTGCGACTTCTGCTAAAGTGAAAAGTAAAAAACAATTGTAAATAGAATTCCAACATGACAGTTGCTACTGGTATTTTTGACATCTTAAATTGTAATAATAAAAAGCCTTTCGTATTCTATTCAATGGTAATGTAAAAGTAAAATCATAAATAGATAATAAAGAAAAATGTTATGAACTTCGGGACACAGCTTCATAAATGTAGTCTGTCATCAAAATGTTGCACTGTTATGTTTAAATTTACAAATTGCTTTAGACTACTTTGGTTTAATTTAATTTCATGTTTGTGCAATTTGACACAAAATGTTAGAAACTCATAATTTAGATTACTGTATTTAAGTAAAGTAAAAAAAATAAATGTTTATATAAATGTTAGACAGCCTATAGCAGTCTATTTTTTTAGATTGCAATATTTTCATTAATAAAACATGTGGCCTGAACCTGATTCCACTTTTTTTAAAAATGCAACTCAAAACTCAAATTATGACCTTATTTACTTTGAGGTTGTATGCAGAGGTCAGTGATATAGCACTTTTTAGGATGGAAATGAAATCAAAGATCAACACAATAAAATTGTAAGCCTATGAAGCTATGTCAGCCTGATTTTCAGTAGGTTTCCAGTAGACTTGGGCGCCAGCCAACTCTACGTGTTCGTCTTTGTGGGGGGAAAAATCCCAGAAATTCCAAGAATATTTGCCCGTTCCTGGGTTCGATTCGGGCAAATATTGGTGTACATTCTTCGTGTTCGTTTTTTTCTTCTTTTTTGCCAATTTTTGTAGAAAGGGTTAATACGGGGGTAACCCTATGCAGCAGCTTTGGTGCCAGGATTTTAAAGGTCTGTACGAGCAACTCCATTGGTCACCGGCAGGGGCCTCCTCTGCCATCAACCAATGAAGTGCACTTCATTGGTTGATGGCAGACGAGCCCCCTGCTGGCGACCAATAGAATCGCTCATACAGACTTTAAAAATCCTGGTGACGAAAATCGACCTGTGGAGACCACTGGCCTCCCCGCTACAGGAGTTAAAGGTCTGTATGAGCGACAATTAGATGGTTGATGCTAGAGGAGGCCCCTGCAGGCGACCAATAGAGTCACTCGCACGGCCTTTTAACTCCTGACGGTGAACCTACGAATCACCACATCAACATTTTCCAACTCCAAGCTGTATAATCTTGAATGCTTATTGGATTTAAGCATATCAGGTAATGTGTATTTGTGTAATGAGGGAGGGTGTGGCCTAAGGAGATGAATACCCTATGTCAAGGTGTGCATAATTATAAGACAGCTTCATTGTCTCTGGCAAAATGGGCAGAGAAAAAATTAAGCTGATGCTGAAAGGTCAAAAATTGTAAAAAAG
Source organism: Spea bombifrons (assembly GCF_027358695.1). Taxonomy (NCBI): domain Eukaryota; kingdom Metazoa; phylum Chordata; class Amphibia; order Anura; family Pelobatidae; genus Spea; species Spea bombifrons. The sequence goes on from NC_071088.1 coordinate 37,313,299, forward strand.
TCTTTCAGAGGGAAGTAGCACTCTTGAAATTGCTAAGATATTGGGGCGTGATCACAGACTGATCAAGAAATATCTGAAGACCCCCTTCCTCACCTGACCTAAACCCTATTGAGAACTTCAGATTGATGCGCCTGCATCAACGTGGCAATGTCACGACGGTCTGCATCGGCAAGGCCCGTGATGTGAGTACCTGTCTCTGCCTCCTCCACCTTTAAAATCCTGTTTTTACTTGTTAGCATTGCCCGTTCTAAGCATTATTTAACTTTTGGGTGTGCTGTTTCTTGTACTTTGAATATTTGCCTTGTGTATCGACCTCTGCCTGTTTACCGACCACGATTCTTCTCTGCCTGCCTACAAACCCGGACTGTTTACCGTTTTTTGAACCTGTTCTGCCTGCCCTGACCTCGGATTTGTTTGACCACGCTGCCTGCTATTGCCCTTGACCTTGGATCGTCCCTTGAACCTACTCTTATCGGAGCCTACCGCGTCCCAGTAACTGTTTGATCTCGGGGGCTCATCCCTTGGGTGAGAACTATCGTTGGGGTGAAATCTGGTGCCTATCTGCACTGTCGGATCCACCTCTTCTACCTTACACCGTGACAACACCAGGACAGGCTCTGTCACACACACACACACTTATACACACACACACACACACCAGGACAGGCTCTGCCACACCGACACCCAAACACAAACAACAGGACAGGCTCTGCCACACTGACACCCGCATCCGGAGGGTTTCCACGGACGGTTTCACTTTGGTATTGATTTATGTGATGGTCGCTGCCCCCAAAACAGCCTGCCTGTGGCATCTTTGCCCCCAAAACAGCCTGCCTGTGGCATCTTTGCCACCAAAACAGCCTGCCTGTGGCATCTTTGCCCCCCCTTACACATCCATGCTATCACACACACATATTCATTCACTCGTTCACAAATATTTATTCACTAATTCACAGATAATCATTCACTTATTCAGATATTCATTCATACATTGATACCCATTAATTCAGATACTCATTTACATATACTCATTCACAGTCATTCACTCCTTCACAGATACTTATTAATTCACTCACCCACTCTCACATATTCCTTCATACAGCCTCCCTCAACCCCTTACCTGAACTGAAGATGTACGTGCCGCTCGCAGACTTCCGCGAATAACCTGTTCTACTGCACAGGGGAAGCAGACGCGCAGCAGGGTCATGTGACGTACAGGCGCCCCTTTTGCCCTGCATTAAGGACGGCTGTAGACGCCGCATAGGCCCAGTCAGCCCGGTCCTGACTGGGCCTATTTTAAGGTAGGGGCTCCATCAGCCCCTAGGTCAATCCGGCCCTGGGCCAAGGAAGGTCCACCAAATCCCCTTTAAAGTGCTTGTAGCGATTTCTTCTCCTGATGAAGCGCAAGTATGATCAAACGCATTGAGGACATTAGAGCACATTATTTTTTTGCATCTCTTTATATTTATTTATGTCTTCATATCTATCACTATATCTATCTATCTATCTATCTATCTATCTATCTGTATCTCGCTCTATCTATGCATTTATTTATCTTTCTGTCCGCTATTGTACTTTATGGACGTATTCTTCATGGGGCGACTAAAGAACTTTAAAGGGAATTGTCTCCACAGTGTTTTTGCACGTATGATCCATGTGCAATTATTCCTGTACGTGTCCTGGTTTTTTTCCACACAGTGTGAATATTGTGAATATACTGTGCCATTGGTGTACACTTCTTGTTTTTAGATACCATGGAAGTGAAGGATTTTTAAGATGAGCTTGTGTGCACAAGTCTGTTTGCGAGTGCAATATTATACACCGTATATTATTATAGTTGGCAGTCTACACTTTTTTTTGTCTTTGTTCCTGTTTGCATAAGCACCTAATTTGTTTGCTTGTTCTGAATATGCCAGTTTTCACAGATGCTCTAGCTCAGAGAACTGTGACTGTCGAGGGGAATCAGTACAGTGTTCTAAGTCTTCTGTACCTTTCTACTTCGGTTCTCTGATATGGGTTTACTTGTATACTAATTTATAATCGTTTGCCCTTCTGTCCTGATTTTGACTATGACCTTCTCTTTTAGACTCCATGATGGTACTCACTTCCTGTGTGGCTGGTATTACTTTGCCCTTTCACCCATTCCTACCATGAATAAACTTAGTTATATATATATAGTCAAACATTCTCCCTTTTATTTAAAAAATATTTTCTTTCAGACAGGTCGGAGACCTGGAGGATAAAAATTTAGGCCAGATCTCTGAAGAAGGGCCTAATGTCTCTTTGGGATTAAAAATATGTTTGCCTTGATAAATTTAACTGAAAGTTTTCCTGGAGTCACATCCAAGAAGCCCATCAAGCTAAACTATAAAAGCATTGCCTGTAAATGCTAAATGTAATTAAGTTATCATATAGGCATAACATGCATATATTGATTAGTTATTAACAGAAATTTTATCACATATTTTGGTCGCCTAGTAGTAGGGTAGCATCTCCCATTGAAGCCACCAAAGCTCCTGAGAGTGCAAATAAGCTAGAGTGAGTGTGTGAATTTATTCATTTATTGGGAGGGAGCAACAGCCATTTGCCTATGGGCTACAGAGGGTCTTAACCTGGAATTGGGAACAGTGAGCAGAGATGAATATCATGTCAAAGGGTCTGTGATAGAGTTAGACATGACATTGACAACAAAATTATTATAATGGTAACTTTTATAATAATAGTTTTTTTAATAATAATAATAATATTATAATAAATAATATCTGTCTGGCTAAGTCTATCAAATAGGTTCCCTTTCATAACAAGGTTGAAGTACATTTGTTTCATCCTGCATTAACAGGGTTAAAGAGCTTAGTTTGCTTGCATTATATCTTCGAAATGAACTTAGAAAGAGCAAAATGTCACCCGTTGTCATGACAACATTGGCCTGAACTATCTGTAACCATCACCTCTCTGCAGGCAATACCACACAGTGCAGGTAAACTGCTGGGTATTTTTACTGAGACTGATTCAAAGAATGCTCTAAAACGTATTTCCACAATCTTGAAAATAAGTAGAAATACAATAGTGTGAGCCTTCACTTGAAATTGGATTATGTTCTCTTTACAGGCATTTACAAAAGCTTATTTATTAAACAAAATAAAAGTAATACAAATATGAGAGCTGGGAATGATTTAATTTCTACTTGCGTAAAAGCACAGTTCTACAATGTCAATTCTGAAGCAATTCATCGTTTCTGCTGGCTAAAATATATAGTAATAAGAGTACATTTTGATTAAGAACAAACATCTTTTTTTCAAACCTTAGAACTATTGCCTGCCATCGTCAGAAACATTACATTATGCACATTTTTTTGGCCACAAGCCCATTCAGAGATTTTAAGAATTATTTTAATTATGAAGCTCAGTATTCATAGCTGGGTCTATTCACAACACAGTTACACCCCCCCCCCCCAAGGCTTTACACATTTTATTGTACTACCACCAGTTCCGCAGCAGACAAGCAGACAAAGTAGGTTAAGAGTGGGGCAGTCATCCCATATTTTATTGTTTATTCTTTGTTTTTGTTTTTTTTACTTCTTTAATGGTGGTGGGGGAACACTTTCTTCACCCCTTTGCTTCAACTCACATGTTGCCGGACTCTCTTTTGTGTTTTTGATTATATTACTATTTAATTATCTTTTTGAAAATTCACATGCAATTGCCTGAATAGACTTCCTCATACTTTTTAAGAAACTGATTAAAATCATTTTTCATTCTTAATATTATTTAGTATTATCGGTGTATACAGTGTGAGAAACGCTTATGAAGGATGCTTTCAAAATATACATGTCTATTTTAGGATTTCACAAAATGCAAAGTGAGTGGACAAGAAAAATCAAAATCAAATCAATATTTGGTATGACCATCCTTTGCCTTCAAAACAGCATTAATACTTCTTGGTACACTTGCTAACAGTTTTTTAAGGCACTCGGAAGGTAGGTTGTTCCAAACATTTTGGAGGATTAACCACAGTTCTTCTATGGAGTTTGAAGCCTCAGTTGTTTTTTTTTTTTCGTGTAAAATTAATCATGCTGCAACATAATTCTGAGACAATCAGATGCTTCCCTGATGGTATTGCATGATACAAGTATCTACTTGTACTTCTCAGCATTGAGGAGACCATTAATTCTGACCAAATAACATTTGCTGAAATGCAGTCCCAAAATTGCAAGGAACTTTCACCAGGCTTTACTGTTGCCTGCAAACACTCATTCTTATGCCGCTCCCCGGCCCTTTGGCAAATAACCTGCTTTCAAATATTATACATTTTGACCAGTCCAGAGCACCTACTGCCATTCTTCTACACCTCAGTTCCAATGTTTTTTTATGAATAGTTGAGTTTATTGGCGTTATTTCCACGTTGGCGGTGTGGCTATTTGTCTTCCATGAAGACCACTTATGACCACTAGATGGGTATACCAGGGTCCCACTGTCTTCTATCAATGCTGAGCTCATGACACTGGACAGGGCATCGGTTTCAACCTACAAATTAAATTGATGATCATAAGCAGCTTTTTGGTATTATTAACATACACCTAACTATATAAATCCCTGATTTGGTGCAAGTCTACCTAGAAGAATTGATGCTGTTTTGAAGGCAAAGGGTGGTCATGCCAAATATTGATTCAATTTATATTTTTCATCTGTTCTCTAACTTTGCCTTTTGTTAAATGATAAAAATTAAATATTAGCATGTCTATTTTTGAAAGCATTCTTAAAAATGTGATATACATAAAATAATTACCTACTATATTATAAATTCAGGAACACAACCCTAACTTGTCTATGTATTTATGTAACATACATCTTTTGTGGCTAATCTCTATACAGTGAGAGTTGTATCTTGTTGTATATGCACAATTAATTTTATGTATCATTTCTGTGGATGTGAAGCATGTAAGATATTTTGTGTGTGCCTCATTTTGTGATATTTTGAAATGAAATGATGCAGAATATTTACAGTTGCAGCTTTCATTTATGTCTACTGCCGGAGTCTCATGTTTGTGATTCATATTTATTTTCCTGTACATGTGCTGGTAAGCTCATTAAAAGCCCTGCCATCTACTCCAATGTGAGTGTAAATTTTATTGAATTTTATGTATTTCTTTGTGTGGGTTCTTATATTTAACTGCTGCGATTGTTTCATTGTAGGGTTTAATGTGTTGGTGGGGACCAAATCGTATGAAGCACCAGCATTGCAATAAATAAATAAACATCTCAAGCAGCAATTGCTGTCAGTTTCTTTCAGTAAGACTATGCAGCAGTTTAAACTAGAGTGGGCCGATCATGATCCTGACCAATAGGAGAGATCTGACCATTATGACAGCCACTGGAAGACTACTCCCTCTCACTTGAGTGACAGCTGTCAGAAAGACAGAGAGAGGGGTCATTTGCGTCATAAAAAGAAATAAAAATAAAACACAGACACACATTGTAAATAATACAAGAATAGGGATTTTATTGTATTTTTAATACATAATTATTAACAATAATTATCTGATCACCTGATTAGTGACATTTTCGTTTTTTTATATACTAAATTGCTAGGTAATTACTGATTAATGATCATTGATCAGTCTCATTGATCAATAGCCAGTGACCTAATCTGATCATACCTATCGCTAACACTATACAATGACTGTAACCTAATCCTAACATCCAAACCATACCTAACACTGTTTAAAAGTTTGAAAAAATGGAAATGCGCATGTTACAAAAAATTCCACAATATTACAAACACATGTGGGATATTGCTGTACTCAAATGGCGTTGCTGAACACAAATCAACATACCCTGGGAAAGAAATCTACTGAAATGCTGCAATGTATTTTTAAAAAACTAAAATTTACTGCAATGTTTTCCACAAATTGTAAAATGGTTAAATAAATAATTCAAGTGTTTACATAACCCTTGAAAAAAATATATACTTTTCTTGTGCAGTTTTTGTTTGTTTTTTTAGCATTGGCTATGTGTAGTATATATAGGTGAAACCGTGCAAAAAATTGTATTTTCTTTTATTTTTTTCCACTTTTTTAGATTTGTTTTCTTCCTAAATGATGGTTTATTTACTTATGCATGGCTTTAAAAGAAAGGTCTACTTGTCCTGAAAAAAATACCGTATTTGCTCGATTATAAGACAAGGTTGCTCTGAAAAATACCCCTCTGCGGGGATCCTCCTCTTTGGCAGCTGGTGACCGAGCGCCGGCGTGACATGACCTTCCGGTGCTCCACCATAGAAGCCCCAGCGGAAGTACCGGCCAGCAGCAGTGGAGGTTGTCTACCCACATCGTGCAGACATTCACCGGCAGCCAGAGAGGAGGATCCCTCTGCAGTGCTGCAGTGAACATCTGCGCGCAACCTCCGCTGCTACCTGACACTTCCGCCGGGGCGTCTATCACGGAGCACCAGCGTGACGTGACCTTCCGGTGCTCCGTCATAGAACCCCCGGCTGACTATCATGTCCTTGGAAACAAACCCTAAGTGACTAAGGACATAACAGTACGTCGTAGGGTTTTTGCACACGTGGGGATCTTTATCCACTAGTAAAAAGCGGAATCTAATTTGTAGAAGAAATTCTAATTAAATGTTCATTTTTTTAAATGCTTTACTGCTGACTATACAAACAAATGATATTAAGAGAGAGCCAAAGTGTCTTTGAAAAAAAAAAACATTTGTGTGGGTACACCAAACATGGAAAAGGAAGAAATGATATGGTTGAAGAAGTTATAAAAATGTCAAAAAATCTTTGGAAACCCTGTGTCACGAAGGGATTAAATGTGAAAATAGAAAAAAAACAGGTTTAGTCCTTAAGAGGTTAAATATTGCATATATAACCCTGCTTAAATCAGAAGCTTTGATCTGAAACCTACACAATAACACTGCAATCTTATTTTGTTTGCTAGTGGGCCTTAATCCAAAAGTTTAGCTATTACTGTATTCACCAATATCCTTCACGCATCTGATATTACATGCTGTATTTCTTTTTAATTGCTTTGAGCCCTTAAGGTATCCACATAGAAAAACATGAGTTGCACCGTAAAATTATACATAGAATGTATTCCCCGGAGTGAGAAAAGAAACACTTATGTACAATGGTGCATTGCAAGCCCCTGGGAAAACTTTTTTTGCCAGCATAAAAATATCATTGAGTATAAATTATGCTTTATGTTTTTTTTCACTCTCTGTAACAATTTAATAGAAAATAAAGCACATCTTTATACTGCAAGAAAATATTGTAAGAAAAACATCTATGAAATGCAGTGTCACGGGCTGCTGGAGGGGCCAGACTCCTTCCAACATACTATGGGCCCTGGCCTTGGAAGGGGTTCTGTTTTTGGGGAGGTGGGTACAGGCGGTCCATTGGGACTACTTCTAACTCCTGGTCGAGTGCCATGTTTCCCCAAGTACCAGAGACTCTAAAGACTGTGGATTTGGGATTCCTGAATTTTGGGAGGGGGTTTATGTGTGGTGTTTTACTCTCCATCGGGTCAGGATTTACAGGACAGAGAACTCCATGGCCAGTATTTGCACCTGGATCTGAGAAAACGCCCGTGTTCTTCAGTTTTAAACCTCATAATAATGTGTATAAAAGCAGCAGAAAATCTGTTTATAAATAAAACTGTGGAAATTAAATGCATTCTTCTTCTCCTAAATGCTCAAAATGAATTATGTAAATAAAATATATTCTTCTCACTTTCAATGCTATACTTTCTTATTTAAACAGATATCAATATATCACAGACAGGTATATAGGAAAATTGGAGGCATTTGGTGGCCCTCTTTGGTTAACATTTCTTTTTTTAAATGTATTATTATTATTATTATTATTTAAATATTACTTTTTTACCTGTATTTGTGGGATGGATAATGTGCCCAGATTCCAGGAATGTAACTCAAGGGTTAGCATGCAAGGACATACAAATATGTTTTGATGAAGCCTCCTTAAAGACAAATGGCAATATTTTGCCATTTCAAATAATGGGAGATCTGCAGTGCTGTGCAGGAGCTCCTAGCACTAGAGATGGTTTAAAAACTCTTCTTTATTTATTTTTCTTTGCATTTCATTGCTCAACAGCAAAATAACAAATGCATTTTGTAGTAAATAGAAAAAATCTGTTTTTAATCATAAACGTGGATAATCTGGAATGGACCAAGTCCTCTTTAATTCAGCTTTCCAGATACAGATAAATGTAAACCTGTTTCCCTATTTAAATCTAAATTCCAATCTAATTTCAAATTCAATAACAGGTCAATTCCCACAGACAACAAAAGTTTAGCAGAAGGTATCACCTTCTACTAACGACTACCTCTTCTTTTGGAAAAACAATAGGAATAGTATCGATTTCCCCATTCAATAACTTGTGATATATTTACCATTGGTATTACAGAGGGTATTACATTAAGAATTTTAGAAAAGATGAAAATGTAAAAACAGAACAAATAAATTGAACCCAAGGTCTGGATTTGTATAGAATCTGACAGCAGATGACAAAGTTTACACTTATGTAGCCTGCCCATTTTTTCCTGTGGACAGGCCCGGACTGGCCATCGGGCACACCGGGCATTTGCCCGGTGGGCCGGGCCACGGCAGGGCCGCATTGACTTAGGGGCTGATGGAGCTGCAGCTCCAGGCCCCTACCCTACCTACCGGGTCCGCCACTCTAAGGGGCCGGGAAGTCCCCACCAAGGCCGGCCTTACGGGTCTGCGGCCGCACAGGGTATAAATTGGGGGTTTCTTTTTACTTTATTTAACATCCTCCATGTTAAATAAAGTTTTTTTTAACTTTATTTAACATGGAGGATGTTAAATAAAGTTGAAAAAAAACCCCGATGTTTTAATTTAAACCCTGTGCGGCCGCAGGCCCCTAAGGCCGGCCATGGTGGGGGCTTCCCGGCCCCTTAGAGCAGGACCGGCCTTTGGGGTGTGCGACCGCACAGGGCGTCACACTCTAGGGGGCGTCACACTCTAGGGGGCGGGGGCGGGGGGCGGTCCGCACCGGGTGCCGCTCATCAGGGGGTGCCAACTTGGGGCACCCGGCACCCCTCCAGAGACGGACAGTAATGTCTGCCGCTGGAGGAGCAGGTTCGCAAGGGAGCGGTATCGGAGGTCTTTAACAGACCTCCGGTTCCCTTGAGTGATTTTAAGCCGGGTTCGGGATTGGTATATATGTGTGGATTGGTATATGTGTGAATTGGTATACGTGTGGATTGGCATACGTGTGGATTGGCATACGTGTGGATTGGCATACGTGTGGATTGGTATACGTGTGGATTGGTATACGTGTGGATTGGTATATATGTGTGGATTGGTATATATGTGTGGATTGGTATAGGTGTGGATTGGTAAGTGTGTGAGAGTGATGGGTGTTATGCTGTACCATTTCCAATGTCTTTTTCATGATCTAATTATGCTCTAAAAGTACATCATAACTCCCATCGCTCTATACTGTTCCATACAGTGGCAGAGCTGGGAGGCAGAGGCCTTGCACCCCCACCGCAGGACTCCTGAAAGGTAAGTGAACTTCAAAGAGGGAGAGGGTAGATAGTTAGGAGGGGGTAGATAGGGAAAAGGGCGTGAGACGGGGGAAAGAGGGTAGATAGGGAGAAGGGAGTGAGAAGGGGTAGATAGGGGAGAAGGGAGTGAGAAGGGGTAGATGGGGCAGAAGGGAGTGAGAAGGGGTAGATAGGGCAATCATACTCCTATCATGCCAAGTCTGCGAGTACATCCTGGAATCTGGGTATGCCTGGGCATGATAGGAATGTGATTGCTGTTAACAATCATATATATACATATAATATTGTTTTTTAATAGTTTTGTCCTATTTTGGTGTGTTACTTACTTTAAATAAAAGTGTTAGATTTTTTTATGGTGTGGGGAGGTCATATTCGGTTTCGGACAGGTAAATGCTGCATTTTCGGTTTCAGTCCAGAATTCGTTTCGGTGCATCCCTACTACTAAGCCAGACAATGAAGTGGTAGGCCTACACCACATCAATGTTTGGCGTAGTATATAGTGATTGGTGTTATGCTGCACTATTGTCAACGTCTGGCTCAATGTATAGTGATAGGGATTACGCTGTACCACTGTCAATGTGTGCCTCAGTATATAGTGATAGGTATTATGCTGTACCACCGTCATTGTCTGCCTCAGTATATAGTGGTAGGTGTTATGCTGTACCACCGTCAATTTCTGCCTCAGTATATAGTGATAAGTATTATGCTGTACCACCGTCAATGTCTGCCTCAGTATATAATGATAACAGTGAGAAGAGGCAGAGGTGGTAGATAGTGATACAGGGGGATAGATAGTGAGAAAGGGGAGTTTTTATTCCTTTCTTTTTTTGGGATGGGGGGGCACCAGAGGAGTAGTCCGCACAGGGTGCCAGAACACCTAAGGCCGGCTCTGCCTTAGAGTGGCGGACCCGGTTTCAGTTGCGGCGGGCTTAAGGGGCTCTGCCTTAATGCGGCCATATTTTAAGGTACTAGCCTGGAGCTGCAGCTCCATCAGCCCCTAAGTCAATCCTGCCCTGCCACAGGCGCGGTCGCAGTTGCTGCTTGCTCTGGCAACAAGGTAAGTAGGGTGAGGGAGGGGGCTGCAGTGAGAAGGGGCAGAGGGGGGTTAGGTAGTGAGAAAGGGGGAGAGGGGATAGATAGAGGCGGTACATATTGATAAGTGGGGAAGGGGGTTACATAGTGAAAAGGGGGAACATAGTGAGAAGGGGCAGATAAGATGATGAGAGGGGGTAGTGTGAATGCGTATGAGAATGAATGAATAAATGTGTGGATGAATTGTGTGAATGCGTATGACAATTAATGAATTAATGTGTGGATGAATTGCTTGAATGATTTGTGAGACTGCATTAAGTAATGTGTTAATGATTTGTGTAAATGATTAAATGCAAAGATGGTACATGAAGGGTGGGCTTTAACAATAAATAAATAAATAAATAAATATGGGCTGCTCAGGCTTAAATGCCCGGGCCTATTTTTTGTCCCAGTCCGGGCCTGCCTGTGGACGTCTGCGCGATGTGTGTAGACAACTTCCGCTGCCAGCACTTCCGCCAGGGCTCCACCATAGAATCCCCGGTGGAAGTGCCGGCAGCAGAGGTTGTCTGCGCGCATCGCACACCGCTGAACCCAAGGGAGTATGGGGTGCATTGGTAAGTTGGGGGGGTGGCACTTCTAGGAAGCAGAGTAGCACTTCTAGGGGGCATAAAGCTTATCTGTGGGGCAGGTGGTCATTTCTAGGGGGGCATAAAGCATATCTGGGGGGTCAGAGTGGCATATCTAAGATTATAGATTATATTAGATAAAATACTGATTTACCATTCTACTAATATGTATTTTTTCATAAAAAATATTTTTTTCTTTAAAATAGCACCAAACGTTAAGGGTGCGGCCTGTATTCAAGCCAATACGGTACTTTTTTTAGTCTAATTATTCCGCATTTACATTTTTTCCTTTTACTTAACAATGTTTTATTGTCTCTTTTTTTATTACCAGGCCATCAAAGACTCGCATAAATATCCTTCCATTTTAGAAAAAACAACCTTTCTAAAATCTAAAGCCTTAGTTTTAGTGTGGTGCAACTTAACCTTTCTCCATAAATTTAACCACTCTGATTAATGATCGCTAGAGCCCAAACACTTTCCTACAGTAAAATCTGAAATCAAGTCTCCCTTTGTAACACTAAATCTAGCACAGCCTTCTTACTTGGAAGCTCCTCTGCTGACTGACTAATACAAAAGCTCTGTAAAGAATTTAGAAACTCTACTCCTGGCTGACCTAGGTGCTTGGTTTTTCAGGGTACATTAACAGTGAAATTAAAGTCCCCCATAATGATAACTATGCTTGTCCAGAAGGTCTATATATGTCACCAAGCTGTCTCTAGGCCCTCATCCTTACCTTCCATTATTCTGTATCATCAGTGCCCCGGTACTGACTGGTGTTGGGGAACAAAAATCCCTATTTATGGTATCATTTCCCTAACAATAAATTCAATCTAAGTAAAACCTCTAAAAAAATACACAATATGTGATCTTATCTAGTTTCCTAAAAGCACTCATTACCACACTGACCTTATTACATGACAAATCATTTGTTCCTAAGAACACTATTATACCCAACTCTTTATCCTGTCTTGCTTCCTAAAAATGTTTTAATGTGTCTTCAGTCTCTGTGAGCTATAGCTCGAGGACAGCAACATTCACAACCTTCATCCAGAATCACACGCCTAAGTGCAAAGTCCACCAACAACAAATTCATCTTCTGACAGGAAATTACACTTCTTACTTTTTTTATCAGTAGGTGAAACCTTATATACCTATGAATCTGGGGATAGCGTTTCAGAAATATGTGCAGCAGCGTTATGAGATGTCAGAGCACTTAGGCTGCATTAAGAAAGCACAGCAAGAGATTTGTGAAGTGGCACTATGAAAGACTGGAAATGCTTCTTGCTTACAACCCTTAGTTGTTCAGAACCAACTTTAAAACATCTGCCATTTCTAGGAGGTCTTTGAGGCGATGGCATTGAAGTTAGAGATTTCGTAGTTTATCTCCTGAAACATTTGACAGCATTTTATACTTCATCATGTTGCTCTGGGAATAAAAGCAAAATAAATGTTGCACTTCAAAAGTCTAGTAATATGAATGACCATGGGCACCCAGAGGCGGCAATAGGGGCCACTTGTCCCCACCCAGGCAATTCAAAGAGGCCCACTGGAGCAGCAGCAGAAGAGGGAGAAACAGCTCTCTGCTGTCAGAGTGGTTTAGTCTGTCGTCTTCCTTTCCCTCTAGCTAATCTCCTCCTCTTCAGTCTGGTAGTCCCCGCCTGGTCAGAGACACAGTTTGCAGGCTGCAGACAGAAGGTAGTTTTTTCTTAAACATTTATTGCAGCTAGAGTTAGTTAATACGCCAGCTCCCATGACCCTCAGCCAGTCTGATATGTTAAGCATCATCGGAAAGTGAGTACAATTGGAGTGTCAAAGGTTAGTTTTTATATCATTATCGATTGGCACTGCAGCTGCTGTAATTGTGCATCTCATAATTCTCAGCCATCCATTTAGTTGGGCAGTTTAACTTAGTTACATGACAAGTGTATTAACAATTTTCAGTGCCAAATGCTACCACAGCTGTGCTATTGTTTGCAATACCTCAGAATGCTACACTACGCAAAACAGCACTAACTGTTCTTGACTGCACCTCCAATGATGCACCTCCCATGATGTTGAGCCAGCAATAGTGGGAATAGTAGCTGGTAACTGTTGATTTGACTTGGGGGGGTAGACTACAATAAGTGTACAGTACAAACACTAACATTTGTTGACTGCATCCACAATAATATTCAGCTGCCATTTAGCTGGCTGAACTTTGTAGTTATAAATTGGGGTTGTGGTAGCCTATACCACACACTAACTGCAGCTTCCATGATATCCGGCCAGCCATTACTGGCTGAATACCATTACATCAATTTATATAGCTCTAGCAGATTTTGTAGTGCTATCATAAGTAGACTCTAGCGCGGGCTTTGTGTTCGTTTTCATGTTCGTCTTCAGAGGAAAAAACTCTTCGTATGCTACAAATATTTAAGAGATCTGTGGCAAATTAATGAAATATGAGGGGACAGACTTAATAATAGGTGGGGAATATAATGTGTGGGCAAATCTGTGCTTAGATCATAGTAAAAAAAATCAATCTCTACGTAAAAAGGCAATTTTAAGAATGAAATATTCGTTGTATCTATTAGATAGCTTGAGAATCTTACATCCCACAGAAAAAGCACGACCTCTCAGAATAAACATATTTTTTATTAGGGATAATTTCAATACATTTTTGGATGAAGCCTCAGCCCTATGTCTAAAATATAGTGCCAGATACACTGTGAAGGGAAACAAACCGGGTTGTCTGCTAGCGCGCCTAACTATATTAAACTCTTAATTCAAACCAGCACTAAAAACTAACTCGGGGAAAATATATATAAAACAAAAGGAGACATTCCTAGAATATTACAAAAAGCTTTATGTTAGAAATATTACAAACAGCTTGGAACATTTCTGGAACAAGACCAAGTCCCCATTCTTAATGAAGACCAAAAGGTTGTATTAAATGCTGCAAAACTGGGCAGGGAATTTATAGCACACACCAGGCACAGGCAGGCTCTCTTCCAGATTCTATAAAATATTAAAATCCCAAATTATTAAGCCCCTAAACATACTCAATCACCCTAGCAGTATGATTGTGCTACCAAGACAGACCCTGCATTTGATAATTTGATAAAACTATTTGATAAAATAGCCAGTTAGTTTCTTATAGTCTGACCAAGTTTAATGTATGCAGTGTACACTGAAACCACCAGGGACTGTACATACTTGGTTAGGGTGACCCAGCTTTTCTGTACTATATTCTAAATGATTTGCATATATTTTACCCAACATCTTGTAGTCACCATGTAAATGTGTAATGGGTCTCCAATGTTTAATATTCACTTTTACATATCTGTAAGCAGATAAATCTAGTCATTTTTTAAAGTATCATTAAAAGTCATATAAAATTCAATGGTTAGACCATCCTGGCCAAGGGGCCCCCTGGAACTTTAGGAAAGGGAGAATATGACTGCTGGCCTAAGCCGCAGTATAGGGTTAATTGCAGGGTCACCATTGGCTAGGAGGGTGCAACAATGTTGCGGGCGAGGGTTTAAAAGGTGATGACAAGGGTACTCCTACCTTTTCCTGCCTGGATCTTAAGGACAGGCTCACCTATGCCACCCTCCCTCCCCATTTATGTCATATTTCTGGTGTTGCTGCTTGTTCTTTCCTTTGTAGTCACAGCTGCGGAAGAATACCCATCTCTGGCCAGCGATTGGAATGGGAGAAGTCAAGGCTGCGGCCATATGGGCTTGGGGAGGCGAGTCCAGAGGGCAGCTGATCGCACCCACTGGGCTAGAACTCTTGGTTTGTGTGTGTTGAACCGCCTGCTAGGCTTAATAGCTAGCAGCTGTCGGGTTGTTATAAGGTTAGGTTTGTTACATATTGTTATGCTGGCATGTGTTAATAAAGCTGTGGCCAACGCCCTTACCCACATTAAGGGCTCTTGTTGTTATTACTGGGTTTGGGTATAAGGGGTTGGATCTGGTAGCGGTCTCTAGGGCTAAGCAGTCAAGTACTTTGCCAGGTTTAACCCCTTCAGTTCCCTATAGTCGTACCGGTATGTCCATAAAACACATCTCAAGAAACCCTTATGGACATACCGGTACATCCTGAACTCCTTGCAGCGGCAGGGACACATCAGCCTGGACTCCCCCCTGTCAGCAGAAGCCAGCATCGCTTTCTGCTTTGCAATTGCCTGTAATAGCTGCCAGCGCGAGCACTGGAAAACTGTAACGGTTTTAAATGCCCGTTCTGGGCTCTGTCTAGACCCTGCTGGGATATCCGATTGCTCCGATGAGGCACTGATCACAGACACTGTGATCTCTATGCAAGCCTATGGAGACTTGCATGGACATCACAGAGTGATCAGTGCAGGAGGATCGCAGGGAGGAGAGTGAGAAACCATGGATCTCATTCTTCTCACATGATGAAACACAAATCAACAGAAAAAAGAAAAAAGTGTTATTATTATTGTAAAAAAAATTAACTAAAATAATACAATAAATAATAATTAAAAAAAAACAATAAAGTGAGCTAAGTGATGTAATTGTGACATCACTGGCATTAATAACATGTTCAAGAGGTCCCTGACAGGACCTCTTACCATACTGCACGGATAACTCTGCACTGATAAAAAAAAAATACAAAAAATATAAAAAAAAAAAAAAAAAAAAATTATAAAAAAGCTAATAATTAAAAAAAAAAAAGAAAAAACCCTTACATCCCATTGCCCTAACACAACATCTAAAAGGTATAACCCCCTGCCCCCGTTAACAAACCCCAAACCCATTAAGCCATAAGTATAAAAAAATACTACCCTATAGGGTACTACATGTAAGAGATGGATATGGCCTAATGGAAAAAACTAAGGATGTGGAGTATTAATCAGGAGATGTAGCTAAACAATTTTGGCCGGGTGTCTCTGCCGTAACACATACCCTGTGCAAAAAAATCTATAGATTACATGGGTACACTATTTGCAGGAAAGGGGAATAATCGCTGAACCAACATACCGCAAAAATGGCAAAATTGCTCCGGGACTTGAGGTACCAAAAACCCCTGGGACTGAAGGGGTTAAAACTTTTAATGCTGCTGTATCAAAAATATAACTTGCAGTTACAACGCTACTTAAATAAGTTTGATCATTTCTATCCAAACAATTGAGTTCTGTTAATGAGTCATTCAAAAAAGTATCATCTATGTTTTTCCGTTAAAATGTTCCTTCTATACATTCTGTTAAAAAAAATCTTTGGATATCTGTTTCAACTTCCATTTCACTTATAATTGCTCTTTTATTGGTGTTTTTCTTTAAAAAATGTGTGAATTTCTCATTACGTTCCATATGTTTTACACTTGAGTTAAAAATGAATTCTTGTCAATTAGCTCTTAAAGCTTAGGCAATTTCTTTTTTCAAATCACCTATATCCTGTTCTACAGCTATAGAAATGTTAAAGTGTTTGAAACCTGGTATTTAAACTATTATAAAATTCTCTCTTTGCCCTTGCTTTCTTTTGACCAGCTTTGATGAAAAATGATTTAATACTTTCCCACCATGCCACTATGGACATTTGGGGGACTTTTCTTAACGTTACAACAATTTGTATTGTTCTTCAAAGCTGTTTTCAATACTGTCAAGGTAATATTTCGTTTCCAGGTACATTTTCTGGGTCTTTTTCCTTCTTTTCTTTTAACTTTAAAAGTCAGTACTTGGTCAGTTTTAACATTACTTATGACCTCACAATTTAGTGGCTTAATCCGCTGGGAGTAGAAGCCTATCCTAGAACTATACTGTTTTCCTACCCAGGTGGTTCCCACCATCTAGGGTTTGCCCTTGCTGCACTCTTAAAACACATCTGTCAGCTTAAAACCCGACACCAAGTTCTTTCATATATTAGATGTTTTATCTTTTATCTATCTTTTATCTCTTTTAAATACGCAATTTAAAACAGATAAAAAGTTAAAACGTGCAGCTCTTCTTACGTTGCTAAAAACACTCAGTGCATGTAAAACCTTTATTGGTAATAAAAACAGAAAAAGCAATTTAAATATCACTCTCACTGTCTATTTCCTGTTTTATATACAGTAACCAGCCCCAAAATGTTCAACAGTATCAGAACTTAACCACTTCTTTACTGAGGACACTTTGTAACTAAAGACCTCAAGCTTTTTTCATGTTTTTATGATATGTTTGCTTAGCTATGATTCTCCTTTTTTTATTTTTTACTGCACCCATACAAACTTTCTGATGTATAGTCTAATGTGACAAAGGTGTGTCAAGGTGTGTGACAAAGGTGTGAAAGGACGCCCTGTACCCCGACTGGGTACACCTGCCAGCTGTTTATTGCTTCCTCCAAGAACAGCTTCCATCGCTAGACGATACTACAAGGAAGGGATCGGGAACGGCTCTATGAGTGATATAGCAGGTCCCTTAATCATTAAACGAGACTAATGTCAAGGTGAACAACAACAACAGTTTAACACACAGCTTTTTATATACCACTCTAACAATAAAAGGACATAATCACATTAACACAACAATACCCTGCCCAGACAGCCTGGCACCATACTCAGGCCACCAAGCTCCGCAATGTCCGTATAACCCCAAACCGCTGTTTTCAGGGTGATCCCGAGGGAGCGGCGGTGATCCCGGGGTACCGAGGGATAGCTCGGGGTCCCTTGAATATTCTGTCCAAAAAGCAACACGATCCGTTGTTGGGACCCCGAGTGGTAGCAGTTTAAAGTGTGCTGGGACGGATTGCCATATAGCCGGGAATGCGCTCCATGACCGCGCCGGCTCTCCTGGAAGTCATAGAAACTGGGGTTCCATAGGAGGCTCCCTCTCCTAACCACCCCTTGTCTGTACCCCACCATCAATGGTGTCCAGGTTATGATGGATTAAAATCAGCGGACAAGTGCTCGGGTCCTAGCCATGAAACAGTTCCAGAGGATTATGGCCAGGAACCAGTAAGGCAAAACGGGTATGTGATACCGGTGATACAAAGGGGAAAACAGGAACCACATAACAATATTTACAAACAAACATCTTTGCAATCCAGGGTTGTGACATCCAATATTTAGTATGAATAATTTATCAAAAATGTGGCAATTTTAGGGCAAATATTAGACAGCATCCATTTTTTTCACAATTAGAATACATGTTGTAACGGTAATTACAAACAATACATATAAACATACACAGCATATATAACAATAAATAACAATATATATATATAACAATAAATAACGCACAAAGTGCATATTTTTGGAAAGTAGGCACAATTTCCTACTGGACAATTTCACTGAGAGCTTTTAGGCTCTTGTTATACAGCCATTTGGCCACCAGTCTTTGTTAGCCCCTCATATTAAGAATTTTAACAAAATATCAATCCATTTGTTAGATCTTTGTTAGATCAACTGTTTTTTTTCCGTTAGATCTACTCTAAAATATGCAATATTAACAATGTTAATATCTAATGTTAATAAGCTAAGCCAGCCCCCCTCAACAAAAATTTCAACAAACTGTTATTGATTATCATAGCCCCGCATTAGATCAGGTTTGATCAGACAACATTTTTGTTAGATCTAGTCTAATTAATGAGATAATGCAAATTTAATGAGGGGGCTGGTAGATATTCGTTAGATCCGGTAAGATCAACTGTTTTTTTTCATTAGATCTACCACGCAGGCGGCGGTATTCACAATCCTATTTTGTGTGCGGAGGATGGGAATACATACGGGTTGGCTCCCCTCAACTGGAAATTGGAATTGTTTTTATTTATTTTGGTAGATATTCGTTAGATCCGGTAAGATCAACTTTTTTTCCGTTAGATCTATCACGCAGGTGGCGGTATTCACAATCCTATTTTGTGTATGGTGGATGGGAATACATACGGGTTGACCCCCTCAACTTAAATTCTGATTTTTTTAAATTGATTTTGATAGATTTTCGTTAGATCCGGTAAGATCAACAGTTTTTTTTTCATTAGATCTATGACGCAGGAGGCGGTATTCACAATCCTATTTTGTGTGCGGGGGATGGGAATACATACGGGTTGGCCCCCCCTCAACTGAAATTTTCAATTTTCTTTATTGATTTTGGTAGACATTCGTTAGATCCGGTAAGATCAACGTTTTTTTTCTTTAGATCTATCACGCAGGAGGCGGTATTCACAATCCTAATTTGTATTAAGTGAATTAAAGTGAATTCACGGTTTTTAACATTGAGTCACCCTGTTCAGTCCCAGTCTCACCTGCATGACAATTCTTCACTTGTTACCTAAAAATATTCCGATATGGGTGGTACTCAAGTAAACTAATTCCTCAGTGAATATACATGTAAGACATGTTTCAAATATGCCTTAGGCCTGCCCATCAGGATTGTGCCTGGTACAACAGTTCATCCTGGGAAATTAGGCACCAATATATTGTCTCCATACTACCCGCCACTTCACAAGCTCTTGGCAAGCAAGAGCTGAGATGTGATAGAAACATTTAAATACGTAAAGGGATTTAACAAAGTTAAGGACGGAAGTGTGTTTCAAAGGATAAGAAATGTTAGCTCAAGAAGTCATAATCTAAAACTAGGGGGTCAGAGGCTTAAATACAATGTAAATAACATTTTGCATTACTGAGGAAGGTAAAAAAAAAGCCTCCCATCAGTAGTAGAGGCTAATGCAGTGAGGGAATTTAAACATAGCATGAAGCTATCCTGAGTCTAAGATGAAACAAAAAACTGATTAAGGTCTGCTTTTTACATCATGAAAAGTTGGCAGACTAGATGTGCTGGGTGGTCTCTGTCCTATACTCCTTGTTAAGTAACCAATTCCCTGTCAAGCCTGCTACATGACCTGATGTTTTGGCTGCCTGCTCCTACACCTAACTACACTTTTGGTTCCTTCTGTACTGTGTCTCTCAGCCTGCTCCTGTGTCCCATCCGGTTCAATCTGTGTCTACTCATGTCACCCCTACTAGTGTGGTTTTGCAAGAGTGTGTGTTTCACAGTTAAATCATGTCCCTGTGTGGGCTAGATGATAACACCCATTAAAAACTAAAATGAGGACTATTTTGAAATACGTTCACCCGCCATGTTTTTGTATTGTAAATACTGCAATTCTGATTTTTATAACTCTAAGCAGGCTAGTGCTAACACAATAATAACATGAGATCTCATGTGTACATGCTGCATGTTTATTGAACATGGTGCAATTACATTGTAATTGTAATATTTTAATCTACTCAAAAGGACACAAGATTTATGATTTCTAGGAAGGGTTATAGGGAGATTGTTATTAAATGTCAGGGTTGTTATAGCTCTGAGTCTTAATTGCAAATTAATGATAACCTGGGACATAACATGGTCACAACTGAAGACTTTGTATATTCTTGAAAGTATGTACAAAATCTAAATGTCTGAAAGGTGGATATAAATGATTCCACATAAATAACCTAAAATGGGAATATGAACATGTTTTTATTTATTTTCCTCTATAACAACTTCAATATAGGTAATATTTTCAGCATACACATATTAGATACCAGACAAAACAGTTTTGACTATACAGGCAGGGGATAATAAAAGTAACCTGGTGAGGTAGAGTACCCAGTTATACCCCACACACACCCATTTTATACATTGGAGGTGTCAGTGTTATAAATATCCTTTGGAGAAACTTGGACCAAATCGTTCCAGGCCTCTTCTTCTATCAGACGAAGAAGGAAAATCACTACCTATTCTCTTGTCTATAAGTCCCTCTGGGTAGTAGGGGTGATAACAAGAGGGTGGGCATTGAAAAACACTTTGCACACCCTTGGCACCCAAAATATAAAACCTGTGGGGAACAAAATCACTTACTTTTTCAGGGTCCATCCAGCGATAAAAAACAAAAGTATTGATCTTCATTTTTGGCCTCTTCAAAAAAACAATTAATGCTGTTGAACACAAAAAGTAATCCAATAATGCACAAGGCAGCATATTGTAAGATGATTTGTAAATAGTATATACGGTATATATAAGCAGATGAAATAAGTCTCACCTACTGAGATTGATAACATTTGGCTGAAGCAAAAAAAAGAGACCTGTTTCTGGAAGTCATCGGAGGGATATATTTGACGTTTGCAATTAAAAAATCTTTAGCAGAGGTCCTCAACGTAGCCTGCCAGATGTTGTCAGAATATTTCAATTGCGCTCAACTTTACAAATGTGGTGGACCTCCATGGACCACCTACTCCATGAAAGTGCTTTTACTAGTTTTAATCTTTTTTTAAATTATAGAGAGCTAAAGAACACTTTGAACACATGGATTGCTAGGATCATTGGGATGTTAATTCCACAAGTTCAGGTATATGGAACCTGTAGTTTGTTTCCACATCATGGTATACCTTAACACTATCTGAACAATTTACCATAACTTAAAAAATACCATAATACCAAAGTCTGGATTTGAAGAACCATGTGGTTTGTTTAAACTAAGTTAACAGCAGATAATAACAATTCCCCACTGTTACAAGAACACAGAGAAGATTGCATGGTTTGAACAACAGGATATAATTTAATGTTCTGATGTCTAACTTATAACCATTATATAAGATTAGCTATTTTATATATATAAAAAAAAATATAAGGGGGAAATATTTTGAAGCGGCTAATTGCATCAGTGTGTGGGAATGTGACAGATTTAGATTTTAATATCTTAAATGTTAAAATTTCACTATAAAGAATAACCCTTTAATAATTAACTATGAGTATTAGACAAATTTGTTGTGAACCCCAACTGGAATTTATGTTATGAAACCTAACATTTATTGGTATTACCACTTCTCTCTTTCTGCTGCTTATGCCATTGGCTATACAACCCAGCACCCTGCTTGCCCTTTCTCATACTCTATTGCATTGCCTGGTTATCTTTAAGTGCTGATAAATAATTAGTGTCAGGAACACCTCTTCATACCTGGGAACTCTCCGGGTTTTTCCCTGAGACTTTTTGGTGAAGCACTGCTTGTATCATGGGAGTGGTGTTGTGCCACACCACACTCCCCACCCACTTCCCCTCCAACAATGGCATGTGGGGGTAGCCCCGCCCACAAGACCACCCACCCACCCTGGGACATCAGCTGGATCACCCACCGACATCAGCTGGACACCCACTAGCATCAGCGGGCCTGCCTATCCACATCCCACAAGGGGGGGCTCTGGGTAGCCAGAACCTGGAAGTTCCCAAGTAAGCTTTTCTGTTGACACTTACAGAACAGTGCCCCCAATAATATATTCTATGACCAAATAATATAGACCAAGTGGCACACCAAAATGCAAACAATACAGTATGTTTAAATAATAAAGCACAAATTCCCACCTTATTATTTAGCGATTGCGAAAATTATATTTTTTTTTACTATTTAGCGATTGTGTTATGAATACAAAATATATAAATGATTGACACACTTTCAACCATTCTTTTAATTTACTTAAATCACTTACAATTAAGGTATTTTGTCACAATACTGATTCCTGAGCCACCACACTAGTAACTAGACCTACCTCTGAATATACACCATTGACTACAACCGTCTCGCTCAATCACGCATTGCTTTATCCGTTCAAGTATTTTGATATCCAAAACCAAACACTAGAATTTGTTTATAAGTCTTGTATCAGGGACATCGTCAAATACCTTAGTAAAACTCCAGATAGGGTATACCTGCTGCTCATCCTTGGTCTATTTTTAAGTTAAAAAATAAATTAAGTTAGACAAGATCTTCCTACAGTAAACCCATGCTGTTTTTAATCTTACAAACCATTTACAGCCAGATATGTAACGATATTTTCCTTTAGCATGGTTTCCAATAATCTCCCAACTACTTATAAAAGATTTACCCTTCCTTCACCTTCATCTATAATAACTGAAGATAAATATTTAGTTAGGCAGTCAGATTTATCCTTATTTATAGAAATCCTTTCATTTGTCTTTTATCTAATCATTCATTGTGTACTTTGTCTCTTTTTGCTTTTATATATCTCATTTTCCTTATATATGTAAGACAGCTTTTATCACCATTTTTTTTTGTTAGCTTAGCAGTTTTTTCCTCTGTGGGTTTCCCACATAATAATGCATTTTGCCCCCTTAAGCTTAGCTTTATTTACTCTCTTCTACTTTATTCTGCTTATGGTTCTTCTTCAGTATTTGTGCCATATTGTTGGATTACCAAAGTGGTTTGCTTTTTCCAACAATAAGAATAATTCAATTTCTCCACATACATATATTTGTTTATGTGTACGTGTGTGTACGTTTGTTTGTCTTTGTGTTACAGTAAGTGTCTGTGTGCTAGAGTGACTGCGGGTTAGTCCATGTGTGTGCTACTATTTTTGTGTATGTGGATCACTTCTGAACAGAGGTAAGCAAAGTGTGCGTACCTGGCCACCAGACAGGGCTTGTGGGCATCATTGTTGCTTATAGCACATTCAGTCTACTTCACAAAGAATGTTGCTGCCTACCCCTACTCCTGAAAACCAGCAAGAACACCACAATGCAAGACCAAACACAGCAATCTGGAACACAACCCCAAGATAGGGAACATTTGGTGGTATGTCCTAGAATCTCTGTGATCTGGCTTCACACTAGATTGCACAGTACTGAGGCATGATGCCCTCTCTGTACTCACAGGTGCCATGAAAATGGCCAACTTTGGGTATTCTCAGTTAAGGGGCCCCCTGCAACTTTAGGAAAGTGGAATATGACTGCTGGCCTAGGCCGCAGTTTAGGGTTAACAGCAGTCTCACTATTGGATAGGAGGGTGCACCAATGTTGCGGGGAAGGGTTTAAAAGTTGAAAGCAAGGTTACTCCTACCTTTTTCCTGCCTGGATCCCAAGGACAGGCAGATCCATCCATCCTTCCCTATTTTATGCCATGGTATTTCTGGTGTTGCTGCTTATTCTTTCTTTTGTAGTCACAGCTGCGGAAGAATACCCACCTCTTTTTAGCGTTTGGGGAGGCAAGTCCAGCGGGCGGCACCCGCTGGGCTAGAACTCTTGGTTTGTGTGTGTTGAACCGCCTGCTAGGCTTAATGGCTAGCAGCTGGTGGGTTGTTATAAGGTTATGGCTAAATATATTGTTAAGCTGGTATGAGTTAATAAAGCTGTGGCAAATGCCCTTACCCACATTAAGGAGGTGCGGTTAGCAGCTGGGGTTGTCTGCGTCCATCGCTCAGACCTTCCCCGGCTGTCAGAGAGAATTCTCCGGTGAGGGGAACTCTGATCTCTGACAGCCGGGGAAGGTCTGCGTGATGGACGCAGACAACCCCGCTGCTAACCGCACCTCCTTCCAGCTGCAGCAGAAGTTGTCTACGCGAATCGCAACTCAGAAGCACCGGTAAGTTTTTTTTTTTGGGGGGGGGCAGGAGGATCCAGGTCCCCTGCAGCGTCTGGATCTTAGTCTCATAGTCAGACCTATTTGAGGTCTGATTATAAGATGATCCCGATTATAAGACGAGGGGACAAGTCAAGGTTTCTATGAGGACCGATATTAGAGCCTCCCAGAGACAAAAGGGTCAGTAATGGGATTAACCATACAATGGGGTCCCAACCTCCAATATCTATTACTGGACGAAATCAGTTCCATGGGGTAAATGTCTGTAGTGGTGGAACTAGGGGGAGGGCAGTATCTGGGGACACTTTTGAAGAGAGTATCTAAAACTGAACATTGGGTTACCATAAACATATGAAACTAAAGTTTTTCATTAGTTTCAGAAAATCAATGATCTTTTAAGTACATGTAAATACTTACTATAAAATGTTTAAAGCTGTACAAAATGACAGTGAGCTATGCTGTTCTGTTGCAAACAGGTTTATCATATCACATCTCACTTCATTCATAGCCATAAAGTTAATATTAAGGAAACTGAATTACTATGAAAATAGATTAGCTATACGATAGGTTGGTCTACACTGCACATTAGCTTAATGTGTCATTTGGCCCATGGAGCAGCATAGCTTAGTGGAGTGGGCCTTGACAGAGCTAGGAGGTGGGCTTAAGGGGTTAATTTTCATTGGTATAAGATGTTATGGGTCGGTTTAATTGGGTCATATATTTAAAGGGGAGCCATTTTGTATGTGGATTAACTAACCTGTTTTCAGACCTGTTTTTGTCCCACACTCCCTCCCGTTAATTTTGGTTTGTTTTTTCCCCGTGGCGGGGCTAGATTGGTAAAATTGCATTGGTAGAATGGGTTTTCGGTTAGGGATAACTAAGTTGTCTTGGTTTAAGTTGGAGTGGTAGGTTTTGAACTGGCCTTTGGCTCAGGACATGGGAGGTATAGCAGGGGAGGGCTGGCAGCCTAAGGCCTGGGGGGCATGTCAAGTGAAGTGGCTCCGCCCCCTCGCACTCACCTTTCACCCCTCACGCTGCTCCCATCACTATGCGGCCATCAGACTGCTGGAAAACTTATCTAAATGGCCGCTGGGTGCTGATGCCACCGGCCGGTGCTACTTTAATCCTTTTTTTTTATTTATTTAATATGCCGGATCGCCTTGCCATATTAAAAATAAATAAATAAAGTATTAAAGTAGCGCCGGCCGGCAGCAGCAGCACCCAGCGGCCGTTTAGATTAGATTTCCAACAATCTGATGGCCGCATAGTGATGGAAGCAGCGTGAGGGGTGAAAGGTGAGTGCGAGGGGGCGGAGCTTTCACCCTTCACGCTGCTCCCGTCACTTGGCGGCCAGGGCATACGGCCGCTGGGTGCTGATGCCGCCGGCCGGCGCTTGCCATATTAAATTTATATGTAAAGTATTAAAGTATTAAAGTAGTGCCGGCCGGCGGCATCAGCACCCAGCGGCCGTTTAGATTAGATTTCGGCCGGCCTGGGGGGCATTTGCCCCCCTGCCCCCCGGCCCAGCCCGCCCCTGGGTATAGGGATGTCTTGGTATGCCCCTACAACGAATCATTGCATAAGTTGTTGGTAATTTATAATATTGGGGGTCATTGTTTAATTGTTGGGGAAAAGTTATTATTGTTCAATTGTGATGGTCTGTTTGAAAATGACTTTGGTAGTTGTAAATCGTCATTAAAGCTATGGACAAATATATTTTACATTTAATAAATGTGTTTGTGTCTTTATTGTGGAACTGGGGGGTGTGGGTCCTGGTCATCCTGGGTACATTTCACTATGCGTCTATCATGAGAGTTTCCTGTACCTAGGCATAGAGTGTTAGCCATAAAAAGTCAGAAATAAAATTTTGTAAAGATTATACCTTTATTGGCTGACATATAATGGATTCCAAGCTTTTGAGACTATCTATGTCTCTTCTAAAGGAATATTTTACATTTGAAGCAGACATTGCTCTTAGATTTCTATAGTAATGCATGTAGGGACATTTTTACATTTTTTAAATTGTATTTATTAACTGTGATTACATTTTATTTATTTGCATCCTCTGATATTGTGAGAAATAAAGGCTTTTATTGTATGAGTTGGGCTTGTCTGACTACCCTACCTGTGTGCTGACCCTTCGCTTGTACGATTGCCCGCTACATGTACAGAGTACCGACATGGCTATCCTGACCTACCAGAACACTTTACACCTGTTTTGGTGTTTTGGTGCCTTTCCTATGTTTAAGCCCAATCCTTGCACTCTCCACTTAGTACCTATACTTACCTGCTTCCACTCAGGGCTGGACTGGCTCAACATGCAAAGTGGCCGTGTTGTGGCCGCAAGGATGAAAGCAGCCGTAAGACCGCTTCCTCTGGCAGCCTAAAACATTAATCAATACTAAAAGGGGGACCTGACTGAGGCATTAATACACAAGGGGCAAAAATATAAAAGGGGGGTTAATGAGAAAGCAGTGTAGAATTTTTTTATTTATGCTTCTTTGTGGCTTAGCCTGTCCTGGTGTGTGTGTTTGGGTGTCGGTGTGGCAGAGCCTGTCCTGGGGTGTTTGGGTGTCGGTGTGGCAGAGCCCAATACAAAAGGGAGGGGGTTGGCTGAGGGCTTCTCATAAATCAATACCTGTCACATAATTTGCTGTTAACTACAGTTCAGATGAGGCTCAGCCAGACATACTGCTTCCATGATGCTGGCTGAGCAACAGTAAAGCTGCAGGTGCTAGCTGTGAACTACAATTACCATAACTCTCAGCCAGCCAGGTGTCCACCATGGCTGAGTATCATTGGTAGAGTAGCACACAGCAGTAGAGATTTTTTTTGTAATAAAAAAAAGGCTAATGTTAGCCTCCCTCCCAGGACCCCTACACACTACCTTTACACACACCTGCCCATAAATACACGTATACACATGCACTGCCTTTACACACAGCTGCACATAAATACACATATACACATGCACTGCCTTTACACACGAGTGCCCATACACATTGCCTTCACACACACCTGCCCATAAACACACATATACACATACACTGCCTTTACACACACACATATATACACAAACACTGTCCTTACACACACATATACACATACTCTGCCCTCACACACACCTGACAATAAACAAACATATACACATGCACTGCCCATACACACATATACACATGCACTTCCCTTACACACACATATACATATAATGCCCTTACACACACCTGCCAATAAACACACATATATAAATACACTGCCTTTACACACACATATACACATGCACTGTCCTTACACGCACCTGCCTTTACCCACACATATACACATACACTGCCTTTACACACAGATATACACATGCACTGCCCTTACACACAACTGCCCATATACACTGCCCTTACACACATACATATACACATACACAGCCCTTACACACATACACTGCCCTTACACGCACCTGCCTTTACCCACACATATACACATACACTGCCCTTACACACACCTGCCTTTACACACATATACACATACACTGCATTTACACACACATATACACATACACTGCCCTTACACACCAGCTTACAAATCCCTTTACTGCTCTTACACACACTTGCCAATACACACACACAAGCTTACAAACACACACATATATACACTTACACTACCCTTTCACCCCTTTCTCCCCATCTCTTACCTCTTCCTCCATCCTCCATTCTTTGGTGGGAGCATGAGGTCTGTCACTTCAGACCCCGCTTTACTGCTTCCTCATCACTACACGTCGGCTATTGATGCAGAGCTTGGGGGTATGACTTCATCATTAGCCGGCGCATAGTGATATGTTATAGATCCTATTATTTAACATCAGACAAAATGAAAAATATAAATTATCACTCCATCCAGCCGGGGCAGCGTGTAGTAGACGTCTACGCGATTCGCGTAGACAACTTCCTCTGCAGCCGGAAGGAGGTGCAGTTAGCAGTGGGGGTTGTCTGCGTCCATCAGGGAATTCTCTCTGACAGTCGGGGAAGGTCTGCGCGATGGACGCAGACAACCCCCGCTGCTAACCACACCTCCTTCCGGCTGCAGCAGAAGTTGCCTATGTGAATCGCGTAGATGTCTACCTGCTGCTGGAACAACACACCCGGAGTCAGAAGCACCGGTAAGTTTTTTTTTGGGGGGGGGTTAAATGGGAGGCATAAGGCATTTCTGTAGGCAGAGTACTCTATGAAATGCCTTTTAACACCCTTAATTCCACTCTGCCTCCAGAAATGCCTTTTAACCCTCTATACGCCACTCTGCCTCCTGAAATGCCTTATACCTCCCTATATGCCACTCTGCCCCATATTATGCCTTTTAACCCCCTAAATGCCAGAGTGGTGCATAGGGGGTTAAAAGGCATATCATGTGGTACAGTGGCATTTAGGGGGTTAAAAGGCATATCATGGGGCACAGTGGCATATAGGGGATATAAGGCATTTTTGGGGCAGACTGGCAAGCCTGGGGGCAGATGTGCATAACTGGGGAGGTGGGTTGGAAAATAAAAGGAAATAAAAACAAAATAGTTTACATAGTTTACATGAATTAACATTTACTGGTAAAACTTTTTTCCTATAGGGTCATCTTATATTCAGGCTTTTTCTTTTTTTCCTAAATTAAAATTCAGATTTGGGGGGGGTCGTCTTATAATCGAGCAAATACGGTATATAGTACTAAAAGGTTTCTGGGAGTTTGATAGCTTATATGAAAATGATTCACTATGCACCTTGTTGCATTGCAGATAAGCTGCTAAAATGATGTTCAGATATGCAAGACATTGCTTACAAACCATTGTTTTCTGTATCCAAATGGGATTCAATTAATTTGCATCCGGTATTAATATAAATTTCATTCCTCAAAGGCAAAACAAAAAATGCTGTAAAGGCTTATCAGATGCAGTAATTACCAGAAAAACACACTTTTTGTAAGTGCTATGGATCTAAGTAAGTGTTTTTCTGGTTAAGCAACAGATGGAAAATATGTTTTTGCTGCCTTTTCAAGAAATACAGGATGCTATCCCTGAACTTTTATGATATGTTAAACTTTCACATTAAAATTCAACAGAATTTTATATCTCATAACTACAGATGATGCTATAAAATATGATGTTTAAGCAAATGCTTAATGCCCCAAATAAGCCTCAACCAACAACTGATATGAAGTGATGAAACATTTATTGTGAAATTAATTAATTAAAGTAATGCAAATGTGAAAATAAATATTAATATTCTAGCACTTATTTGATGTATGATTAAATCTATCACTAGAAATCCCCAGTCAGGTCAAAACCACTTATCCACGTGTCACATAACCCTGATCAACAGGGATGCACTAGCACAATGCTAGTTATCAGACATGTGCAAATTGCCCAAAAACGATGTGAACAATTGTTTTGGTTCGTTTTGGCCCATTAGTTTTCAGGCAATTAATTAAGTTTGCTGCCCAGTCCGTTTAGACAAAAATCAGGGACATTTGTTGTCGATGGCCACATTCACTCTCATTCACCCTCTCACGCTCACACTCTTGTTTACTCTCTGTTATGCTCTCTAAATTTTTCCGTACCTTCTCTGCCAACCACTTCCATTTTTGCTTCTACTTCCGATTCTTCTTGTTCTAATTCTTCTCTCTTCTATCATTCACCTTCTTTCATTTATCTTCTCTCTTCTTTCTTTTGCCCGTACCTCCAACTTAACATAACTTAATAGAGTACGAGAACCTAAACTGTCCTTGCCAGTCCCCTTTCTATTTAGGCTTTTACCTTTAATGGTACTCACCTACCCCCTCATCCATTAACTCTGACAGTTCAATACACTGTGCAACTAGTGCTAACCACCAGCTGGTCTTAAACTGTGTGGGCACAGCCACAGTAAGAAACCTTACCGCATAAGAGGTAAGGAGAAGATTGAGACCCGACTTGCCAACTGCAACACTAAATCCTAATTTACAATCCCTGACCGGCAAGGACACACTGTATAACCCCTTAAATCAGTGGTGGGCCCCCATCCACAAGCACCATGGCCTGATCCATTGCCTCCTGGATCACCAAGTTAAAAAAGTACAAACCATCCTCATTCAGGTGGACCCTGTTGCTGAGGAACAGGTTTCAACATTCCTCTCAAAAAAACCCAGTGACCAAGATGCCGTTTACCTCCACTACAAACTTGGACACCCACTTGTTCCTAGGGTCTACCTTGGACCAGATCATTTACCATGGTAATGATGTAGGAAACACTGAAACCTGTTGGGATTATCAGTGTGCTATTGCTATGTTTGTTTTTGATAATTTTCATGACATTTTCAATAGATACATTAAATCTTTAAAGTTTTACCCTTCTTGTGGAGACCTGCTTTTGTATATATTTTTTAAAGATTGAATGTTATTTTGGAAAGGGATTTCCAGAGTACAGTATAAAGGGATTTCCAGTATAAAGAAGATTTAATTATTTAACTCCTTTCCAATAAAGCATTGGCTAAATCACAATAAAGGGCTTCATATCTGTAAGTAAAACAGCCAGCAGCATTGAATGAAATCAGCCTGTGCATAGCCTGTGCAGACCTGGATACAGTTCACTAGATGTCATAAATGGTGCTCTGTACTACAGGTAGTTCACTTGAGAGACAAAATTTACTTTGTAACTGTTACAGTTATTAGGTTTTGACCTTAATAATGAGAGGAGTGAGAAAATGAACCCACAACAAATACTACCCCACTACCTCAACAGTCTTGTTAACCTTGTGCAGAAAGGGATTCTCAAATCGGGAGAGAGCACTGAAATCACCACCATATTGTTTTGAGTTCAAGTAAGGGCAAAATGATGGCACTTTCGGTGGCATTCTCTCCCACAATTGGAGGATTGAGTAGATATCGTAACCGTTAGCACCATCATTTTGGCAGAAGTTCCCGTCACGTTATCTCTGTGGATATGTGGACGAAGATAGAAGATTGATGATAGCCCTTTAGAGATAGAAGAGGTAATAGAAGAAAGAAGAGAAGGTTGAAGGTTGAAGATAAAATATATAAGATGAAGAAGATGTGGAAGTGGTCGGCAGGGAAGGCAGGGAAACATTTAGAAAGAGTGAGAAAAAGTGAATTAGAGTGTAAGTGAATTTAGGCCCACGTATTCCAGATGAAAATTCTGACCTTTTTTGCTTCACCTCCGTCCAATTCATGGGGGGTGTTGCTTTGTTTTTGTGGTTTTCGTAGGAATTGCCAAATTTACCCAAATAATGTAAATTTGCAATTTGTGCAAATCCGAATGCACAAGTGTAGTACCCATATTTATTACTCTTTTATACATACATATCATATAAACAAGAGCCCAGGAATAAAAGGCATACGAAAGTACCAGCAAACAATAGAATAATGTTTTCAAGAGAACTGGTGAACAATAGACTGCTGAGCATACATCAGCTGTAATTGGCAGCCGTAAACAGGCACCATAACTCCCACAGGCTGGGATGTAATCTCTTGGCTGTATAGAAAAGAACAGGGAGTGAAAGCACATCCAGTAGATTCTCACAATTCCACCTCTTAGGGCGTAAACCCCTGGCTGATCATACATGGCACAGAAGCAAAAAACAGACGTCAGCAGGAGCGTCAATGTGCGCCATATTAAATATGGAACAGGTTGCCTGCTTTAAAAGAAGTTAGGAAGCTTAAACACCTAGATTCAGCAACACCGAAAACCCATCCCAGGGCGTACTGTGACTGTTTCAGCATTTGAAATACCCTGGGGTGTCTAGTCTATGGTTTGATGGGGTAAAATGAATTGGCAGGGTTTAAAGATGGACCGGTTTACCGGGTTGTTTGGGGAGGGTAAAAGGCTTCACAGTTATCCCAAATAGGAAAAACCGAATTGTGCATGTGACGAATGTGGCCTTTTACCCCCCCAAACAACCCGGTAAACCGATGCATGGGTGGTTGTAAGAAAATATATAGGGCCAAACACAAACTTCGATCAGGAACAACACATAAATATGTATGTGCGTCAAAAATAGGCAGAGTCACTTGGATGCAAACAAAGGTGAAACATTTAATACGAACAAAAATAAAAGAAGAATATAAAAAGAAGATAAAAATAATACGAAACAAGTCTTACAAAACCTTCAAGAGGAATTTAGTTCATGACATCTGTCCTATGCATTCCTGAGGATGGAGGGAGGGAGTGTTGGGACGTGAAGAGTCCGTGGATGGCAAATACATCTTCTCTCGACCTCTCTTCCCATGTCTCTCCATGTCTTACAAAAGCCTAGCTTAAATGTGGATTGGATAGTGATGTCAGTGTATTGGTCTTCACCTAATTGGGTAAACATGCTCACTAAGATCTTTACACGTCGAAACCCTATTTTAGGTGGTCACTGTACGTATACTGTAATGCCCTTTTAGAGTTACAACTATACCATGCATTAGCAAGTTACTATCCTATCTATAGAATGCCTGTTCAGCAAATCCTTCATTCTATATTTAAGGTCAAGGAAACCTTGAAGCCTATTATTGAAACATATTAATATATCTTAATAATCATTTATTTATGAACAATGATTACATATCTTTGACTATTGCCTATACTAATAATTATATATAGTCCATTTCTTAATTGAGGTTAGAAAATGTATTAGAATCTTTTACAGTGGTATCACTGTACCTAGGAGATGTGTCTGAACACATAGTGGGCTGTTGTTTGACAGTGATCCCCTGGGTTGTCTCGTTTTCAAAGATATATGATTTGATGGGGTAAAAGGAACTGATCGGCTTCCAAGATGTCCCAAATAAGACATTGGGCAGAATGACCAGTTTTGATTTTTTTTTTTTTAAATATCAATGTCACTTGTACTTATTGCCCTTATTGCCCTACTTGCAAAAAACATAAAAACATTGGGTATTTCTAAACTCAGGACAAGTATTAGAATCTACTTAGGTTTTTATATTCACTTTTGTAGATAAGTAAAATATCTTTCAATTATAAAACATTACAGCTCAGTTTACAACACATGTTATCATTCCTATGACTAAGCGCCATCTTTGGGCATGAAACGCATGAGGCGTTCCTCTATGACTGATCCCTCACTGAGAGAGGTCAAAATAAAGTAAATAAATTAAGTCTTAAACATTACTTTGTCTGGATGTCGATTTTTTCTCCTGAAGCTATGGACCCAATAAATATTCACCAAAAACTTGTTTATTGGTCAATTGAATGCTAAATATGTAATATTAGAGATTCAATAGGAGAGTTCAAACATAAATTCCTACGGCCTAATATATATCTTGGAGCTTTCAACCACATTGTAGATATGAGGGATGTTCCAAAACTTTTTTAACTCTATTTATTTCAAAACAAATTACATAAAAAAAAAAATGACATCACTTTTCTACATGGGCACCTTCGCAGTTATCTTCACCCCAGGGTCACATGACATGCTAAGACACAACCAATTACTACTCCTTCCGCCTTCCCCGCTTCCACCGAAAATATAAAAGTGCGGAAACTTTTTGAACATCCATTGTACAATATGTAACAAAGCCATCAGAAGGGGTAAGTAAGATTTAGACATGTTTAATCCTACAACACTTTCATTTTCATGAACTGCTTATATATCAAATTATTTTTCAGCCTTTGGACTTTTCACCTAAAACAAGCCATCCAGTAAAATACCAAACCATGTCAGTATTAAAGACAAAAAACTTTTGTACCCTGCAGGAAGGCATCATTTAATTAATGTTTTTAATTTGTACTACATTGTTATGAACTGCAGCCAGACAACATCAACGTATCTATCTAATAGGATTTATGTACTGAACCAAATAATTGAAATGGGAAATATATCACAAAGTAATATACACTGGCATATTTGTCTGTTACTCAAATGACTCTCTATCTCCTCTTTTTTTCTTTTCTCTCTCTCTCTCTCTTTACAATGTATCTTCTTCTCGTTTTCGTCTCTTTCTCTCACTTTCTTCTCTGTCTCCATGCTTCATTCTCTCTCCTCTCTGTTTATCAATCTCACTCTTTCTTTCTCTTGCATGTGCTTTTTTCCTTGTCTCATTTTTGTTTCTTTCTTTTTTCTTTTATCTCTATTCTCTCTTAATTATATTTCTCCCTCCCTCTTCCACTCCCTCTTTCTTTTTTCCTCTTTTAATAAAAAGAGAGAGCGTAAGAGATTATATTTGTGGGTCACATTATTTAATGTGCCTAGTAAACTTAAAGGTGCCAGTCTTCCCAACCATGTTGCCGTATTAAATGTTAAATGTATTACTATTTAACCTTATATTCTGAATCACTGAAGAGAACACCTGTGATGTCACTGATGACATGAGCAATATGGTTCCCCTGTACAACAACCATTTGGTTCCCCAGTACGGTTTCCTGTAGATTCTCCTTTACAGTATTCTGAGGAATATTATGGGGATACACACGCACACACACTGTCTGAGTGTTTATATTTTATTGCTAGTATAGTTCTGTATCAGAGTGAGAATATGCAGAACTACAAAATATAACAAAAAGTTATACAATACCCAAGGGTCATGATCGATATGTATTTATTTTTATTGAAAACAATGTAAACCAATTTTGTGCAATATGCCTAAATAGATGTAAAACCTAATAATATATAGCAAACAAATTAAGTTATGGTGGAGGAATGCAATATGATGAGTTTGTGTTACATTGAATTTTTCAATATTGTATGTCTGTTTTTTTTTATTTGTTTTCTTACAGTTCAGCTGAAATTTCCAGCTCTACAAATTAAATTGGTTATTCAGGTTTGTATGTGTATTTCTAGTTACATTCAATTTATTGAAGTAGTGGCTTTTTTCTATATAATATTAAAATATACAACATATACCTTCTTGGGGCAACAGTTTTCCTCTAGCAAAAGTCTAGTGAGGTTAAAATACACTTCATTTACACTTAGTTAGGTGTACCCACTAGCTTAAGTGTTTACGGGAGAATTATATGTTTCAACTTATGATTCTTCAATGTTGTTTGTGGTGATATTGATTTTTTTTCTCTGTATTTTATGCCTACTCTTTTTGTGTTCTTCCCAGTTTTGCACCAGTTCTGGGTATCTTCTTCCCATTGTTCCCACATAAGTGTTTATTTTAAGTACGTGCCAGGTCTTTTAATTTTGAGTCTAATACCATTTTACGTTATTGTGGTTCTGCTTGTTTTCTTATTCCATGTGTTTGTTGTCTTCTACATTTTTAATACTAAAAAAACCCACCCACACGGCCCATAGATCAGGTTTTAAACATTCATTTTGTTTCTTGCATAGTTTTGTTTCAAGGACTTTAAGATTGTTAAGTCAAGGCTTGTCTCATTTGGAGCACTTATTTTCAACCGCTAAACACTGTTCAAATCTAGTTCTTTAATTAATATAGGACAGATATAGGTTTAACTGCTAATAATGAGTGTTATATGTAACACCTGTAACCAACAGAAGTTTCATTAATTGCAGTAGATAAAAATGTGAAATTTGCATAAAAAGAAATTCAATCTAATGGAAGAAGCTGCAAAATGGCACGAATTCTTAACATACCTTTGATATAATGTATCTTTTTTCTGATCATCATTCCAAAGTTTAAATTCAACATTTAATCACAATCTATTAAAAAGTTCAGCTGCAACATGACTCGATATTTCCTTTAATGTAAGAATCTAATAAAGTAGAATTTTGTAGGAATATGAGCAGCACCCACATTAAGATTTTTTAATAGAATTCTTCATTAAAGTAAGAATGGTCAGCTTAGATGAGTTTATTTACGATCTTGCTCCTGTCAAACCCTGGTTGCAGCCTCAAATAAGTGTTTAATTAAAACCTGATTATATTTGATGAGATACGATCCTTAATTGTATAGCTTGATTTTCAGAAGGTCATTGCCTACCTGATGTTAAAGATAGCCTGCATAAGCATTGATGGATTATTAAAGGGTTGAGCCAGGACATGTAACGTGATGATTAATTATGAAATGTAATACAGCCACAAAAATTTAGATAAGCATTAATAAAAAGAGAGAGAGTAAGAGATTATATTAGTGGGTCAAATTATTTAATGTGCCTCGTAAACTAAAAGGTGCCAGTCTTCCCAACCATGATGCCGTATTATGTTATGTTTAAACAATCAGTCATAACTATTTAACCTTATATTCTGAATCACTGAAGAGAATAGTACATGGAGAAATGATGTTAATATGTGTTATTGATGGGTGAAACAACCTCATAAAATAGAGAGGGGATTTGTCTTTGCAAAAGAAATACATGGGCATTTGAAGTCATTATTCAATCCAAGTTCTATGGCCTCATTAACTAATTAAAATAAAGTAATAACACAATAGAGCTAAAATATTAAAACAAAAAAAACCAATGCAATTAAAGTGGTGTCGCTACAGGGGGGGCAAGGCCGAATGTGGAACCACCCAACGGACACTGTATGTCCGGATTGCCTGGGACAGTCCGGGAATGGGGCAGCCTCATTGAAACAGCTGTTTTTTTAGATATATATATTTGTTTATCCCTCATTCTCCTCCGCGAGGCCTCTACCTCTCTTGCGGTGCCGGGATTTCATGCTGAGCACCGGAATATGATGTCATATACCGGCGCTCAGCAGTAAAGCAGCACACGCCGCGGCAGAGCAGGAAGACAGAAGCCTTGTGCTCCCACTACCGGACTTAAAGGTGAGTGAACTACAAAGAGGGGGAGAAGGTAAATAGTGAATAGGGAAAGGGTAGGGAGAGGGGCTAGAAAGTTATAAGGGAGGGAGAGGGGGAAGATAGTGAGAAAGAATATTGAAATAAGTAAAGAGTGTGAATGAGTGAGTATGAATTAATGTGTGGATTAATTGTGTGAGTGAGAGTATTAATTAATGTGTGGATGAATTGTGTGAATGAGTGAGAGTATGAATTAATGTGTGGATGAATTGTCTGAATGAAAGTGTGAATTAGTGAGTGACTGTAAAAGTGTTTGTGTGTATCATTTTGTATGTATAAATGTGGAAAGGCAGAGATGGCACTAGCAGGGTGTTTGAGCCTTCGTGACCAGGATGGCACAGGCAGGGTATTTATGGGACAAGGATGGCACAGGCTGGGCTGTTTGGGGACAAAGTTGACTTGTGCTGGGCTGTTTGGGGACAAAGATGTCAAATCCTATGTGTGTTATCTGGGTGCTGGTCGGGTTCTATTTGATCAGTGTGGACGCCAGGGCTGGATTTGGGGGTTGCAACCTGTGATTTATACCTGTTATTTAAGAGTGTTTTACCTTTATTGCCATGTCTTTATGTGAATTCCAATTGATCTATACATGCAAAGCTGGGTTTTGTGTTCTTCTGTAGATCCATATCTGCTATGCTATGTTTCCATACATTATTTATATATACCTGCAAATACAGGGTTTTTATGTCTTATTCAGTTGATCAATTCCTGCAATGTTGTTCGATGTATTTGATCTATACCCTCAGTGCTGAGTTTACATGTGCTTTCCAGTTAATCTATACCGGCTATGTTTCCATACATTACTATCGTATACCTGCAAATACAGGATTTGTATGTCTGATTTTGATTATTTGATCTATACCTTCAGTGCTGAGTTCACAAGTGAACTTCCATTGATCTATACATGCAATCCTGGGTTTGTGTGTTAATGTGTATCTGCAGCAGGGGCTAATATTAATATATATCGCCAGCAGGGTCTAATATTAATATATATCACCAGCAGGGTCTAATATTAATATATATCGCCAGCAGGGTCTAATATATATATATCGGCAGCAGGATCTAATATTAAAGATCCTGCTGGGGGCATAATACAAATAGTGGTGGCTGGAGACACCACATTGATGAATACTAAAAGGGTGCTGGCTGAGACATCAATACACTAGGGGCAAAAACACTAAGGGGTATAAACAACAATGCAGTGTAGAAAATCCATCCTGATGTAGATGTCTGTGTCGTAGATAGTGTCCTGCTGTTTGTGTGTTTTTGGTTATTAGTGTAGCAGAGCCTGTCCTGGTGTATGTGTTTGAGTGTGGTAGAGCCTGTCCTGGTGTGTGTGTATGGGCGTTGGTGTGGCAGAGCCTGTCCTGGTGTGTGTCTATGTGTCCGTGTGGCAGAGCCTGCCCTAGTGTGTGTGTTTGGGTGTCAGTGGGGCGGAGCCTGTCATGTGTGTGTTTGGGTTTCGGTGTAGCAGAGCCTGTCCTGGCGTGTGTGTTTGGGTGTTGGTGTGGCAGAGCCTCTCCTGGTGTTTGGGTGTAGATGTGGCAGAGCCTGTCCTGGTGTGTTTGTGTGGGTGTCAGTGTGGCATAGCCTGTCCTAGTGTGTGTGTGTTCGAGTGTCAGTATGGCAGAGCCTGTCCTGTGTGTGTTTGGGTGTCAGTGTGGCAGAGCCTGTCCTGGGGTGTGTGTGTTTGGGTGTTGGTGTGGCAGAGCCTGTCCTGGTGTGTGTGTGTTTGGGTGTTGGTGTGGCAGAGACTGTCCTGGTGTTTGTTCCTGGCACTTAACTTACAGTAGGAACTATTTCATTTTTACTTATCCAGATATAAAGCACCCCCTGAATTTGTAGTGACTTCAGGGGACAAAAAAGTGACTTCAGGGCCCTGAAATCATTTAGTGGAAAAGTTAAGGTATTGTGTTATTTACTCTATAATATGTATTTCAAGGATTCGTCGCACTAAATTGTGGCTTCAGGCTTCCCATGTTAAATGATAAAGTATTATGTTAGTAACAAAAGTATCATTCCATAGCACATTACTTTTGGCAATATATATATATATATATATATATAGATAGATAGATAGATAGATAGATAGATAGATAGATAGATAGATAGATAGATAGATATAGATAGATAGATAGATAGATAGATATAGATAGATAGATAGATCTCTCGCGCTCTCTCTCTCTCTCTCTCTCTATATATATATATATATATGTGTGTGTGTGTTTTTTCAGTAGTATGATTTAATGGTGGAAATTATTAATGCCCCCCTAGTTTTGACTGTGGTATCTTATGTGTCCCACCTATATATTGTTTCTAGAGTCACCACTTGTTGTATGTGTGGTAACAGCTGCTAATTTTGTATTTTCCCAGATATACAGTATACCTATATAAACTTAACCTAAGAGGCTTAAACGGCTCTGTGTACTCAATACATTTTTAGAGTGACTGATCGTCCTTTATTTGGTATCCTATGCTTTTACACAGGTATAAAATATGGCACGTTGCACAAGTGTAATGGAGGCCCCCATACATAATGTTTTTTTGTTTATTTGTTAAGTCTGCACCTTCAAATTTTCTAATGAATATTTAGTACTTTTCTTATCCCTTAACGAAACATAAAACATTACGATATAAAACATTACACACACAAAGATGTGTTTACCTGCTTATATACCTGCTTATATATGCACATATCCTAATCCCTTAAGTAAATTGACAATTACACTACTTGATGCTTTGAATCCCCAAAAAAGTATTCAGAGGAGGATTATGCTTGTTCTGGTAAGCCTGAAGTGGAGAGTTAAAAAAGAGATTTAAACTGAATATAATACTATTCTTGGCAATTTCTTAAACACTTCTGAGAACTCTTAAGTCCGTAAGATATTTGCTAAGAATAGAGGGATATGTTTGTTGCCTGTATTTTGGTTTATGAATTCAAATGAAGGATTTGCCTTTAGTACTGCTTGAGTTACTAATAAGCAACATGGTACATAGTAGACATGTGCAAATGTACCAAAAAATATTTGGACAAAATTTTTGTTTTATTTTCGGTTCATTTGCTTTTGGACAACAAATTTCTGCTCTTTTGATTTGGACTAAAATTGGAGGGCTTTTTACATTTGGAAAATAAATTTGTTATCACTCACGCTAATTGGCTCTCTCATGCTCTTTTACACGGTCTAGTGGGAATTCTAGTGGGAATTTGCGTTTCTGAAAAGCACCTCCTGAGTACTGATTATCTCAAAGGTCACACCAGGCCTATTCCCTCTGGAGAAGGTTGTATATATATATATATATATATATATATATATATATATATATATATATATATATATATATATATATATACATACATAATGTATATATACTACAGTATCTCACAAAAGTGAGTATACCCCTCACATTTTTGTAAATAATTTATTACATATTATCATGTGACAACATTGAAGAAATGACACTCTGCTATATATCTCTCCTGGGACCATACGTGACCAAGGCCTGTTCGTTGTGCGCCTCCGAGATGCAGTGATCGTGATCGTGGGGAGACGTGACTATGCTAAATGAGTCCTGATCAGCAGTTCCTGAACAGGAAGTTACACAGGTGAATGGGCAAGTGAACCTTC
Organism: Spea bombifrons; assembly: GCF_027358695.1. Taxonomy (NCBI): domain Eukaryota; kingdom Metazoa; phylum Chordata; class Amphibia; order Anura; family Pelobatidae; genus Spea; species Spea bombifrons. Next base: position 37,354,202 of record NC_071088.1, read on the forward strand.
TGCAACTGGTCAGCCAGCTTCTCATGCGGCTCTCACAGGTGCTGCCTACGCTGCAAGCACGCAATAGAGCTCCGGTTGGCAGTGGCAGTTTATAAATGGGAAATATACTGAATGTACTAAGGGGATAGAAGGGGAAGGCATGTCATGGTCCAATATGAAATAGTAACATCACTGCTGCTGACCCATTCGACTAGTTTCCGTGAAAATGCTGGCAACATTCAGACTTGGGGTTGTTTAATATAGCAACTCAAAATAGATTTGTCATACAACACAAAATAATATATTCAAGCGTCCACTGAAACAGAAAAGCATAGATTTACAAAAAAGGAGCTGTCAGGTTAACAGTGTGTAGTGGCACCTGGGTCCCAGATAGACGTGCGTGAATCTGTCTACCTTTTTCGAAAGTGGATTGGTACAAGCATACTTCTTAAACCTGTTATTCCCTTCATTAAGTGCTTGATGTAATGGCTCCCATGCTGTGCCTGACTTTCTTGATACCTGCTTGGCACCTACTCCTGTCCCATGGATCCATCCAACTTTTCGTCTGCCTCTATTGTAAAACTAATTAGGTGTTTGTGAATAGTCCTTTGGACTTTCTGAAAGGAGAACAAAAGGGATGCAGTATAAATGCTGTCTGTATAAATGCTGTCTGTAACCCTTATGATTCTATCAAAATGAATCATCTACACGCACCAAGAGTAGAATTATAAACCAATTATTGGCAGTCGACTGGTATGTTGCATTTGGGAATGACACATCTCCATCAGAGCCAAGAGTAAAGTCCATTACACTAAGAAACTAATAGTGGAACAAACAATGTTAGCAGTGTTTTAATATAAGATTGTTTGGACTATTGGGACTCATTGGGGTACCTTAGTGCCTAAATTTTAAATTGAAGGTAAATTAGGCTTTTGGTAAGTGCCCAAATTACATTAGCTCAGGGGAGCAGTTCCTCCTACTTTATTGGTTCTGCTTACTGTAAATATTGTATAATAGCTATATGTTACATATTTAGAGGGTTTCCCACATAGGTGTCTGCAGGCCAGGGAAATAGGAGGCGTTCAGCCCCTTAAAATATGCCCAAATGAGCCTGCAGAACAGTTTGATGTAGTTAGCAAGCTATCATGAGCTTTTGTAAGAAGGGCTGTGGCTGAATGTAGAATATCCATTTATTCTAATATGAGTCCACCACTGAAGACTAGATTGCATATTAAAATTACTTGTGCAAATACAAATTCTGTAACTGCATTGGTCTATTTGCAGTTTTAAAGTCTAAATGAATGGAAGGAGGCTTGTTAAACTATTAGGAATATTAAATACACTTGTCAATATGCACATGTATGTAAGAACACACAATATTTAATTGTATTATTCCTTACTCATGGTTTCCCTCATTTATATATGCCAGGCCCAGGGTGGTGCCCGTTCACCCATAGCTTACCTAAATGTCACCATCCTCCATGCTAAGCACCAGAGTATGATGTCATACCAATGCTCCTCCCCCTGCGGATGCATGGTGCAGATGCTGTGTGTAAGTTGACTAGTGTGCCAGGGAGTCTGATTGTTTAATAGGTTCTACTACCTCCCCCCTAGACCTGTTGCAATGGGGCCTAGTTGGTCTAGGAATACTCCACTGTCTGCTGTTTTAGACACAACATTAAGTATAGCACGGGGTTAGAACTGCGGGAGAATTCCAACTACATCTAAAGCTAATAGTCACTGAGAGGAACAAGTAGCTCACCAGAGACCACACTTCAAATGGGTCGATAAGGCCCACTGTTGTTGTGTTAAATGGGGATCTCTGATCTCTCTAACCAACACATTTACTCTATGGAGGTCTGTGACAGCAACCGCAGCCTCCATAGGATACATTAAAAAGTGCTTTGTGGCTTTAAGACATGACACACCAGGGTATTACATCATACCTCCGTGCTCCACAATGGGGACAGCTGCCATGAAGGGGCAGGAAAATGTGCATACTTAGATTGACCAAATAGTTCTTATCCGCCAACAAATTATTACTGTGATTTATATAGCCCCATCATTTTCTGTAATGCTTTGAAATGTGTGATGTTTCCAAATTCTACACCGCTATGTATTTTCCAGGAGTTTTTGTTACATGTAAAGATTTTTTTTCCTGCTTGAGTTTTAGCATGGAAAAAAAGTGTTTGAATTCATAAAAAAGCAGCCTTTCGGCCACCTTTTTTTTTGTTAACGCTTTAATTAGCATAATTTATACCCAGACTTTCTCTTTAAAGTGGAACTATGTCATGGCAGGCACACTTTACATAGCCATAACAAACGATGCCGCATTTCAGTGGGAAGAAAGCACACGGAGGAATAATCGTTGATGGGTATTTGAAGGTTAATAGTGCACTAGAGAAATAAGAGGTACATTCACATTTATGGTCTCTGCTGCACTCCACTTTTACACATGCAGGGGTTATTTTTCTTCAGTCAGTTGTTGTTCCCCATTTCTCAAGCATCTGCTGAATTAAATATGTAGTAGATTGAAGATTTAGCTCTGCGCCAGCAGATTTCCTCTTTCTTGTGCATCTATGAATATAGTTTTCTCAATACCACAGAGAGCTATAACACTTTCCTCTATAACCCTTGTAGTGCCAAAGAGGCGGTAAGACATAATTTCCAAGGGGCAATAAAAGTAATCCACATTTTATTTCTGACTCTAGCATGAATTTATTTTATGTTACTGGCTGCAGGGATTCCTCTTTCAATGTTGCTTTGTAATCGTTGCACTACCCTTTTGAAATTTTATTGGATTTTTATTGGTGCTGCATATCCCCAGTGTAACTTCACACCACGTAGATGGTATATGGTATTTTTTTTTAAGTAGTAAACCTTAGTTCAGATACAATGCATTTTGCTGGTGTTCTCATTAATAGCATGGTGTTATTTAGTGATCTGCAATGTGTTCTTGTTTTTGGCTTTTTCTTTTCTATCTTTTGCGCTAAGATAGTTTTTGCAGACTCCTCATTCCAGTGGTGTTGCTACAGGGGGGGCAATCGCTGCCAAATTTGAGGCTCTTCGTCCCGCTCCAGTCACCGGAGCTCCACTTGTACACTGTTCAGTCAGAGTCAGTCCCCTGGAGGAGAGCACAGAGCAGGCAGACTCAACAAGGCAGACAGCCAGGAAAGAAGGAGTGAATATGGTATTAAAAAATAGTTGTAGGGTGGGATTCTAATGAATGAGAACCTATATCAAACGAGGTGGGCTGGCTCCCTGGGGGTGTCAGTCTTGTTGACATACTAAAGGGGTGCTGGCTGAGGGGCATAAATACACAAAGGATGTCTGTGTGTGTGTTTGGGGGTTGGTGTGGCAGAGGCTGTCCTGGTGTGTGTTTTTGGGTGTTGGTGTGGCAGAGCCTGTCCTGTCTGTGTGTTTGGGGGTTGGTGTAGCAGTGCCTCTCCTGGTGTGTGTGTTTGGGTGTTGGTGTGGCAGAGCTTGTCCTGGTGTGTGTGTTTGGGTGTCATTATAGCAGAACCTGTCCTGGTGTGTGTGTTTTGGATGTTGGTGTGGCAGAGTCTGTCCTGGTGTGTGTGTTTGGGTTTTGGTGTGGCAGAGCCTGTCCTGGTGTGTGTGTTTGGGTTTCGGTGTGGCAGAGCCTGTCCTGGTATGTGTGTCGTTGTGGCAGAACCAGTCCTGGTGTGTGTGTGTTGGTGTGGCAGAACCAGTCCTGGTGTGTGTGTATGTGTGTGTGGGTTTGGGTGTCGGTGTGGCAGAGCCTGTCCTGGTGTATGTGTTTGGGTGGCAGTGTGGCAGAGCCTGTCCTGGTGTGTGAGTCTGGGTGTCAGTGTGGCAGAGCCTGTCCTGGTGTGTGTGTTGGTGTGGCAGAACCTGTCCTGGCGTGTGTGTGTGTGTGTGTGTGTGTGTGTGTTTGGGTGTCGGTGTGGCAGAGCCTGTCCTGGTGTGTGTGTTTGGATGTCATTGTGGCAGAGCCTGTCCTGGAGTGTGTGTTTGGTCATCTGTTTCCTGCACTTAACTTACAGTAGGAACTATTTCATTTTTACTTATCCAGAGGTAAAAGCCCTCCTGAATTTGTAGTCACTTCTGGGGACAACACTTTTAAGGCCCTGAAATCATTTAGTGGAAAAGTTAAAGTGCTGTGTTATTTACTCCATAATATTTATTTCAAGGATTAGTTTGACTAAATTGTGGCTTCAGGCTTCCCATGTTGAATGACCAAGGATTATGTTAGTCCAATAACAAAAGTATCATTCCATAGCACATTACTTTTGGCATTATATATATATATATACTGTATCTATATGTATGTATATATATGTGTGTATAAATATAGTTTTTTTCAGTGGTATGATTCAATGGTGGAAATTATTAATGCCCCCCAGTTTTGACTGTGGTATTTTATGTGCCGCCCCCCTCTGTTTTATTAAGGTCCGTAACTCTTAAATAATCCAAAGATTACAGTGAGAAATAACATGCAGCTATTTTTAAGATGAGTTTACAGACATGCATCCTGACTTGAATCTATATAAATATTAGGTTCAAATATACCTTAAACAGTCTGATATTACTGATTAATTACTATTACTATTAATGAATAATGATATTGGCATTAGTGTGAATTCCCAAACAGTCACATCCAAAGATGTCTGTACCTGTACACTAGAACACATGACAATGTTTGTGAAAGGCACTGGTGTCTAAGACATACCTACGGTCAGGATTCTCGGGGGACTGTCCAGATTTCTGGCCACTGTTGTGCTGCCCCAGGTAGCTGCCCCACTATCCCACTTTTGCAGGCAGTGGTGAGCATAGGCTGGTTGGAGAAAGCTTCTAATCTTCCTTGACTGGACAAGAGAGGGGGAAAAAGGAAAGGATGTCCCACTTTTTGTCTCTAGATAGGTGGGCGAGTGAGCACTCCTCCCCTGTGCCCACCTATGGGGCGGGCCCCACCTCTGCCAGCCTCATGCCATACCTACCAACATAGGTACCCTGATTTAGACACCTGAAATGGTGGGGGTCAAGGGTTTTACTGTAACAGTTGCACAAGAAAAGACTAAATGAAGAACAATACATGAAGGGCTCAGTACAAATATAATTACTTATTTGTTCTGGCGTGTTCCCTTTCTTAAATAATACACTCCGTCATACACACAAACAGGGTTTTCATTATAAAACTTTATTTCGATGTTTTAGAACTTTATACTTTGCAAAATACCAGTCTAACACATTTGACATAACTACAATGAACCACGAATATTGTGCTTGTCTTACCTTCATTGGTAATACACTAATAAGTACATTAATACAGAAATAAGAATAGAAACAGTGATTAAAAATACCAGGGATGCTCATTTAAATTTTATGTTCATGGGATGTGCCTTAGCAAACCGGTATTGTGAGAGATTTGAGTCCTACTGCCATGGTGTAGCGATGATGAACTGCAAAGCTTTCAAGATGACTAACTTGATAAAGCCAGAAGCAAATCAATCACAAAAAATATTCTCAACTACAGAAAAAATACACAAGATTTTAGTTTTACTCATATGCAAATTGAATTAGATTAAGTTAGCTGCATTTAATTTGTGTGTCAATTATGTAAAAAGAAGGAGAATAGAAATAGAAGCTGCTTCCGTTTCTCATATAATTTGTGGCTTCAGTGATTTATGACTTATAAATCTGACTGATTTATATGAGATTTATGACCGTATCATTGACATACCTGGGGCCTTTCCACGGCTTGTCCCCAGGGTTCTTCGTCGTTTCTCCTTGTGCGAGGTGGCATTTTGTGGGGATGTATCAGGTTGGCAAGGGTAACTGCACACATGGGTTGGGCTAGACCAAATACACTTAAAAGCAGCAGAGAATGAAAAGAACCTGGACAGTGAGTAGACAGAGTCAAACACCACTCATATAGCCCAGAGATTGGTATACAGGCCAAACTTGAAAACTTCCCAGGTTTCAGTGGTATTTTTTTATATTGGTCTGAAGTCTGTAAGCAGAAACAGAGTCAGGAGATGATACTAAGGGTAAACTTTTATTGAAACCTGCTTTGCACTCTTCACTCTTAGTGTGTAGTGTGTAGTGTGTGATACACATATTCACCATTAGGCAAACAATGACAGCTCTACTGATCTCTAGTTTTCTCAAAGTCAGGATGACTATATATTACCTGCCACTTGCTAGGCTAACTATAAATCTCCCTCCATATAGTTGTAAGCTCTATGATGTTTCTGTTATTTCTAACCATAATTTACTGATTTAGATCTTGTTTCTTCCGCAATTTGAAACACACCCGTACCCATCCAGGAATGACCAAGATCTGGCCTGCTTTTGACTTCCAAAAACCTGGATTTTCAACAGGGTTTTCATTTGAACAGCTCTAAATAAACACTTTTGCTCCTTTTTTGGATCTGTCAAAAAAAGTGATTCATCTATAACAGACAATTAATTTGAAGAGTAATTTGCATTCCTTATACAATGAAAGTCCAAGGTAAAAATGTTTGGTCCATGGAAGTCTGCATGATCTACAGTAACCAATGAGAACATATTTTAATCCCATCCTAATCAGCGAGATATAATTCACAGCTCTTTGTACCAGAAACAATTACTAGAAGCAGTAAAATATAACCTGCCCAGGTAATCATCTCTATTGCTTTTCCTGACATCTCTATTACTGTTGACAACTCCACTAGCCAACCAACAGACCAGGTTCGCTGCCTTGGTGTCACCCTCGACTCTGCTCTCTCTCTCCTTCATCCCTCACATCCAGTCCCTCACCAAATCCTGCCGCCTCCACCTGAAAAACATCTCCCGAATCCGCTCTTTCCTCACGCAAGACACCACCAAGTTACTAATCCACTCCCTTGTGATATCCCGCCTGGATTATTGCAACTCCCTACTAACCGGTCTCCCCCTCTCCCGCCTTTCACCGATTCAATCCATCCTCAACAGTGCAGCTAGATTATTTTTTTCTGTCGCCGCTCCTCATCCACTGCTCCACTATGCCAATCATTTCATTGGCTCCCCATACCCTTCAGAATCAAATTTAAACTTCAGACTCTGACCTATAGAGCCCTCAACAACTCAGCACCACCTTACATCTCTATCCTCCTATCCAAATACACCCCTACCCTCTTCGCTCCTCTCACAACCTGCGGCTTTCTTCTACTGTTGTTACTTCTTCCCACTCCAGCATTCAGGATTTCACCTGCGCCGCTCCCCTGCTGTGGAATTTCCTTCCCTGTTCCTTCAGACTTTCTTCCTCGGACGCGACTTTCAAAACCTCTCTGAAAACCCACCTGTTCAGGGAAGCGTACAACATTCCTTTACAATGCTCCCAACCATCATCCTAATCAAAGCCATCCGAACAATCAACAGCTTCAACACATCATCGCAACCAGATCAACTCATCCCCATCCAAGCAGTCCTCCCCTATTGTCTCACTCCCCTCAACCACCGACTAGATTGTAAGCTCGCAAGAGCAGGGCCCTCTTCTCCTTTGCACCAGTTTGTTATTGTATGTGTTATTGTATGTGTTTATAAATTACTCTAATGAATGTAACAGCGCTGTGGAATCCACCTGCGCTTTATTAATAAATGTAATGTAATCATCTTCATTAACTAAAACTTGTTTTGTTATTAGGCTTACTGTTGTTTCTCTATCTATTGTTAAACATCCATGATCTCCCAAACTATGATCATCGAAAAGATGACAGCATCTACGGGATGGTTACACCTGTTTTATGAAATATCACCAATTGACAGATTATTCATTAATTGTATAGGTTTTTCATTAATTGCAACGGTAACTCCCAGTGCAGATCCATATGCAGATACGCTTTTCTAAAGAAAATAAAGGTAGAGCTTCAGAGATATTCTGTAAATTGCTTTTCTGTTAAACATTTGTTCTGATGTAGAAAATGTCTTCTTTAAAAAAAAAGACGATGAACTATAACTTAAAAATAGAAATGTGCATGTGTTAGATACATTTTTCCACTGACAAATTACATGTTAACATAGCCATTAACAGTGGTAATCTCTCATATAACAAAAGGGACCAAGGGAATTGAACCATGCAAACCTATTTCATTCTGGTAAACACAGTGTGGAGTAAGATAAATGAAACGCCTTACAATGTCACATAATGGATTCTTGTACTAGATATAGAAATTAAAAGGTCATATGACCCTTCTAAAGAATCTCTAAAATAATGAAAAGGTGTCAATTCTTCTAGAACAACCTTAGATATATTTTCTGGAAAACAATTTTGAGATGGATACAGATAAACCCATTATATATTGAAACAGTTTTCTCAGTTGTTTTTTTTTTACGATAAACAATTTCATTCATGATAACAGGTGGACCATGGCTTTTGGAAGATGTTAGTTTTGTTTGGGGGAGGGGATAAAGGCAACATTCTAGCAACAAGTATTTTTTTCAATATCCTCTAGTTTTGGAAGCAACTCAACTTCTTTGCAAGATAATTCAACTCTTATGTTCTCCTCCATTTAAGGGTGGGTTTTAAAGTTCGTTTCATGGTCTTGGCTGGGAAGGTCTTCAATGTGGACGAAACACACTGGAAATATCTGTATCCAACATTGTTGTAAAACTGGTGGTCCTCTAGTGTTTTTTCTGAAAAGCCAATTGGTTCTGTTACATACATGTCTTCATACACAACCTCATGGGTGGATCAAGCAAGAACAGGTGGATCTCCAGCTTTGAAAAGTTATAGATCACAGTAAGTTTACTCCATTTAATGTCTTCACATTACAAGAACTTAATAAATAATTTAAGATCATTTTTAACAGGTTTACAATTACTTTCATTGATGGTCTTTGACCCTGCCCATGACATAAACATCATTCAAAATGGAGACTATGACCTAATGCGCAGTAATCATATTTACTTTCAAATACAACTGTATAGGGCAACATAGTTTCCCTTAAGTGGAGAGTTGAAAGAAAAAAATCTAAAATCTTATCGTAAGCATTTAGATAGGCACCAGATGTCACTCTTAACAAGCCCATTTGTTGTAAAACTCTTTTACCATAAAGTAGTGCTTCACTACTGTACTTTCATAAGGAGTCAGAGAAAAATTTTATGATAATGCACATGAAGAATCCAGATAAGTAAAACTTTCAACATAAAAAAAATGTACTCAATAATCCATAACACTAAACTATGTATTAACAGCCTAAATTCTAAAGATACTTTGCAAAGTGATACCAAAATCAGGTCAATTGAAATATATAAACTATGTATGTAAAGAGACTTTTTTTTTTGCCGTAAAAGCCACATAAACTATTTAACTATTTGTGTGTATATTTAGAGTAATTTCCAACTATATTAGTTACTTGTCTCACATGGTACTCAGGTTTGAGGTCTTGCCACTTGAGCATTGATTTTGACTTTAATTTATATATATATATATATATATATATATAATCTTTGGTTTGCCTCCATAATAGTAATGTACCACTGTGTTCTACTGTATGTGAAAGCATAATTTCATGTTTTCGCATTCGTTGTGACCTGAATCAAATAATTGCCCCGAGATATGAAATGGCCCTTTGTTTTCCAGAGTCTACGTCTTTCCTGAGATAGTAATATTGGTGCTGGTGTAACACGTCGTAGAATACAAATATGGCCAAGAGGACAAGGCTGTCTCTGGTTGAGCTTGTAATACATTGTTAGCCATGAAAGTTATTTTACTCTCAGAGGAGGTCACATTTTTTCAATTCTTACTTATTTAAGTTTTATTTTAGCATACCTTAAATCGAGTTCCAGAAGGATGGATGTAGTTCAATAATTAAGTCAGCTCAGTTACTTACAGGAAAGTGGTCCAAAATAGTATGCCAGAGCTAATTTGAGTGTGTTTGCAAAATCAGGCTCCCGGTTCTACCTTGTGTTTACTGTCATTACAAAAATATAAATTATCTTATGTTCAAGTCAATATATCATAGTGGTTCTCAATATATATATATATATATATATATATATATATATATATATATATATATATATATATATATAATTTTAAAGTAGTGTGTTTCACAAGATCATGTCAAAATGTTGTCCACAACTTTAAATGCAATATATATGAATCATAAACAAAACCAAACATATCTCAATTAAATAAACATGTGTCTTCTTCAGGCAAATCTATAATATCAACATGAAATCATTCACTGGTTTATTGTATGTTTCTGAACATTACAATGTAATAGAATGTAAGCTCACAAGAGCAGGGCCTTCTTATCCTTCACTACCAGTATGTTATAACGTGTTAATCATGTGTCAAACTGTATCTCGTCAATAACAAAGCTACAGAATCTGCTGGCGTTCCATAAATACACATAATAAGAACAATTTTATTTAGACAACCAGGACAGGATTCTCCCTATGTTTAGTTGTTAGATTATAATCAGAAAGGTTCTAGTGGCAGCTGAATTTGTTTTCACAATTTTGTCTTATTTAAAGTTAACGGTACCTATTTCTTTTATTGGTATTATAATAGAGAAAACTTTATATAAAATCAGGATAGCAATGTAAAATGTAGTTTTTCAGCCCTGTTAGGAGAATGCATACAAACGCTGTCCGATTGAGCGGTGAACCAGCTCGAACAACAGGCAGTGGTTAGCTTTGATATAAAATATAGCCTCGTGCGTATAACCGGGTCATTACGGAGACTTGTTTTATTTCAATGGAGCGACTTCTTTTTATCCCACCTATGTACTGTACACACCATGAAATGATCAGATACAACAGCTAGGTTGATACAGCACAATTCCACATTCAAATGGCAGTGATCGTAACATGCAGTGTTTACACAACACTATGAAAAAATGTGTTGTATGCATTAGCTTCCTGAGTACTGTACAGGGATCTGGTATACGTAGCAGATCACCCTAGCATTGTAAGAGCTGTGTTTGCATGCATCACCAACATCGTCTGTGAATGGGCATGTGCAAAACCCGCAGCTCCCTTAGAGACATATTTCCGATAATCATATATAAAGACGGGTACAGCCGTTGTAAGCGATAATCAAAGCTTTCAGTTTTACGCGACAACATTTTTACCGGCGACAAAAACAAATCGATGATGGTGATAGCAATCTTACCACATATAAAGAACCTACAATGACTTTAAACTCAGGTATAGCATATCAATCCATTAATATTGCGAGGCTTCCTATAGATCCTTATGCTTGCGGAGGTTTTCCAGATGCCCATTGCCTGTAATCTGTGTGACTTGTTTCCTACAGAAAAGAACACTTCAATATACATTCATTGTCCATATAACAATAAAATATTTCACACATAAATTCGTTTGATAAAAAAAAAAAAAATACGTGGTCAGTTCTTGCATCTCCAGTTCTGAGATTGGTACCAGGACAATGCTAAATAATGGAACTTCAGGAAACAACCAACAAAGACAAAACCACTGATATATATTTAATCTGCTCCTGTTTCAGTCCTGATCAGAAATCTGTTTGACTTATTTTATGACTTGCTGTTTTTGGACGCAGGAGTTCATCTGCAGGAGTTTTAAACAATTCCTGTATCTGCCAATAAGCAATTTAGGCAAGCACAATTGTGGCCTTCAAGGAGTTGGTGGTGGTTTTGGGGAAGGGCATGATCCCTGGCTATCAAAACTTGCAGCTCGGCCTTGCCACTGAAACAAAAGGAAGAGATGTCAATAATTAGCTTCAGGCTTAATTCACAACATTATTTGGTCAATGTTTTAAAAATCGCACAGAACAGTAAGCCATGGAAGAGTCAGTTTGATAAGTTGATATTATGAGCACTTCACTTGGTTTATTAACAAATAAAAGGAAAGATGAGCCAAAACAATGTCTGTATTAGCAAATGTGAGTTTAACGTAAGAAGGTGATGGAACTGAAAGTCACTGAAACAAGTTGCCAATACATTTGCTTAATAGTTATATAGTCAAAGCGTAAATGGTCTACCCAGTCTTCAAAAAGTAGACCATCCATCTATGTAGATCAAAATAAGTAAAGGCCCCAGGCACTCAAGAGTTCCAGCTCAGGCAGATTTATTGAAGGACAACACCAACAACGTTTCAACCTCACAATGAGGTCTTTATCAAGTTGAGGTCGAAACATTGTTGGTGTTGTCCTTCAATAAATCTGCCTGAGCTGGAACCCTTGAGTGTCTGGAGCTTTTATTTATTTTGATCTACTGGGGAGCTGGCCCTTCCTGGCACAGCTAAGCACCTGAGTTCCTTTGGTGTGTGTGCAGATTCCTCATTCTGGTGACTCATCCATCTATGTAGTCATCTGAGAGCTACTTAAATGGACCCATTCTTGACTCTGCACTGGGGTATATAGTATAAGAAGCATATGTTAATGCCAATATGTATTTTCAGATAAAAAGGTTTATGGACTGCCACTTCATAATATCAAAAATCATTACTAATGAGGCATTAACTGCAGCAGCCCGAGACATGGAAAATAAAAAATCTGATTTCCTAGTTATCTCGATGAATTCTTGCTCAATAGGTTTTGTTTTTGTTAACATGAAATGAAATTGAGCAAAATAAAAAGATCTCATACCCAAACATTGTTCACTTTAAGCATCTCAAGGCTTATATATATCCAGATTTAAGAATTTCAGAGGATGGCTTCTCAAGGGTGTCTTTGCAACATTTAGAATGTATGGTAGCAGTAATCAGTTGATACCACTGTATTTACCAACCAACACTTTAGCAAATATTAGACTGCCTACGGGGTATGTGGTGGTGATTGGGCCTAGATTCTGTTTCTCTGTGTGTTCTGCAACCCATGCCTGTGGTGCCTGGTCAATGATAGAGCAGGATTATATTATTATTTCACTGCACAATCACAGTGTGTCACTGTAGAAAGCTAACCAGACCGAAGCTCTCAAAACAAATGAGACATAAAAAAGTTTTGATGACCCAGGTATCCTCTGCCACAGCAGTGCTTGGACACACAGACATGTGCATCAAATAAGCCCCCCATTCTCTCCTTCACTTTTCATGAGGCTTTCTGTATTTAAGAAAGTTAATAAACTCTATCCAAATCTTGAATACAAAAAACAGCATTATGGGTAAAGTTTATATAGCCATGCTTGTTGTAATCCACAAGCAGATGTTGTGTCATTAAAACTGTTCAATCTGCCTCTGGCTACCAATAAGAATTCTGCAATAAGATATAACTTTTGACTATTTGATTATAGATATTGCTTTTGTAGGAAATGAGAATTTCACAGAAAATGTTTTATTTCAATGAATCTTAAAAAAAAAGAACTCATGTCATTTGTGTGGGTTTTTTTTTACAAAACCGATCCTATATGTAAATTTGAGTCCTACCGGTCTACTCAAAAAGTGTTTCTCTGTAAACCACTTTGCACACCTTGTTGATTGCACCTCTTTTGAACTTCCTAAACCAGATTTGCCAACATATCACTTGTAGGTGAAAATGCATTTATAAAGCTTTTGTAGTACAATGTTCTTTTAAAAACTGAACCATGGTAAGTAATTATTGGGAGAACTATTTCATATAGAATGGTATTACACAGGGGAGGGCTGGCAGCCTAAGGCCTGGGGGGCAAGTCTAGTCAAGTGGCCCGTTGTGCCACCGAATCAGCACACCATCCATGCCCATCTTTTCCTGATTTTCTAACGCATATTGATGTAATGTGATGGGACTGGGAGTAAAAAAAAATATGTTTAATACATTAAAAAACAGCTAATCTTTGTAACAAAAAAGATAAGCATCAAGATAACATTAACAAATTACAGTCCAGAGTGAGCCAACTTTGTCCCCAAACAGCCCAGCGTGAGCCAATTTTGTCCCCAAACAGCCCGCCCTGACACCAGTACAGGCTCTGCCACACCGACACCCAAACACACACACCAGCACAGGATCTGCCACACCGACACCCAAACGCACACACCAGGACAGGCTCTGCCACACCGACACCCAGACACACACACACACCCGAACAGGCCCTGCCACACAGACAGCCAAAAACACAGACGCCGGGACAGGCTCTGCCACATCAACACTATATGTTGATCCACATTCATGCACACATACTAACACCAAATACTAACATACTCTTGCTAACACTATACAACATACACTTTACACAATCTAACAACGTACATTGGCACTCACACACAAATTGTAATACCAAATACAAACAAACATACAGTGAAACACTGAAAGACTATACACTAACACTTCTACACTGTAACACCATACAGTAAGAGACACACATGTGCCAACATCATTTGTTTACAGACAGTAACATATTTTATTAACACACAAACACTAACACTTTAATGCACATTCAAACTAGCACCTCCACTGCTACATACTGACATACACACTCACATAGTAACACACATCATACACTCATACACACAAACACCACAAATTATGAGCCTTAAACACATACAATCAGAAACATAGATTAACAAAAAAAACACACAGGCTATGCACACAGAATCACATGCAGACTAATACTATACATACACAAACACTATAGACACAGAAAAAAAACACAGACTAACACACAATTCAATTTCCCTCCTATCTGATTCCACTGCAGCTTGCACAAATAATCACATACTAACTATAGAGACACATACACACACAGACTAACACTATGCACACAGAATCACACACAAACTAAAACTATAAACACACTAAAACACTATACACATAGAAACAAACACAGACTAACACTATGCACACACACAACTCCACTTCCCTCTTACTTGATTCCACTGCAGCTTGCAGTCTCTGTGCAAGCTGCAGCGCCGTTGCCTCCTTTCTACTGTGGGGTCACGCAATGCACATTAAGTGATCCTGCTGAGCACATTGGTTACTGGGCCCGGTACAACATCAAGAGGGCTCTGGAGTTAATTGCTGTGAATTCAATAACCTAACTTTACTCCTTATATCAAAATACCAATCATGTTTATTTTCACTTAAGTAATGATAAGAAATTGCATTCCAAAATTTGAATTGTGCATATATTTATAAAGGGTTTTAATCCATTGATTAAATGATTGTACTCTTTAAACACTACACAGCAAATCCTGCAGAAGCCGCTTGAACATCAATGCCAAGATGGCAAGATTTACCAAGGTTTCTTCCTTCATTACATCATTTTAAGTCTGGCTGTAAAGTTGGAAAAATATGACTCCAGATCACACTTAATATTTAAGTATAATCGTGTAAGAGCAATTGAGACCGGTACAGAAACTTTCAGGACTGTTTAAGGCAAATCCAGTGTATATGTTATTTTGTTATGTAACAACTTTGGAAACAAACCTCCTTAAATGACTTCTTCATTTCCACCAGTGGGTGCCAATGGGTTATAGGTTTCCGTGGATATGCCAACATCTCATTCCAATGGTCTCTTCCAAGTCCTTCTGTATTGTTACCAGCTCGGCACACACCAATAATTTCATTGTGTCCAACTCTAAGTGAAAGGTGAAGATAATACAAGGTTGACGTTAAATAAATGATGCTAATACATTTATGATCTGAGTTTGCTTTATAATCCAGTATACGGTTATCTTTTTGAATATTAGTTAGTTTAATAATCAGATCCAATATTTTGATCATTGACAGGTGATAAATAGGGACATGCAAAGGTACATGGCACCAATATGCACAAAGGCATAATATGTTTAGCCACCATGCATGCCATTACAGTTTAGTGAAATGATCCCTGAAGGCTAGCTTACTGGGCAAACTAAATAAAAGATGATGAAGAGATGAAGCAAATAATTTGTCCTATAAAGAGGTATTTTATCTAAAGCTATGCACAAAGAGAATCTTTGAATAGAAAAATAAATTAAATTAGCATTAGAGTACAATGTGAAATAATGCTATACACTCTACACAAAGAAAACGTTACCAAATATTAATACAAAAGATTACATACCCAAAATAATAGTACGAACGCAACACAAAGGGAATATAAAAAATATCCATATAACCATTTTGATCAAAGAAAACCCAGAGAAGATTAAAACTACAATAAATGTAAGAACACATAAAAATAAAACTTTAGGCTTAATAGAATTTCCATATCCAGCTCTGCATGTTGTAAATAATGTAACTGTCTGTAATGTAAATTTTGTTTCTTGATATTATTTGTCAACAAATAAATAAATGAAAAATATATTTATTCAACATATACCTTTGTTAAGTGGGAGGTCTATAGGTATGGTCTCTTACTTTATTATTTAAGACTATTTCAGTTGTATTAGTATAGTATGTATTGATATTATCTATGTGCATTTTTATTTATGAAATATTTATAATCAATAAATTGTGGATATTGATGCATATTGACAATTATATACCATTTATCTCTCCGAAGCAGAAGAAAAACAAAGAAAACCCACCCTTTTCATGTCCAATACTTTTCTTTTGCAAAACTGAAATATGTGTGATGCCTTTCAAGTGAATCTTTAAAAAGCAATTTTTAGTATTTCAAGAAAAAATCTAACATGTATGACATTCATAAGATCATATTGAGGAATGAGAGAAACCTTAGGGTGGGAATTTCCATTGTTACCTAGAGCAGAGCACCTACACTGGATCACACAAAGCAGTATAGGACTATGAATACCCACTGAGCTCTGAATACAATATAAAGGAATAAGGGATCTAATTAAGTCTCCTGAAAGTGTGATCTTCTCTTGAACCTCATTTACAAGCTTACCCTCTTTTCTGCATGGCATAGGAATTTCTCCTTGAGAACTTCTCCACGAAGAGTGGTGGAAGAGGGTAATTTCTCCTGGCTCTACACATTGACTCTATATACAAAGGTTATTTTGTGGACAAAACCTCTATTTTCTTATTACTTTTGTTGGATCCTCTAGTGAAATAGACTAGAATTGACTACCACAGATTCTTAATGATATTCAAGTTGTCAGTATATCAAACCAATTGCCTCTAGTATGCACCTACCTATCATAATCCATTATTGAAATTAAAAGGCTGACTTGGTCCATGCTCTCTGGGGGTATATCAAAAATGATGGCTTCATTGTATGTCGGGTTCAATGTATTCTTCTTAATGGTAGTTTTTTTCTTTTTCAACCTGCGTCCATCACAAAGAAGCGATACCTTGACGTATGGATCTGCAGAGAAATTTACATATTAACAAATGTGGTATCTGAAGTCTTCGTTGCAGGATTGAAAGTAAGTTATTCTGTTACATAACTAGATAACATAGCATAGAAACATGATATTTTAGAGCCAAGTTTTTTTTAAATAACTTAAAAAAGTCAATTGTTTTATTCACCAAATTTCTATTGGTGTAATTAAATGTGTAAATACACCAATCAGCCATAACATTGCCAATCAGCCATGACCTTCTGCCAAATATTGTGTAGGTCCCCCCTTTGCTGCCAAACCACCCCTGACTCATTGAGGCATGGACTCCACTAGACCTCTGAAGGTAAAGCTGTGGTATCTGGCACCAAGACATTAGCAGTCCGCTAAGTTGCCAGGTGGGGCCTCCATGGATGGATCCTGGTGCAATGTGTTTTCCAGGTAAGCGACACACATGTACCCAGCCATCCAGATGATGTAGCAGAAAATATGATTCATCAGACCAACCACCTTCTTCCATTGCTGCACGGTCCAGTTCTTATGCTCACGTCCTCATTGTAGGTGGTTTTGGCAGTGGACAGCATGAGCGCCCTGACTGGTCTGCGGCTACACAGCTCTATATGCAATAAACTGCGATGCACTGTGTGTTCTGACACCTTTCTATCAGAACCAGCATTAACTTTTTCAGCAATTTGAGCTTCAGTAGCTTGTCTGTTGGATTTGACCATACGGGCCAGCCTTTGCCCCTTAAGTGCATGAATGAGCCTTCGCAGCCCATGACCCTGTAGCCGGTTCACCTCTTTTCCTTCCTTGGACCACTTTTGATAGGTATTGACCACTGTAGACTAAGAGCACCCCATGAGAGCTGCAGTTTTGGAGATGCTCTGACCCAGTCGTCAGATCCTTACACTTTCCCATTTTTCCTGCTTCTAACACATCAATTGTGAGAATGAAATGTTCACTTGGTGCCTAATACATCCCACCCACTGACAGGTGCTATGATAACAAGATTATCAGTGTTATTCACCTGTTAGTGGTCATAATGCTATGTCTGATCGGTGTATATTGTTATTAGTTCTCGAAAATGCTATCTTTTAAAGGCAAATTGTAGGTCTTGTATTAGTGTTACTAAGACTATGATAAGACATGCTGTCCTGCTGTCTGAGGCTGATTCGATCCTGCTGAAAGTATGTTTTTTATTTATTTTTATTGTTCCCGGGAACAGAGTAAAAGGAATGTAATTTTCAAAAAGTAGAGAGATCTTTAACTTTGTAGTGTTATAAATAACTAAATTAAAAAATAAGGTTAGCGGCTTAATTCACTGAGGGGGAACCATGTGTCAATTCCCTTGTATATTAATGACTGTTAATGTATGACAAGCGGTAGGTATAATTAATAGGTATGCAGCCTGCCAGAAGGCAAAAAAGTGTGTTTACCAACCACTCTGTGCCCAATTAGATGTCATTATCCTATTAGTGATATCTACTTAGTTTCAATGACATTCATTTCTTGAAAGGTTGTTTTTAAATCACCGTGTATATTATGGCTCTGTCCTCAACGTTTTGTAAAGGTATATACTTAAAGATAATGACAGCATAATCAGATTGAAAGGATTATTAGAAGTAATTTCCAGAAGCCATGATGAAACATCCTAAATATAAATAATCTATTAATAATAATCATCCTGTGTCACACAGAAGACGTGCAACATATTCCACTAAGACCTTTTTATTTCAATACATTAAAAATCACTTTCTTGCTTAAAGGGATTTAGCCAGTTAATACCAAGAGGTGTTTTCAAATGATTCAGGTTTTTGGTCAGGTGTCTGATTTTGAATCCCACATATTTGCCTGCCTTGATTCCACCTCTAGAGTATGGATCAAGCAGAATAAGTCTCACTATGCACTATGGTGCATGCCTATTATTCAATAGGCCAAATAGTGGTTGCATTGGTTTGGGGAGGGATGCAAATGTCTACAGAAAATGCAATCTTATCACGGCATATTTTGTACACTGCCTGCTGGTCTGCCTGATGATCCATGGTTTTTGGAAGGCGATTAGGGCCTTTCTATCTACGAATTTGACATTTTATATTTCCACACTTTTACCTTTGGAAACATTTAGTCATACATTACTGACAATGCAACAGAGACAGCTCTCTCTCTAGTGAAATTTGAAATTACAGAATGGCTTTGCCTAGGTTCCATTGGAGGGGCCTAGGCATTCCCACACATTTGAGGGAGATTTTGGATAACACCAACTTTATAATGTTTTTTTTTAATCTCTGTCTATGCTCATACATTATAGTGTATCTTGGTTGTTACAGTGTAAACTGTTCTCATGTCTCTGAGCTTGTGACACTCAATAGGAGGTTTGCGAAACATGTCAAAATAATCTATTGCAATGATCTAATAACAATAATGGGAAAAAAAGAAAGGCAACATGAAGTATTTAGTTGCTGATGGTTACCATATGATAATTTTTTCTCATTTAACACTATTAACACTTAATACATTTCCTTGTTGCCTAATGGGAACAAATCCTGAGGTGGGCATTAGACACTGGAGACAAAACATGCGTGATGTGCCTATGTTCTCACTGGTTTCGTGTTGCCTAAGGCTACATACAATAATTATGGGGAGTGAGACTTTAGCATAAGTAACATGGTGCCTGCTGGGCTTCTGTTGGTTCTATCAATCAAATGTAATGGTGCATTTCATAAGAAGTAAGTTTCTGTGACACACACTCTCTTGGAATGAACTACTCTAAATATGGAGAAAATGTCATGTGAATGTGAAATTAACATGAAACAAAAACTCCTTTTTACGTAAGGTCCTTAGTAAAGACTCCACAGCAGATTGATTTTCGGGCTTCAGTTCCAGTTACTATGTGTCAGGTTGATGGTGACACCAAAGCCCTCATCCGTTTGTTCAGCTCTATTTCTACCTGCTCTATTGAACCACTTTGTTTCTACTGCAAGCTTAGTGTGCGATGATATGCTAAGCAAGCAGCCAAATATTGCATTGCTTGGTATTTATTAGTTACAGTTACAGTTTTGCCTTTTGAGAAATGACCGCACTCAAACTCAACTGATAACACATTACAGTGAAGTCTCATTTATATAAATGTTCCATGTGGCTGGGTCTGCCATCATTTTCATAATTCATCAAGGTATCCCCCAATATACTGTATACAAATTGAGTGAAAATGTTCTAATCTATTTAAAGGAAGTTCTGATTTATTGAAATCAAAGATTCAGCATGAATACATGATTTTGTTAGCAAATGACTCTCTGTTTTTCAAAAAACATACCTGTAGGTGTAGTTGTTCCACATGCCCTATAATCCCTGGGATTTCTAGAACACACAGTTTGTATACAGTAATCCCTAAATGTAATCCTTCTGAGAAACAGCTCCTAAGGCATTGAAGGTTATTTGGTTGTATTTCATCTGATGTTTCTATGGCTTAGAGATAACTCACCCCATGTAATTGCCTGCTAATGCGCTTGGCAGTCGGACATTTAAAGTGGGTCTGCCACGTTTTCCCAAATATAACATTTTGTAGTTCAGTGTATCCAAAAAATTGATGTTTACATGTTATTCATATGATAAAAAGGTTTTGTACCGTTTTAGCCGTTGAGAAAACAGGAGAAAAGTATAGTTAAAATGATACCGTTTATTGCCTGAGGAAGGGACCTAACAACTTGGTCTCCAAAGCTCGCAATCAAACTCTCAGTTAGCCAATAAATGGTATCATTTTAACTATACTTTTCTCATGTTATTCATATAAACATGTTGTTTAGTTACTATGGTTCTTTGCTATATAGTTAACTATAGTTAACTCTAACTTGATGTTACTGGAAATAAAATAAACATCCACAAATGAACCAATTGCCGGATTTTTTTAGAGCGATTATTGTTGTGCTTTATTTATCATTGACGTTTCAGTATCTCCTGGAGACTTTTTTTTAAGACAACATGTCAAAGGTGCAGTCTTTCCCCTAAACTCTGAACCATTCCCTATGATGACTCTACCAACCAATTAAGGAAAATAGGAAAAATGCCCTAACTTCTGCTACAAGAAAGATACTACTCGATTACCCATACTATTCCTTTAGATTGTAAGCTCACGAGCAGAGCCCTCAAAAGCCCACCATTCCCGCAAGGAACTTTGTGTAAAAGCACCATAAAGCTAGATGGCAAGCTTACAGGCAAGGTTCTTAACTCCTGATGTATCTCTATATATTTTATTGTATATTTGTTATGTGTGTTAACTGCTCCATTTAAACCGTACAGCACTCTGTAATATGTTGGTGCTTAATAAACATAATATGGTCTGTTTTTTGAAAGAAATATTAAATGCATTGTATTCATCTGTGTTTATAATTGTGGAGAGTATTGCTACAAAATCAAGTACTGTTTTTTAAATAAATCTATACATTGTTCTGCCTTAGGGCATAAAAGACTGTTTAGCCACTTGTAAGAAGCAGTAGAACACATTGTGTTCTTGGCTTGTAAATTGGCTGTAAAAAAATTGAATCCTAATTATGTTTGAACATAAGATAACGAGTAAATGTCTGCGTTAACCTATTCTATATCCATAGTCTGTGACAGTCTTGGGTGTTGTTAGCAGGATGTGAGTAATTAGTGGATATTACCTTAGTCTATTTAGTTTTTAGCAGTCTTGAGTTGACTGATGGAGTCATCACACGGGAGGTTTTAGCAGAATGACTCTATATAATTGGCCTATTCAGTCTGACCATTTTTTCTGATGTAAGGGGTTTAAACCAGGACCTATAGTATATAGATAGATAGATAGATAGATAGATAGATAGATAGATAGATAGATAGATAGATAGATAGATAGATACATTACTGGTAATGGAATTAAAACCAGTGCCTAAACCCATTCTTTATGATCTAACTGCAGTGCCACTCCAGAAATGTAATTAGTTGTTACCCGAGACAATGCATGTACTTATTTGATGATGCAAGGAAATGAAAGGTTTTGGAAAGGGTATAGCATTCAGTGTAGACAACAGTTGTACCCAATCTCATAGGTTGTGTCCTCAAAAACCCCCAAAAAACACACCTGAGCTTTGTGTAAAGAAATACTGCACTCCGTTTGGCAATCTCAATTAGAATAGTCAATAGAGAAGAACAGTTGCACCCTGCTAGTAACCTGGTGTACTCTCTATGTTACTTCTTTGGTGATGACTTCAACCACAAGCAGTACTGAGCAATCACCAAGCACATTGCATGTATGCATTGAATGTATGTTGGTTTGTATATGATGCAGTGTCTGTTCCCTAACAGAGATCATCAAAGTACTGAAATTAGCTTCCATTTTAAATACCATGTTTTTACTCCCACAGAAGCAACGATGAGCTCAGTTTACACCCACTGACACCAGGTCATGCAACGCATACATTGAGGGAATCTGACATACAAGAACAAGATGGGCTAAAAGTGTCTTCCGGAAACTAATTCTGCCTAGCTCAGTACACACTCACTACTCCTATCTTATGTATATAAGCGATCATGTAGTAAGGGCATGGAGATGGATAAAAACTGCCTTAAGAGCTATTTTACTAAACCATGAGTAAGCAGGTCAGCAACAGTGTGTTTCTAATGCACAAGCAACACTATTCATTATGAAGGGCCAGCATTTTCTGTAATCATTAATAAATACATTGATAAACTGGTGTACTATAAAAGCACTATAAAAAGCTAACTTGGCCCATCTGAAGAGAGAGTCTACATGAGAAACTCAACAATGTTAGCATTTCATAATCTATAGTAAGAGAGCTTCTAGTGCTATCCACCACACATTGGATTTTTATATCACGACAGAAGGCTTGACAGCACAGGGTGATATGTGTTTTCCATTAAATGTTTAATGCAAACACGAACAGGCTGTGAGTTTTTCTTTTTATTTTCTCTCTCGGATAACAGCAGGTACAAATAAAATTAAATACATCACTTAACTGGCAAATACATCTACATTCAGAAAATGAAAGAAAATCCAATTTGCATGACATGTTCCGTGAAAACAACCAAATGTTTGCTGTTATCATTTAGGAATGTGTTGATGGATACTAATTAGATATTTTTTTTTTAAACAAATGTTTATTTGGCTGGTAGGCGAAAGCAGCTTTCAATAGCATAAAAATGATAACTTTGCTGAGGCTCTAGAAGGCAAATTTCCAAAGACCAGCAAATGTCCCATTTAAAGTTAAAAGAAAATAAAAAAAAGTTCTATTTAGGATCCTCCCTAAATTTATAAATATGACTTTTTGATATTTTTATCTTCTGTTTTTTTTTTAACATATAAAGGTTTAAAAAGAACATATTACAGCCAGAATAAAATAAAAAAAATAAACTAAGATTTCTGGTGTCAACCGTATGTATATAAAAGGTTATTATTACATATGGGTTCTGTTTCAAAATATCCCATGTTATCTGTACTTTGTGAAGAACAGTCCTAAAACATTTGCATTCAGGCATATTTTTACACACTACCAAGTTCAGTACTAAATAAGAGGTTTACCTTTCCTGGTACATGCACTCCAGCCCTTTCCTTAGTTAAAGAATTCCCCCAAACCATAAATTGTTTGGTTCATCCCCAAGAATTTCTACAGTAGAAGTTATCTCACTCTGCATGAAGACTACATCAATGAAAGATGACTTAATGTGTTCAGCGGGTACATCAAACATACCTGAGTAGCCAGTGATGTCCATAGCTTTAAGGTTCCTACATTTAATTACTGTTAAGGTGAGACGTCCTGCAGTAGGTAGATAACAGAGTGAAAACATAATTTCACCGAGGTCCACACTTTCCTAAAAAAAAATAAAGAATGAAAGTTAGACTCATTTTGAGACATATACCCATATATGAAAAAAGGAAAAATGTATAATGATGCTGCTTAACTTACATCCTACTTTTCAGAAACTGCCAGATCACCATGAGTCTTATGAGTTTAATTAAGATCACTAACATATTGAGTTCCAGACTGTGCTACTGCTGCTGTCAGCAAATTTCTCCAGTCACAAATATCAATACAGATACGAGTGAACACTCAACCGATGGCAGTCCAACAATTCTCCAGTTTTATGAAATGACAAAAGGATTAAGGCATAACTCATGCATGTAAAGTAAGCCGGAGTGTGCACACATTGACTGTAAGTTGAGTGAATATGTAGGATTTGGGACCGATAATATGATGACTGTTAGCCAATAAAGGATAAACCAAGAAGAATCCATATTGGGTCCCATCTTTAGAACTCTTTGGACAGTAAATAGTAGCTGCTTCACATGTTCTTTATTCATGATGGATTCCCCTTAAAAGTCATATTTTACACCTTTTTCCCATCTGTATGAAGCCAAAGTCTTGTTTTTAGAGCTTCATTAATCTGTGTTCTCTCAGCTTCTCTAAGACGATCAACATGTTAAGCATAGAAGCAAATTTTTGGCCATAGATTTTGAAAAAAAGCAGATGTCCAGGGAATGAAGAGCCTGCAGTGAGCTTATGAGGCTTTTTAAAATTTCCATCTGGTAAATACGATCATTTTTTGTGAAACATGAATCTCCCTGTTGCCAGGAAGCCTGGAGTATCAATTATGTACTTCAGAACTGGCTTCAATTTATTCTAATCCTTGTTAATTTGCAACCACTGAAATCAAACTGCATTCCAACAAAGATTAAACTGTAGATTCAGATATTTGAAAAATGTATCTTTTTTAAAAAAAAACTAAATACCTAAAATAGTGCTAAGAATATTATACAAAATATAACATTGCTTAGTAAAGTAAACCAAACTGTAAGAAAGCTATTAGCAAACTGATCTAAAATTGGTGTGAAACCAGTCTTCCTCCTAGCTTTGTGCAAATTTCAGGTTCCAAATTCACAATATAAGAACAACAGCTCTTTATTCCATGGGATAACATTTGTAACAATCGGTCACAAGGTGAGTTAGCTGGAAATACACCAGAGTATTTGATCCCCAACTAGGATTCTAAAATTACTACATCCCATATTGTCTACTAGGTAAAAAATATATAAAAAAACAATATCGAGTGGATATTTCTTTATGTCCACATGTCAGGCACAGCTAAAGAATTGCATCACAGTTGCTAATAGGGCAAGTAAGGAATTGTTTCGTACTGTAAAGGCATCTAAATTATGTTAGTGTAAAAACAATGTGTTATGTCGGTTAAACTATTTAAATTCTTCTTGTTCCACTTATGAGTTTTTAAGGCCTCAGGGAAAAAGGGATTACAGTTTGGGAAGCACATTTTTATCAGCATAATCCTCCTTTGGCTCTGTTTATGAGTTTAACAGAAAATGTGGTGTGAACCGCAAACGTGGTGTGAGCAGCTATACCAAGATGACACTCGAGTTCAGACTTCTAAAATTGAATCATGTCTCTAGAACAGAAAAATTATAAAATAGATGATATGAAAGTAATACTCCTGGTCAACCATTTCTAAAATGCGGATGTCTACAATAGGAATCGATTACATTCCAAAAGTAGCAGCTTGTAATGTTGTGCCATTTGTCTTGAAGAACCTTGTCAAATGTTCAGAATTGCAAATGAATGAAAATATTTTAAGCAACAGTTAGTTCATTCACATAAGCAATTCACTTTCATCAGGTGTTATCAACAGGCAGAAGATGATAGGGATCTACTTGGGTTAGTAGTTTATGGTCTTCTTGCTCTGGATATAGAGCTGTGATTTACCCAGCATCCCATAAAAGTCTTATTTTTCCTATTTAGAGTGCCATTTAATCTGCTCTTGCTTATACCTAAATAAAACTAAATAGTAACTTTTATGCCTTCAGCACATGCACCATTCTTTGTACATATAGCATGCCAAGGTCTAAAGCGTTTAAGATTCCTGGAAAATTGTGAAAGCTTTTGTTTCAAAAACAGACCATAGTATGTCTTAAACCCATAGTTTAACTTCTTCTGGATATATTCTAGTAGTCTTCATCCTATGCTGTGCAGTATTTAATCTTTCTTCTCAGATTACATCTCACTAAGATACATGTTTTGGTTTGAAATTTGCTTGTGTTAATGTAAGTTTTATATTCTAGTTGGTTATTAAATAATTTGTATTTGAGAGGCTACAAACATCATACAACTTACACATTACAATGTAGATCTGTAAAAAAAATTTGCAGCTACACATTTCTTGAAGAGACGGAACGCTAATCCCAAGAGATTTGCTAAATTGCTTGCCAAAAGAGTATTTTTGGACAACTACACCAAATATGGAAAATTGATCCTAGAGCTCCACACTCCCTTCAACAAGCACTGTTGGATCTTGGGTATATTTTGGGTGAAACTAGGTAACATCTAAAGATGCCTTTTCAGGCGATCTCCAGAGGGTTTGTGCAGTGAGAGGTTCCAGAGAACTGACTCAACGCCGTCATCTAGGATTCGTGAGTGAATGTTTTCAGAAGATCATTTTCCTATTCCAGCATACACGTATATCCAAAGTATGTTGCAACATGTAGAGACACATTTTGGACAATTTGTGCATGGGTTAATATTTTGATGCTCTCTAAGACTGACTGTTTTAAGGATTTGACTCAGGAAGCAGGTGAGCATCAGGTTTATATGGTAGTCACATGGATTCAGATTGTGTGTGTCTCTTAGTTCTGAAAATGGGTGCAAGTCTCTGCCAACAAATAGTTGATATGCACTTTCCCTTCTGATCCAACTGCTGAGTACTGAGATTTGTAATCTGGATTGCTATGGTTGAAATAGGGATGGCTAAAGAGATAGGATATTGTGGACATACATTAAGAATTTATCCCAGTATTGCAACGAAATACGAGAGGATTGAAGAATGTTGGGAGTAGATGGACATTTAGAATTTGGAGCCCAAAGCAACTGGAATATTAGCATCATTTTTGTTTATTGTATATTTATTCTAATGGAGATTTAAAATGCTCATAACTCATCACAAGAACACACTGTCAGCACTCTCTTAACTTCTTCAGATTGTTTCACACTGTTTTCCTGCTAAAACGTAGCCAAGCCTAAGTGCTAATAGCTGTGTCCAGTCTCACAGAGTCAGCTATACTGCTGTCATGTATTCACTGGGATAGCTATCATTGTTTACTGTACAAATAAGGATATGCTGAATCAGGGATTGCTGAGCCAGCAGGATACTTTGCCTGCAAACAAAACTGCCTGTTTCTGTTCAGAAGTATACATCAGGCTAAAAAAAGGCTGATTGACTGCTTGAGTATAATTCTTTATAATTAAAGCAGAGAGATGAATTAGTATTAGCTTGAAGGAGAGAATATTATTTTAACTCTTAGAAAGTATATAGCTCCTAAGTCTACAGCCTCTAAAAGTATCCATCATGTTGCAATAGAGTTAAAACAGTGGCTTAATCCACTACATGGCCTGTATATACACAATGTGACAAACCATGTAGCATGAGGGCCATAAATGCCACTTAAGCATGGTCTTCTAGCTCCAAAAATATTGTTCCGGAACTGAGCAGGCATTTTTATATGTTTTCTAGAAAAGTCTAATCTGGTCTACGAGTGGTTTGAACCTTGTGATCCAAAAGAGTATCGCACTCACAGGCCATGTTACAAACAAAATATTCACTTTTCACTGTTGGCAGTTTTAACTCCCAATAAATCATATTTATCCAGATTTTAAGGACAGTCACTTAAAGTCATATAAACATATTACGTTATGTTCTTTATTGATCCAGTGGCATTCTCTGAAAATGCTAGTATAATGGCAATAGGTCTCAGAGATTTTTCAAGTAAGATGCACTACACTCCAGAATGAAATGAAATTATAGATTCATTGATCTGCAGGTTGTACACTTGAAGGGTGGTAAGAGGGGTTGAATCAATCAAACAAAAGCAAATACACAATGTTCCTTGCAATACATCCTTGGGCTCAAATGAGCTATCTCGCATCAATGTGCACACAGAGTTAAATCTGGTTAAAATCACTTTTTTTTTAAATAAATGAGAAAATGTATTTGTAATTACAGAGAACTGAGCTCCAGATGTCATTGATAAAAATATGGCAATGTGCATTCCACTAGTTAACTGCGAAACTACAGTCATACTAAATACCGATTTGTATTGCAACAAAAAGGCAATGGATGGTCACCGAGTTTTACCTTGTATCTCTCTTTCCCTTTTTTGTATCTTACATGATCTTTAATACAGGACATATTTGTATATAACTTTTTAAAAGGGTGCCCCTGTACTGCTAGGGAAGGGGAGATATGACAGCTGGCCCAGGCCAGAGGAATGGGCATGTTAGTAGGTAAGCCATTGGCGCCTGCAACAGGGGTTTGGAGATGGGTGAGAAGCGTGTTTCCGCCCCACAGATTAATTGTAATTACAAGGGATTGCTGTTGCTGAAGAGGGGTTCCCCCTTTGGTCAGCGGTTAATGCATGATACCTAAAAAGCAGTGCCTATTGCTTGTTTTTGATTATTTCCCAAACTACTTGCACATACTCAACTGCAGGAGAGTGAAGTTGATGTAAATAAAAAAAAAAAACAAGCAACACTTGCGAGTAGTGTTTCTGATGACCCCTTCTTGCTGTTCATGTGTTGGTACGTGTATACCAACAACTCATCATCAATAACAGACACACTGTAAAGTATCATGACCAAGTATTTTTTTTTTACTGAAGATAAAAAGCCAAGGGGATCATTCTGAAGCAGTGCAGCAACATAATATCCTCTATACTCCCTGCAATAAATCATGAGCAGCTAGCAGGTGGTTGAAAACATCTCTTGATTTGAGATAATGTTAAACTTCCGTCAGATCCCACTCTAAAACCACCTGACACATTTCGTACCTGATGCACATCTTGGACTTTATTATAAGCACAACTGAGTTTCAGTAGTGACTCATTTCCCGCAGCGTGAACAATCCTAAGGTGATGTATACCTTTCATTAAATCTTGTTTTGAAAGTTTTATAGCCACATTTTATACAGCCAAAACTTTCAAAAACTGTTTTGAAAGTTTTTATGGCCTGTTTTATCCAGCCAACTGTCACAGTTTCCATGGCCTCTACTATCCCGCACATTTTCACAATTCCACTGCTCACTGCTTTGATTGCATTATACATTTTTTAATTTACTTTAACTATTATCTGACCTGATTTTCCCCCAAAGTGGGAAAAATCAGAAAAAAAAATTACTTAATTTTTCTGGAATAAATTATAATGACAAAAAAATAGTTTTAATTCTTAACAGAGTGAACATCAGATAAATCGTTTTCAAATGCTGTGTCGATCTAATTGTTCAGTTGCAATTATGCCGTAATTGTTGTTTGTTATGTTTGACGTCTCAGCGGATTGACAAGGCTATCGTCTTCATTTGCTTTCTTCTTAGTGAACAAATATAAACAGATAAATAAATACACTTACAAGCACAACAGGAGGCAAATGAGTTGTGACAGCCTGGCATTGCACATCTCATGTTGAAACAAATTAAAGTTATTTCTATAATATAGCGCTCACTGAAACGTGTAAGTGATGTAGTTCTACTAATATTAGTGACTCAAATTAACAGCAGAACATTTTCTCAGAAGAGTATTCAAGGAAAAATGCTAACCCCTTCAACATCATAGTACTTGTAAAACAATATTAAAGCAGTAACTTTAAAGAGGTCAAAAACAAGACTTCCGTATATGACACTCACATAAACAATGTAGAAAAAATTAAATTAATAAATAATTTTAAAAAGGATAGAGAGTAATTATATCAATCTGGAGACAGTATAGTCCTGAAGTCATGCATCTGAACTCAGCCCCCATCATATTACCGGGGGAATGAGATAGGGTTTTAAAATAAATAGCCCACTGCATGGGCACAGACCTCATCAGTGGTTCTCCCACTCTAAATCAGATATAAAATTCCATACAAGGTATAAAAATAAATTTTGATTATGTTTGCTACCATTCCCCAGAGCAAAGTGCCCATTATGCTATGTGCTGAAGACCTTAACAAGTACAGGCTCTTCCATTTCACACCTTCTCACAAGGGCTTGTCTGCTAAAAGTATTTATAACCTCTCTAGGTTCCATTTGTCCCTGCAAATCCTATTCCGATAGACCAGCCAGTCTATCCTGTCCAAACAACCCAAGGTCAGAATATTGGTAGAGGGTGAGGAACCAGTGTTCAGACGGGCGGAAGTCAGTAACCAGTCAGTCAAAATGGAAAGTCATAAACAACTAGAACTCAGGATACCAGAAACCAAGAGCACAGGAACATTAGGACCAAGGGAACTAAGGATGCCAAAACAGTGGAGCACAGTAACAGGGCGATGTTAGCAGCTAAGTATGATTAAAGACCACTAGATAAGCCCAGACAGGAGCCAGGGGTTATGAGGTAGGGGCAAGCTTATAAAACAAGAAAACAAGCTGTCTGATGATAAATGGCGGGTGAATTCCATTGAGGAATAATATGCTAAGGACCACAGGTGGGCTAAGTGAGGCAGACAGTACTGAGACAATGCAGTCTTTTATGACCAGGGTGTCATACAAATCCCAGGTAAACCTGACAGAATCTATGGAGGCAAAAGTGGGTACATACACAGAGATCTGGATTACATGGCCAAAAAAGTTAGATACCTGCAGTAAAATTCTAAATACAAAAGCTACTTAGCTCCTAAGATTTGTGTAGTGTTGATGTGGGCCAATTCTGATCATGTATTTATATATTTCCAGGTGACTGTCACTGTACTGTACTGTAGCTACCAAGTAAGAAAGCTCAACTTGGGGCATGGTATAACTTAGTTGATTTTCAAATGAGTACCACAAATCATCTGCTACTAAGTCACATATATGCTGTTTGGACACTGATGATTTCCTAGCATACATGCAGTTGGCTGCTCTTATTCCCACGGATTTCAGTGGGAAGTCATCTCCAGTTGATTTGGAGCATGTGCAGGACTTGTTTAAACTAATGCCTTCTTGTTTCAGAGCCAAGAAAGGAGGAACACAAGTCTCAGTTTCTAACTCCAGTAACTATGGAATGCCTGTGCCAATTTGAATGCAGTAAAATTAGGTCCATGCATTAGGTTTGGTTAATCCTACCCTACTACTGCCCCATGAAGAAATCCTGGCCTATAGACAGCTACAATATGAATACATCATCTACATGTGATAACACGCAAATTATTTGTTTTGCCTTTTTTGCTCAGATAAATTGTAATTGTCTAACACTTCATTAGATTTTATGACTTTGAAAGCTTTCACGCTCTAATATCTATTTCTGCAGGTTGCAAAAGCGGGCTGCGTTTGCCCTATAATTATGCATAAAATATTTCTCAGCCTCCTTACTCTTAATACAGTGATTTATACTCCCATAATATCTGTCATTTCTTAATATAATTGTGTCAATGGAGTTGAACTATAACTATCATTTTCAATTCACACAGCTTTATTGATATGGCTGCCTAGATGCCGCTAGGACAATCTGCTAACACATTTGTTTTCCGCAAGTGTGGTGAGAGGGAATAAAGGCAATATTAATTCCTAAGCAACTGTTCTATCTAAAGGTTTCAGATGGTGTGAATATATTGTCCACATATTTAATTGTTGCAATTAATCAAGGCAATATTTTTTTCATGACAGATATGTAAATGGTTTTTAAAGATTTGGTTCCATAATTACTCTTGGGTAAGTTGTTTAAAACTAAGGTATTATTTACTAAGGTGACCTGACACAAAAATCCAGTCAAATTACAATTCATTTACTTTGACGACATGACGATCTTTAAGGGCCGAGCTTAGAAAAATAGAGACTTTTGCAGAATTTCTGTAAAGCAGATATTGAAGCCAAGGGGAAAACTTTTTGATTTCACAAAGTTCAGAACAGCAGAGAAGATCCAAACACCATTGGTCTTATATATTAACAAACATACCAAGGTAAAGGAAAATACATCCGATGATCTTAATTTGGCTCCACCAGGGTGTATTGGGACCTATACTAACAAGACAGTGAAAGAGATAATATTGATTTTGAGATTAAAAAGATATTACATTTTATTTATAGAACGCCAGCAGATTCTGTAGCTCTATTACAAAGAGCAGAGTGTATAACATTAACCATAGCATCAACACTATACAAATTAACAGTGACATGGTCATTTCGGTCTACCTTTGAAACAAGGGGTCACAAAAGCAGTAGGGTGCCCACATTTTATAACTGATTCAAGGACGTAAGTGGAGGTGTCTCACGTGTGTTATAACCAAACAGATTAATTGTGCATGTGCACACATACTCGTATATAAGCTCTCCCTACTACAAATGAGGTTTATTGTCAAACTTTACAGACTATCAGCTGTTTGCAATGAACAAATCAAACAAAATGCTTCAAGTGGTTTCCCCAAATTCAACTGATAATGACATTTATAATGACTTTTCCAGTCTCAAAATTATTCAATCCCCTAAACAGAATCCCCCACAACAGCATACATATGCAAAACAGATGTTGTCTCAAGCACACCTGATGCAACTAATCAAGGGCTTCATTAGTTGCACCAGGTGTCCTTGAGCTGGAACATATGAAATACCTAAACTCCCTAGGGGTTTGTTGAGTGTCACATTATACTGCATGCTGGAAATATGGCCAAAAGAATGGTCCAAAAAGTTAAGAGAAGAGATCGTCAGCTTTTTACAAACAAGGAACGGGATATAAAAAGATAGCAAAGGCACTGAATGTCCCTAGAGACACTGTTGAAAGCATAGTTTCCAAGTTCAAAGTTAAAGGAACATTGGTTACACTACATGGACGGGGCAGAAAAATGAAGCTATCAATGGCTGCAAAAGATTTCTGAAAAGGCAGGTTGGGAATAATCCTTGAGTGACTGCAAAAGACCTGCAGCAAGACTTGATGGCAACAGGTGCTGAGGTTTCAATGAGCACAGTAAAGTGCAAACTCAACACAGAAGGTTTCCTTGTAAGAACTCCAAGAGGTACACAACTGCTGACCCAAAAGCACAAGAAAAGTCAGCTCAAATATGCTCAAACTCATATAAAGATGCCATAGAAGTTTTGGGATTCAGTTCTGTGGAGTGATGAAATTAACTTTTAGGCCTGGTGGATCAGTGGTATGTCTGGTGGAAGAAGAACGAAGCATACACTGAAAAGAACAGTCTGCCTACAGTTAAGGATGGTAGTGGCTCGGTGATGCTCTGGGGTTGCTTTGTATCTTCTGGCACTGGAAACCTGCAGCATGTGAGGAATGGGCTAAGATTCCTCAGGAACGCTACCAGAAGCTGGAGTCTTGCAATGCATCTCGTTAGCAGCAGGTCATAAAAGCAAAAGGGTGCTCCACTAAGTACTATAGATGTTTGCCATGAAGGGGTTGAATAATTTTAAGACTAGAGAAGTCATTGCATTAACAGTCGATTTTAGGTAAACCACTTGAAGCATTTGTTGCGTTGAGCCATTTCAATTGCTTTGTTTGGATTTGTTCATTGCAAACAGCGGAAAGTCTGTAAATTTTGACAATAAACAATTTACCGTGGGGGCTGAATAATTTTGATTGCAACTATACATTAGCATAGGGGTGCAATAGGTATGCATACATTAGGTAAGGAGGTCCCTGCCCTGTAGTGCTTGTTGCCTAGTTAAGTATTATACACATACCTTTGGGATTGGAGAAAACACTTATGTATTCAAGACAAGACGGCAAAAAAATCAAACACAATGCCACTATGAGCTGAGAAACATGGAGAGCGATATAGTTCTCATGGTTAATGCCTGTGTAAAATTGCACCCCCATTATTAATATACGTCTCCCTTAGGTAATGCATCATACACCAGCTGGAATATATAAACCGAGAGCCTGCTCCATTAGCATTTATATTTCAGTGTTTCAGACAATCACAAGCTATTAGAATCAACTATATATTTAGGCAGCATATATTTTTTTTTACATATTTACAGTGACAACCTACGCAAGTTTGTTGTTGCTTAGGTCTTTAATTCCAGTCTAATAAAGAAATTACTACAAAGGTAGGTGGTTTTTTTTTTTTGAGAGCTCTGCT
This sequence comes from Spea bombifrons, assembly GCF_027358695.1. Lineage (NCBI taxonomy): Eukaryota > Metazoa > Chordata > Amphibia > Anura > Pelobatidae > Spea > Spea bombifrons. The sequence continues at coordinate 37,388,368 of NC_071088.1, forward strand.
ACCCTAAAATGTGGTTGCTAGTGTTAAAATAGTCACCTGACCAAATGCTCACTCTGCTGGGGGCATGCACCTTGAATGAATTTAGAATATTATGCCTCCCGATTAATATATTTCACTCTTGTCAGGTGAGCATACGCGGGAACCTCACAGAGGAGGCTAACAAGACCTCATCTTCTTCTGATGGAGTGGTTTCTTGCGGGGAAGGGTTTAGCAGTGTGTGGTGGGGCTAGCCCAAGAGCACACTTTGCTGGAGGTAATGGAGGCAGGGAGCAGGGTGCGGGCAGAATATGGGCAGGAAGTCGCACAAGCACATACTGCTCTCCTACACACAGAGAAAAAAGGAAACCAAAGATCCTGGAGACCCTGGGAAGCAGGGCTTCACCCAAAGGTGCCGGGTCAAACCCATAGAATTCCCATGTATGCAGATGAGTGAAAAAAATGCATCAATAAAGCACAAAGATTACATGTGTTAAAGTACCGTCAGTTTCTGAACGTAAACTAAATGTGACCAAATTACCAAAGGTGATAGATTCAAACACCAACTATTCCCTGGATTTAGCACTAGTATGGAATAATTAATTGTTTCATTCCAGTAGGCAGCAAAACAGTTCAACCATCCACTTCTATATGTGGTACATTAGACAAATCTAACTGTCTTTTGGTTACTATATGTTAAGGTATAGTCCATTCTTGTGAATGACAATTTAAGTGTTCTAGCTTTAACAGCAGCATCCGGTTTGGCATGATGACAGAATGCTGTTGACGAGTCATGCGTTGTCTATGTTTGGTAGAAGTAGATTAGGTGGTCAGTACTGACTTGTGTATTCCAGAAATTTATATGCACAAACTACTCCTTTTTCCATGATAACTCTATGCTATCCTGCTTACTGGAATATTCCTCAAATTTGCCTAAAAAGTTCTTGTTTATAGTATATGTAGTATAGTGCACTATATAACTACTGTTTATTCCTATACTCATACATCAAAAGTGTTTTCAGTAATTAACATTTATATCATGTAATTTATTGGCAATCATTAATAGTAATTACACTTTTAATACTATTCTAGTCTTTGCACAGTCAATCATAGAGTTAGTAGCATGGAGGCAGGACAACAAACTTGGCTGCCTGCAGAATTTATTTAACTGGACAGGTTCATATTACACATTTGGGATAATATACTGCCAAGTGTTCTGGACAGGATTCCTCTGCTGGTTTTGGACCTGCTAAATGTTTTCTGTGATTCTAGGAAGCAGTAGTTTACCTTAGCTTATACCGACTAGCATGCATAGGACCTGTTAGGTTGTTTTACAGTGCCAAGTGGGTTACACTTTTCTCCATTTTGATTTCTGAACTGTTTTGTTGGAATCAAATCATTTTGTTAGCATTCCTACAGATGTGAATAGTATCCGCACAAGTTGTGCCGTCTAGGGTATCCCAAAGCAGCTACAAGAGATCTTAGGAAGCTAACACATTTGTGAGGATTGCTTAGTTGGCAGTAGATCTTTATATTACAAGCACATGTGGTTTGTTCCTTTAGAAGGCAAACTGATACATGGGTAGCGGAAACATCGGACATCTTGGAACAGGCAAGATGAGATCAACGGAATCATTTGCAAACATGGTTTATGGATGTGCAAGCTAAATGGGAATACATAGTTATTCCAATTAGTATTTATGTGGTTGTTGTATATAGAGCTTTAGTTTCTACACTTAGGAGTGGTTGGTAGAAGCAGGAACCCCACTGGAGAAATTTAAAAAGACACTGGTATTGTGAATCAATAAGGCTGGGCCAAGTTCACAGCAAACATGATTTACAGACTCATAAACTACATCCAGATCAATCAATATGAACCTGCAGGGAAGCCAAGTTCGATGAAACCATCTCAAAGGGACCTGCGGTTTCTCATGAGCAGCTTCAAGGCTTAATCAGGGAGTCGTTGAGGCATATCCCAGTGAAGGGCTTTCAGGATGTTCTGATTGCTTATGTATGAGGCGATTTGCATTTAATGAGTGCATTTAACAGACGTATGGGTGTAATCTCTGAACACTGTATTATATGTGCTCAAGGACACAAATTAGCATTAGGACAGCAGGGAGTTAGAGGTATGCAAACAAATACCAGCACTATGTTAAAAGGTTTTAATTAATGTAATGTTAATGAAAGAGTAGAGGGTATAGAAAACCAATTATATGCTAGCTACAAACTCTAATACTGAATTCTTGGGTCAGTTATTTTGCAACTAACCACCAAGTACCAGGTGGTAGCTATACTAATTTTCAACCGGGTCATAGCTTGGTTAGGAACCTCATGGAATCAGTTCATTTAAAGGACAGTTTATTTCCCTAGTTCTTAATTGGAGATCTATGTGTCCTTCTCAGCATCCATCAGACCTTGGTATTGATGGGCAGAGCTGTGAACTTACAGTAGTGACCCACCAAATGTGTTAACCAAATGTCTCTAATAGTGATTCTTGTGGAAACCTTGACAACTCGGAGTCTTAGATATGAGCATAGCAGTGTAGAATAAAAAGGAGTCAGTTCTAGATTGTGTGACCCTGAGAATGTGCCACTTTACCCTGATACCATGAGAGAATCAGGGGCAAACCCTGAGAGTTTCCATGTATGTATGTATGTATATCTCTATCTATGTCTTTTAGAACAGCACACGTGTATGCCTGCTATAAGAAGCAGAAGATGGAAAAGCTCTGTGTAGCCAGCCTTGGGAAGTTTCATTGTATGTATTTGGGACATCAGTTAGCAAGAAAGGAACATATGCCGATGCAACACTAGATAAGTAGCCAAAATAAGGTGCCCTCTTAACTTGTGTTTTATAGAATTAGCAGTCTTTATTGCAGAAGCAATAGCATGGTTAACGTTTTGTCAAAAAGCTGTGAATTTTCATCTAAAACTATTTGTGGGCCCTTTCTGTGAGAAAGAGTGAACAAGAATGTGAGAGTTAATAAGAGTCAATGTGGGCACCGGGCAACAGATTTTGTAAAAATACCCCCTGATTTTCATCCGAACTCAATGGGCAGGGAATATAATTTGTTGCATGTCTATTTTTTTATATTTTTTTTTTTACAATTTACAATACTGGACTAACGTGGCTATTCCAAGCTACATACATGTGCCGCTTTTAATCGGCTTTGTGCACGTATTGTTTGACAAAATTTACTTATTTTGTATTGCTTCAAAATGTTTCATGTGTTGACCCAATTGTAGTTTTGCCTTTTCTTGTGCCTTTGACACATTTATTGATTACCCTTTGATCAGAATGTTTTAACTGAGGTCTGAAGCATTTTACGGGGGTTGTGTTATGTATAGAAATAGATGTTATGAACATATTTTATACACATACGACATTGTAAACCTCAATAGTCAGTTCCCTGAGAGACAGAGAATTTCCTCTTTACTCAAATCCTTGAGATGAGAGTAATAGCTCATAGCTATGATACTGTCTAAAAAATGTTAAGGTTCACTTCTATTGGCAGTTTTAAAAAACAGAAAGTGAAAAAAGCCCTGCTTCTTCAGTTTATTTAAAGATGACATATACTATGACAGATCTGTATGAGCTCACATGCTTCTCAAAGTAGACTATGGAAGTGCTTGACATTAATGTTTTGTAAAGTAAAGATTTGTAAAAGGGAGAACAGAAAGTACATTTCTACCTAATGGATGTGACTGAGACTCATTCACAGCTCTTTGACATTAACTATAATGTCACTCTAAAACTCTTGGAACATCACCACAAATAAAATCGTACGAATCTTTTCCAGACACCTTGTCTTCCAGAGTAGTTTCTCTTGGTGCATATTCTCTGCTTTAGTAAACAAAGACACTTGCAATATTCTATTATTCACAAATCCCAAGCTGCAGACGTCTTGTGCCGGAGAACTATAATGCCTTTTTTCTGACCTTTCTGAAGATCCTTTTACAGTATTAGAAGAAAGTAACTTGAAGAAAGTAACTTAGTAAGGTCTAGAACATCAAGAGAAGATGCAAAGAAGAAATAGCATAGGTGTTTTGGGATGCTATCTGAAACTTTAGGAGTTTATTTTCTGCCTTTCTGCTAAATAAAAATAATAAAATGTGCAAAACAATAAATAAATAATATTAATAAATAGTCGTCTGAAGTGGCAATAGCTGATCTTTCTTTGTTGTGGCTCCAGGACTACAAACAAAAGAAGAGCACCAGTTGACTCAGCATTCTTTGAAGACCTGAAAGGAATAGTCACAGAGTTGGACTGAAGCAGGACCTTCAAGGAGACCGTCAGGAGACGAAGCAGTCCCAAGGTCCCAAATCAAGTCCTAAACTCCTAAGTACCCTGCCCAATGTCACTAATGTTCTAAAATTCTCATATACTAGAAATATTCTTATTTAGACCTCCCTTTCCTTGTATGCAGTGTCCTCAAGGTATATTTAGTCCTATAAGTCTAGGGAGCAACTTACATTGAGCATTACATAAGTTTTCCTTTTATTTAGACCCCCCTTTCAGGGAATTTTTATTTGGCGAGGGAAATTTTTGATTTTATATAGTAATTTTATCACTTGTTCTATAGTTCTATAGAGATCACATACACACAGTGCTTAATAGCAACTGGCAGACCGGAAGATCAATTCAACAGCAGCAAAGCTAAACTGAAGCCAATGGAAGAATTGGTAGGACAATCAGAATGTCCAACTGGACTCAACTACACTGCTTTTATAGGGTCGTAATGTCAGCCACTGGTAAATTAATTTTAGGCGTTACTGTATGTACTATGGGGTAATCGTAATGAACTCTGTTCTCACTGCTTTTTGTTACCCCATATGTTATGCAATCAGCATTTCAACGCGTATCTTCCATATAGATTACATGGTGCTTTAACCCAAGACTGAACACGCCTGCATGGACAGACGGGGATCAACAGGTTCGAGGATACAGAGATGACACTTTCACTCAATGGATGAAAAAATGCCCTTCTTTTTACCCTTAATTTCATTAAAAATTAACCTTCACACCAACATGTCTTCAGCACAATATTTTTTTTTTCATTTTTGCTATCAGTTTGCTAACTGATCTAATAATTAACACACCCTGATCACTATAGATTTTCTGTTAAGTTTACACCTTGTGTAAATAATAGTATGCGATAAATAGATATCTTGTAGCTGTCTAAATTGTAACAAGGTACATTCTTTTAAATTTCTGAATTAAATGAAGATGTTGTATTTGTTACATAACAAAAAGAGACGTCACTCCAAACTTTGGTTGGTGATGATGTCACAAGGCATGACCTAAGATTTAAAGCGGAGGTTTACGGAACGAAATGCTTGTCAGATGCTTTCCTTCTTTCTACAGTTATGTGTAGACTATTCACTTCATACGTAATACACTAAATTTATTGCAATAATTTATCTCATTCTTCAGTTGAAGAGGTGTATTATCAAGAAGGGTAGTTTTAATGCTTACTAACGAGCAGATGGCAGGATTCCATTATTTTTATGCTTCCAATCTGTCACTTTGGCTTTTGATTGAGGCTTTTGCTTGCTAACTATTATACTATTGTTACCTATAATATTATACGGTGCTAGTTTTATTTTATATATTAATAATGATTACAGGGAAACGCCAACCATTATAAGCAAATTAATGCATATAAGAGCTTAGTGGTGACATATACCCCCAGATATATATATATATGCCTCTTTTCCCACATCCCCTCCATACATGCTAATCTTTCAGGAGATGTTTTTGGCTGAATATGTTGCCTGTCCCCATGTGGTGTACACATCGCCATTCAACTTCATCGATGGCTCAGCAAGGGTTCTTGAGAAGTTCTGTCCACACAGAAAGTGACATGACTTCTGCTGGGAGGTTGTTCTACTTATCTACTACATTTTCAGTGAAGTAAAACTTACATTACCTGACATTACCTCAAAGCCTCTGACTCTCTGGCTCTAGATTATGATCTCTTGTTTGACCTCTTTTTTTGATGTTTTGCCTGCTTACCTTTAAGTCAAAAATAATTACTCCCAAATCTCTTTCTCCCGTTGGCTTACTGTCAGAATATATGGTGTGGACACAGTAGAGGAGAAAAATGTATAATGTCGAATTCCAGCAAACCTGGTATTATGCAGAGACAGCAAAAACACGAAACTGCCACGTATATCTATTAATCCTATTTTATTGAAATTAAATTCCCATTTACTGATCACTTTATACTAGTCACTGGAATATAAGTAAGATTTGTTACATTTTAATTACTTTACTTTGCTATACTAGCCTAGATTCTCTTTTCTTTATCTTTTCATTTTAAGTTGCTACTATACCATTAATCATGTAGGCTGCACTGTTTCTGTTATAATGTGCATTTTTGTGGTTGCTGGTATTATATTGTAAATTACAAATTCCTGACCACCTTTGCTCAACTGTTAATCTTTTACCTTGTTAGAATTTCAGTTTAGTTACAGATCTTTATTTAATAAACAGATTTTAATGGAAAAGCAGGCACTGATAGCATAATGCCCCATAAGCTAGATGCTTTTTAGGTGTTTCTCTTGTTTTCCTGAGGTTAAAATAGTAGATCAGCAAATGCTTATTTGGATATCCACCTACAGGGACCAAGTAATGTTTTGTGTTAGTGAAATAGAAGATTTTCATGGAGATTGTGTACAACATTAAGGACGTTGGCTTCTCATTACAGGTAGATTGCAGATGTTCCTGCCCTGTGAACTTTAAGATATGTTTTGTGTATTAACTATGGGCAACTATGAATAGATTTCCAATATGTTCTAGATAAGTGTTTCTCAGATGCCAGTGTACTTATGGCATCTATTTTTTAGTCAATGGTGTTTGGTAGAAAACCATTGCTATAAGTCAATAAAAATGTTTAGATTCCGGTACATAATAGGGGAAATCTTTTAGAACTTACATGTTTTTTAAGAAAAAAAAATCAGACCTTTAGACCTGCATAAGGGAGAGTGGAGAGGGTCATAGTACTCCATAGGAAACACTAGCGTACTGCACTGGGGTACAGCACAAAGCACTTTTTTTCCATTTATTTTTATATCATCATCACCAGTAGTAGCATACCTGGGAACTCTTAGGGTTTGTCCCTGGGTCTCAGGGTTTTGTCCCAATCTCTTAGGGTAAAGGAGCAGACTGTCAGTGCCACACAGTCAGGAACTCTTTTATATTCTACACCGCTGTGACTTACAACTGGTGCTATTCCTACCAACATACTATGTTATCCCTGCTTGAACACGGGTGACTCAATTAATCTTAATAAACCACTTGGTTAACACATTTGGCTGCATAGACTCTGTATAAACTCATTAATGATGTCCAGAGAAGCTTTTCAATTGCAAGAGTTTCAGTGGGTTAAAATGCAATGCAGTCATACTGATTCAGTTACTTAGTAAGCAATATAGCCATATAAGATTAGGTAGGACTCGCCAAACTTGGGGTACTTTGATGCAGTGGCAGGCTAAGCATAATATGGCATAAAGCGTGATGGAATCCCCCAAATTTATGCCTTAGATAGGTGTTTTGTGTATTTATGAGTCATTATTATAGCCTGAATAATCGGGGCACATTTAACGGGGAGTTTAGTGGTAAAGTCTTTGCCAGCTAAGTCTTCCTACCTTCTTCACTGACTTCTTACGTGTCCCTGTCTCCATTCCTACATCTCCACTTTTTCTTGTTCTGCTTTCTTCGTCCTTTTGTCCCTGGTATCAGCTTTGCTGATACCGCCGCGTGGAGCGCTTCCCCTAAAGGATGCACACTCTCTCTCCCAATTGAAAGAACAAAGGAAAGGCTGTCCATATGGTGCACAGAGGCTCCTCCCTTATGCAGAAGCACTCCAGAAGGCCTGGTCAATGTAGCCGATACCGGGGGAAAAAGCAGACAGAGAAAAAAAATAAAAGAAGAAGATGCCAGAGAAGGAGGGGAGCTGTCTCATTTGTGGCTCCACCTTAAATGTAAGTTACATTTTAAAAATAACCTGGTATTTACCTCTAAATGGCCACGTTCTAACAATATGTTGACTGTAACCGTTAAATATGATATTAGTAGTGAATAATTTGAGCAAAATGACATATTTACACATAGCTTCCAACTTATTAAATGACACAAAGTAATGCAAGCAAAGCGTGACGCCAAACTATACCACATTCTGTCCTGACTAACTTATATAGTGGCATGAAGAATGGCCCTGAATCTGGCCTCATTTAATTACAACACACTCATTTCCAATTCTATGTCTGCAGAGATAAGTATTGGCAAGATATGCAAGCTTCTTAATTTCTGTTTAAATATGATGGCCAGGATACACTCCAGCTGTGACAAAGCATTGCTTTCAAATCATAACAGGAAGAAAACAACCGAGGAAGGAGAGTAAGCGATTTGAGTCTGGGTCACCAGCTTGGCAGGCGCAGGAAAGTAAAACAAGCTTGTGGGAGGGCCATATTTATAAATATTTTAGCCAAAATATTATGACTACCTTACCAATGCTTACAGTATGAACATCTCTATGAGACACAGCTCATCAGGGATGATTCCCCAGGCGGCACTTTTTAAGGGGCGGCACTTTGTCTCCCCAAGCGCTTTTTTTTTTAATCGGAGGAGAGAGAGGGGCGCCGAGTGGTTTTCGCTTACCCGCTCGGCGCCCCTCTCTCTCTCCTCTGCGGCGAGTCTCCGTGCTCTGCCACGGTGCCGGCTTGTAATGCTGAGCGCCGGAAGTGACGTCAATTTCCGGCGCTCAGCATTACAAGCCGGCACCGTGGCAGAGCAGAGAGACTTGCCGCAGGACTGTTTAAAGGTAAGTCCCCGGGGGGGGTTAGGGTAGATAATGGCGTTTAAACTTCGCCCCAGGCGGCATTAAGTCTTGGGCCGGCCCTGCCCCTTCCCTACTCATTATGGGGATTTGGCTCTTACATGCTGAGAAAACTTATAGAAGAAACATATACCAGTACTTTCATTTATCAAACTATATGGAAACCTTACTGATATGCACGGCTCAGTTGCTGAATTCTCAATTTTACGCCTCAAATCTGAACCTCATTTAAAACAATAGTCGTTTATCTAGTTGTTTGTAGAGCGATGACACTTTACCATTAATGTAATGAATTTTTAACATATTCAGGGCAAACATTCTCCTTATTGCTCCGAAATATAGAGGGAAATATATCAGGAAAAGTATTAAAAGAGACCTTAGACATTTTATATTTACTATATCCTGGTTATCTTCTTAATTATTTACACTTGTATGATATGCTGTAGTTTTGCTACCGTGCACCAAGCCTTTTTTTTAAACTAATTTATCTAGGTACATGTCTATCCCCTTTACCAAGGTGCTCTATTTTATCTGTCTACACTCAAATAATTCATACTATTCTGTGAGCCACAGCATGGTACTGAGATACTAAGGGACTTCAGCAAGTCTAACCTTCCAATAAAGGTCTGAATTGGGATTGGCCCAGGCCAAAAAGCTTCAAAAGCTATTCCTCAACCTATTTGGTGAACATATCCCAGATATCTGTACCCTCCCTGTGTAATCCCATCTTGAATTATTCATTTAGACATTGGAGATCACGACACGAAATGAGCTAAATTTTGTTCCAAATGAGCTGGTACAGAGGCATTGCCATCAAGAGGATCAAGCACATCCCTCACCTTGCAGCTCCTGGGGTAGCTGCCGTTCTTGCTCCATCCGAGTTATGACCCTATGCCCTAACATGTGAAAAGTGGCCCTTAATGACAAAACATGTGGTTGTCCTACTCTAAGACACCCAACTCAATAATTTAAATACTCCTGGACATAGTGTATATACTATATTCCTAATTCTTTCTTTAACAAATTAGGAATGAGTGTTTTTTTTAAGACCATTACTCTCAGCTAGACCCTTTCTGCATGTTTCCATCATCAACAAGTGCAGACATCCATATCTTTTTGTAATTAAAAAGTTGTGTAATGTAACTTTTTTTTAATGTTTTTTTTTTTTTTTAGTAATGTTCCTTTGAGATAATATTGTCAGTGTCCTAATTTTGAAGAATCTATCATAAAGCGAACACTAATTTGTTTTTGGCTTCAATCACAGCTCTGTGGAGTACTGTCATGCTGTACACACACTTTAAAATGTATTGACTTGTTTGTGTAAATGGAAAGCAAATAGGGGTCTTATTAAGTTCATACACTCATAAATATTAATAAATGATTGATCTGCAGCTGAGCACTGTATCTTCTAAACGTGGCCTCTGTTCTTTGGATAATCAGTGTGCATCAAGTTTCTTTTTAGCATTACAAACCCACAAAAACCACCAGTTTTGCATACAGACAAAAAGGAAAATAAACTGCTAAAACACAAGCAAAAAAATATGCCATAATTTTATAGAAGGACAACATATTTCAGTACATAAATGTATGCACACATTAAGTACTGATCATACACATAATCATAACATCCCCAAGGTACTTTAATCGGAAATTGTAGGTCGAGCACAAAGTTCCCAGGTATGGATATATATATATAGCGGTCTGGGGCTGTAACTGCTGCCCCAGCAGGGTCAAATAACACACATTGCGTGACTCTATGGTAGTGGCGCAACACCTCACCCAGAGAGTGCAAACTGCACCGGAGACAGGGGCTCTACAAGAGACAGGAGGAAAATAGTGGGAGCGAGCTGCACTGTAGATGGAGATGTGGAGAGAAAGTGTTTGTGTGTATTTGGTGTGTGTATTAGTGCATGTTTTTATGGTGTTATTAAGCTTGTGTGAGCACATAACTATAGTGTTAGTGTCAGTGTGTGTGTTTGAGTGTATGGTGTTTGAGTGTGTGTATTAATGTACTGTGTTAGAGTGACCTTGTGGTTGTTAGTGTGTGGTATTGGAGACTACGTGTCAGTCTGTGCGCTAGGTATGAGGCAGGTAACTAGGGAGGGTTTAAATAAAATACTGCACCTAGGAGTCTGTGGCTCAACCCTGCCCTTACAAAAAATTACTGCAGTTTTTCTGAAGTAATACTGCAGTTTTTTGGACATGAAAAACTGCAATACTGCACTTTTACTGCAGTATTACTGCACATTTACGGCACTTTTTTTTTTATATTGCAAACCTACAGTTGTACTTCAAAGTACTGTAACTTTATTGCATTTGTACTTCCGTACAAAAATAACTGCAGTAAAACTGCAGTACAGTGAAGTACAAATGCAGTAAAACTGCAGTAAATGTGCAGTGCTGCAGTTTTTTCATGTCCAAAAAACTGCAGTATTACTTCAGAAAAACTGCAGTAATTTTTTCGTAAGGGATGCTTTTAAATTTGTGGCAGTATGATATATAGAATTGGCTTGTCAACAACTTAACTACCCTTTTAAGAGCGAATAAGACCTCAACCCTTTCAAACACCCTTGAGATGAACTGGAACCCCATGACTTCAATCATGCAAATTCCCAAAACAATATTCCAATATCTAGTGTGTGGATTTTGTGGATTGATATTGCAGCAAAGTACCAAAAGAGGGCCAACATGTTTCTAAAGTGGTCCCTAACCATGAAAGATATTTTAGACCTTCCTCCTATTTCCAGGCCACCTTAGCAGTTCTAAAACTAGCAACAATGATACAAAAAGTCATAAAATGTGCATCTGACCAAGATGACAAAGACGTATTACATTTACTAACAAACTGTGCATGACAAGGAAAAAATACTACTCTCTGCAGACATCCAGGATGTCCATGAAGCCAAAACATGTAATGGTTTAATTTCATAAAAGCATTAGCTTTAAAAGATTTTGAAATATACCTTTTTGTACAACGCTTTAAGTCTTGGTTAAGTCTTGGTTTTCTATGCTGTATGAAAATATATCCTTTATAGTTAAACAAAAAAATACTGTTTTTATACAAAATAAAATACATAACTTTCTATTTTAATGCCAAATATACCTGGCAAACATCATAACGTATTACTGCAAACAAATTTCATATATATATAAATAAACATGGTATAAGTTCCTGCCATGGAACAATAAACAAGAAAGACATGAAAAATAGCCCATTTAATCACTGTGTGTCTGATTTGTTGTATGTGTCTGCAATGTAAACAGAAAATGATATATTATTAGGCTTAATTTGAATTGGATGCAAATAGTAGACATTATTTAATGTTCATATATCTTGTCTCTGGTATGGCAAAAATGAAAGCGTGAAATACTATGCATCAGTTTAATAAAAAACATTGCTTTTATTAAAGGGACACTCCAGCCATCATATGCACTTTAATGCATATAATAGGTGCAAGGTCCCTTTAAATTTCCACGTGGACCACTTCACATGCATCACATACACCTCTCCCTTCCATCAACATATTCAATGAATAAAACACTCATAAATAAAAATACATATTTTTAAAAATTGGGTGCCAAGGCCCTTCCTATTAACCAATGGGCCACCTCCACTAGCTGCACTCAATGTAAGGTAAAGGGTTAGGTGAGGTTTCATATATATATATTTTTTCAATATATTTTACATTTTTTCAAACACTACTCCCACAATTCCACAAGCCAGGGTTGGAGGAGGGAGGAGGGGCATAGGATGGGATCCATGCCTCTCCAAAGAGATGTTATGGTACTTTAACCCCCAGTGGACAATGTATTGATCACTTATGGTTTTCTATATGGAATATTGAAGACTTGAGCACCTGCTATTTATCATATCAATGTAAGAAACATTGTTTGCCTGAACATCAATTCCTTCATGATCTATGTAGACAATGTAATATTTAGCCCAGCCTTCTGTGGACATTAGTTTGCACTTTTCAGCAGCCATTAAGACTTACACTAGTCTCAAAGGATAGCACAAGATAACTTTCACATACCTTCCAAGAGGTCCACATATAGTTTCAAATTAGTCCTAAGGCAGAACTTACCTGTTGCTTTGACCATATCCCTGCCTTCATTATGCATGGACTAATTTTCTGGCGGGAACACCATAACAGAGGACCACTAATAGGACCACTACCATTTCCATTTATGCAACGAAAAGGCAAAAATGCTCCCTTCAAATAGTTCCAAAACAACTCATTGATGGTTTTGACATTGTTACACTGAAATATTCATGAATATCTTTTTGGGAACACCCACATTTGCTTGTTTCATTACTGCTTCACTCTAATCCCTGTCCTTACTCCTTTAAGGAGACTAAATGTATTTAAAGTTAATATAGCAATGAATGAGATGCATTCTGTATATTGGTAGGGTGTACCTTCTATGTCCTTTAAGATGACCCCGTTTAAGAGGGGAAGTGGTTTAGAAAGCATTATTGAATAAAGTAACTAACTACTAAGTTTACAGACTACTTCATGATGCTTTTCCTCCTTACCGTAGTCGCATATTGGATATCCTTCCAGATAGATGTTTCCCTTGACAGGTCTGACACCTCAAACAGGTTTTCCAAAATGACTTCTCCGATCATATCATGCCTGGAAAACCTATCAAAGTCAAAAACACTGAGATGCAGTTTCCGACTGGGCAGTTCATCGTATGGAACAGGAAACTGAAATGACTCATCAAATGTTGGATTGAGTGTCTTTCTGTGAACCCGAGTTTGGAATTTTCTTTTCCTGTCAGGTAGAAGGTAAATCTTGACATATGGATCAGAGCTTCCACAAAAATCTTTAATAGGAAGGTCAAATGCTTTGAGAATCCGGACTATGAGATTCTCATTCTCATAGTCGTACTTCAGTGTGAAGTTGATCTTTCCACAGGTTTTTGCATCATCCTTCTTGGTATCTTCAGAGTCTACAGATTTTTGCTTATATAACTCAGGTTTTATCCTTCCGATGCTAGTTGGTTGCTCGGTGACTTGGAGTGTCTCTGTTCCGAAATCGACACTTGACACGTGCATCTGACGGGGCAAATGTCTTTTGAAGGAAATGTGTCTACAAGAAACATAAATGAATTAGTAGATGTAATTAGTACTAAGGCTAGGTATTTAAATTTTTTTTCATAGATTCCTTAACAAGAAGAAGAGTAACCTTTATTTATATTAATGCCTATGCTCTTTACAATATGACTACAAGAAGGGTTGTTCCCAGGGAGCAAATCAAAATAAAGCCTTTCTTGACTTCTATATTAATCTGTGCAGTTCAGAGAATTTTTCTTTAAAAGATTTTCCAGCAATCGCTTCTTCTGTTGGGCAACACATTTATTGTGACTTAGACGGAAATTAAGCAGCTAAAATGTTTAGGTATTTCTCTCAACTTGCAAACTCATCTGGAGCAAGAATTTGTCAGCATCAACTCCCTTCCACCAAAATTCTGATCAACTTAGTGGTGTTTTTTCAATATATAGACTACAATATTTTAATCAGTAAACATCACTACATATGTTTATTCAGTGTACAGAACCAAAAAAAATTTGGATTTTGGAAAGCAACAAATCTGCTTTAAGGAAAGCAAATTAGATCTTTGCTGCCACAGATCTCATCTAACGTCGTATCGGAAATAAGGAATGATGCTCTCCTTGATGTCCTGGAAAAACTCGGGGTAAAAAAAGGAAGAAATGGCCATATGCTTTTATTTAATGCAAGCTCTTCAGTATTGTCCTTACTTAAACCTGTTCTCTGGTTAGTGCAAGTTGAAGCAAAATGAGGAGAGGATTTCCTGAATGAATTCTAATCTTCAATCACCCTTGTTTGAAATTAATTTACTTAGATCTTTCTACTTGCGCAGTAAATTGAAATTTAGTAGCTTTAGATTGTTGTTTTCAATTTTACAGACTTAAACATCATCATGGAACCAGGGGACATGACCCCTGGATGTACCTCAGTTCCATTCCATAAAAGTCTTTACTAAATATGTACCGTATGACAGGATGTTATTTTCATTTCATGTTCATTAGTAGATGTCATATGCCACGAAACACACATGTACAGTTTAAAATCTATTTTTTAAGGAAATCCTATGGTGGCATTGTTTCAAAATGGGGTGGTGTCACCATAGAAACAAATAGAATGGCCCAGTCAGCAGGGATAGTCTATGGGTTGCTATGGTAATAGGCCCAGTTTTAAATCACTTGTATAGGTAACTTCTTCCCTAGCTTTTCTCATTGAAACACAGACATTAGAAAATTATAACTATAGTAAGTACAGTGTAATTTATCTTTAATTGCATTGTGGAAAATTGTGGCTACATAGCAACCCACCAGATGGCACTATAATACATAGCACAAGTAAAGACCAAAAATAATAATAGTGATGAATGAATAGATATTTCTAATATTCTGTTATTACATTGTGAAATATAGTTCTAGAAATTAAAAGGTCCAGCAGTTCAGTATAGATGCATTTTAGCGGGATACATTTTAAAGGTGTGATTCCAATTAACACTTTCTGTAACTAAATGCAAACCCCATTCCTGGTACTTTGGTATACCCAGACTTTTCCCAGAAATATTTTGCCTCATTCATAAATACATCTGAAAAAGTTTGTCATATGACAAAAGCATGTACTGCTTTTACACATGTATCAGCAGAGAGAATTTAGCAGAAGTGAATTTCCCAGAGTCGGCTTGTATAGTAAACATTTTGGATGTACACAAACTCTTATTAGCCATACGTAAGGAGGCTCAGTCGTTGGGGCTGCATGGCCAGTGTTTGTGGCATACAGCATGTAAACGCCGCCATGAATGCACGGGATAAGAGGAAGCGCACCCGTACTCAAACTTTTTTTTAAAAAAGGCCAACCAGTCTAACCCTGCACTGCAAGTCAAGGGAACATTTCTGTTGGGAAGGGATACTTCTGTGGTTTAATACGTATCCAGATAAGGCAGCTTCATTATGGCTACTGGACATGATTAACTGTCCCTTTGGGTGGATGCATCAGGAGCAGTGGTCTATGGGCTTACAGTATTTCAGATGTTCGTGGTTTGAAGGTTTGTGGCCTGAGGGTTGGAGTGACTTATGATGGACCAAAAATGTAACGCTCCTAGAGCTGTTCCTAATAGTGGTAGTGGTACAGTAGAACTGTGTTAGGAGTAAATGGAGCACATTTTGTTGTGTTAATTTTAGCGTGGTTCAGGACATCAATCTCACATGCCAGTCATTCATTTGTTTAGCGCCGGCAGTGCTTGCATCTGAACGTTTGGGTTTGGGGAGTACACATTCCAGGGGTAAATAATGAAATAGCTGATGCTTTGTCTGGGCAGCAATGTGACAGTTTTCGCAAGTTGGCCCCAGATGCAGGCATAAAGAGAATGAAGGTGCCACAATGGATATGGATCATGGTCATCCGTGAGTCTTAAATCAGAAAGCTCTGGCGACAACAACATTTAAATGTGCTCCATTTATTCTTAACACAGTTCTACTGTACCTCTACCTCTGTAAAAAAAAGTCAAAAACATTGCGGGATTCTGATGAATGCATATAATGGCTGTAGTGTCTCAACAAGCACTTATTCTTGTAGGGTTTGACCAAGGATTTCCCATGAGAGGAAAAAAAGGTTAGGAAACCGTGGTGTCATCAAATCTGTAAGAACATATAGGCAGTTTTTGTAGACTGGTTGATCCGAGTAAGCTAACTACGCTTCCTAAAACCTTTAGAGCTCCCATGTGTACATGCAACTACTAATTGGAAGACACCAAATATTTTTATTCCTGAAAGGAAAAAATACAGCTAAAGAGCCCATCTGATGAAGAAGGAGCTGTCATCTACAAATTCTTTATAGTAAACCAACATACTACATAGAATATGTAAAAGTTATTGCAAAAATATTCTGTAAGCACAATAAAAAAAAACGAATATTTTTTTAATATGATGTGGAGCTACTGGTTAATTTATTTACATTACATGAATCCAAAATTCTAACACTTATATAAATACTAATTATTTTGATATAAGTATTTATTTTAATGTCCTTTTTATATGTCCTTAGACATGACAACCAAAAATGTAGTCTAGGAAGAAACATGTCTGAAAGAGGTATGGGTAGTTTTTATGGATAATTTTTCTTTTTCGTCGATAATAGCACAATATTTTTTTTGCGAATTTTTTTTTTTTAGTGTAAGGGAAGCTACAGCTACTTTCAGATATGTTGGACATTTTATGAACACTTTTAGCATCACACCTAACTGTTGAGGCCCAGTAAGGCTGTGGTTGTTTGATTTCTAGTGAAGAGGAATTTTGGTTTAAAAATTAGTTTTTAATGCTTTGATACATTTAAATACATTTTGAAAACTAGATTTTCGTTTGCGAAAGAGTTGGTTTAGTTATGAACAAGACTGATACTAAATGTATTACCTTACAGGAAGGGAGTGTCAGATTTATGATGGTAAAGCTATTCTACTCGCATTAAACAGGTAATGAAAGTAAGATTTGTTTTATTAAAATTCCTTAAAAAATGTATTTGTTTTAATGCTCTTAATTCACGAAAAGGCTGAACTGTGCAGTTGCGGTGAGATTAGCCAATGCACAGAGCTATTAATTGTGGGCTAGAACGCAGGATGTCAACTAAACTGTACATTGATTTCAATTACGGTACTTACTACATCCCAATCTAAGTCATTTTGTTATGACAGTATTTATATTGCAACTTTAGTACAGCCAGCATTGCTAAAAAGCAACTTATGCCTCTAAAAGCACTTTTAGTGTAAGGTAGTGGATGCCCTTGGAATGGAAGGTATATATACACTGTACATAATTGCACTGGTTCCAAAATACTTTCCATTCTTTCACTGTATTATCAAGAGAGCTTGCAAAGAACATGATGTAAAGGTTAAACTGCAAAATATGTGTCTTTAAGTCAAATCTAATAAATGACTACATTGTTGGGCTGTAAAAGCAGATTGCTGGAGACACCGAGTTACTATGTCGAAGACTCTAAGAAAATCGTGTTTAGAAACCATCAAACATTGACTGTCACTTTCACTTGCATATGTTATTACCACACTGCATGACATCACCTGAGCAACAACCTGACGGCCCCTAATCTTATCTGACAGCTTTCCCCACGTGTAATATTATGACCTTCTCCCTGCAACACAACTAAATTAATGTGACTATCCTCATGTTGACAGGTCAAATTTACTGAAAATACATACTACAGAGATGTGAATCCTCTTAAGGGTCCATTGCTGACCCCCTGAACAGACAACTTACAACAAAATGGCTCTCGAGAATCCAACATATCACGCAGCGTATCTAAATGTAATACTGTGTATATTTTTAATACGTTGCAGATCTACAGGTTATTTCATTTAGCAAACAAATTGTTGTTCAGAGACATGACAGGCTATAAGGGAACATGGCAGGAAGAGCTACGGGTTGTTTTTATGGATAATATACTTTACTAATATACTGTAATATGATATATATATATATATATATATATATATATATTATTTTTTTTTCCCATCAGAAATGGCACATTTTTTTGTGACAATCACCTGAGTGAAGCTTTAGTCTAAGGCGTGCTACTAGGTACTAATGTTGACCATTCTCTACTAAGCTAAAGGTACACTGGCCTTTTTTTAAATTATTTTATGTTAATGTAAAAATGTCACCTGCAATAGCACTTGCATGTGCTTAAGACACTCTACAGTGAGGTTTACAAGCCAGACTCACAGTTGAGCCAAGCTGACTCTGTCCATCTGCCTGGACTTGGTACATCACAGTTAAATGTGCACTTCTGTTGGACACTGTAGCCCAGACAGATTTCTATGACACAGATGTGGCATGCATTATTACAAATACATAAATGCAAAAGGCTAACCTGGTCGAAGAGGCAGGCTCAGTTGTTTGCCTCTGCATCCTTGTACGACGCATAACATGTTCTTTCATTGACATCTGGACCTCAGCCGGGATATCAGGAGAAGTGTGACTGATCTTAACAGCTGCCTCCAAGAAGCCCAAGTTGCTCGCATCCTTCAGTTTGTCTGCCATGACTTCTTTGTCGTTGTTGACGCTGGTAAGAGTAGATACGTTCTGCGGTGCGGTTGGGTTAGAAGTCACTGTCTTGTTCCTCCAGGGCACCCACCACAGCTTCCAAAAGAGAAAGAGAAATACTGCCACCAGGGCCAGGCCACACACAATAACTATCACTGCAAGGAGGCTGACGGACAGGTCTACAGGGGTAAAAAAGCAGGAAATGACATTGACAGAAAAAAGAGGTAGGGGTAACAATGAGCGACAACACCAAGAAAAGCAGAGAGAGAGACAGAAGGGTAGGGGAGAGAAAAGAATGGCTGTGAGAAAAGATTGAATAAAATAAAAGATGACAAAATCAAACTAAGCTCTTTTATTGTATGTCTTTCTACATGCCCAAACCATATATAAAGTGGAAAAAAAGCAAAGCAGATCACTCATCATGACTATGATATGAGGACCACATCCTTTGGGACATAAGCCTCTTATCTTCAAAAGCTAGAACAACAACATCATTTCAGTCTGTGTTTTCTATGCGTTTTGGGGATATTTTTGTGAATATTTTTGGCAACCAAATATGAGTTTACACATCATCATGAAAGTGGTGGATTGTGGGCAAATACTATTATTTATATTGGTTAACATTGACTGACAGCGTGGTACAGGAACCACTCTGGTAGCCTGCTTGACTAATGTCACAAAGGATGATATACAGCATCATGGATGGCCATTTTAAGGAAAAAGAGAAAGGGCCTGCTTACATAAACTTGTATTGATCTATTAAATGGCTAAGATTTGGACATATGCAACATAATCCTATTTTACTGGTAATCCTATTCCCTCTGCCTGGAATGACTTTTTCTATATTTCACATTACGCTGCAAATAAATGCTCCATATATTCCACTTGAGTAAAAAAATAATAATACTGTTACCAAATACACCGGTGAAGAGCACAGACATATTTTAGTACCAAGACATCATATCAACTCTTCTTACCATGTTTCCATATATCATATATAGTTTAGGTTTTCACACCACCCCTACGGATAAATCTGTAGTTGTTTATACATGAGACTTTCTAGTTGGCCAACAACAGTTCCCTGATTATCTCTTTTCATGTTTCTACTTGAGAGCTAAACGTTCTTGAAACTTAATTCATTGGATCTTTAACCAGATAATTGTATGACTATAAATTCTGCGCAATTCACTGTGTGAGTGTTGAAATCCATATACTCTGGAGGTATTCTTCGGCTATATTCTCCTAACTAGGTGTAATTTAAAACACATCCAGGGTTAATGGTTTCAGGTCTTTTAAGGAAACACAGAAATTCACAGAACCTTTCGGTCTAAAAACGGCATCATTAGCATGTGAAATAAAAAGAATACGTCGTTAAGTTCCCACTTAACAATCTAATTTCTTTATAGCTTTATACACTGCTCATATGAGACTCCTCCACTCATAGCGAACAATAATCTTAATATACCCATTCTCTGAAACGCAAAAGGGATATGGCTTTGGTTTCTTGTCTTTTTGATCCGTTCTATTATTATGTTAATACGATTTTTGGAAATGTGATTGCCACTATATGGGGTTTGATGAGTGAAACAGTTCATTGAGCCTATTAACCTATAAAGACTGTGAAATTGCATATAAAACTATACAATCTCGGGATGTAGGAAATGGCTGGATTAAACATTTGCTTTGTTCGTGGATTCATTGTCTTCTTTACTTTGTTTCCATTTTCCTATCATTTTCTCTGACTGTCCATGTAACTCTTTTTAAAGACGCACCGTCCTGAAAGAAGCTTCCTTTTTGATAAAGTCAAAAATTGCCATCTGATTTCTTATAAAGAGTCTAGCAAAAGCTCATGTATACCTGTGGTGAAGCAAAACTCCTACATACCTTCATTCATAAACATATTTAATAATATAAATGATTGGGCAATTAGATTTTCATTCATATCGATGACCCGCCTTTAACATGGTGGGGGAACCAAACAAGTCATTAGTTTCTGTCTTCTTGTTCTAAAAATATTATTGCTTTAAAAAATGTAATTCTTCTCGTCAGATGACAGTGCTAAAAAATACCAATGTGTAACTCATATTTAAACAGACGTGACTTTGTTTCTAGTATATTCCTGCTAATCCCGGTGGTTTGGCTGGTGTAACACATCTGTTTCTGTTCGTTTTTATGAATTAGGTCATTGACGGGAAGGCAGTTTCTATACACACTACACAAACCTGTCCTATCAAATAATCATATTTTTATAGTACAGCTGGCAATGCATACAAAACAATTGTTAAACTGACCAATTCATTTCTGCATTTTTTTTCATACCAATATGAATGTAGGAGACCAAATGGAGGGGAAAAAAATAAATAATAATAATAATAATAAAAAAATATATATATATATAATGTAAATGGGTTAAGCCGTACTAGTCCAGTAGACACAATGTCAAAAAATTAGAGTATTGCAGAGTATGCGGTGATACCTTTTTTATTGGACTAACATAATATTTAAAAGAAAGGCTTTCGAGAGTTATCCTCCCCTTATCAGGTCAGAAGCAATACTTAATTATTCCTTCAGAACTGATGAAGAGAGGATAACTCTTGAAAGCTTGTCTTTTAAATATTATGTTAGTACAACCATCCCCACATTATTGTGAAAGCTACCTCTGGGTGCTTGTGTTGCCAATTGTTGTGACAATTGTATGCAATGGAGAATCTGTTTTGAAAAGGAGGACCCATCAAAATCCTACAAGACAGGATAATACCGCTGCTGTGAAAATCTTTAAGGTCAGGGATGAGATAAGGTTAAAAAAAAATGGGCCGACTAGATTGGCCAAATTGCTTTGGTGCGGAATCAAAATTTGGTATCTTTCCCCTTTTTGGCCACATTTTCTGAATAACTTGGTCTTGGATGAAAGTGGCAAGTCTCCCGATTTCCAGGGGACAATCCTGATCTGCAGGCACTGTCCCACGTAGCTACATGACAGTGGGGATCATGGGTTGGTTGGGGAGATTCTCTGATTGTCAGATTGTTGAGCAAATGATTCTACCCCTGACCATGCCCCCTCCAGGGTCCCAGCACTTCCTTCCTGTGATATGACCTGCTTCTAGCCACATCCTCAATACAGGGATTCCGATTTGGACACTTGACTTGGGTATGAATTAGGATGGTTATCCACTAACTGATATTATCAATCATCAATATGTATAGCTTGGCAGAAAGAAGAGGGAGGGCAGATGTGAAAGAAACATTTAAATACTTAAACATAGTAAAGAAGTTTATTTCAGAGGAGAACAAGATGTCATAATCTAAAACTGGAGGTTCTTAGATGTAGATGTAATGAGAGGATGATAGAGGCTAATACAGTGTGGGATTTAAAACATGCACGGGCAATTTTTCTGCCCACAACAAACCACAAACAATACTGTTCTATATTTTTGACACATGCTTATTTGTCCTTTAACAATTAAAAATCCCATCAATATTTGTAATAATCTGATAATGCCTTGGTATGTAATGGTCTTCCAAAATTGCGGTGTTCATAACATAAAAAGACAAAACAGAATATATATATAGTATAACACTGCAAATAAAGCAGTGCCCCATACCCTCTTTTAGTATTGCGCTCACAGAGATGGGAATCTGTATCGTAAATCTGTAATCCAGGAATGTATAATGATCAGCAAGCTCAAATAAAAGGAAACCAGGTGCCTGGTAAAAGCCCTGGACACAGCATGTGGAGGGTGCAACTCTATTGAAATCGGTTTATTTCGGATACATTTTCGTTTCATGGACCTCTTTTATAGTGAACTGACGTTCTCTCCATTGTAATTTATTGTGGATATTTCATGGACACTTTCCTGTAGATTGTATGTTGCAATTGCACTCTGAACATTTCAAATGGATATGGAAGAATTGTATTTTTTTTATTAAATTTTATGTATGTGATTATCTACTGACTGAAATGTTTATTTACAGTGTTAAACTATATAGATTCCGTTTTTGTCTTTTTATGTTATTAACACCTCAATTTTGGAAAACCATAAAATATCAAGAAATTATCCGGTTGTCAAAAAAACTTTTTTTTTTATTAGATTACACTGTGCAAATGTCATCACTATTTATATTTTGTCACCGTTGTTTTTTATGAGGAAAGCGCTGCAGATATATAAGTGCTGCGGCCTATATTCGGGGTCTAGCGCCCGACGCCCGAGACATGCAGCGGTGCAGGGGACCTGCATCCTACTCCCCGATACACTCAGACAGCCTCCCCTACCAGCACTTCCCACGGGAGGTTGTCTAAGCGCATCGTGCGGACGGTCACCAGCTGCGGCGATGCGGGTAAACAGCCTCCGCTGCCGGCACGTATGCACGATGTGCTTTAACAATCTCCCTTGCCGGGAATTCCCAAGGGGGGAGTCCCGGCAAGGGAGATTGTTAAAGCACATCGTGCAGATGTCCCGGCAGCGGAGGTTGTTTACCCGCATCGCCGCAGCCGGTGACCGTCCGCACGATGCGTTTTACCTCTGCCCCCAAGACTTACCAGAGCAGACTCCCGGGTGTCTTGCGGAGCCGGCGGGGCACATCTACGCAATAGGCGCATACAACTTCCGGTGCCGGTACATCCGCTGAGTGCCGGCACCAGAAGTCGTATACGCGTATTGCGTAGATGTCCCCCGTCGGCCCCGCAAGACACCCGGGAGTCTGCTCTGGTAAGTCGGGGGGGGCAGGGTGGCAGCATATCTCGGGGGGGGAGGAGGAGGAGGATAGTGGCAGCATATCTCGGGGGGAGGAGGACAGTGGTAGCATATCTCGGGGGGGGAGACAGAGTGGCAGAATGTTTTTTGGGTGCTTTTTTAAAGAATGCTTACAATAAAAGAATTAAAGAATTCTGGCATCTCCCAAAATGCATGGAATAAGAAGGAAGAAGGAATAAAATCTAGATTAATTAATTTATAATTGGAGTGTAACATTCTAGCAATTTGGTATGCCTGAACAACGAGGGTATATTTCTTTGCCTTCACAAAGACAAACATCTCACTAACGCTTTTAGTATTAGTCGAACACGAAGAATGAGAAAAAGTAATAACCTATTATAAAAATGCAATTTCTGGAATCTTATGAAATTCTGATGTTATCGGTGCAGGACTGCACAGGGAGAGCAAAGGAAGCAAAATCTGCCTGTATTTTTCGGTCACATGCTATATCTTGCCCACCAATCACATAATCCCTGGAAATAGCGGAAAACATCTGTATTATTAAACCAGAAATCTAGCTAGGTTAAGCAGAAATGCAATCAAAAGAAAAGGCTAGCTCAGTGCCTTCGAGAGGCGGCTACAGATCACTTTATTAATCCCATCCTAACCTGGCTCACTTAGCATTTAATTTGGAATACATTTTATCCACTGTGACCTCTTCCTATTTTCCTATGCGCGGTGAGCTCAATTTTGTTACGTCTGTGCTAGTCATTCTCTAAACAGGTTACTGTTCCTAAGTGGCGGTTCCCATAAATTCTCAAAAACAAGATGCTATTCTGCTACTAAAAGGATTCATACTTTTTAACCAGTGCTACGTGGATGGACTTTTTCTCACTTGCAGTGTCTTGTATGTATCTGCTGCTTTTTAGGATATATGACATATATGGATTTATGATCCCATAAAAAACACAGAAAACGTTTCATGTTTCCTGCAGTGGATTAAAAAGCACCAATTTTGCCATAGTCCCACATACCATAGTCTTTTACCAGTGTAAGTCCTCACTATAGATCAATGGAAGTCACTTGGAGGTATAACTCAAAGGATTGCCAGCTACCATTTGTCCATGGGATGCTCCCATACACAGCAATACAAGAGAACACAAACGTTAGGTGCCACAAGTAACATTTTAGAAACCGTGATAACCCAGCTTTTTGTTCCGCCCTTGAGTCAAGGTTATTCTAAAATAATATTGTAGAGGGGTATATAAGAAACAGAAATATTCTGTGGAAGAGACTTTCTAATGGTAGCGACCGAATCGTTTTAATGATGAAACAAAATATTGTCAGAAAGTTAAAACACAACAAGGAGGGTTTCAGCTGCATTGCAACAGCGAGAACAGTGACAATTTGGCTTACCGGATTTCATTCAAACAGAGAAGAATATAATAGAATCAAACCGTGGCGTCTTTAGACAAAGGGTAGACCATTTATTGGGCCGACATAGAAAAGATGCGTGATTCTGATAACGTGTCGGTTCCCCTGAGACCTTGAGATTTATTGAGACTCAAGGTCAAGCCCTCAAGGTTCCTTGGTATGATTACTGTGATTACTACAACCTCTGTTTGTATGATACTTCAGCAACAAAATTATTATAGACGAAGGATAAATGGTTTATTATATAACCTGCGATAATAGAGTTTTTTGAAACCTTGGCTGGCATAATCCATATGCAAATGTACCATATGGACACTATATTTAATTATATGTACCAGTTTCCCCTTAATTATTTTTCCGCTCTGTGGTTATTACCAAGGGGTCACATTGGAAACGAACACGCTTTGAATACATCAGTTCTCTGCGCAGCAATGTAATGTTCCCTTTGAAAGAGATAATGAATCAAGATATACATTGTATACAGAAATAAGTTGCAATCCGATAATATAGATTAATGTCTCATTGTCTTCATTATTCAAATACCAGCCGCAGAAAGGATGGGACCCCATGCTAATAAGGCAGTATAATTGCAATTAGGGAAAGGGCAGCCTGAGTGCTGGCTGATCATTACATGCCATGGATTTATAGATCCTATGCAGGTATTTCGGCTGTTGGCTTTTAACATTTGCTTATATGTACAACGTTGCAATTGCTGGGAATTTAAGGATGCTGTTCCACTTCTGCAGATTTTTTTGTGACGATATGCACCATTAGAAACATATTTTCTAGTACTTTTGAATACCTAAACTTTTTTTTCCAGATAACATTCTTTAATCATGTGAACAAACTTTCAGCAGAATGAATAAGAAGACAGATCTGGTGACATTTATTTGCTCAACTTTTTTTTCTCTAAGTGAAACGGTAAAAGAGACATGTGCTGTGCATCTGCTGAACTTCTATGAAGTTGGGGATAATTTCAATGCACCAGATTTACAAATAATAGGTTGTTCTGGGGCACATGTGGAGCTGTCACCATGGAAACCAATAGAATATTCCAACTCAAAGATGCACTTTAAGGCCAGCGGCTGCCTGATAATGTACATGTGCCTGGCACCTTAATAGGATTGGCCACAGTCTATCATTTTGCTCACAAAGGGTGCAGTCAGGCATAGCCAGTCACTGGCTACACGTTGCAGCACCTGATCTGCCACCAGTAGCCCACTGGGGATTTTCCAGTGTGCCACATGGCCAGTCTGGGCCTGTTTACACTCATTAATGCAGCTCACTTAACCTCCATTTCTCTTTATAAACCTGATCTATGGTCTACTAGTAGTATAGGATTGGGGTTTTAATAGTGGGGTAACTACAGGGGTCACAGCAGACAGGACCCATGTCTCCTTGTTCAGAAAGGGCCCTTCCAACCTGGACCACACTGATCAGCTCACTTACCATTACATCACGTGACCCCTGTGTGTGGTAGCATGAGTGGTGTGAGAAGGAGTGTGTGTTAGAATGAGTGCGTGCATGTGTGTTAGTATGAATGAGCGTGTGTGCTAGCATTTTTTAATTTGTGTAAATTTGTTTACGTATTTGTGCCATAGTATATGTTGGAGGGGGCAAGGGGCAATGATGGCACAGACAAGTTGTGTCTGTGCCATCTTTGCTGGGGGGAAAGATATCAGCCATAAGCTGTTTAGGGACAAATTAGGTACTTGCAAACTGTTTGGGGGCAAAGGCGGCACTGCAGGATATGTTGCATGGTGAAGTTGGGGGCCCTAGGCCATTTTTCGCACCGGCCCTGTAAATATTTTTAATATATTCATGATTTAGTAAAAAAACCTCTTAAAATTATGAATTTAGAAATAAAAGCTTCAATTGTATTTCCCACTTTTTAATTCATTTTAATACATTTGTCTGAGGAAATGAGGCTTATATTTAGGCTAAATATATGTGATGTAATACACTTACAAGGTACAGACTTAACTCTTTGATAACCCTGTGCAGTCCAGTGCTCCATTGGTCAAACTGTTAACTGTCATCTACAATGGGAATATGTGAAGTGTCTGAATAGTACTTTGTACAGGTACGTTGTGTTTTGGTACGCCAAAACAACTGGTTTACATCAGCCAGATCCCCTAGGAAACTTATATTACACAAGACTTGGCTTTCTACCAAAAACTGCAACACAAACACCTTTCGGCACTTAAGGCTGCTTGTAAAGTCAGAATGCTCAGTAGGTATACCGTTGAAATGCACTATAGCTCTAGTTACCTGACACACCTGTTTACACATTTTAAACAACAACAGATATATGTCTTAAAAGTACAACGGTTCAGAGGAGTTAAAATTGATCTCTGGACCTCAAAGACCACTTTTAAAAGAGTGTCCGGTGAGTGACACTTGAGAGGGATGTTACTGAGTGTGTTCTGGAAACCACCCACAACATTATGACCACCTGCCTGATATTGTGTAGGTCCCCCTTTTGCTATTATATATATTAAGTATGTACAAAGAAGCAAACCCAGTGAGGCATTAGGTGGGGCCCTTTTTATGCCCCTCCTCCATTATATCTCTCTAGGCCTTAAATCATGGGATTATAGGCTTATCCAGTGTTCCTAACAGGAAATCGACGCAACACAGTTTGATGGCTTATTGTATGTTGCTGGTGTTTGCGTGGTTCATGTCACATATTATTCAATTCATATCTGAACATCTCATATAAAACTGATGTACATTTTTGGAATAAACAGACTCTATTTTTAGTGACAGCGATCTAAATGAATACAGAGATAAAGTTTAAATAGGGCAGACCAGGCATCATGTTACCCAGATTTTCGCTTCACAGGCAGATGGCACGAAAATGAAGATAATGAAATGAGTTTAAAGCGAATAAAACACAACATATCCATTTGCAAAGACCTATATTCCATGCAGCTGAAATGATTAGCAGGGAAGTTACGATCCTGCACATCTGCTCTGCAATATCATTTAGCAAATGATGATCCATCGGTTTAACCCTTTGCTGTCTAAACTACGAATGAATGATGCTTAGGGATGTAAGAACTGCTCCTGCCTTTTATATACATATATATATATATATATATATATATAATATTGGGAGCTATGGGTGTTTGACTTTTTGGATTTGCCAAGCTCCAGATGTATGTTTCAATTACCCAAGTTTACTTTTTAATATTTTGTTATGTTTTAAATTACAAAACTAATTGTTTTGACGTATTTATAAGGAACACTCCAGCCCTCTTCTCATGTAATGTACACAAATGGTGAATGCAAACTGATGAATGCTTTTGTTTTTTTATAGCAATTAGAAAACAAGAGTGACTCATTTTTTTCCTCCCCACATGCTTGTACATAAAAATTAGTATATGTCAGCTTAACTCAAATGTATACAAGTGGAACTCCTGTTGAAGCGCAACACCACAGAAGGGAAAATGCTTGATTAACTGTTCAGGGATTTAAACGGTGTCAGTGTAACAACACTAGTACT
The DNA here is from genome assembly GCF_027358695.1 of Spea bombifrons. NCBI lineage: Eukaryota > Metazoa > Chordata > Amphibia > Anura > Pelobatidae > Spea > Spea bombifrons. The sequence goes on from NC_071088.1 coordinate 37,416,915, forward strand.
GAGTGTCGTTACAGTGTTTCTGTGAACTCAATGCTGGCTGACTAAAGGGAGACTGGGCAGTCAATTGTTTTAACCTATGACATACCATAGGTCCCGGTCCCCTATAAAAAATGTATGTGACGTAACTTCTACGTTACTAGTCACAAAGTGGTTAAAGATTCGCAGGCTAATTTTAGAGAGATCTCCAGTTCAGACTTCTTTGCAAAGCTTTTTTTTTCTAATTAAGAAGGAAGTCACTGCTCCGCAGATACATACATGGTCTCAAACCATCATAATCATAATGCAAATATGATTTAATTATTTATAAAAATCAAACTTGTATAAGAAGTTATTCTGGGTTGGTCATTATTTTTTTTTAACCCTCCTGTCTCTCAAACATTTTAATCCAGTCATGAGAATGTCAAAGAATATATTTGGCTATAATGTACTGTAATAGGGATACATTATGTTTTTGTGTTTTGTTTAGAATTGGGGCATATATATACTATATATATATATATATAACTAACATTTTTCTTTTGAAAATGTTTTATATATATATATATATATATATATATATATATACACATTTATTGTTTAGTGTATGGTTGTTGTAAAAGGGGAGAAAAACTAATGTAAAACACAATTGAAAGAAAAGATGCAGGTTTTTTTATGCCGGTGGCAAGAATTATTGATCTACACTACACTATGCCAATAAATGCTGAGTCCCTTAATCCCCAATGCTCACTTTATCTGCTGATTATTGTTACTGCAAAATTGCAGCTTTGCGTCAGAAACACAATAGTTGTTAGCTTTACTAATCTTTCTAACTTGTGGGGAGCTCTCTCTTTCTGTAGATGTGAAATGTTTACTAGACAAATCACATTTCATCAGTTACAATATCCTGTCAGATGTGTGATAGAATACCCATGGCACATATTTAAGTTAACCAGCTATTTAGTTAGGTCTCACAATGCGTGTGGGAGAGAGGGTATAATGTTTTTTGTGTGTGTTCATCTTTTTCCACATTCTACATAGAATTCAACAATGGATAGCCATTCAGTACAGCTAGTTTGCCTATTTTGTCTTACTGGACGTTATATCAAAACAGCTCATGTTCTTGGTATGTCAAGAAGCCATGACATATCCATATCACCGGGCAAATGCCCAGTGGGCTTCTGGCCTACAGCGCCACACACTCACCCCTGATCCCCCAAATGCTACGAGAACACATATCCAGCCGTCTGATATGTTATCAAGCGGCCACTGGCCTTAAAGTGCAGGGACGGCCTTGTGTTTGCCAGTCCGGCCCTGTCACAACCCATTCATTGGAGGACCTGATTTTATTGTTCGCTAACATCATAATTTATAAATTACTTAAAATTCTGTTAGAGTCAACATCAAATAAAAAAAATGAAAATATTTATTTTGCCTATTTTTATTTGAATCTCATTATTATAGTACGTGTTTAATAAGATGACTGATTTGGCACGCACACAAATAACTAATACTGTAGCATAAATCCAAAAAATGTAAAGAATGGGAGACATGAAAATGCAAATAACTTCACTACAATACTGTAAGCTCCTATTTTGTCTCTTTGGCTACAGCTGTAAAAAATTAAAGAATAAAGGAATCTCACCTACTGATAAGCTGCTGTTTGCTGTTGATTTGTTCAGGCAGCCATTCATTAAACAAGGGAGAACGTCAGGACATAAAATTGATTAGAGGCTGTTCTTTTCAACAATTTCGGCAATTACATTGACTGACAAACTGTTATCTTGACCCATCGTATATAACATCATATATCTAAGGATAGATCAAAATGTCTCCAACCAGAGCTCTGTCTAGAATTCTAGAATGATTCAGAATAAGTCCATGGGGAACACTGAGTATAAAGAAACAAGAAAGACAAGCAGGGATAGAACTCTTGGGATTTGAGTTGAAACACAGATGTAAATCACAGATGTTGCAATAAGAGTCCCAGGATAGAGGAGTTATTTACTGAAAAGCTGTACTGTTTTCACACCTAGTGCCATATATATATATATATATATATATATATATATATATATAAGGTTTTGTGTGCCATTTGTGAATTAGAAATAAAACTAAGTACTAAGTTTAACAAAAGCGAGAAAAAAAAAGTACTTAGATTTGTTTGGCCACAAAATATAAAAAGTAATCTAACCAATAGAAGCCACAACAATAGAAGCCTTCCTTTCAGAATCCCCAGGTATACGAATACACAATATAGTAAATAGAGAAAAAGATAGACACATTGACAGATAGATAGAATGCTAGCTACATAAAAAGTTAAGACAGGCTAATTGCTCCTTCCTATGTAACTGTTTAGCTATCTTCATAATTAAGACCACATTAAAAAAATCTAAACAACTTTGGTGCTTCATTGATAAATACAAAAGCCAATATTACTCTTTTAATTTCTTGTGTGCTAGAAGCCGATAGTGACGTATGTTTTATTTTCATTATCTGGCCTTTCCGAAAGAAGCCAAAGTTATATTTCAAGTACTGCATTTTACTTAAAGTACTATAAACTATATTGATAGCAGACCACATTAACCCAACCTTTGGCCACCTACAGGGCCGGCCCAAGGCAAAATGCCACCTGGGGCGGTTGCCCCACTCGGCTCCATTGTCGGGCCGGCCCTGGCCACCTAAGTGATGATCAGAAGGTGGAATGGAAGCACTACATGCAAGTTTATCATACTAGTTCAGTAGCACTTGTACACAGTAAATGAAAAGTACAAACTGTTTTCTTAAGAGCAACTTAAAAACAAGCCAAAATTACTTGTAGAGTTTTGAGACACATTTTGTGTATTTTGTAATACTAGATTTATGTATTTGTCCTTGGGAAAACTCAACCTCATCCATTTTGAACTTAGTTTAAGATAGCGTGAGATGTCTGGTGCCCATAAGAGACTTGGTAGGTCACGTCTCCATCAGTGTAAATAAACAGAATCTAGTTAATTAAAGGAAATCAATATTTTAGAGATTTTCAATCCTCTAGAGATTGATTAAACTCTGTCTATGTTGGAAACTGCTGAACTGTTCATTTTCCTTCATACACAATGTTTCATTATTTAGATTTGGGAAAGTGTGATCCCTTTTCCTTTATTTCTTGACTAGGCTACAGATTAATTAAACCTTTTTGTGCTTAATGCAATGTTTATGACCATTGGCAGGCTAATGCAAAACGTAACCATGTAGCAGGGTCATCAAAACTGGAACAACTCTAGATACAAACGCATCCCAATTACAGACATTATATATCCCATAGCACACAATCAGTTTACATTCAAGAATGATTTGCTTGCAACTTGGGATCTGTCTAGTTGATAAATCTGCTTTTTTCCATCTTCTAAATATCTTCTAGAAGTTATGTTTCTTACTAGGTGATCTCCATAATAGTCTGGGACAGGAATAGAGTGTGCCCTACCTTTCTGTAACAATTCATTTGTCCCTCATTTCTCTCCGACAGATAAAACACCATATATTTTTATTCACTTGAAGGGATAGATTTGATTGAATATTATGTGTTATATTTCTTATATACAATGGTCTAGCAAAACATAAACAAGCTTAGGTGTGGAAGGTAAAGAAAACTAGAAGATACTAGCGGAGAATTCTATTCTGGATTTCCTGAAAATGAAAGCCATTTTTATTTTAAATTATATTTTGTGATTTAAACTATAAGCTATATGATAACTGATAAGGATTGTGGAATTGAATGCTTTCTCTAAGGTATTTGCACGAAACAGATACTATGGTCATATCCACATAACTGTATGAAAATCATATGACCAGAGATTGACCTCCCATTACATGTCTCAAAAAACTAAGTAGAAGCACCGCCAGGGATTTGCGTGCTAACTGGATGTATCTGAATCAGTTGATGACCACCAGATCCAGTCATGTTATGTTCAAAAGGTTAAAGATACGTAGTTTGTGCTTGGAACAGTATCTTGATTAAGAATATGGAACAAGTGACCTTGGAACTATACAATCTAGAGAGACTGATCATACATGGCAGATAATAAAATGCAAAAAATCAAGTGAGGTTATGTTCCAAAAAACCTTGTATACTATTGATGAAGAAGAGACCTAAGTAGTCTTGAATACTTTATAATTGGTTCTATAAATATGCCAATTATTAGGACACACCACCAGTAAAAGCCCAGCATAAAAAAATCATCATAACCTGTCTTCACATCCTTGTTTTCTTGTGTATAGAGTTTCCCGACTTCATTCTGGAAATATGGCCTGGTCATCCCACAAATATTTTTTTTTTTACGATATACAAAAAATATATATTACTCACATTTTCAACTTTAATGCATCTATCATCAGTCTGTGCTAGGGAATCATATTTCTCCCTTGTAAGAGAGTGCTATCAATATTGAAATAAACATTATTTATACTGTATGGTATTTCTTATATCAAAATATATGTCTACAAATCTTAGCTCAAACAGAGCATATATCATTGCAATTAGTAAGAAGGTCTAAACATGGCGATACCACTGAACAGGTACAAAATGAATTGGATGTAAGATACCGGTCGTTCCATCACTACATAGAAACATATGCAACCCTTTAAATCCTTGATTAAACATGATTCTGGGGCAAGAACGGCAACTTTGTAGCTCATTTTAAGGCACCACTGCTTACCTTGAGCGTGTCCTCTCTGCGAAAAGGAGTGTGATTACAATTTCAGAACTGTTATCAAAGTTAAGATGTAATGATGGCCCCTGGGGCCTGCATTTTACAAGTGTGTAACTAATTAAGACTCTAGAGTGCCTTGTAATGTTAGATAAATGGGCAGTGTCAGGATCTTTGTTAGCAAAATAATGCAGCTCTCCTAGGTTATGCATAATGCATGCACTAAACGGGATGTTTGCTTAGACAGCTGAAGGGGGTCCACTACATATAAGCATTAAGCCGGAGGCATTGCTTTGTCTGGCATGGTGCTGGTTACTAACATTCAAACACTAAACTGACAACACATATTCAAATTCCTAGCTGGAGGCCAAAACAAGAAAAATAAAAAGTTGTTATATTAAGGGTTAGTTAACATGTAAATTATGTTTCTTTTAGATATTGAATTTTCTTCATATGATATGATAAAAACAAAATTGCACATATTTATCCACATATAAATAGATACACTATATGGACAAAAGTATTGGGACACTCTTAACCCCTTAATGACAAAGCCCGTACATGTATGGGCTCAAAATGCATTGTTTTCAATGGGTTTAGGGACAGCCCATTGTCCTTAAGGGGTTAATTATTGAATTCTGGTGTTTTGATCGGACCCATTGCCACAGGTGAATAAAATCAATCACCAAGCCATGTAGTCTGCATTTACAAACATTTGGGGGAAAAATGGGTCGTTCCGAAGAGCTCAGTGAATTCGCGCATGACACCACGATAGGATACCACCTTTCCACCAGTCTTACATCAGGAAAGATGGGCTAGATGGGAAGAATGGTTCTTATCTGTCAAATTCAACTTTTTTATGTAATGTAAAAAAAAAAAAAAACACAAACAGGCCTCATCCTTACATTTTTAGATGTTTTGTTCAAATAGTCAATGTCTTCCTCGCTGCTTTTAATCTTAACAACACTCAAAGTTTCTGCTGGAAAACAACTAAGCTAATCAAATATCAGGATAGAAAGCAACATTATAAAGGTAATAGCTGGCAATAAAAGACTTGGCTGCAGTTCTTCCAATATAAAACTTCAAAATCTGTAGCTAATTAGCAGGTACCGGAAAGTTTAATTTCTTCTCCGCGTTTCTCCATTTGGAAATCTTCCAGATGTTTTGGCAGCGGGCTGTGTGTACCTTTTGTCTTTGTAATAACCTGCTGGTAAGTTAGTGCTTAGCATGCAGACTTGCAAAACAAACATCCTAATTTAAAAGCATTTCCTTTTCGGATACTCCTGATTGAAAAAGATACCCAAATATCACATCACACTTACATTATGAAAACCACTTCTATTCTAAGCAATCTTCAAGTTCTGTGAAAGCCAGGAGTGGCCATACTATATATGCATATTAAGCGGCTGCTACCATCTAAGTGGACCAAGTGAGGGAGATGACACTGATTCCTCTGATTCATTTATTGTATATCACTGTAGAGCATCTTGTGATCTTAAGTATTATGTGTATTCCATTGTCATCTCTAGTACTTAAGACAGGCTTCCCTAAATATTTTTGCTAACAGTCCCTAAAAACCACTTATGAAAGAATTTTGAATGAAATCTGTTTTTAATGTAAATAAAAATTGTAAATACCAATTTTTGGTAACCTATTCATGGTAGTTCTGAACCCTGAAAATAGAAGAATGAAAAAAAAAATACTTGTACTGATGTTGCAGGAAAGTAGTAAGTCAGAGGACAGGGAATTGCTGCACCGTAAAGATTTTCTACATGTTTAATTTGCAATTCCACACTTAGCCACCGGGAGCATTTAGAGTGCCAAGGCAGATAAGAACCATTCAGCACATCTAGTCTGCCATTTTTTCCTGCTGTGAAGACTCTGACCTTAATCAGTCTTTGGGCTTGTCTTAGATTTAGGATAGCTTTATGCCAATCCCAAGCATGTCTAAATTCCCTTAGTATATAATCACTTTTGGCGAGCCATTGTTCACCAAAGTTCCACCCATCTTAATAAAGCGTTACTGGATATGGGATCCATCAAAAGCTAACCAAATCCCTAGCAGCACCGTCTCCCAGCTTCCATATAAAGAAGGTTGGGGTGACTTCCACCCTAGCATTTCTTCAAAAGTAAATCAAATTACGTTTTTGAACCAAATGGACTAAAATAAAATAACTTTTAAAATGTCATCTTAGATAGACAGATAAAGATTAGATTCAATTAGATAATTCTAAAAAAAAAAATCTAAATTAAACTTTTGTAATGTTTACTAATTACTCAAAACATAGAATTTGAGAGCAGATAAGAACTACTAATTTTTCCAGATATAGAACCTTATTTGGTCCTTGGCCTCATCCTAGTTTGGGTATAGCCATATGCCTATCCCATGCATGTTAAAATTCCATCACTGTAATAACCTAGACCACTTCTGCTGGCAGGCAGTGCTACTTAAATACCACCCTCTCAGTAAGCTAAAGTTATAATGAAACATGGCTATTGCACAGACTCATCACTATTTTGTATTATCCAGCTATAAAATAGCAATAAGGCATACTTTGGTGTTACCAACTAAACACAAAACACTGTTTAGTAAGCATGGCACTAGACCATTAATGGACAGTGGCATCTCCCATGAGTCTTGGAAGTGAAATTGTGGTCACCAATCATGAACATGAATTCTTCTGCTTTAATTATCAAGCTGTCAAGTCGGATCAGGATGCCAACACTACCCCAGGACATGATACTGAAAGAGTGCTCTGCCTGTCTCAGTTTTGTTGTACATCACAGTTGAATAAGTACATTTGGTTATCTTTATTGTGACGTTTTAGCCCAAAAGAAACCAACCAGTAGCATTATAATTTGTTAAAGTCAGCTAGATTGTTACATGTCAGCAGAATTATTGCTTTTTTTTGGCTTAAAGGCTCATATGTCTAATGAGTATGCTCACATGGAGTGATGACTTCACAACACAGGGAGAAGCTTCTCCAGAACCTTTGTAATTATCTGGCTGTTTACTAAGGAAACTATGTGCAGTATTTCACTGCTATTTCTTATATTCACAAAATATCTTATAGAAAAGTGTACAGTTACCCTTTTCCAGGGTATAATGCTCAAATAATAAATAAAACTATAGTTTATCAAATGTTGGAATTGACGTTAAAAGCAATATTTCAATTTCCCATGTTTATATGGTTTTGGTAAATATAGCCCATTTTGTGTCACAGAGTCCATTTCTTTTGAGCTTAGCTCTCCCATATGACTTGATATTATTAAGTTTAGAAATATAGCAAAACAGCAGAAAAAAAAAGTGCTGATGCTAGACAATCCATATGAAACATTAAATGGGATCTAAAGTAGGATTTGCACAAAAACTATAATCCAAAGATAATATCCATTTTATCGTGCATAGCTTTATTTTACGCAAACAGCCATGTCCCAAAGTAGACCAAGAAATAACAAATATGTATTTCTCCATGCGTATTATGAATGAGAAATGTACTTCAATGTACCACGTCATTAATACATTAATAAGGTTTAACTTAATATAAGTTTAATATAATATAAGCTTTACCAGTTGTATTGGTTAGTGGACTGCCTGAAAATAAAAATTGCGACAATATGGGATTCTTTTTAATGCTATCCAACCATCTTGCAGCGGATGCCGGGCAGCATTCAACTTTGGAGACAAGTCCATCTAAAAAAACACCAAACTACATTTGTCAGCACACACACACACAATGTACACTATCTGGTCCTGTCCAACTCATTCTTACCAAGAAGGCATGCATAAAAATAACCAGAAAAGGAGAACATTATATGATTTAATCACCATGTAAATTCAGCTTGAAGTCCTGACTACTCTAGACTGGAATTCCAAGTAAAACACACACAAAATCTTCAAGTAGTGGCTAAAATCTTCAAATCATAGCAGACGAAAGGGATGCTCCCCATCCCCCCATGCCAGTCCTTCCAGCATTATTCCTTCCAGCTTCCTAGCATTATGACAGCAGCACTTTTGGATTTTGACACCCATGAAACCTATGGAGATATTTGTTACTGAAAATGGGGCAACAACTTAATCTCCTGGCTTATATTTTTAGACTGAAGACATAGCCACTGAGTCTCCTTATGTCACACATTCCTTTACACACTAAGAAACTCATTTTAAAATTATGTTAAATACACTGTTTTCAAAGCTGCATGTTTAAAATGCGATAGTGAGTGTTTTAATTGTGTCTTTGCCTTGGGCAGTTACCTTCACGCTGGATGTCTTTACAAAGGATGACTTAAATCATATTCCTCTATAATGTCATGTGCGATGGGGACATATTAATAAGGCTTAACATTTATGCCGTCTTAAATTAAATACACACTTGAATTCCATTAATTAACATAAAACATGTAAACTGCTTAGAAAGTGCCATGTGTATGATCTTCTTCAGTAATTTGAATTGATTTGATACATACAATCCGTGGACTGATTTCATTTGCTTGCTTTCTGCTGGGATGTGACCTTTGATACCTTCAGTTTCCTTTCCACTCAAAGTTACTTGTTTGTTGACAATATCATTTTCATGTAATATGGTTAAATGAATAAAAATGAGTTTATATTTACCACAAACCTAAATATGCAATTTACAACAAAATACATACAGTTAAGACCAAAGTTCACCATTACATGACTACTTTCATGCTGCTGAAGTATAATCTTCAGTAAAAAAAAACGTGACAAAGAGTGTGTGAACGTTATGAACAAAACAGAACAAATGTAAGACTCGAGAAATGGAAAAAAATATATTTCATGCCCTGCGTGTTTAAATTGGATATCCAGCTAAATCAGCTTATGAATAATAATTTCATCTACCTGAGCTATTGGCAGTAAGATTCTCTAGAGGATTACTTTCAAATTAAGGATGCCCATGACAACAAAGAGAAAATATGCACACAGATGAGATGTCTTAAGGCACGCATCTTCACATTAATGAGATTGTATAAGGACTAACCTAGTCTACGTACTTTTTCTGAAATCGTGACATTGAAAAGAGGCATTTTTGTAACCCATTGCATTGTTAGAGAACGACCTGATGGGTTGCCATTGTCCTACTGAAGAGGCAGCATTGTTAAAGGGGACTGTTAGGTCACATATTTTGCTGTAAGTACAAGGTTAATTATTAACCTTGTGGAACTTGAAAATGCCAGTAGTAAGTGGAAGACCCAACCTTGTAAATTATGTTTGACTCGCTTAATAGTAATAAACAATTGAACAATAGGTGAGGGATTACATAATTGGGATGGATAATCATTATTGTCCCCATGTTATATACTTAAGGTGTTGCGTATTGTAATATGTAAATGGCTTTATTTGGAGTATACAACTGTAAAATGTAGTGTTTGGGAAAAATAATTGATCCATTTTAAATGCACTGGAGTCTAGGCTTTTTCTGAGGTTTAGTTTTTGGTTCAAGAATATTTGTTCAATACGCTCTGGATATAATTTCTGTTCACGTATCACCTTACCAAATTGGATCTCAAAATCTAACTCTTTGCTTTTCACTGCAAGGGACAGTAAATCCTGTTCATAAACAATCGTTATAAATACCGCTGTTTTCTGTTGGCTTAATTCTTGACTTTTAAGAAAGCCTGATCATATAGCTACCTTTTTTTTGTAATACATGACTAAAGGACTTGGACCTCGAGGAGGACAACATTTGGATATGTAGCAAAGTTTGCAAACTATGGCCACCTAGGGCAGGTCTTAGCACCAGGCACCTGCCTGTATTGCCCAGGGAGGGGGCATTTGTCAGTGGGATATTCTTCCTAGGGATAAAGGTTTAAAGCAATGGCATCCTCTGGGCTGCTTTACTAGGACTGAAATGTATGTGTCAATCATTCCTTCTCTAATGTCTCTCCTTCCTCAGATATTATGTAAAAACAGAATGCTGTCAAAATGGGAAAAAAATAAGTGGTGGATTGCCAAAGAGTATTCTTGCCTGGGATGCCATTTAGTCGAGGACTGGTCTTCATTGGTCATAATCACATGCAACTACCAGTGTTTTGATTATGAAAGGGATTAGAAACAATTTACTCATTGACTGAATCTTTTCCTCAGTTTCATTTTAATGACATGAATACAATGAAATGTAAGAGCATACTGAGTCCAATAGACAAATATATATATATAAAAAAAGGATACAACCTACAATGGATTTATGACCAGCATCAAATTGCAGACAGTAGACAGTAAAATAGGTACTCATCAGTACAGACTGTTTTCTTGAACTCTAGCAAACACACATCTAACCATCAAAAGCAAAAGCAGTAAGAGAACTATTCGAGGGGGAGAAAAAAGAGCAGGGAGAAGGGATTATATCAACCCATATTATCAACATGGGAGGGAAGATCTAAGCCTGCAGAAGAAATTGCTTGTCACTGCCAAAATCTATTATCAGAAAATGTACCCATAATTACATTGTGCTCACATACACATCATATTTATCCACCCCCAGGAGTATCAATATTCACTTTCCGTTGACATGTTCTCAGTGCGACTGGATAGTAAATATTGGGCAAGTTGTCTTCCAAATGTGTTTTGGGGTGCTTTGTGAAAGGACTACCTGGCTGGAATTGCCCCGTGGACTAAATGCTGTCAGACCTCCGCTCACTTTGAGCCATATTATGTAGACTCACCAAATCATCTTATAAATGCTGCCGTACTTTCTATTACAGGTCATTAATTTTGAAGACAGTCTTCCAAAATGTCAACCATCTAGGTAAACCAATATCTTGCAGTGTGCACTACTAGCGACTCCAGCTTTTTCATCATCTTTAATGTTAATCAGGCCCTAGGCAAACATCTGCTTGTGGGCTTATGACAGGTCATCCACATCTCCTGGTTCCCCTTTTTCTCTTGTTGCCTCCAATATACCCAAACTAAATTAGAATATCACTTTATTTTCCCTCCGTCCTTCTTTGTCAGGCAGTCTTCAGAATAGTCCTGAGGACACGAGGGACACATAACTGGAAAGACTTCAGACTGTTTCACAAGTAAAGGACACAGAAGCAAAAACTTGGACGAGACCAATGTTATGCATTTAGCTTTAACACTAAACTGATTTGAAAGCACTAAACAATGTTGGTGACAAGACTTACCTTTTAAATGTTACTTGCTTATCAGTGACATGTAGCCACAAGCACTTTCAACAACACTTCATAAAACGTACAAGTTAAAAAGCAACTTCTAAATTCATCTTCTAAAGAAACAAAGTGGGACAGACACCATCAGGGGTTCCAAGTGACTGACATGCTTTGTTATTAAGTGGTATAATCATATTAATTTTCTTCTGACTATCCAGAAAATGTAACCATTGCAATGTATAACTTTTTATAATGGTAATGATGCTAAGTCAGATTCTGACTGGATATGGCGGGCCTTGTTGTGTCAGTTGATCTTGTGCTACTTTTTACATATACACTGGAAGTTTTATTTCTCTAGTAGATGTGGCTGAAGTGTTATTCTTACATCTGGAAAACATGTATTTCTTGTCTCTGTTGCTTAAAGTCTATATTTGACACTATTGTGGCCTATGTAAAAAATAATTAAGTTCAAAAGTCGAGATGAAGGATCGAAAAGCTATAATTGAACTGACACGTGGCTGAAAGCCAATTTCACAATTTAAATCAGAAAACGTAGTGGTTATTTATATCTGTTTGAAGCCCCATTAATTGTTTGCTTGGTTTGAAAGCACACAAGTCAAAAAACAATTACGAGAACACATTGTTCCCGTCTCTCAGACATGAGCTCACTGTACGTGGTTTTACACTCAGACACATATAACAAGGACTTTTCATTGGCATTTTCTGCACCATAGCCAGACATTGAGGACCAAAGGACACAAGCGACAATTCTTGTACCAGATCCTATGCTATCGAAATATATTGACATTCATTGTAATATATTGTAATATATATATTTTTTTCATTCCGATTTCACTGAAGGGGTTAAAGGAGCAATTACAAATTACAGAGCAGAAAATACATCTTTTAAATACATCAAGATGTTAAATATACAGATTGCAAAAGACAGAATTGCCTTTTGGATAATAGCATATAGCCTTTTTTTATAGCTAGGTACAGATGATAGACATGCCGATCACATAGCTATTCTTGCAAAAATAAATAGGGTTTCTAGGGGTCCATTAACTCTTATAAGATACATGAAACAGACATAATAGAGAGGTGAACTCTCTGTGGTGGCTTCACACACGGTGAAGAGATTATTTTAATGTTGTATTAATGGTAAATATGCCAACAGTGAGGTAAGCTTTGTAAACAGACCATGATACATGTATTATTTTATTCAGTACCTGTTATGTCTGTGGGTGTTACACAGCTTAAATAGTCTTACTCCCCTCACTGCACCGTTCTTAACGTATGGAAGGTAGGTGATATACAGCTTCATCCACTTTGGCACACTTGCCCCTTAATCCCCCACCCAGCTCACTATATTATTCAGATCTAAATATGTATGAAAAGATCAAGTACCAGAATTCCACCTCATTACTTCAAATGTCCTTATTTCCATGCATGGGATATGATGTCAAATTCTGGCGCTCTGCTGAGATGTACATGCGGCGCAGGTAGTATAGAGGCTGGGCCATCTAGGCACGGACCTCCACTGTGTGAATGGGCCAGTTGAGGAGGTCAGAGATCTCCCATTGAGCAGCGGCACACTGGAGCCCCCAATTACATGACAGGGCTGCATCGCAGCTTTCTGCTCCACAGATCTGCACATGGCTCCTGAATTTGCCCCGCAAAGCAGAGAGGTAAACAGGTAAAGAGCTGTTCTGGATAAGTGTGTGTACTGTGTTTGTGGTGTTTTCTGGACCTGAAATTACCTGAGTTATTACACACCTGAGTAACTCTCTAAAAAAGGTGTGCGAGCCAAGTGAAATCCTTACAGAGAAGACAAGTCTCCATGTACAACTACAGCCTGTCTGCCAGAAGGAAAGGCTGCACTTAATAATCACATTTGCACTTGCAATCACTTTTTTCTTGAAATGAAACTACTATTAAAAGAATATATTACTTTTAAATAGTATATTTATTAACATCAGAGTCTATGGAAAGACTAAAGTGGAGCTACCATTTCCAAAATTGAGTGGGAGGCAGCGATTAACCAGCCCTGGAAAACACTCGCAGGCGGTGTTGTTTCAAGTGTTGTACGCATTGTGACCGGTGGGCAGAAACTGACGGTTTCACTTATCACATCCATGCGAGTTACTGCAGAATCGGTCAAGCATATTTCTCCCAGCTCCATTGTTAACACAGAATGCAATCAATTGGTAAAATCAGCCTACATAAATATGACAGTGTATGAACACAGTTCAGATGAGTGCTAAACTATTATATATGGTACATTAAGTGGTTAATTTATACAAGTATACTTAAATAAGTGTACTTGAAAGTCCAAATTGAAATTTAGAATAGAAATTTCATAACAAAAGACCCTTTTTATCTTTGATAGCTATGTAATAATAATAATCATAATCAGCAGTACCCATTTAGGCTATTTTTATACTTTTTCGTCCCTGTATATTTTAAAGTAGCAGTCATTTTTACTGAATCTAAATACGCATGTGTTTAAACTGCGTTTAGGTAAGGGAACATGCACACTTGCCAGAAGTGCGAGTCATATGTTGCAAAGGAGTACTTTGATCACCTCCCTTTTATTTAAAAGGATTAAGATCAAAGTCAATAAAATCAAACATTAGAAGGGAGGCACAGTATAGCTAATGCATCCAGATGAGATGAGGACTGGATGAATAACATCAAGGGATGTGCCATGGATGAATAAAACATTGTTTTTGCATGTTTTTTTTCTAAAATAAAATGACCTACCCTTTGAACTTATATTGGAGACACGTTAAACTGATGGTGAAATAATGGGGGACTAAAGAGTGTTTTATATAACTGGATAAAAACCTTTTTGGGATAAATTTATGTCGTAATATCATGTAGGATGGTAACTACTGTTCAATACACAATTGGTTGGCTTGTGTACTGTTAGGTTTGCTATCGATCTTGATAGTTTTATTGTAGAATGAGGCTTACTGAGACATTCAATAGTTCAGGAACCCAATAATTTCTTGTTTTAGGATTTCTTTTAAAGTTATTCTTATTCATGCCATCATATGTATCTTCATATTTTAATTGATCACAAAGGGCAAATAAGCCGTATAAACGTGCCAAAATGTCAACCCTGCTTAAATATGTATTTTTTTCTATATTCTGCATAGATGATGTTGGAGGATGATATTCAAGGAAGTAAATATATTGTATATGTTTAAAATGAAATAAATCTCAAAGAATTCAAGTAAAATTGGTAAAGTGAAAAGTACTTAGTTTTCCCATTGGTGGAAAGGGGTTAAATAGAACATGTTTTAGCTATCCACAATGGGATAGCATGCTTGAAGGTAGATACCTATAAATTAATTATTGGAAATACATTATGTAAAATCTGCAGAAAATAGTGCCTTTTGTGGATCATTATATAGCCTGCTTGGATAACCAACATAGATCAAAAATGTTTGATAGGAACAAATCTGAACAATTTAGGCGAACCTTTTGTTGCTTCATGTACATTTTTGTATAAAATATTGTGGGTTTCTTTTGTATTTCTGTTTTTGTAGGAGCAGCTAATAAAATGAATTTCATCAGAAATCGAGAACAAAAAGGGTTAAATAAATATATGGTTAGATTAGCAAAAAATAAAAGTATTATGTTCTGCCAAATACAATTACACCATAGATTTAAGTGTTATTGTGGGATCGTACAAGTCCTTTTCACAGAATAAATTCATAAATTCTAATATATGATACAATTATCCTTATGTCTTCCTTTGTGTATTAAAAAAGTACTTCAAATCCTTTTTTAACAGATTCCTTTTGTCTGGTGTTGTTAGTGATCTGGGTCAGATTTTCCATTATGTAATTACCTGAAAAAATAATTTTGGAAATAAAATGTACTCAATATTAAAATGTATTCACACATTTGTTCTTACATACTTTACTTCATTATGAAGCCAAATGAGTCATCTTGGCAGCAATCAATTTAATCATTTTGGATGCTACCAGAAACATTTACAATGAAGGTAAAATGTTCTCGGAATAATATGTGGTGTATATTTTCAACTATTGTCTCCGATCTTTTGACAATCTCTACATTTCCAATATTACTCATATTGATGAGTCAGCCCATCCCACCCTCAGTTCTTTATTTAGCCATCCCTCGCAATTCAGATTTACCATATGCTGCTTTGTCTTCACAAAAGCAAAATAACTATAACATTAATTCTAATTACAGTACAGCCATCAACACATTTGTATAATTACAACGGCACAGTGCATCTTTTATGTTCACGCCCCATACATATCAATAGAGTCCTGATAAATGGCCTACTGTGTTCAGAAAATGCAGCGATCTGCAGTTCTGCATTTTGATGCCAAGAATAATACGGTATTAGACTTGGAATTTAGTATCTTCTTGGAGCCCCTATAGGCTCCAGTTGAGCATGAAGATGGCGAATAAGTACACCCAACTTTCATATAATGTTATGGAACATACCAAGTGATATCTGCAAGATATTGAAAATTGAAGGCTTTAGTTTGAGCGGCTTTAGGTGTATAGTCACGTAAGCTTTCAAGTCATCAGAGTCCCTTCTTCCGATGTGATGATAATGGAAACAACATCTTATGTGACTACTTCTTGTTCTATGAATATAATAAACCCACTAAAACCTATCACAAACTTCTTCATGCCAGTTCTAGTAATTACTAAAAGACAAGATTGTTAGGGCATCAGACCATCAAGCATGAATTACCAAGTTAGAACAGTCCAACCTAGAGGATCAGTAACCTATTAAAGAACAGCAGATGTGCATAACTAGATCAGGGATTTTTGCAGACTGAGTAGCATAAGATTGGGATCTGATTTTCTTATATGCCTTGTTGGAATAAAGCAAAGCTGTGTCAGATTGTGTTAAGGTTCATTAATATGCATTAAACAGCTAATTTAGCAAAATGTTTGAACACAAATGCCCTGCTTTCAGTAATTATGCCAAACAGTGAACAGCGCAACATTTATGACTCAACTGTGATTAACTGTAGACATTTTCTCACTACGTGTTAAAACAGCAAGACCTACAGTCTACTTGAAGTTTTTAATTTTGATTGTTATTTTAAAAAAAAATCATTTTTTGTCATTAGTAGAAAAGAAAAGGTTATAGAATTTTTTTGCAGACCAGGAAAACCATAGCATTGAAAATGGCCAAAACCACAAGCTGCACCTTAAGAGCATCGATTAAAAATAGAGTTTATCTGTGGTAGGAAAATCCTTCATCTTAGGCCATGAGCCTAAATGCATGTGAGACATACACAAGAATGATGAAGAGAAAATACTAAAACAAATCTGTTAGTTGGATGATTGAGTGTGTATGATATCAATATAAAGTATGATGAAGCTATAAATAAGCTTGTATAGAATGAGATGTTCTTAGTTTTTAAAGGTGCTCCATAAACAATCAAACTGCCATATGCATACCTGGGAACTTCTCGGCTCCGGCTACCCGGAGCTTTCCCTTGCGGGACACGGCCAGGACTGCACACTGATGTCAGTGGGCGGTCCCCCTGACGTTGGTGGGCGGTCCCGCTGATGTTGGTGGGCGGTCCCATCACCGACGGTGGGCGGTCCCGCTGACGTCGTCGGCGTTCCCACTGACGTCGGGGGAGTTCCCGCTGACGTTGGGGTGTTCCTGCTGACAGCAGCGGGGAACACCCCCATTTAATGGAAAAAAAGGGCGGGGAGCGGGGCGTGTCAAGACTAGGCTCCCGCAACCAGGAGAATTCAGTCTTGACCCGGAAAACCGGAGGAGCAGCACTCACCCAGCAGTTCCCAGGTATGGTCATATGTTACTTATTCTTGAGGAATAGCACCTGATTACTTCTGCATTGATGGGACAGTCTCTCCCTCAATACCAAGAATTTTGGTAGGTGTTTATAGAGCAGGATTACAATATTTTCCTCTTGGCCACCCCACCAAATAAAGGACATTGTATGCACTCATGCAGTCACAATGATACCTGTTCTAAAGTGTTCTATCACCATGTTAATGTATATAATGCATTTTCGCTTTCAAAATTGACATCTTATCCTTATAAGTGCTCAAGTGGCACTCTTGGCAGGGCGTACAGGGATAACTAGGCAGCCCTGGACCTTTAAGGCCAGCGGTGGCTGCACACTAGAGCACTGCAAGTTGCAGTGAAAATAATAAAATAAAAAAATCGCCTCAGTATGTAAGAAATTATTGGTGAAATTGTGATAGGACTGGCCAACAATGCATTTTCTACTTCTTTAACCCCTTAATGACAAAATGCATTGTTTTCAATGGGTTTAGGGACCGCCCATTGTCCTTAAGGGGTTAAGAATTTTCATTTTCAACATAAATAATTCACCTAGATTTTTTTTGGGGGGGGGTAACCTTTTTCACTGTGTCTAATTATATAACCTCATATACAAAGCAGGTGGTTTTTAATCTGCAAGCTGCATTTGCATGCTTCGTTTTCTTCATGTAAGAAAATAATTTCATTCTTTAGGGAATTGATGCATATTCATGTGCATCTCGTGAAACTATTTCACAAGACCCAGTGTTTCTGGAATGCAATGTCTTTAAGGATTTCCTTCAAATTGGAAGCTGAGGTAGAAAATGCATATTTCATTTGCCACTCTTCCACTTGACAGAGCAAATGAATTGAAAATTCAGAAACACGAGTTAGTGTTTGTAGTTTGAAATGATTATTTTTTAAAAATAAATACAAAAATTAATGAAGGGATATTTGAGGGGTATTTTTACACAGGACCTTTTTTCATCGAATTCTGTGAGGTTACACTTGCTAATGTTTATTATTAAAGCATTTTTCTATTTCACAATATTGCAAATATTATGTACGTTTTGTATGGCTGACATTTCGACTTTTTTTCTATTAACATGGATTATTTTACGTTACTGTCTGCAGTTTTTTCCCTTTGTCAAGTTTAAAATTGTTTATATGTGTACTAACTATTCTAAAGCAGCAGAACTAGAATAGGATTTTGTAATACACAGTTAGTGACTATTTTCTCAATAAAGTAGTACTTTCTCTTATCAGTCCCAGACCTTGTTGGATCAACATAGAACGTTACAGAGAGATAACAGGTCAACGTGGAATCATTTATCAAAAGCCTCATTTAGCACAGATGATTTACAGAGACAAGCACAGATGTTGTCTACAATCTGTGCCTACCTGTATTATCCATGGCACTGATTTCTGAAGGATGTGGCAACACATTCTAAAACATCTGGCAGTTCATCCTCTAGAAATGCTCTCTGACAGTAACAATAAACAATCAATGTGTACCCAAGATAAATAAAAAGGCTGTGAATGTGGTCCAGAAGAGCAGAAGAATGGGAAAATCGAGCAGATTTTATTTTAGCACAATGTGTATAGGGGCAATAAGGGGGGTGTAACAAATTTATGAAGGTATCTGATGATTTGAGCTGTACAAGAATAAATTTTTCGAAACTGGGCAAAATGGCCCTAATAAATCCATTGTATTTCTACTAAAGGTAAGCAGATGTCATAAAAGTCCCTGTTGGTGTTATGGTCAGGTGTCCCAATACTTTTTCCCATAGTGTATATGTTATAAGCTGGAACATAGGTTATTGATTTTGAACTGGCATGTACATTGCTTTTTATAACCAAAAGCAATTGGTGATACAAACCAAGGTCTAAGCAGGATCTATGCCCCTGTACTACGTACATAAATAAATTAAAGGTGTATTGCTTTGTAAATTTGTCTACTGGTAATAAAGCTTTGCTCTTTTTATTTGTCGATTGAAAATGCAGAGCTCTTATGTGAGGACTAGGTTGGGTGGGTAAGGCGGGTGGTGCAGTCATCCAGAAGTAGTCCATAACACCAAAAAGCAAAGCAATAATCAGTCCAGAGGATCAAGCCAGGCAGCACAAGTTCACAATGTGCTTCTAAGCCATAGGAAAGAAGAGAAGCAGGATAATCCAGGGAGCAAGCAAGAGGTCAAAATACAGGAGGTCATGTAAGGTTAGAAAACTGTAGAAAGCAAAACAAGGGGTATGGTGACTGTGCAAAGACAGAAACCACAGCTTGGCAACATTCAAGGCTAGAATGAAGCGAGTGCGGGGTTTATAAAGGGCTGAAGGCTTGAGGCTCCTCCCACTAGCAACAGGGCACCACCTCCCTCAGAAAAAGTCTGACAATTCTGCTTCTTCTCCTTTACACCCAGAATACCCACCAATGAGTGGTGTCCGAGCTACTGGAGGCTGGGGATGCAGCTTACTCTGCAACCGCATGGCATGCAGTCCCAGTGAAAGTGCCATCATAACATGTTTATTGTCCTTTTTAAATATACAGAGGAGGCAAAGAATAGGCACTTAAGGCAAAAAAAATATCAGGGCTAAAATGATGATATCTCACAGAAAGGATTGGCCCCTCTAACCTAGAAGTAATGTTCTCTCTCCCTCTCTATACAAAAATATGCATTCGGAACCTTTATGTCCATTAGATTGTTTATTTTCATTAACCCCATAAACTTAGTAACCCTTTTTCTCAGCAGAAGCTGTTCATTTGTGATTCAAATTAATGGTTCTTGATTTTACACAACAATTTAACGTATTTTTGATATAGCTCATTAAGCATTCAAAACACTGCAACAAATGATCCTTTACTTTGGCACTAATAACACTAAATACCAGCTCCCACATAGTCTATATGATACTAGGATGCACAGTAATAATAGTATTCTGAAAGCATGCACAGCTGCTTAGCCACTGAACAAGCATAATATAGTTATATAACTACCTTAATATTTGGTCATATAATGTGTTATAGGATATGGAATATAATGCAACGTTTCCAACAATATCATGTTCTATAATCACCATAATATTTTCATAATTTTAATTTATTTTCACATTCTTTAGATAATTACCATTATTAACCAAAATACCACATATTACATTCTTACTGAAATGTATTGTACAGTATTCCATTGTGCTTCCTATCTATCCATATTCAGCACATCATACTACTGCCAACTTTTCTGATGCAGTTTTACACTTTCCCTATTAAATTAAATTGACAATACAATTGTACAATTACAACTATTACACAAGTATAGTAGGTAACTAGAATATATTGTACTGTATATTCTTAGTAGGAATTGATGGCTTTTTTTCATTTCTTAAAGGGCATAAACAAAAGGCTTCCCAATGACCTCTCATGCATTGTGGAAGGCATCTATTTATATATGTATTAGACTTGTGCATTCAGATTTGTGCAAATTTACGGAATTTTGATAAATTTGGCGATTTGTATTTGCCCACATCTCCGTGGACATAACCATGTGGAAAACTTTCTTCAAAATGGTGTTGCTTGCAATGATATCCCAGATCTTCCAATGGGGAGAGAGGATGTCACTGAAAGTTCCATAATTTTGCTCTAACTTGAACTGCGGGCAATATGGTGGCTTGCCCAGTTACAATCTCTCATCAATCACTGGACGCAACCCCATATTGCCCCATATTGGGACGCAACCCCATATTGCCCCATATTGCCTTCAGTTCAAGTGGCAAAATGACAGCACTTTCGGTGACAGCCTCTCCCCCAATTGGAGGATTGGGGAGAGGATGTCACCATAAGCACCTCCATTTTGGCGGAAGATTATTTTTATCAGTTATAATGTTGTCATGTGGAGCAGTACCATAAGATCAACATTGGCAGAAAACAGCATGACATTTTTATACCCATATAGTGTCGAGAGAAGTCTTGTCATAACTGACAAGAAGTTTGAAAATGATGCATTGTGCCCTTAGTGCTTTGAGTAGTAAAAACTCAACCTTGAGTAGTAATTTAAGGCAATCCTGTACTTTAAAGGCCTTAGATGAAACCCTTGCATTTGCAGCACAATTGAAATTATAAAACCAATTACTGTCATTCGAAAGAGAGAAGTAGCATTTGACTAGCCTGAGTTTTACCTTTATTTCTTACACTCCAGGCTTTTGATATAAGAAACAGCTGAAGATCATATAAATAAATATTGGGTGTGATTAATATTTGGGAGGAATACCAAAATTACAACAGAATACTCTTTTAATGTTAAGCATGCATGATAAAGACAAATGGCTGAATCTTAGACAAGACCAATGACTGATTACAACAGAAAAATGGGCAGACTAGATGGTCCTAATGGCTCTAATCTGCCACCATAGTCTCTTTTCCTGTGTTCATCAAAAGATGTAAAGATTCAGACTGGCTGACACCAGGTTAGAATTTAATCATCCCTTGTGTGAGGTCCTATCTGGATGTATGGTTATACAACACGTACTGTATATTGCAGGACAATACTTTACATGTGAAATGTATTTGTGCCCCTTTTAATTTTTTACTTTAACGTCACTGCAGTCTAAAGCACACTCTCTAGACTGCAATACCTAGAGACAATGGGGGAACGGAAAATATACAAAGACAGTATGGAAGAAAAAAATATATATAAAAGAGATAATGAGAGATGAGTTGAGACAGAAAAAAAAAACAAAAGATGAGAGAATGGATATAAAAGTGAAGTGAAAAAGAAGGAAGAGAGAAATTAAAAGGGGACCCAAAAAGGTAGTTGAAAAATAAAAATTGATGGATAGTGGGACCATAAGTTTATTCTAGACCCCATACTTTAGATTGCAGCTCATCCAAAAGTACAAAGGTAGGAGAACATTAAAATGTTTATAATATTGTTTCAATTTTCTAATTGCTATTACTAGTTCAAGGGGGTAACAGTTGAGAAGACTGCAATGATATAGATCAATGATAAACCCAACAGAACTCTAAAAGGCAGTGTAGACAACATCTGGAATTCCCCTGTGCACCAACAAAAACAGTGCAATCCTAGTTTAATAAAACCTAAGACATACGTGTCTTACAAATAAAAGGATGGAATTGTTCTGTCATTGTGGTAAGCTACAAGCTCCTACAGCCAATCCTATCAAACCGTTTCTAGTCGTCAGAGAATAAAAGAAGCGCAACAACTTTAATTAGAGACCAGAGCTGAAAACCAGCCTGTCAGGGGAATAGTTACTGGGAAAGATTTATAACAAAGAAAACAATTACCCTTAAAATGATACAGCTGTTAGGTAAAGTTCCAAGGCTATAATCTTGCTGTCTTGTTAAGGAAGAGACTCCAGCCATATATACTATGATGTTCTTGAACTCTAATCTGTACGTTGCTATAATTGTCACTGGGACTGTACTGTTGAGTTTATCTGGTTTATTTGCATTGCTTTACAATATAATGACCATAACTTTCATGCATAAAAAAGGAGACAAAGCCAAATTATTATTTTTTTCAGAAAAGTAAAGACAATTAATTATATAGATGGTAGTGGCAACATTTAGGGCACACATTTGTTATAAAAAATTGTATGAGATTCTTAGTCAACATGTGTGAAACCGTATTTGCTCGATTATAAGACGACCCCCCAAATCTGAATATCAATTTAGGAAAAAAAGAAAAAGCTTGAATATAAGACGACCCTATAGGAAAAAAGTTTTACCAGTAAATGTTAATTCATCTAAATTATTTTTTTTTAATAAAAGCTATGATTGAGAAAAATATTTTGGTTTTATTTCCTTCTATTTTCCAACCTGCCCCCCAGTTATGCACATCTTCCCCAGAAATGCCTTATAGCCCCTTTATGCCACTGTGCCCCATGATATGCCTTTTAACCCTCTAAATGCCACTGTGCCCCATGATATGCCTTTTAACCCTACATGCCACTGTGCCCCATGCCTTTTGACCCCCTATGTGCCACTCTGCCTCCAGAATTGCCTTATACCCCTATATGCCACTCTGGCATTTAGAGGGTTAAAAGGCATATTATGGGGAAGAGTGGCATATAGGGAGGTTTAAGGCACTCAGGAGGCAGAGTGGCGTATAGAGGGTTAAAAAGGCATTTCTGGAGGCAGAGTGGCATTAAGGGGGTTAAAAGGCATTTCACAGAGCACTCTGCCTCCAGAAATGCCTTATGCCCCCCATTTAACACTCCCCCGCCCCCCCCCAAACTTACCGGTGCTTCTGACTTCCCTGTCATGTAGCCGGGGCAGCATATAGATCCCACGCACTTACGCTGCAGCCGGAAGGAGGCGTGGCTAGCAGCGGGGGTTGTCTGTGTCCATCGCGCAGACCTTCCCAGACTGTCAGAGATCAGGGGGAACTCTGATCTCTGACAGCCGGGGAAGGTCTGCGCAATGGACGCAGACAACCCCCGCTGCTAGCCACACCTCCTTCCTGACCAATCTCAGACTTTCCCACAGACTCTCCCACTATTTGGTGAATAAGTTATCAGAATTGTGCAATAAAAAGGATGACACTAATAATAAAATGTATGATGTCCAGCAATCAAGTCAAATTTTTATTTGCACAAGATAAACCCATAGGTCCACCCAGGGCCGGCCCTATAATGGGGCAGACTGGGGCAATTGCCCCAGGCGGCACTTTTCAAGGGGCGGCACTTTGCCGTCCCAAGTGCCGCTGTTTTGTCAGCTGGTGCGGCTACCGGCGCCGGTTTTAACATAAATGTAAAACCGCCGCCGTTTAATTACTTGCCTGCGTGCAGCGTGCCGATCGGTTCGGCTCTTCGTTCCACCCCCTTGATGCGCCGTGACGCTCAAAGGGGCGGGCTCACGCAGAGCAGGTTCCCGTCACCGCGTGACAAGGAGAAGATCGAGCGAGAAGAGGCTGAAGAGCACGTCGGTGGAAGAAGAAAAAGTAAGTATTTAAAAAAAAATAAAAAATTGAGGTGATAAGCGGACCGATGGAGTCGCGGACAGACATTCATGCCCGTAGAGGGTTGCTGTGGAGAGGGGAGTCAGGGGACATTAACAATTGAATATCATTGAAACGTATTTGCGGGCCTACTCTATTTCAATCTGAATATTTTATGAAAAAGGAAACTGAAATTGGTTCTTTGGAGCAGTTGCTGTTTGCTTTGTACCACCAATTTTGGTTCCCATTTCATATGAAATAGAATATCGCCAATATGGAAGAAGGGGAGTGAACACCACCTGCACACATTTCAGACATGGTGGCACCATGTCTGAAATGTGTGCAGGTGGTGTTCACTCCCCTTCTTCCATATTGGCGATATTCTATTTCATATGAAATGGGAACCAAAATTGGTGGTACAAAGCAAACAGCAACTGCTCAAAACAGCACAAATGTATGACCTCAATACCTCAGCACATGAGAGGTGAGCTGTCAGCTCAAGTGTTAAGCCTGTTAAAATGGCTGTTTATGGAGGTTATCATGAACCTCTGAAATCACTGTTTTTTCCTCCAAATATGTATAGGATTTTTTGTAATAAACCTTCTTGGCCTTGGAGCAGGTTTAATGTTAACATACACTGGCTGTGCCTTCTGTTTTTGAGGTAACTACAGCTAATAGGGCTTGTGGTTATCTGTCTTATCTGGTTATCTAAAGAAAGGCCTAATTTTAAAGGGTGGGAAGGACATAATTTTAAAGGACATATTCATGCCCCTAGAGGGTGGCTGGGGAGTGAGGACACAACAGGGTGGTTAGGACGATCTATACACAAAGGAGGGGGTGATACACATGGGTATAGGGGGCATTATAATTAACCAGTACAAAAGGGGGGCATCAAATAAATCAATGCACAAAGGGGCCTGGCAGGGGGCACAGTCAGATACACACAATAAGCAGCAATGTGGAAAGCATTTTTTATGCTCTTGACAGGTGTCAGAGCCTGTCCTGGTGTGTATTTGGTTATCTGTTTCCTGGCACTTTACTTACTGTAGGGATAAATAGAACTTTGTAATTTTTATTTATCCAGAGAAAAAAACGCCTTCCTGAATTTCTAGTCACGTCAAAGGACAAAACTCCAGACATCAGTGTGAGGAAAAGTGAAGGTATTGTGTTATTTACTCTATTTCAATCTGAATATTTTATGAAAAAGGAAACTTAAATTGGTTCTTTGGAGTTTGTGAAACACAATTGCTGATTTCTTTATAGTGGGGACTATGTGTGTGTGTTTGGGCCTCGGTGTGGCAGAGCCTGTCCTGGTGTGTATTTGGTTATCTGTTTCCTGGCACTTTACTTACTGTAGGGATACATAGAACTTTGTAATAATGGATGTAGGACAGTTTTTGCAGAATTTTTTTCCCCGAAGCGGGGGGGGGCAGCATTTCACACTTCGCCCCAGGCAGCACAATGTCTTGGGCCGGCCCTGGGTCCACCTCACAATTCCACTTACATGTGCCTGACAGCAGCTCGACTTGATTTGGGGAAAACTTAGTTTTTCAAAATGACACGTTAATGCCCTACCAACAAATAATAGTTAATTACATTTTTGAGTATATTATTTATCTCATTAAAAGCTGCAAAATCCTACGCAGTCTATACCCACTTCAGGATCCAGAAAGAAACTACATTTCCCAGCAGGGCGCACTGCAGGTGAGAGATATTAAAGGACCACTAACCTTAATTGTTCAATGGGTTTAAAGAGTCAGAGCAAAAAAAGGTTCAGAGTGAAAAGAGCTGCACTGAAAGTAATCTATTGGAACTGAAAAGTTGTGTATTTGATTAACATGCCATTCTATTTTGTATTTTCCTGGTAAGAGCATTTTGCCACCCAGTGATAGTCAGGGATTTAACTCTGTTAAAGTTAGTGCTCTAGTAACAGCTAGGATTTATTTTTATGTTATTTTTATTTTGAATTGCTGTAAAACGCACAATACACTAAATATTCTCAAAGAGACTTCAAGATTTTGTCATTTAGAACCCTAGAAAACCGTGCTAAGAATCCTTTAGCTGTGAGAATGTATCACAATCGGTGGAGAATGTTGGTATAGCACTTAAGTGTCTGTGGGTTTTGGAAATAAGAAGACATAGTAAAGGCTTTGCTGCAGGCAACCTCTGCACAACAGCAGGCCACTGAAGTAAAACAGGAGACCAGCACATAACTCAGATACTCCAACAGGAGATGTAAGTTCTAACTGAAAGGTCAAATCCCAAGACATGCTCAATTTGAGGGTTCCCAAGGCAATAGTGGAATCAGAGCAAGTCATTTTCTCTAGAAATTGACAGAATCTGATGATGTCTCATGACATTTGAGAGCACTGCACAGAGAGAGAGAGAGAGAATACTGCCCCCCTGAAAAATGGGCTGACCTATTGGCACCATAATCGAGTGGGAGCTCCAGAAAGCATATTTTGATCTGGAGCCACACAAAGCTAATGATTATGCCAAACTGAAGGTGGAAATGTTGACCCGTTTAGGTTTCACAGCAGCAGTTTGTGCTTAGAGGTTTAATTCTTGGACATTCCATCAGGAGAAAGGACCACAATCACAGATGGATTGTCGGAATCATCTAGCACAAAAATGGTTGCAACCAGAGGTTTATTCAGCAGCACACATAGTGCAACATTTGGTTAAGGACTACTTTATAAGGAGCTTACCTTTATCCCTTCCAAATGGATCATACAAGGAAACCCCTACACTGCTGATGAGTTAACCGCTCTTGATGAAAGATATCGGGTGGCTTTTTGTATCTGTTGGAAATAAAATGTCCCAGAGCAAAGGCAGAATGAAAAAAACAAAAGAGCAACCAAACTGGTAAGACTGTTCCTGCTTTTAAAGTTGTGATGAAGTCATCCGCCATTGGAAAAAACCTTAATGCCTATCCAAATAGAGGGAAGTCGTCCTGACAGGTCCGCAGCATGTCAAATGGTCACAACGACCATTAAAATCACAGGATAAATGTTTCAAATGCCAGGAATATGGTCATTTTATGAAGGACTGCCCATTCTCTACTGAAACTATCCAATGTGATATAGGAGAAAACGGTCATGTATATACAGTGTATTCTAAGGCAGGAAGGTCTCCCATGTAGACAGTTGCTTCAGAAATCATGTTTACGTTGAGTAACAGTAGAGGGTAGAAAGACTAAGCCTTGCTTGACTCTGGGAGTATGGCTACTTTGGTAAACTAAATAATTCTAATTTAATTGAGATATTATGTATTCCAGGAGATGAACATCAGTATGCTACTACTGAAATGAGGTTTGGAACAGAGTTCTACCATTTGGGTTACATTGCAAAGAATGATGGCCCAGATCTTGCGATCACATAAATGGTATGCCCAGCCTATCTTGATATTGTGATCCATAGCACAGACTAGGAAGCACGCAGTGCTCAGTTCCCTTTGTGAAGTAGGTCTCACTGCTGCCAAATATTCCATAGGCTTAGAGGTAAAAAGTAAAATACTTGCGGTACACTATTGGGAAAGGCTTAGTTAAACCTCAGCAACCTAAGGTCTAATGTGGATAAGTGCAAGATAATGTACCTGGGGCATAAAAACCCTCTAAAAACCCATATCTCTAAAAATAACCCTCATGTTACAGTTTAAGGTACTGTGTACACAAATTCAGAAGTATTCAGAAGTGTGCTCCCTTCTGGTTTGGAGTTATGTTCTGCCTGTTAGAACAAAAAAATATTTTTTTTATGAACTTGCCTCATGTAAATATTTTTTAAGAACATCTCCCGTAATAGAACTTTTGCTCCTTATTATTTCTTACCACCACGTAAGTTATCCCAGATCACCTTCATCCTTTCATCATTTTATACACTTAAACACTATTATACTGGCATTCTTCTTTTAATATCCTCTCTAAACCAAACGTTAATCCATTTCACACCACACATATATATATATATATATATATATATATATATACCTAAGGCCAAAACTAGCCGTTTAGCAAATTTAGCAAATATTTGTGTGTATTATAGATTAAAATTCTCTGTAACTTAACCATGAAAACATATCAAATTTGTGTCACAAGTAACAAATTGTACATGATCAAAATTACAAAAAAACACAGAATGATTTCTTAATCTAGGAGCTACTTTATAGTAATAATAAAATATCGTAACAATTTACTTAGCTGAATTTCTCTCATTCAGATTTAGAGAACGGAATTGAGACCGGTAAACTTGCATGCCGCAGACCTGGATAGGTCATTTCGATTTTATCCTTGCAGATTTCATGTTGGAGATCTGCACTACAGGAGCAACTGCTAAGCATGTAGGATAAATAGAGGATTAAAGATTATCGGTCTTATAGCAAGTCGGAACAATTTAGCAAAAAGATCACATGGAATTATATTCACCACAAATCAATTACACCAACTAAATTCTAGGTATAATGATACGGCTTTCATGCATTAATATTTCAAAGTGCAGAAAAAAAGAAAATTCCAGTTTTAAGGTAAAAACAGCTCATTGTGTGTCTAGTATGATATATCAATACATATGTGTTGCTTTCAGATGGTTAACATAATAAAAAAAAATTAAAAATCACTAAATTGAAATTTTAGCTTAGTTCTAAAAAGCCACAGCCATTTGCATTCATTTGTGGTCAGATTTAATGATGTTGATGATTTTTATAACTTTAACGTACCCTAATACTGGTACACTCATGCAGGAGTGACTGTGATAAAATCAAAATTATACAATATTCACGATGGTTACTTCAATTACACTCCTCGAAAATATATGTATAATGATATGGCTTTCATGCTTTAAAATTGCAAAATACAGAAAAACAGTGTTTCAATTTTAACCCCTTATTGACAATTGACGGCCCCAGGACGTCACCCAAAAACAAAGGGTTAACGACAATTGACGTGCCCGGACCGTGATGACCCCGCTTTCTGCACCCAAACGATGTTGCTGTAAACTAAAGTTCAAAGGTGTCGCTGAAATGCCTCGATCACGAGGCATTCAGCGACACTGAGCTCCCACCCCAGGACGCGCCATGACCACTCCGGGGAGTGGCCACAACCGCCACTGCAAGTGATTTTGCCACTAGAAAGATGGCAGCGTCCTTTAAAAAAAAACAATAGAGTTGAAAAGAGTTCTCAAGAGTGTCTCTCCAGACCCTCCTGAGAGTCTGACTCCACTTGCAGGTTGAATACAGGTACTGCATTCAACATTGCAAGTAAATGGAGCCCAGCTTTCTAATCACAGTGTGATTAGTAAAATAAATAAAAAAATAATAGTAAGAAAAAAAAATAGTTACAAAATAGACATCCCACTGATGTCACCAAGTCCCAAAAGCAAGTCCTAAAATTGCAAGCAAGTCCTAAAATTAGCGCTTTAGCTTAAAACAATTCTCGCATGCCCATGGGGTGTCTACTTTTAAAAAATATATGATTTGATGGGGTAAACTGAATTGGCCCGGGTTCAACAATGTCCCAATTAACACAGGGGGAAGGATGACCACACGTCTATTTTCCAATTAGAAAAATGCACACGTCCCAAATGTGTCCATTTAGTTCCCAGAAACCCAATGCATGTGGGGTATCACTGTACTCAGGAGCTGAACACATATTGGTGTATGTCATGACAGGGACATATACCAGCAAGAAATGACTACCATGCATGGAAAGAGTTAAAATACTAGCATTTGAAATACTCTGGGGTGTCTAGTTTTCAAAAATATATGATTTGATGGGGTAAACTGCATTGCTCGGCTTCAAAGATACCCGAAATGGCACATGGGGGGAAGAATTACCAGATTTGGAAAAAATGGTTTTGAAATAGGAAAACATTACTTGTACTTAATGCTCCATAACGTGCAGAAAAAAGCAAAAAAACATAAAAACATTGGGTATTTCTAAACTAAGGACAAATAGTAGAATCTATTTAGCAGGTTTTTTCATTACCTTTTATAGATGAGTAAGATTTTTCAAGTAAAAGTTTTTAAATTTTTCACCATATTTTGTACTTTTTTAATAGTAAATAATATGATACAATCAAAACAATGTCAATGTTTTTCTATTTCAAAACCATTTTTTCCAAATCTGGTAATTCTTCCCCCCATGTGCCATTTCGGGTATCTTTGAAGCCGAGCAATGCAGTTGCTTTTCTAAAGACAGCCCTTCTTGTCCTAAAAAAAAACAATATATAACTTGTGTGGGTTCAGTAAAAGGGTAAGAAAAAAAAAATTACAGCTAAACACAAGCAGCGCAGAAATGTTAAAACGGCCATTGTCACGAAGGGTACAAAAAAAATAAAGTCAGCCTTTGTCACGAAGGGGTTAAGGTAAAAACAGCTCATTATGCAGTATTCACGGGAAAGCCCAATTTTACCATTATCTTTTTCTTATAATTTTCTTAGTTTTTTTTGTGCAAAAAGCATCTATTTCCCTTCCAACTGTAAAATGATAAATCCGCAATATGTATTGTTTGCCATATAAACATTCTCAATGTTTCTTTTGTAGATTTTTTTTTAACTAAATGATATTGAAACTGGAAAAGAGATTAAGCAGAAGGAAGATAACTGTATTAAAACGCTACAGCTATTCTCTTGATGGAAAAGCAAACTTTCTCATGGAGCTTTCAAAAGACGTTTTTAAATAGTAAGGAGATTTTTAGGTAAGAATAATTAAGTCATTCTTTGTTATGTCCTCAACTGTCTCAAGAACACGGATTTCAGAAGAAACAGAATTTACAATCCTGCTGTCCATGATGTCGCCCATGAATAATTCTAATTCATTATTCATGAGTATGATGTCACACTCATGAATTATAGAGTAGAATTTAGCATTCGGATAGCTGCTGGATGTTATATTACCTTAAAGCAGTTTCCAACAGAGGGATACGTAAAAGCGACTAAAGGGCTAAAAATAACCTATTGAAGGTTAGTAAGAAGTGTGCGCTAAAGAAAATCTGAATTGAGAGGTTGCAGTGTCCGCATTAACTGCTGCTGGCAGATTCCAGTATAATGGATTACTTCAATGGAAGAATCACAATTATGGACTCCTGTATGGTACATTAAAAAAGACCAAAAATAGTACGTTATATAAGCAGAAAGCCAACGCAGGCAAATAAAATACCCTTTGCTTGTGTCTAAAAATGGATATCAGCACAGAAATATTGTACAAGCAATGCAGTTTCTTTACGATAACAAGAAAGAAATCAAAGTTTACATGATAGCAACAATATTATAAAAATTGGAAACGCAAATAGAAAAATAGTTTAAAACTGTACATAGGATGACTGCGAGTCGCCGTAAGTTTATTTTTTCAAAATGCTATACTTTACAATTCAGTGAATAAACAGGCCCATGTAATGGTGTTTATAAGTTTGAATGGAGTATATATAATACATAGTACATAAGGTTGAAAAAAGACCTAAGTCCACCAAGTTCAACCCTTCTACCTAACCTTCCTACTCTTGATCCAAAAGAAGGCAAAAAAACACTAATTAAGCTACTTTGAATTCTGCTATCAGGGGGAAAAATTCCTTCTTGACTCGGATTTCTCCTTGGATCAAGAAGCTCTATAATATTAATTCTATTTATAGCCCTGTATGTCATGCCTCTCTAAAAAAAAATAGCCAGACCCCTTTTGAAGGCATCTAATGTATTTGATAACACCACCCCCCTTGGCAGTGAATTCCATACCTTTATTGTCCTTACTGTAAAGAATCCCTTCCTTTGTCGTCTATGAAACCTGCACTCTTCTAGCCTCAGAGGGTGACCTCTTGTTCTTTGTACATTTCTGTTAATGAACAGGTCACTGAAGAGCCCTTTATATTGGCCCTGCATATATTTATATAATGTTATCATATCCCCTCTTAGATTTTCCATTGCATATAATTTTAACTTTTTAAGTCTCTCTTCATAACTAGTATCTTCCAATCCCCTTATAAAATTTGTAGCCATCCTTTGCACTTTTTCTAATTCCATAAAGTCCTTTTTAAGGACCGGTGCCCAGAATTGTACCGCAAATTCAAGGTAATGTCTTACCATTGACCTGTAAAAAGGCAAGATGACATCCTCCTCCCGTGAATCAATACCTCATTTTATGCATCCCAATACCTTATTGGCCCTCGCAGCAGCTTGCTGGCATTGTGCACTGTTGTCAAGTCTGTTGTCTACCATTATTCCTAAATCCTTCTCATTGGTAGTTTTCCCCAAGGATATTCCATTCATAGTATAGGTTGAATTTTTATTATTTTTACCATAATGCATAACTTAGCACTTATCTATGTTAAACCTCATCTGCATGTCCAGTCCCTAACTCTGTCTAAATCTTCCTGAAAAGAAGAAACATCAAGATTAGTCTGAATTACCCTGCCTAATGTTGTGTCAGCAGCAAAAACTGTGACAAGGCTCTCAATGCAGCTTGGGAGACTATTTATAAATAAATTAAAAAGAAGAGGACCGAGGAAGGACCCCTGAGGCACTCCACTTAATACCCACGTACAGTCTGAGAAACATCCATTCACAACTCTATGCATTCTGTCTTTTAGACAATTTCCGATCCAAATACAGACATTTGCCCCTAAGCCCATTTCTGTTACTTTGTAGAGTAACCTTTTATGTGGAACCATATCACATGCCTTAGCAAAGTCCAGATAAATCACATCTACAGCCACACCCAGATCTATATTTTTACTAACTTCTTCATAGAATGCAAGTAGGTTGGTTTGAGAAGACCAGTCTTTCACAAATCCACGTTGACTTCTACTAATTGGATTCTGGATCAAGATATGTTCTTGAATGTATACCTTTAGCGACCCTTCAAATAATTTCCCCACTACTGATGATAAGCTTACTGGCCTTTAATTGCCCGGTTGAGATTTTGATCCCTTTTTAAATATGGGCACAACATCTGCCCTGCGCCAATCTAATGGAACTATCCCTGAACTGAAAGAAACCCTAAAGATCAGTATTAATGGTTGGGCCAGAATCAGTGGGTGTATACCATCCAGTCCAGGGCCCTTGTCTACCTTAACAGTATTTAGTTGCTTGAGCACTTTTTCTTGCCTCAGCCAATCCCATGTTTACTGTAATGGTTCCTTAAAATTAGCCAGCAGGGGCTCCGTCATTGGTTCTTCCTTGGTATAAACAGAAGAAGAAAAAGTATTTAAGATGTCGGCTTTCTCTGTCCTCACTAAGCAAGTTTCCGGTTTCAGATAATAAAGGACCAACTTACTCTACCTTTAACTTTTTCCATTTACATACTTTACATAATTTTACTCGCCTTGGCACATATATTTAAAGACAGGATATTCAAGGTATATCTATATTTTGTACATTTACGTTTGTTTAAAAAACACATTTAAACATATTCATACTAACTACCAAGTCCATTGCTGCTACATCAATGACCTAAAACTGCAAGAACAGTCATAGCTGCTAGTGGACCAAATGGAGCAAGGTACACCATGCATGATAATCTTCTGGGTCCCCTTACATCTATCTCACTGGGGGTACATATCTGAGGACATAGTGGCCCACAATGACTAGAGGAAGATATCTATTATCATTTCAACCTATATACCATGCATATGTAAAGGGGGAGCCTGCAACCTCTAGATGGTAATGACAACTTTGCCAAAATAATATGTGTCTATGAAAAAAGCTAATGGGCTGCTCCTTCCTATTGTAGGTCCTTACATTGTAAATATTATATAAATAATTAGATTGTAAGCTGGATACATCATTACCCAAGCAAGCTCTCATTATAAAGAGACTTTCTGTGTCATGTCTGTACTAAGATGTATTAAGAGTACTTTTCTGTATGTTGATAAAATGGTATGTATTTTTACCAATGATTTTGTCCCTAGTTGGCCATCTGCAGACATGTTATTAAACAAATATTAAAACGTATCACTAAGTACACAAATCTTCTTTGCAATGTCTGTTTTCGACCATGTTATGCAATACACTTGAGTTAGTCTGCCTGGGACCTCTATAACCTAACAAGATAATGGATTGTATGAATGCATATGTCATTTCTGGATCAATGTACAAATAGGGGTTATCCATCTAACCATAAAAGATACATCTGACTTTCCATTTTCTACACTACACATCGATGCTATTATCTTAACTCCCCAGACCTGCTATGGCTGATAACCCTATGATGCATTATTAATAAGCTGTGCTATATGACTTACTCAATACAATCATTCTAAAGTCCTTAATGAGAAAAGAGTAAGTTCATCCAGAGCCGTACAGAAAACTCTTGAATACAAATAAAGGTGTAGTTAAGTTAATTGTTACTGAAGATCATTGAGAAAAAATAACATACAAATATTGAAAGTGATAGCAGATAAGAACCATTCGGGATATTTAGTCTGCCCAACCTCTGAATATGTTTCTTAGTCCCTGGTGTTATTTATATCTATCTTAGCCCTATGCCTAGCCCATGCTTAAACACCTTCAATCTCCACCACATCTGTTAGAAGGCTATTTTATGCATCTACTACCCTTTCAGTAAAGTAATATTTCATGATATAACTTTTAGAACTTTGCCAAGCCCCCAGATCTACCCACCTGATTACTAACTAAAACACCTTCCCTTTCTACACTGTGTAGCCTAGTATTTATTATTCCCCCCATCTCCTCCAACCATCTAGCCATCCTCTCCCCAGGCACATTAAACCCTCTTGCATTCTGGTGCAATCCATCATGACTATAGAGATCATACCCCAAAGCAAATTCAGCCCTGTGTTCTAAAAACCCAAAGCCATCCTTCTTATACCAAGACTTCAGCCATGCATTAAGCTCCTTATTCTCCCGCTGTCTTTCTAGTATAGCGCATGGCACAGGTAGTATCTCCGACAATACTAACTTGGAGGTCCTTTTCCTAAACATACTCCCAAAATCCCTAAAATTACATTTTTAGGATTCTCCATCTCAATAGCTAGCAGACCTCGCTTGAAACTAGTCATGTTGTACCATGGAGGTCCCGGCAGACCTTTGTAGCGTTGTTTCTGTATGAACATTGGGATGTGACATATTGGTGAAGGAGGTACACTATGGCATGGTAGGTATCAGCGGGTGGCTGGGGATAGCTACCCTTATAAACAGCAAGAGGACACAAGATGTTGAATCAGATCCTACTTAATAGTACATAAATAATTGAACAATTGTGAATGTAAGTTTTCATTTACTCAAGGATGCTACCAACTATATACTGTTTAAGTATTTATTGATTAGTTGGAGGACATGATCGGCTTGTACCCTCTTTGATTTTACGTATATATGCCCTCTGAGAAACCTTTTACGATTTTTATTATGTGGATCATCTGTTTTTCCTAGTTTGTCATCTCAGTGTTTTTTAGTTTTAATATCATAATTTTAGTTACTTTGATACAAAACCTTTAGGACATGCACTGCTTATTATTCTATTAAGTGGAAACATATGTTTCAATTCATCTCATTAAGAGCTTCTTAAGCACTTTATATTTTGATTCATTTGCCACACAGCAATACTTGCTGTACTTGTGAACAAAACAGAGGGAGTAGGAAGAAAGAGATTTTCTTTACATTCCTTTTATTTTGGTGTGATGCCACTATTAGAATATTTATTGCAGAGGAAACAAATGTGTGAAGCAACTATACCTTATTGACTGCGGAGGGTTTTTGCTGTAAGGCCAACTCAGTAACTCACTGGCCAATTCTGCAAAGTCTGCTCATTATATTCCCTGCAGATAAAGTATCACTCAACCTCTCCCAGTGATTCCACTTTGGGTCCCAGTTCATACTGAACCTGCCCAGGTGATGTTGTGTGGATCCCAGCATATATCATCGTTTGAACTCATCCTTAACATATGTAGCTATAGTACATGGAAAAAAGTTTTCGTGGGACTAAAAGCTTGGAAAATTTCTTGTATTATTCTATGGTTTTTTCATTTAAATGCTGATTAACAAATACTTTAACATAGCATGTAAGTCTTAAGTTGTCAATAAGAAGAGCTTTACCTGGCTGTAAACACAACTGTGCAGAGATCCCCTGTCCACGGTACCAAATAAAGTAAGGTATATGATTGTATCAACCGCGTTTTTACACGTTGACGCAAATGACGGTATTAATATATTTGGACTGAATAATTGTTACCCCTCGTATATCATAACCCCATATTGCCTGCTCCTTTGAAAGAGTAATGGACCAGTATGTTTGGGCTAATGGTGTATTCTGCTCTTTCTTGCCATCTCACTATCCACATACTATCATTCAAATTTGCTACAGCAACAATGATTCACGAAAGGTCAAGATGCCCGAAAAAGAGCCACAAATAAGAATTGTCAAGTTGTGGAATACATTGGGAAAAAACTGAGGATTAACATCCATGCCATGCCAGGTTCTGTGGAATTCAGTGGAAACACTTTACCATTCCCTGCTTCAGTAAGTGCACTGCACAACCTCTGACACACAAGGGGTAATTTAAATGTGACAAAAAGCAATCCAGGCTTCTTTCATGTACTCAAGTAGTGAATTACCACTTTGAAAGGATCTGCAGGAATTTATTGCCAATGTACAACCATTTATCAATGGTTGCTCACTCTAGTGTATACTAAACAAGCAATATCTCTTCTAGGGCCTTCCCTGTCACAGTTAAGACCGCACTGCACACTTTTACACCCAGGGGAAACTGGGGTTAGTTTGTAAAGAGCCCTTGCTTTACATTCTGCATATTCTTCCTCCTTACCTAATAAATATTTAAATACTGGTACTGTATATTAATCACAAAGTCTGATAAAATATTTATTTCCTGGACATTCTCAGCTTTTTTTTCTTCACTTTAGAGAATAACTTTACAAAATAAGAAAAAAAGAAGAAGTAATGGTAACTACTCACTAAGTAAATAAAGCTAACATACACAGCTAACAGTTGTGTCATTAAACTTCACACAGAATACTATGTCTTGTATAGATGAAGCTAGGAAGGAACTCTGCAATAAACTGATCAGATATCCTGATGGTCATAAAGAGTCACTAGCAGGGTGGTGTCTATTTGGTTGATTTAATAAACACTAAAAGTGTTGTTTCACTTAGGGAAAACATTGATTGTACACTCTAACCAGCTGCATCTTCTGGCGTAGGGTGCGAGGCCTGTGGGCTGACAGAACCTCTGTCATCAAACTGGTGTCAGATTGCCATACTCGGTGATCAGGCTATATGGACCGGTTAAGAGGAAGCCAACACTACACATGTGTAATAGGCAGGGTATCCGAACATGTCATCAAAGGTTCAATGAGGTTGAGATCAGGTCTCTGTGATGGCCAAGTTTTTTATGGACCTTGCATTGTGCACTCTGCCACAGCCATGCTGGAATAGAGAAGAGCCTTCCCCAAACTGTTTCCACAAAGTTGGAAGCATAGCATTGTCCAAAATGTCTTAGTATATCCCTTTCAACATACCAGGACATGCTTTATTTCTAGGTGGAAGGCATTTGGGGGTTTATCTATATTACGTTTTGACTACAAATCAACCTAAATACAAGTACAATACAATACAACTCTTATGAATACTACATTTATAAAACATGTGATTATAATACATGTAGGTTATGTATTAGTGTACGGGGTAAACTGTATAGCGGTCAGATGTGGTCTTGTTTGGGTGGTGATAGCAAGACGAGCAGGTGGCCACAGGGGTGCCAGCCCTATCCTGATATTAGATTTTTCAGATACAGTAGTTTAGATTATCTTGTATATGCATGGATGCATAGCTATTTAAATTTGCTACAACTCTTATGATCCTCAGTAAGCTTATGAAAATCCAGAGAGTTGGAGTTAGGTGAGCAATGGGGCTACCTGAGAAATAGGTGAAATCTAAGAACATACCTCCCAAGTGTCCCATTTTTAGCAGGACAGTCCTGATTTGCAAGCAGTGGGGATCATGGGTCAGATAGGAAAGTCATTTGATCTCTGATGTTGCAGCACAGACCTCACATGGCCCCCTCACGATGCAGTCAAACTGTTATAATGTACATGTTACTTTATAAAAATATGCATATTTTAACAGGGTCATGGCCATGCAATACATTTTTAAGTCAGCGGTTGGCCTGCAGCCAGTAGCCTGGGTTTGCATTGCTCAGTTAATGGGTACTTTTATGTATTTTAATACATAATCCTGGTTTTTGCTTGTTTCACTTCTGCAGGAAAACAAAATCAATGAGTTTAGCTTTTTACACATTCAAGCAACGTTTTCTTCCTTTGCGGTAACTAGAGCAGAATGTAAAATTGAGTTTTTCTCCTTGGGACTTAACGTGACACCTGGAAATAAGCCCTGCAAAACAGTACAAGCAGAGCTATGAATTAAATAAGCACATTCTATACTGCAGAAAAATTATGCAGTGCTGTCTATAGATTGACAGATGAAAGGTTAAAGAAAATCTAAAAGCTTTATTAATTACATTCATAAATATGCGCACAGACAAAAATACAGGTTGGGCAAGAACATATACTGTACATATTTTTATATAGTGTATAGTAATTACGAGGAATTTCCCAACGTTGGCAGTCCAGAGCTCTCCCAGGGACTAGCCCTTTCCGATTATATAGCCCGGTCACTGAAGCCCCTTAAACACAACAGCAACAGGAGCAAAACCACTACCCAGTGCATTGCTGGCTTTCACTGTGACATGGGGGGGGTATTTCGTGGACATAAAAGAGTTAATGGTAAAAAAAAAAAGCCCACAAAAGCTCCCCAAACCTGTTCACCCCACAGCCCCCAAACTTTGTTCGCTGCCGCCACCAAGTTCTGTAAGGAAACTCTATATTAAAAAACAACATTTTAGGTAAAAAAGTCAAACTTCCCAAATTAGAAAATCGGTAACATGATAGTGCCGGCTATGCCCGAAAGCTACAAGTTCAAAATTAGAGCACAGAGGCAAAACGTATTCATTTATATTTAATCCAAAAATAATGGTAAGAAGACATACAAAAATCATAATATGAAACAGTATAAAAACAAGCAAGGATAAAAACACAGATAATCTACATAAAACAAAAGTAAACTAATCTGTGGGGATCTCTAGCTGTTACAAACCGCTTGTCAGAGATGGTCAATAAAGGAAATTCAAATTCCCATTCTTATAGGAATAGTCTTCCTTGGTCTCTGGGAGACCTCCCATTTGGTGTCACGTGGGGAGGGGAGTGTGTAGCCCAGGTACATTTACGACACTCCTAATGAGCTGCGTCGTAAAAACCTGGCAGCAAACTCCTTCTGATATTTCTATACATCATATCCTGATGTTATGGCACCTTGTACGTTAATACCTCTGGGGTGATCATGTCCCCCATGTCATTACAGGAGTATAGGTACCAAACACTCCCCATCTACCTGATAGCTAGGTGACCTACTCTTACATCTCAGGCCCTGTTTAACCCTGCCATGTAACATAGCATTCCAGAGGCACACAGAACATCTTTATGTTATGATTCTGTTATGGAAACGTAACCAAATTTCTCAAATCATAACTCTGAGAATGGTAGGTGCTGCGTCCCCTCAGTGACCCCAGTGCCGGGTCCCCTGTATAGTTTTACAGCACCCATGACAGGACATCTGGCATCCTTTGAAGATACCCTACTTGGATGCTCTTCTTGCCCCACTCATTTTATGGTGGGGTCTGGCCAGGATTTCAGATAATCTTTATGACAGGATGTGGCCTAATGAAAAATATATATTTTTCTCTTTTTCAAGATGCCTTGTTAACCCAAAAACATAGGCTTTTTGCATGACATGCCCGCATTTAGTAAACTCAAATTCAGGTGAATACTGTATGGTCATTTTAAGGAATAACTGTACCATATACAGAAGGGAAGCACAAAAATGTTAAATTGTAGTTTAAAAAAAATTCAAACTTCAGCATATATATTGTGAAGAACATGGTTACATGCTTTTGTTCTTATTCATGAACAATATCTAGAAAAGCAATACTCATGGGAATGATAAGATAAAAAGCTGTACTGCATTGTCAAAGAAACAGCACATTAAGAAGAATTTACAATAGTCCACGATGATAAAATGCATGCTACCAAAAGCCACCTTGTCTCCAATTTAATGGAGGGTCCATTCAATATTAAAATCAATTTATCCCTATCTTTTATTTTGCTTTCTGGGGTTGTGTTTGAGCTTATATAGAGAAGATAAGAGACCTGGAATAAGAGACCTAGCAATTTGTCTATAGTATATAACAAATTAACATCCCTAAAGTCAATAAATAGCAGTCAATAGCAGAAAATGTAAATACCGTATTTGCTCGATTATAAGACAAGGTTTTTTCCAGAGCAAATGCTCTGAAAAATAACCCTCGTCTTATAATCAGGGTCGTCTTATAATCAGACCTCAAATAGGTCTGATTATGAGACTAAGATCCAGATCCCCCGCAGCGATGCAGGGGACCTGGATCCTCCTGTGTTAACCCCCCCCTCCAACTTACCGGTGCTTCTGAGTCCCCGGTGCTTAGTCCGGGCTGCGTGTAGAGCTCTGCGCGATACAATCGCGTAGAGCTCTACACGCTGCCCGGACTAAGCACTGGGGACCCAGATGCAGGGGACCTGGATCCTCCTGTGTTAACCCCCGACCCAATTTACCGGTGCATCTGAGTCCCCGGTGCTTAGTCCGGGCTGTGTGTAGAGCTCTACGCGATATAATCGTGTAGAGCTCTACACGATACAATCGCGTAGAGCACTACACGATACAATCGCGTAGAACTCTACACGCTGCCCGGACTAAGTACCGGGGACTCAGATGCACCGGTAAGTTGGAGGGGGGGCATAACACAGGAGGATGCAGGGGACCTGCATCCTTCTGTGTTATGCCCCCCCTCCAATTTACCGGTGCTTCTGAGTCCCCGGTGCTTAGTCCGGGCAGCGTGTAGAGCTCTACGCGATTCGCGTGGAGCTCTACATGCTGCCCGGACTAAGCACCTGGGGCTCAGATGCAGGGGACCTGGACCCTCCTGTGTTATGGCCCCCCCCAACTCAGAAGCACCGGTAAGTTTGGAGGAGGGAGTGTTAAATGGGGGATGTAAGGCATTTCTGGAGGCAGAGTGCTCTGTGAAATGCCTTTTAACCCCCTTAATGCCACTCTGCCTCCAGAAATGCCTTAAACCTCCCTATATGCCACTCTTCCCCATAATATGCCTTTTAACCCTCTAAGTGCCAGAGTGGCATATAGGGTTAAAAGGCATATCATGGGGCACAGTGGCATATAGGGTTAAAAGGCATATCATGGGGCACAGTGGCATTTAGAGGGTTAAAAGGCATATCATGGGGCACAGTGGCATATAGGGGGTATAAGGCACTTCTGGGGCAGATATGCATAACTGGGGGGCAGGTTGGAAAATAGAAGGAAATAAAACCAAAATATTTTTCTCAAGCATAGCTTTTATTAAAAAAATTGTTTAAATGAATTAACATTTACTGGTAAAACTTTTTTCCTATAGGGTCGTCTTATATTCAGGCTTTTTCTTTTTTTCCTAAATTAATATTAAGATTTGGGGGTCGTCTTATAATCAGGGTCGTCTTATAATCGAGCAAATACGGTATTTTGTTCTATTTCTTTAAGTAGATTTTATGCTTAATTTATATTATTATACATTGATATTATTAAAAGCCATTAAGATGCATTATTTTATCCAAAAACATAGGTGATTTTTTTTCTTT
Organism: Spea bombifrons; assembly: GCF_027358695.1. Classification (NCBI taxonomy): domain Eukaryota; kingdom Metazoa; phylum Chordata; class Amphibia; order Anura; family Pelobatidae; genus Spea; species Spea bombifrons. The sequence goes on from NC_071088.1 coordinate 37,459,182, forward strand.
TTTTTTTACATTTTTATTTATTTTCAAGAAGGTATACAGACAGTAGTTAGTACACAGGAAGGAATAGAATATGAATCTAAAAAACAAAACAATTGCTGACATTTGTAATGTAGCATGTCCTACACACCACTAACACTCAGAGATAGCTGTTCACCAACATGGCATGGCAAAGCATTTAAGGCTAGTGGGAGCAAAAGGCAAGGTCAGTCTAGTATAAAAATGTCACCATAATTTGTTTGTGTTTTTTTCACACACATTGTACTTCAGGTATGAATATACAGCTCCTGGTATATGTCACTGCCAAACAACACCCTAATATCTGTCCAACCATATAGTACGGTGATACCACCTACGCATTGGTTTGTTGGATTGTTTGGGGGCAAAAAGGCCAGATTTGGGAAGTGCTTATTTTTTAATTTGGAATTTAGACATCTGTCATCCTACACCCATGTCCTATTTGGGACATCTTTGAAGTTAGCCATTTCAATTTACCACATAAAACCATATATTTTTTGAAAAACAGACACCCCAGGGTATTTCAAATGGTGGTTTTTAACTCTTTCCATGCACTTATTCTACCACCAGCTTTTGTCAAAGCCGGGTAGTAACTTAATTACACAAAAAAATAATACCACAAACTTTGAAAAAGGCTTTTGGTATAATTAGTGCATGGAAAGTGTTAAAATATGACCATTTGAAATCACTTGTTGAACTCAAACATGTTATTTATTTTCTCTAAAAAATCTACAAAGATCAACGTGGTTCTTTCTTATTTTTTAAAAGTGTTTTACACATTATTTTACCTTTACCAAAAGGGTCATCTAATCCAAGAGACATTAATGTTACAAGGATAAAGGAAGAAAACATGTGAGACGACTAGTCTGTCAGATAGAAAGTTAAAAGATAAAGAGCAAAAAAGATTTAATTTCCTTTCCAACAGGAAAACTACAGCGAGCTAATGTTAGCATAAAGATTATTTGCCAAAGATCAGAAAATCCAATTATCTGTGGTAAACTCAGACACAAGCAGCAGGCATTTTCAGTGTTCGTTGCTGTCAACAGAAGCCAAAGAGATATATAAAGAAGGTCAAAGTGTGAACAACTGCAAGAGATACTGAAAGCCGCAATATAACCTCCGTGTTGTATTGATATTCATATGGAGATGAATAGTGAATATACATTGGAATATGTATGTTTATGCGTATATGCATCTGTTGGTCTGGATTTCTATTGAAGCATATACACACTGGCTCCTAAAAAGACAATCAGATATCAATATGCCTGGCTGGCTCCAACATCCATCATAATTTGGTCATCTCCAGTGTGTAGTAGGTATCATTATAAATTTTTGCTGTAAGTACACTGCTCTTTGTATGCACAGATCAGCTGTAAAGAAATTGCTTAAGGTAAAATTGTGCATTAGACCTCCATGCTGATAGTAATGTCTGTTAGTTGCCTGCTCTTATCTGAAATACAAAACACATGACGTCTATACCCGGTAGCAGATTCAAGCTGATAATACCTAGGAAAAGCTTGACTTTATTATGAGATTTAATGCCAAGGATTGTGTGGCAAGCAGCATTTTTTATATATTCCTCTCTGATCATGAAGATTCAACAGGAGTTAAGGCATTCATCTTTCTTTCACCAAGACATCTTAGAAATCTTAAATAGCACAAATGTGACTCTGAATCGCAATCGTACAATGCAGTAGTGATTAAGGGGGTACTGTCGTTTGTAGCCTAACTCATTTAACTAACTCTAGAAGACAATGCATTGCTTACTGCTCTGCTCTTCTCATAAATGGTTACTTTACTACACTCCAAATAACCTTTTTTAAGTAATTTTTAAATATAGTGTCTCTACTCAGTTTAGAAACAAATTTGCATGATAACAGGTCACAACAAACGTTTACACTCAGACATTACCTATCATGTCCATATAAAAGTGTGTCATAATCTACTAATTTCAGTATACATTCATATTGTGTCAGTAATACAGGGCTGGACCTTTACTATAAAATGGGTATTGACGCCATTTCCCTAAGCGACTCCAGGAATTTCTATTATGATTGACATCATCTATTTGCCTGTCTAAATAGTAAATATGAATTTGCTTTAGTGATTAATACAATATTAAATATTAATGATATATTAATTACTAGGTAGTTAGTTCATCCTTGTTTAAGTGTTATTTAGCTGTAATGTTTTTTTGTCTTAGCTAATTAAATATTTTAGGAAGATGTCACAGCTTGTGGGCCTTGCTCATAACTGAATCTATGGTTGTCCTCTGTCAAATAGCTTTACCTGACTGAGATAATTAATTAATTCTATAAGATACATTTACTAGTGGCTACTGATTTACTAGTGGCTAGTGTACAGATCAAAATGTCTGCACTAACAAGTGTCCTTTTAGTCTACCGAAATGTAAAATGAAGGATTTTGCAGAACAAAAAATCTTCTTTAACTATAATCCCCAAGTTTTTTTAAGGGGGTATCTTATTCTTACACAACAGATCGAAGTCTTCCAGCTGCACATTCTTATTTTTGATTTTCGCAAGTGTGTGTAATTAAAGTGCAACAGTAATTACAATGATCTGCAGTTGGCATTACCATCAAACAACACAAGAGGTCTCTAAACCTATAATTCAATCAAAGGTTGCTTTCTGCATTTGGGGTTGTTGTCTTTCTACTTGAGAAAGGACGAGTAATGACCCTGGATGCATGGATTTCAACACAGTACAAATATATTGTAATAAAAAATAAAACAGCATTTATTTCCAGAATGAGAGAAAATTTTCAAGCTGTCAAAGAAGTCTTTGCAAACATGCTTACGTAATGATGTGTCATTATTCGCTGAATTCTTTAGCTTATTTCTCATAAGTATGTCTTAGCATAAGTGTATATGCTTACATGTGTATTAGCATGAGTGTGTTAGTGTGCGTGTGTTACAGGGAGTGTGAAAGCATGACAGTGTATGTAAGTGTGTTGGTATAAATGTGTGTTTAAGTATGAGTGTATAGCATAAGTATGTATGTGTGCAAGAGTGTGTGTAAATGTGCCAAAAGTGGTGCAATGTGGGGTGATAATGGCAGGGGATGTAAATGATGGTGGGGAGGAATGATGATGATGTTGGTTGGGAATGAATTATGAGGTGTGTATGAGGATGGTCAGGGGCAGCACTACATACATACATACACGCACCCACTCTAACACCTTTCACATACATAAATTCACAAATAGCTATCTAACACCATACACTTAAACATACATGCAAACACTCACTCTAAACCTCCATACATTTACACATTGGTGTCCCAATATGTTTGTCCATATAGTGTACATACACACCAACCACCATCCATTTCATAACACCATACATATACTCTACGCACAGCCACTTAGACATACACACACGTACAAACGCACCACACCTACCACACAGGTGCCTCATTAATGGTGTCCAGAGAAGGCTTTAATTTGCATGAGAGCTTCAGTGGGTTAATATGCCGTGCAGTCCCACTGATTCATCTCCTTAGTAGGCAAATAGATGACACTCTCCAGACTTAGAGTACTTTGACATAGTGGTGGGCTAAGCAACATATGTGGCGCAATCCCAAATATTAATGCCTCAGATAGGTGCCTTTAAGTAATATTTGATTTGTTGTGTGTACATGTTGGTCATTTCAGCAGCACCCCGGAATCTGAACGTGTATGCTTTTTAGGGTGTGCTTGTCTTTGTGTATTTTTTTTTACTTGTAAAACAACTAGCATATTCACTAACACATGCGTTAACAAGTGCATGTCAATGTATGTGTTTTTTAAATAGAAAAACACCCCTACTTGTAGCAATATATTGTATATTGAAAATACACAATAAACCCCCAGGCCTGAAATTAACTCAGGTTGTCACCTCTTCTCTTTCCACCTTGTGTGCAGTGGGGTTGATGAAAGTTATGTCTGGATTTTTTTGTCTTTACTCTGTTAGATACCTCACTCTTGCTCAAATGTTAACTTTCATCATTAAAAAAACGTCCTAAATTATACTATATTAATCTATATTTGTTCAAATAACAGAAACGTATTCCCAAATATTAAATTTGAAACTGATAATTTTCTGTAGTATGATAAAAAAATAGTAATCTCTCTCCTTTTTTAGGGAACCCCATAAAATAAACATTGAGCGCTTGAAATACATTTGTCCCTTTTCTTTCATTATTCTGCACCAGTGAATAAATACCATTAACGTACATGGCAAACAGTTCTGAAATAGACATTTACTTTGTACATCAATGGTGTTTGTCCATCGATATGGAAAGAAATTGAATAAAATGCAAAGGTTGCTACATGTGAGTGAGTGCCACATCAATATTTACTTATCTGAATTAAATACTTGGGTCCTAATAGGTAATGCTTAGATTCTTGTTGTCTATAAAGAATGTTATTGTGCATAATTATAGTAACATTAATATAATGTTTTAGTCTAGATTCATGTACTGAATTGAATACTTGGGTCCTAAGTGGTAATGCTTAGATTCTGGTTGTCCATAAACACTTTTTGTTGTGCATAATTATAGTAACATTACAGTTTTTACTTTTTTTTTTACTTTTTTCAATTTGTGGGCTTTTGTTTTCCATTCATAAAGCATACCTGGGAACTCCCGAGTTTGGCTCAGTGAACACTCAAATCCTCCATGTTGCGGGGCCCTGACACACTCACTCCAGGGTCGGCAGAGGCCACAAGTTCCACGGCATGCAGATCAGGTGCTGCATTGTGTGGCTGTGCATGCTACACAAGCATAAGTGCAGCCGTGCTTATCCAGCCATCGTCCACACTTATGTTATCAGGTGACCTCTGGCCGTAAAGTGCTAGGGCCGCCTCATCCACGTGAATTGACAGGATTTGTCCCAAATCCCCAAACCTTTATTAACATATTTAAGTTTCCCTCTGTGTACGGTTCTCTTTTAAAGATATAAATTATATCACATAATTATTCCTCTTTTGAAAGAAAAATATAAATGCCATAGACATGGATTTTATTCTGTTTAATATATGTTGCTATAACATTTGGTAGAGATGCTTACGTTTAACTTCTATTTATTGCGTAAACACTCCTTTAAGACTCCCCACACACCAATTTAATTTGTAGATGCTGAAAATACTGACACCTTTGACCAATCATTCTGCAGATGGTGACTTAATTTGCTATAAATCCAGGATAATAATGCGTCACAATGAGAAGCGCTTTGATACATCTCATTATAATCTGTATAACACCTCTCACATTCACACTACCAACGCTATATCCCAAACTGACACACAGCAAACGAATGCTGCATTGACACACTACACTGACATAATGACATCTTGTGATAATTAAAATTTTTGTATCCATTTCAGGTGCTGCATGCCACCATCCTGAAGAAAATTAAAACTGAAGACGTTACCTGAGGACCTTATATTAATTATTATAACATAAATAATGTCTTATTCACTCATTTTTGCCTTAGGATACCCACTAAAATATTTAAAGGACCAAGTCTGAGAAACTTGACAGACACCTTGCTACCAAAGACCCCATCAAGTTAAATTGAAAAGCATTATGATTTTTTGGTAGTCACAACTCAAAGTAACATCAAAGAACCTCAAAGTAACTCAGGCAGTGCCTATCAAATTGAATGAAATGATTTCAGTAGTTCTAGTTGCTCTGCACCCTCTGCAATTCCTTTTACTTGTTGTCTACGTTCTATCTTCTAGTTAGGTGGCCAAGCAGAATGTAGAGATAATGGTAATCTTTACAATGGAGCATCTAGTCTAGAACATTTATCCTGCATCCCAACATCATACACAAAACAGATTAATCTAGATCATAACAATACATACTGCAAATATCTCACAGTCTACTGGTGTTGTCAGTGGAAAAAAGGGACTTGATGCCTCAGTCAACCCATGCTTGTCGATGGAGAATCAGTTCTCCCTACTTCCCCACTAAAATCTTTGTGTCTTCCTCGTGTATAAAAAGGGGTCACAAGAGCAAATATTAGGAAGTTGATTCGTTTTACCTTCTATGGTTTTTTGCTAATAAAACCTTAGGAGACCTATTGAGATCCAGTATTAAATATATCTTAAAAATCCAGAAAGAACTTAAAAAATAAAACTTATATCCAGTTCATCTTTAATTTTTGTGACATAGATTACATATGCTTAACAGCCTTTGCCCTATAGCTCTCATCCATCCTCCTGAATAAAACATATTTTTGTAACCTTAAAAATGATCACAGTATTTAACATAAAGTGGAAATATTACAAGTCATTTAAAAAAATGTCTCTCTGAGAACAGGCTGCTTAACCAGGATCAAAAGAAAAAGCACATAGATATTTAAATGGATAATATAAGTGAATAAGGAGGGATAAGGTAAAAATCCTAATCATTAACATAAAAAATTAAATGTCAGCCTGTAATAGAAATCATACACTTTTGGCCAGGTGGAAAATTAATATTTATAGCCGGTGCTGTCATTCTGCACTGTCTCATGTCAAATTCTATTCACAGAAGGACAGAATATCTTTCTCGCTTTAATCCCTGTGTGGTGTAATAATGAAATCTATGAATGTAATTGAGAGCTGAGCTCCTCTGTAAGAGAAAAGGTACTCCTATCTGCTCAGACACAGATGCCTTCATTACTGCATACTGTCTAGCTGTAACCACGGTTTTTGTCTAAAAGGATCCTCAGCTAGAAAACAGAAAGCAGCATGCCACTATTAACCATAGAATGGAATGCGTACACAGAAAATACTGGAATCAGAATGAAATAAAATATACTTTGATATTAAAAAAATACAATCCTTTTTTGGAGCAATTTCAAACTGCAGTGTATTAACTTGATGCACTTAAGAACGCACTATTACGTCCTGAAAAAAGTGTTTAGAATGACCATAGGACGTATTAGTACATCCTGTGTTTTTTTGCTTTAGTAGGGGAATTATAGCCTGGTTTCAGCATTGTACTGTAACAGTTTGGGCATCCTATTCTGGCTGTGTCAACGTTCACATCACAAAGAGGGTCTTCAGCATAGTAGACCCAGATGGTTTTTGCTGAACTCCACTACAACATAATCCTGCATTAAGAGCTGAACACGAAGAGGTGGAACAGATATTTTCCCTTTTCAAACCAAATAAAAAATAACATAAAGAAAGAACATAAAATAAAGATCTATAGGGCTCCTGGGATATCACAATTACATAACCAGGGGTATTTTCTAGGTACAAGAGTGACCCCCTGAAGTTTATAAAGACTCCAAAGGGAATCTCCTGTGATGTTGTTTACAGTAAAAATAAGTTATATAAAGTTTAAAAAATATAAAAAGGTACATTTAAAAAAGGAACATTCAATAACTGAAATTTATATAAAATAAAAAATAAAAATAAAATCCCTTTTAGTTCCACTGACCTATTAAAAAATGATGTAGTGTATCATTCAAGGATTATGACCCTCCACAGCAGAAAAAATATTAAGAGTATTACTGTACTCAGGGGATGTTGTAGGAGAATTATTTTCTTTTTAGTGGTGGCCCCTATCCTACGGAAATCCTATAAAAAAATTGAAAGGTAGAAATATGGTTTAACAAAAATGGTAAACATGCCAAAGAGGCTCTGGTCTTTGACATACAAAATATCCTTGGACATGAATGGATAAAATTAACAGCAGATTCAAAAGCACAATACTATAAATGTTTTTATTCAAATTGATGCAGACAAGTAAAGCTAAGTATAGACAAGCGGTAGCTCTCCGGGTGGTCTACGACAGCGCTTAAATGCTCAGCAAGCTATAGGTATATGTCATGGAATCTTAAAATAAGCTCAGAAACTCTTCAAATAGTAACCTTTTAATAATCCTTTAATAACCCATCGCAAAATATATTAGCATAGTGACTTACTAACTGTGGCAACCAAATGGAGATATGATGCCAAACTGTCTGGCTAAAGAAATCCTCTGAACCTCAAAGTTTTGCTCAGATCTCCCAGGTATCAGCATAGTCCTTTAGTTGTCATATCCATATCTACCATAGTATATAATCGTTTGAGTATCAGTGTGAAACTTGATAAACTGGTTTTACCATGCATTTCCAAATACATAAGATATATACCGTATATATATATATATATATATATATATATATATATATATACCGTATTTGCTCGATTATAAGACGACCCCCCAAAATCTGAATATTAACTTAGGAAAAAAAGAAAAAGCCTGAACATAAGACGACCCCAAAGGAAAAAAGTTTTACCAGTAAATGTTAATTCATGTAAACTATTTTTTTTAATAAAAGCTATGATTGAGAAAAATATTTTTTTTTGTTTTTATTTCTTATATTTTCCAACCTGTCCCCCAGTTACGCACATCTGCCCCCAGGCTTGCTACTCCAATATGGCACTGTGGCCCATGATATGCCTTTTAACCCTCTATATGCCACTGTGCCCCATGGTATGCCTTTTGTCCCCCTATGTGCCACTCTGCCTCCAGAAATGCCTTATACCCCTTTATCCCATTCTGGAATTTAGGGGGTTAAAATGCATATTATGGGGCAGAGTGGCATATAGGGAGGTATAAGGCATTTCAGGAGGCAGAGTGGCATTAAGGGAGTTAAAAGGCATTGTATAGAGCACTCTGCCTCCAGAAATGCCTTATACCCCTATATGCCACTCTGGCATTTAGGGGGTTAAAAGGCATATTATGGGGCAGAGTGGCATATAGGGAGGTATAAGGCATTTCAGGAGGCAGAGTGCTCTATTAAATGCCCCCTTAACGCCACTCCAGAAATGCCATATGCCCCCATTTAACACACACACACACACCCTATACCCCCATTTAACTAACACACACACACACACTCTCTCTCCCCCCCCCCTTCCCCCTCTCTCTCCCCCCTCTCTCCCCTCTCAGCCCTCTCTTACCGGTGCTTCCAGCCGGGGCAGCGGGTTGACGTCGCCTTCCGCTGCAGCTGGAAGGAGGTGGAGTTGGCAGCGGGGGTTTGTATGCGTCCGTCGCGTATACTTTCCCCGGCTGTCAGAGGTCAGAGTTCCCCGCACCGGTGCGGGGAACTCTGATCTCTGACAGTCGGGGAAGGTCTACGCGACGGACGCAGACAACCCCCACTGCTAGCCACACCTCCTTCCGGCTGCAGCGGACGTTGTCTACGCGCATCGCGTAGACGTCAACCCGCTGCCCCGGCAATACAGCAGGAAGCACCGGTAAGTGTGTGTATGATGGGGGGGGGTGAGACAGGAGGATCCAGGTCCCCTGCAGCGGTGCGGGGGATCTGGATCTTAGTCTCCTAATCAGACCTCTATTTGAGGTCTGATTAGAAGACGACCCCGATTAGAAGACGAGGGGTATTTTTCAGAGCATTTGCTCTGAAAAAAACCTCGTCTTATAATCGAGCAAATACGGTATATATGATCACAAAAGGCAAAGATAATATTTCCTGTCACTTAGACTTAAAAGGGGAGTCCCATGGAAATAATAGTTTTACTTTAGAATAAAATACACTGCTGTATTCAGTAATGCAGGGTAACATTGGGAATTGGTTCTATCTACTTTTAGTTCAATAAATTCTCTTTGTCTGCAGACCTGGGGGCTGCCATTGTTGTCAGTCATGTGATCTTTGGGGTGATTTTCCCTGCTCAAACACCAGACTGTACTGATTCTTTATGGAGATGCTTATTAGTCACGGTGTCAGCCTTGGTGATCCATTTTGTTGCTTACCACAGTCACCATGACAAGGAGTTCAGGGTGTTTGTGTACTGGATTGGACCAAGACGACAGAGCAATACACGTGATTAATACGAAGCTGCCTGTTAAATCAGACAATATTTTTAAAAACATAATTTTTAATCTGATACTAGACAAAATCTTGTTTCTAGCTTTCTCAATTGGAAATGTGACAAAATTATCACATGAAACACATTATGAAGGCCGCTATACACACACTTTCGGATAGTATGGAAAAAAATACGTCAACGCTTTGTTAACAAATTTCATATAGAGCTGTGATATTTTTATCTAAAGAGTTTTAAAGCGATTGAAGTCGTATTATGAATGAGATAGTATATTTGAGTACATTTTACATCAATGTGTGCAACATAGATATGGTGAAGGAACAATAGGTAGATCTATAAATTTACCTCATAAATTTTTATGGCTGCAAAGTTTTCTTATTCTGTGTACTCAGACTGAATAACATAAGGTAGAAATATAAACAGTAGTATAGTAATTATATTCAGTCTAGTTACTAATATTACAAAAAAATGTAAAGCTAGTTACTAATTATCACATCTTTGTACTTTATCTTATAGTGCCTATATTATTAAACATATTTTCCCTGTTACGTAAGAGCAAGTTTTTTACCTAGCACTCATAATTTCCTGGTGTCTATTAAAATAACTTCCCAGTCAGACAAGAACATTGAAAAAGTAAAAAAAAAAATACTTCCCCTGCCTTTGGAAAAATAATATTTTTATATCTATCTATCTATCTATCTATCTATCTATTATCTATTATGATCTTTTTGAGGATGGAAAGCTCATTTTAACCACTCTCCAAGATCAATAAACAGGTGGAAATCAAAATGTGACATACCTTGAATCCTTATTTCTCTGTCTAGAATTATTTACCAACACTCTACATGGACTCTGCACATGCCTTGCAATTTAACTTCATTCTTCACACTATTTTAAGTACATAAGTGGCGGATTGTGGGCCATCCAGAGAAGGTCAAATAGCCTTGCTCACAAGCCAACTTTATAGCTGGAACAATGTCTATAGTGATGGCTACAGGCTGCGTAGTTTTTTTAATTGCTTTTTTTAATTTGCAGAATTTTGCTATTTATTTTAATTTATGAAATAAAAAAATATAGTAAATTGGCAAACTGAACACATTTTAAACAGTAACATGCCTTCCAGCTATTTAATTTTCGACTTCCTAAAATATGTTATTTTGCACAGCAGAACAGTTACTAATAATAATCAGGTGCAGAACCTAGACAAGATTTTTTAAATTAAATTACAAAATATAGGAGACAGGCAACTTCTCTTCAGACATTGAAAAGTTTTTTTGTGTTGTTTTTTTTTTTTTAGCACGAACAGACTAAGAGGTAAAATCTCACCATACGCATGCTATGAGCTTTAGTAATGCAGAGCTGAGATCTTGCAAAACCTCACACGGAAAATATACTGAGCAATAAGCAGCTTATGGCAAGAGCTGATGTCACAGCTCTGTATTTCTGCATTTATAGAAGTAGATTTTTTTTTTCAAGAGAAGACTTACGGTTCAGCGTGTGAAACCTCTGCCTTTTGGCTTCTCGGTCCTCCGTTCGCTGTGTGCACAATTATCAGAAGACGGCAATGTATTTGCTTGTTTCTATGGAGTTCGGAGGTATCTTGACTATGTATGAGGGTAGTGCAGCTGCAGTGGGAGATTCCCACAAATGAGTCAATGCTCCCCACAATCTAATCACAAAGTGACTGCAGCGATAATGGATTGTGGCCTGAATTTTGATACATCTTCCAGTCAATTCCCATTTCGAGGGACGTAAGCGTAAAAGTAATTTAAATTTAAAAAAAAAATGGTTGCAAGCGGACTTAAGGTATTCAGTCCTTTGACACGAGTGTCATCTTGCAGCAACTGTCAGCAATATCTGTGGCCTAATAGTCAGCTGTAAATGATCTAATAGAACCATGTATTACTACGGTTTAACCCTTTCAGCAACAGGAGTATGAGAAATATGTTGCAAATGGTTACGCTACACATAATACTTAATTAATCATATTGGGTTTATCATTTATTTAATTAAGTGGTAACCGTATCAATGCACGGTGACATAGGTTTCTTAGTTATTCATGTTATTCCTTTAAATGCCAGGAAGCTAAGCATTGTAAGGAAATCAACACATGCATGGGATAGGCATATAGCGATCAGCAATCCAAGTTGTGACTAAGGACAGACTAGATGTGGCGAACGATTCTTATCTGCCATCAAATTCTGTGTTTCTATGCCATTAAGCTAAGCTTTCATTAACCCCGTTGTGATAATGACTAATTAAAGACACAGTACCTGCTGGTACCTGCTGGTAGCAAGGCAGGAAAAATGTTGTGACTTTAACTGTGGTAATCATGGTAAAAAATGTTGCCTTCTACCATATGTCGCCAATTGCACAGATTCCCATTTTGTGCATATAACACCACAGGCAACAGACAGACGTGTACCTTAGTGCATCAAAACCTGCAATACACAGCAAGATAAGTGCAGGCTTCTTTATCGAGGGCTAGAGCCAGTGTGTGTGTTAACTAGACTTGAGCATTCAGATTTGTACAAATTGAAAATGTACTAAATTTTGACAAAAACCAGGCAACCCTCCCCTCATGAAATGTACAAAAATAAATCAAAAAGCTGAAAATTTTGTCTGAAACTCACAGGCCCTTTCACTCACACTCTCTCACACTCTCATTCTGGTTCACTCTCTCTCATGCTCTCTAAATGTTTCCCTACATTCTCTGCCAACCACTTCTGCATCTTCTTGTTCTTCTCTCTTTCATCTATCTTCTTCCGCATCTCCCCGGACATAACCTGGACTGAACTTCCGCCAAAATGGCAGCACTTTCAGTGACGTCCTCTGACCAATCCTCCAATCTAGGGAGAGGATGTCACAGAAAGCGCTGATGGCGACATCCTATCTCCTGATTTGAGGATCAGAGAACAGGATGTCAATGGATGTGCTGCCATTTTGGTTATGTCAGGCAAGATGCAGACGAAAATAGAAGAAAGAGAAAACATGAAGTATAAGTGAAAGCGGAAATGGAAGCAGAAGCGGAAGTGGTCGGCAGAGAAGGTAGGGAAACATTTAGAGAGCATGAGAGAGTTAATGAGAATGAGAGAGAGTGAATGTGGGCACCAGGCAACAAATTTTGTTTCAGAATAAAAACTGGCCCCTGATTTCATTGCCCAAAAAAGAATGGTCCAAAAACAACCTGAAAAATGTGTCCGAATTGTTGTTGGCCCATTTGCACATGACATTTCAAGATTAGTAATACACACAAACAAAGGTAAAGTTCACTACAGAACATTTTCTGTGTTCCTGGCATAGTGGAAGTGGTTATAACAACAGTCACGAAAAATAAGAGCTATTTTTAATCAATTAACATTAAAACCAACTACAAAATGTTTTTAGATATCTGGGATTCATTTAACCCCTAAAGGACCAGGCTGTTTTTTACTTTTTGTACCCTTTGGGACCGAAAAAAATATATCCATACTGGTTACTCCAATATTACAACATTTTACACTCTATACTCCCAACACACGTTTTTTGTTTAATTACAAGTATGTTTTGTGCTATGAAGTGCATTGTGCAGATTGCTAGCTCTTTGCACACTGCACTGGATATGGCCCATGAAGGTGTTAATTACACTCCAATTTCAAAAAAAATTGTGAAAATTACTAGTATTTTGGTCTTATCTGTTGTGTTTCTGTATTCCCTCAGAAATTTTACGGTTTAAACATTATTTTATAAGTAAGACATATAAAACATTAAGGTCTATCAATGTATATTGGTGAGTCAGTCCTTATATTCCAGCTTTGGTAACACAATTGACTCACATTAGCAACTTAAATTATATAACATACATATTCAGTTTTTTTCCTCTACTACCATATGCATTATAATATCATAAGCATATCCCTTTAGGAACTGAGCCTTAACATGAAAAGCATACATTAACCAACTGGGGTATATTTAAAGAGAAATAAATGTATATTTCCTATGCTTATCCAAGACCCTGGGGGACCTATCTTCAGATAATGAATATTTGAAAGGAAGGGTACATGCGGTTATTCTGCGAAAGATTAATTCACTTCAATGCTGAGGTAATGGCATTCTATGGTGAAATCATTAAAAAGATATAGCTGAATTTCAAAGTATTATAAAATTATTCAGACTTTTGCTAATTTAGGTCTGCCACTGTATGGCCGATAAGGAAGCTACGCTCCGATGACCTCTTTGGATCAGACTCACTAAGAAGTGTAAGACAGATTCACAAGGACATTTAGTACTATTAGACTGGCTTTGGGTATCTATCTGTATAAATGATGTGCTTCAGAGCAAGGTCTCTGTAATTCCATTCATGTAACAAATTAAGAAATTATTTTAACTCACTTTCTTATGCAAAAAGTTCCTGTTTTGTTAAATTTTTTAACCACATATGAATTACACTGCTTTCCAACCTGGTACTCAAGTGTTATATTGAGAAGAAGATGTGGATGGAGGATGGAGTTGTCATGGAGGAGAGATTTAGGTGAGGGAGGGGAACTGCATTGGTGAGTGTGAAGGTCCAGAAAGCTGAGGAAGCTAGATTGTTGAACTTCATGAAGAGAGAGTGCAATTGTCCATTAGGCTTGTCTTAGTCTGGGACATCACTTGAATTTATTTGCAATTCCATATACAGAATTTAAAAGATTTAGAAGAATTAAGGCAGCATTTATATGACAACGGTTTCCTTTGGGAGCTCATTTTGTGTCTTTTCTACGGACTCCTTTTCTAGATTGGAGAGTGTCACACCTGGAAACTTTCTGGCTCTGGCTACCCGCAGCACCCCTTGTGGGATAAGTTTAGGAGGTCCCTCTGATATCTCTGATATCAGTGGGACAGCTGAACATGGTATTTTTAATGGGGGAGTGAGGTGTCCTGCAATGCTGCTCCTGTGACCCAGAGTTTCTCTTTAGTGACCCGGAGCCCCGGAGTGTCTGGGGGAAAAGTGTGTAGAGCTTGCTTGGACAGGGTTGTGTCCCAAAAGCATTTTTACTTGCATTATCACTGGACCTCTTGGTTGGAATCTCTGCCAGACATCTCCTAACTTGATAAACCCTGAATTTCACCAGTACATTTTTTACCTCAATACCAGTAGAAGGGGGCAAAGCCCTGCCTCCCCTCCTGATTTCCAGGGTCTCAATTAGCCATATTTAATGAGTTTGTTATTGTTGCTGCTGAAAGATTCAGTCTTTCATATTTTTATGCTTTGGTGCAGTATTAAAGCTTCATTACAGAGTGTAATGTTAGCTGCACACTGTTTTAGATTAATGGTATTACTAGGTGATGAGGCACTTTGCTGTAGAGCAGGGTTTTATGATTTGCCATGTATCATGAGGATATAAAGAGCTGTAATATGCAGCTTGTTTAGGGATGTGTTGCTGCCGGCTCATTATGAGCAATGTAAGTGAAATAAACAATGATAGTCATTAAAATAGGAACTGGTAGATCTATACCAGTCTATGCTTAGTTATAACAAATGTAGCGAAAAAATGGTATTAGAGAAAGTCACACCAAATGTCTACGCTGAATATTGATCACAAGGAAAAACTACTCAATTGCATATCCAATTATTATTGCCTCAGTGCATCCATGCGGTGAATAAACAGTTACATCTTCACCTGTGTAAAATGCAGAAGAACCAAATAACCAAAATGGTTGTCTTGGCCACCAAAACTGGGATAGCAAAAAGATCAAAATTTGGCAAGACAGCAGTGTTCCAAACAACGAGGTCACAGTTTCTAGCAGGGCATCATAAGACATAAAAACACCATAAAAAAGATCAAAATAGCCAAGTAAAAATCAGCAATTCTGATATTCTATCTATTTATCAACCATTTAAGTATCGTGTTGAATACCTTTCACGCCTGATCGTTGGGTACAACTGTTCAGATACATGAAAGATGAGGCCCTGGAACTTTAAGTGCTGCATATGCGCATTTTTATGTTCACATAGCACGTGGGCCACACACTGCAGCACCCAATCTGCGGCTAGGAACGGGAGATCTCAGCCAGTGGTCCACCAACCATTTGACCGCTTTGCCAGATAGACAGTCTGGGCAAATTTACACCTATGTGTAGTTCAAAAGGAACATATCTGTAGATTTACTTACAGACCAATATGACAGCATTCACTTTAATTAAGATTTTTTTTTACTTTATTTATCATAATATTTCTGAGTCTGAGGATATCACTTTAAGATACACAATATTAGGATGAAAATTACTATGTAAAAAAATGTGTTTACTTCATGAGATGGATACTAGAGATATGTATGCATTTACTTTTCTAATTAATTTTGCAATAGGTATTATAATCATCTGGCCAGTCAGTTTGAACATCTGTAAAATGTCTAAAAACAGATAATTTAGTATTTTGAACCTCATTTGAACAAGTGTGACTGAATGGTCAAAGCATAATTATCCATATTCTGTACCAGTTTTAAAAATGGTTCAATGGATTCTATGCTTAGCAAATTTCAACTCTGATGCCACCCGATATTTTTTTTACAATACTAACTCTAGATGTATCTATGGTACATGTAATAAATTGTTCTCTAATTATTTTTTTACCAGTCCTAGAAGAAGTTAGTAAAAATTAATATTATAAAAATTGAGCAGCCAATAATACAGAAAAGGTCATATGCCTTTGCTTAAGACAACGCAAATAGTAATAAGCAATAGAAGCCGATAAGTCGCATGGAAGTATATTATTGAAATTCTGTATAGTTAAGGTCTCAGCCATTTTGGAAGACAGCAAAATAAAACAGTCTCTTTCTTTAAATCTGTTACTGCTTTTAACGGATGAAACATTGTGTTTTACAAGTCCAAATATTTTGGTGCAGGATGTCAATGTAATTTCTGCTGGATTTACAAAGGCTTATTCGCTGTTAAGCTCTTGGAGAGGAAATACTACTAAAGACAATGAAATCTGGAAAGCAGCCAGGTATTCTGAACAACCTTCCTCTTCCAAAAGGTTCTAGTGGTTTACTGTAGATTTCCAGCTCTCGTGTGAAGAAGAGTTTATATTAGGATAAATGCCACCTCTTTGCCATCATCCCAGCTGAAGGATGCTTGTTTATAGTATTTTAGTTGAGTATTAACATGCAAGTTGTAATACCTGATAGAATTCCCATACTCAAACCTAGCATACTTTTTGGGGAGTGGTTTCATCAAGGGGCGGTGCTAGTCACAGGGGCAGGGCTTGCTGCACATAGGGATGGGGCTTGCCTTGCATGCCTTTTAGCAGGTGGGGAGTGGGCAGGAAGTAGGCGGGGCTCTCCATGGAGAAAGAAGAAACGGACCAAGAGACCCGGTAATGCAGGTGAAACCCGGAGACTCATAAGGCACCTGGTAGTAGCTTAGAGCTCTATTTTATAGCAGAACCACGAGAGGCATGGGGATGGAGCATGTTTGTATACGCTTTTTACACTTTCACATATTTTAACTATGCAAAATAAATTAATTAAAGACGAGAAATAATCCACAGCACACAATCACCACAATTACAGGTGCCCACTGGGAAATATGCTCTAAGCACTTGAGAAAGGGAACCATATAGAATATATGAACACGGCAATGCATTAACGTAAAAAATAAATTAAATAAATCCAATTCTAAATATGTGTTTTTCTCTGTGAAAGAGCGGGATCTTTTTTTCATTAATATATTTGTAGCCTTTTCACAATGCTTTTGGAGGAAGCTATTTCCCTTTACACTAGCTCTTCTGAGCACATCGTGAAATGGGAACAGTGTAACAGAAATCTTTTCCCCTACGTTAAACATCAAATTCATTTAAACACAATTTCTCTTGAGGAATGGAAACGTGTACATATGTATATGTATATGTAAATACATGTACGCATTTAAGTCACTAAATATAATACAATATTTAAAAAAGGTTTTAGGTTTAACATTCTGTAACTGTGTAAAAAACATTATCAACAGCCACATCTGTGTTATCGAGTGCATCGCGGCCCCAATCCTAAAATTTGTTCTGTGCAACATAAGAACATGAAGTGAAATGGAACCAACGTAATGTTTTTCAAAATAATACATGATTCTCAATTACAAACCCTAAGCACCCTTACTTTGTTGTTTTTTTTCCAGCAAAGTCAATAAAACTGCAGAAATAACAACGCGAAGTACTAACGACATCTAATTGCAGTCAAAAAAACATGCATTAACAAGGATTTGAAGAGAGCTGAGCATATTTGGAGATTACACAAATGAAAGCAAACACACTCATGATTTATAAATTATGTTCTCCACCGAGCAGTTTGTGCTTTGTTAGTAAATTATATAAAAGAACATAGAGACCCTGAGTACTGTCTAGTGGGTGAATTATAAATATTAACTGGCTTTCCCATCCAAAATCCACAGTGCACAAAATACTCCCTACATAAAAAAATTATAATTCTGCTATCATTCTAAAATACAATAGCCTTCCGTGTTATCATTATTATAAATGCATTAAAAACCAAACAAAGTATCTTTGATGCAGACGTGGGCTATTTTATGTGTCCTCTGAAAAACGACACAAGAAAAGTTTTCCGGTTCTCGCTGCTTTTGATCACTCACCCTCCATAAGGATACCAAGTCATACTTCCATCTCCAGCACAATGAAAGAAGGGAAAGCTTTGCTATAGCCAGTAAACAAAAACCTACTGAGGGAGTTAAATCTGCTACAGTAAGCTTAAATAAAGCAGAGCACGTGGCCTTAGAGTTTACTGCTTGTATTCACAGGCAGATGTTTCTGTTAAAGCATTGGGCTCCTTCACCGCAAACCTTAATGCTTTGGGGCGCTGGTGGCAGAACCATGCCAGCTTCTACTCCGCACTAAATAAAACTTCCATCTTCTACACATGAGGCAGCTTGTAAATTATATATATATATATATATATATATATATATATATATATATATAAAATATATATATATATATATATATATATAGATTTGATAAAAAATTATATTCCCATATATAATGGAAAAATGAAAATCCTTCCACATTAATATTTGTTGTTGTTTTTAATTTTTCTATTGTTTAATTTTTCAGATAATAAACTGAAATATTTACCAACCATGTCCTACTTAGAGTTTATGTGTTAAACAATACCTATAATGTCTAAACGCCAACCCCGTTCGATGATGATGACTCTCTAGCCTGTCAAACAGGTGGTCCACGTTGAAAATACTATAATCCCCAATAGTAAGGGTTAATATCCCTCGGGCATGGGTAGGTATGCATATGCATACTGTGGCTGACAAGGTTTAATTAATGATCTTGCCAGGAGGCAGTCAGGTTGTGACTAATAAAGCAATGTTCGTGTAGTAGATAAGTGGAACAGCCTTAGAGCAAAAGTGGTAGAGGCTAATACATGCATATGCAATTTGAATCTAAGACAAGATTGATAATGGGTTTTCATCACAAAATGGGACTTGAAAGGAAGGAGTAAACAATAATATTGGTTTGCAAATCAGAATTTGTATTATTGATCCATGACTGCCAATTTAAGTCTAAAATTCAGAATATGTATTGTTTGTACAATGCTGAAAGTGAGTGTACATTTAATTTATTAACGGCCTGCCCTATTGCAATTAATTTTTGTAATACTGCAGTGCAGCATTTATTAAACACATTTGACTAATTACATTTTAATTAAATAAATAAACAACAAAAAAATAATGATTGATTATCCTTGAATAAATTATTCAAAATGAAGAGACTGCTAATTCACTGATGACATTATACATGTCATATATTATCATTCAATAACGATTCAAAAGACGACCACATTCATCAAAAGAAAAAGAATATTTATGATCCATAAATTACATCCAATGATGAAATGATTTTCTTCAGATAAAAGCTTTAATACGAAAATCCTATATTTCATCACCCTATACAGTGCTTAATAATGTCTGGCATACTGCTTGACACGGCATACTTTGTTACTGTCACTTTAGCATGAAACTTCAGAATGTTTTAGAAAAAATAGTAACAATATATGTTTTTTTTTTTAAATATTCAAAACCGATATTATTCAGTAGATGTCCCTTTTCTATTAGTGTATCTCAGAATAATACAAATGATTAAAACAAATAGTAAATCATTTATTTTATAAACATGGAAACAATAACTGCAATTGCTATAGCACCATTCCAACCAAGTGTCCCTCTAAAAAACCCAGATCCCTCTGTTCCTTTTTACCCCAGATGCCCCTTGTTTGTGTGAACTCAGCATTTTTGGTGGCTATGAAAGTATCCCAGTATTAGATACAGCTATAATATTAACAATATTGGTGCGTGTTTGATAAAGGCCAAATAAATACAGTGTATAATAGCATGATCGCCATTCCTTTAAATAAAGACAGATGCAACATTGGGTTTTAAAAGGGTCAAAGTGTTTATTACACAATGCCAATCACCTGAAACAGTTTGTATTAACCCCTTAATGACAAAGCCCGTACATGAACGGGCTCAAAATGCATTGTTTTCAATGGGTTTAGGGACCACCCATTGTCCTTAAGGTGTTAAATAACAATAACTAACAAATGATCAGGATGTCAGCACTGACGCGCCGTGCCTTGATTGTTAGGCTTAACTCACAACCAACATAAGAGGGGGGGAAGAAGAAGGGTGGCACACAGCTTGCCATTGTTGGTAAAACATGCTGGTGTTCCCAAGCACAGCACTGCCAACCACGTACCTCCAGGGACGCCATCCATGGGGGATGGCAATGGAGCTTTCTAGTAAAACGACCCTATTTTGTGTAGAAACAGCAGGAAATGTATTTAGTAGTTAATCGTGTAAATAAACTACATAAATACTTTATATATATCAATTACATATATAAATATTCAACAACGATGCATAACAAGTTCATGCCCCTTACCGCAACCCTAAAATAGTCCCTCTCTGACCATGTAAAAGGTTGAGAAGTATGGACCAAAGGACATTGGCAGCTGCAGAGGGCAGTAAAGAATATTGTCACCGCCATAAGTTATTAGTCTTCCAGGCTGCAAGATCATAAAAACTTCAGCCTTTGCCTCTCCCGTGTGCTATGTTATACCGCCTGTTCTGTCTTTACCATCTAATTTCTTGAAGAAGTAGAACAAGAAGAAAGAAAGTGCAATGCAGCTTCTGCATCTTCATCATCTTCTGACTCATCCAAGGAACACACTAAAGTCTCCCCGTAGAGTGTATTGTAAGCCAGACCACAAAACTGGGGAAGGTAGGAAGACAAAAATTCATGTGGCAGGCTATACGAATAGTTAAACACACTAAATAGGGTAGGAGAAAAGATATAGGTTAAATGGGGGTTACATTAGATAAAGGTTTATGGGACATTCAATAATGGACGATGGTTGTGGATCTGAGGGAAACAGAATAAACGGGAGGGCATTGGAATGAGGGGAGGTAGGAATACCTGTGCCTAGTGGTTTTACGTCTTAATTAACATTGTAATATTATAAGTCAGAGCGTGATGCAAACAATGGACTTCTCTTCCAAAATATCACAGTGTCTTTTGGCAAAAGCTACCCGCCGAGCCAAAACATTGCCATTTATCTTTGTGTTGGGCTCATAGGCGTTCTCTATATAGTCCGCCCTGCCCTGCATGTATTCCCAATGCTGATGTTAAGTCAAGTAATGCCACAATTCCAAAACCCAAGAGTGGATGCTGGTGAAGCAATCCGATAAAGATGCATCACACTTTAAAGCAAAAGGAAAACCAATCCTTTGAAGAATAAACAGATGGTCCAAAATCGATGGTCCTATGTGAATTCCTACCAGAAGTCCACTTCAACAGCAACCTACATAGTTACCAATAAAACATCACTATCCTGTGTAGCAAATAGGACAAAGGCACACATTGTGTCTTCTGCTTTACACAGTTAATTTTATTGTAAAACTGACAACCCAGTGCCCGTGCAATATATCTATATCACCTAATTAGCTAGATTATTCTGGAAGTCAGAAACATGAATTTAATTGTATATGCAATTATGTCTTATCATAGACTATTGCTCTCCTCATTATACGTAATGTAAATGTGTTTAGTGAATGGTTTTAGCATATAGCATAATTGCCAAGTTCAAAAATACGCCAAAATATTGTGACATTAAAGGGGCAGTCATGCTTATTTTTTAAGGGATGAATTAATCTAACAATGTCTGTTTCACTTTCAATTTTCTTTTTGCATTTATGTTCTTGGTCGCAGCCTCCCAGAGTACCAAGAAAATTCACAACTAGTGGACCCAGGTGGAATTAAGGATTCCATCACTGCATTATAGCAGATCCGGTATGACCATGTGACACTGGGCAAATGCTCGGTGGTCCTCTGGCTGAAAACACCACACACTCACTCGATCTGCCTCTTTAACTCCAGTATGAGGCCATTGACTGAATATGCCTGGCCACATATTACATGAGCATAAAAAGCAGCGTATGGCAATGCCAGAGCCGCCTTGTCACCACCAGTCCCTCCCTGATATATTGTAGCTGTATTGGTCCAATAGAAGACTCTACTGAAGGGAAAACATCAGGAGAGTTTGTAGGAGAGCTGTGGTTTTAACCACTTGACTCCACTATACATTATCATGGTCCAAACCCCAGTGAACTTCTGCTGCAGAAAGAGCTTAGCTACCCCTGTATAATAAAGAAGTTAATGAGTGAGATTTCTTGTAAGTCTACCTATTGAACTATGCATTATGCATAATGAATAGTGAGATGAGAGAGTTGAAACCAGGGCTGGACTGGCGATCACAAGGCAGTCCGACGGCCATTTGTTGACTTAAGTGCAGCCGACAGCTGGTTGTACGTAGCCAGAAACATCCTTTTTATGTGTATTAATCGCTTCAGCCCCTATAGACATACAGGTACATCCATAAAAATGATGGCAGGACGCTCCTTAGGATGTACCTGTACATCCTGACTTTCTCGCAGCATGAGAGACATTTCAGGCCGTCAAACAGGCTATCTAGCAGGCTGTCTGGTTTCCTTCCTTCAGATTGGGTGTAACAGTGTGCCAATACACTGTGATAATATGAATGCCCGATTGTATGATCGGGCATTCCCTTCCAGTAGTCGTCAGTGCTGATAGGTACAGGTTTTTAGTATATGTTTTTTTTTGTTTTTACATATTATCACTGATAATTATGTTTTATGCATTTCTATGATTTTAAAAGAAAACCCTACTTGTCTTGAACACATTGATGTATAATTTTTTGTATGTCAAGTATGGAAAGGGGGACACGGTTTAACAAGCATACTTGTAACAAAAATACTTGGTATGAAAACTCTCCCGGTCCATTAAAAAAAGAAAGAAATATGGGGGCATTGCCCTGTGCAATGTAATTAAAAACCATGGGGAGTATATGTCCCTTTGTACCCCCTCCATTCTCCCCCTGCTTATTGGGATAGGGGTTAAATAATATATAAATACAGCTTGCTATTATTTTAGACTATGTGTATGGCACCAGGTACATCACTCTCCCATGTATCATTTTACTGTTTGTAAGCTGTCACTGGCATTTATTTATGTGTTACCAACAAATCATGCAATGCTAGAAACGCTGCTTAAAAGGATGTTACAGGACTCACAATACAAGTGAGTCAGAGGTTATGTGGGTTTCTAGTGGTATTGAAATCCCATTATTATACAGCTTAATGCGTGGCTTATGGCATTGTTTATGTAGTATCTATTTGTGTAATCTAGCTATTAACTCTATTTTTTATATTTCATTTTTATGTAAAATGTTAAGACATGCTGGTACAGAAAAAGAAGATGACCTTGTTTACGCCTGCTTACAGTCTACAAGCTGTGCAGATCTGTTGGTGCTATATCAATGAAAAAGAATAATAATCACCGTATTCTTCTTTGTATATACAAGTAAAAAATAAATGTATCATTATGAGTAAGTACGGTAATATGGAGTGGTCACAAATTCCATTTACATTACATTTATATAGCGCCAGCATAATCCGTAGCGCTTTTAATATCAATTACAAACTGGTACAAAAAGAGAGGGTCCTGCTATTCCGAGCTTACAATCTAGTCGCTGGTGGAGGGGGGAGTGAAACAATAGGAGAGGACTATTTAGATTCATAATATTCAGGGATATAATTTTTAAATTATGGGGAAACAGCTCCTTGATCCAAGCAGAGATCTGGCTGCCATTCTGGGGTCAAGAAGGATTTTTTCCCTAGTTTGTTGCAAAATTGGAAAAAGCCACAAACGGGGGGGGGGGGGGGCAGGGTTGCCTTCTTTTGGATCAACAGCAATTAACAGATATGGGAAAGACTGAACTCGATGGACGCATGTCTTTTTTCAGCCCATGTAACTAAATATTCTATAATAAACAAACAAATATGGGGGATAAATCCATAAAGATAGTGAATGAATATATAAATAAATACTTGTGTCTAAAAACGGGAATGTTCTACAAAATCATCGATTAAGAGAATCATCCACGGAAATGCATCAAAACTAAACCATAGGGAGGACTGGGTATGATTTGCCAGAAGCTGTTTTCTTTTTGGCATTAGCGGCTCCTCAATTGTTATGAGATCTATATGGGTTAATGTACAGGAGTATCTTCCTTGACAATATATAAATGAGTTGGTCCAGTCAGGATGATCTGTTTTCAGAGAGCTTTTCAGAGTCATAGGAGAAAGGGAGAAAGTCTGATGGAATGAGACAGGGAATTCCAGAGGAGGGGTAAAGCACAGGTGAAGTCCTGAATGCAGGAGTGAGAAGAGGTAGTTATGGTAGAAGAGAGGCACAGGTGATTAGAGGAACGAAGAGGACAGTTACTGGTGTATTTGGATAGGAGAGTAGATATATGGGGGGGGTGCAGTGAGTTGTTATACCTCACATATTACCATACCTGGGAACTTTCTGGGTTTGCACTGCTTCTCCAGGTCACTGCAGGGAAATTCTGGATCATGGGATCAAGCCCCATTGCCAGTACACTCCCCATCCAACAATGGTGTGTGTCCTATGAGACGAACCACTGGACCGCTCACCATGTCAGCTGGACCTCCTACCTTGCGGGATGCAAGGGTGGCTCCGGGTAGCCAGAGCCAGAAAGTTCCCAGGTATACATATTACCTTCTGTAAAGTGAGGGATAAAGTATATAAATATATACACACTATATATATATATATATATATATATATATATATATTCAACCGTATTGTGCATGCAGCTATCATATGTAGGGTGACTGCAGTGCCCCTTTAAGCATACTTGTCATATTTATCAATTAAGATTATCAGACTGATCATATTATTAAGATAATATTACAGAGAAGTTTAGAGTATGAGATAGAGATTAAGCCCCTGAATTGGCTACCAAAACTCAAGATCTGCTTGAATGTATTATGAAAATAAGTGCTTCACGGATGCTGGAGATTCTAGAGTTTTGCAAACTCTTATATCACTCATGGCTGAAAGAGCATTGCACAGTATTTCTCAAACCCCTAATGATCAGGTCTCCGAAAAGAACTCCTGTGGTGATTATTGTGAAGTGCACATCAATACAACCAACACTCCCAAAAATAAGTATAGCAGCCATCAAAAAAAAAGCTTTGTGGAAACCAGACTCCTGATTTCATGACCTACCACAGAGCTACTGCCACAAAGTACAATAAGATCATTCCATACTTATCCGCAATTATTTGTAACAAAGCTAAAGCAAACATAGCTACAGAAAAGCTAATGCAGCCCGTGTATGATCTAGGGTTTCCCTCTAGTGTCAACAGCCAGACTATCACGGTCTATTTTTGTTTATAAAACACTACATGTTTTAAGCACATCATATAGAGTAAAATATACAGTATTATGTCAGACAAGCTATACCATAGATGTAGACTGAGTATGAACATCATAGTTTTGCTACATGTTCTATATGTTGCCTTGGCATTTTAAAGGTTTAAATTACACCGAAGCTTCATGACAACTGCTGAGGTCTATTTGTGAGGTTTACTAGTGCGGCTAAGAGTTTCAGGGTGCCTATTAGGTCCAAACCTTTTTGTTTGCTTACCTTTATCAAGAATGTAGCTAAACAGTTCAATTTCAAAGAACAGTATGTATGGGCCATTGTCAGCCTGATGGTTCAGTTCCACCAATATGACAGGCAGCAGTGTATTTAGGTGAGGCACTAACCTAACTCTGACCCATGGCAGCATCCTCAGCACCCACTTCTAGCAGGGTCTCTTCCTTGTGCCCTCTGTGTTGTTTGCCAGCACATATTGTCATATCCTTCTTCTCTGTCTCAGAAGGAGGTGCGAGTGAAGGATATTACAAACACCATTACAGGCAGCTACTGACCTCTGTAGTGTAAATAAGCTACTTACAAAGCAAGCCCCTGATCTCCCCAACTGGCCTTTTGACCAGTGGCGTATTGGGGAGCCCTAGTACGTTGATCTGTCCTTGGTAATGCAGCCCGGATGCTCCCGCACTGGGCCTAGGTATAGTTATAGTTGGTCTATTTGAGAATATGGTGCCGGTGACAGAAAAGCTCCTTATTTTTATGCAGAAAGCAGTAGACAGTGCAAGAAGATGAAAATGTCAGACACATTACAGACACCTGTGCTGACTATTGAATGAAATGCTTTTAAAGGTATATTGAATAAAGATCTGTTCGAACCAGTTTGGTAACAGGACAGTTTTAGTGGGGCTGTAAGCCCAAGGGTAGTTAGCTGTGGACACATTGCGACCTACCATGACAGAGAAAGTGGTGGCCACAACAGCCTTGAAACCAGTCACATTCCTCTGCAGTGCAAAATATAACCCATCTGCAATCGCAATAAACTCTCATTAACCCCTTAAGGACAATGGGCGGTCCCTAAACCCATTGAACACAATGCATTTTGAGCCTGAACATGTACGGCCTTTGTCATTAAGGGGTTAATGAAAAACTTCTCAAAAACTTGACTGATTTTATGATGCACTAGAAGGGTGATTTCACTTGAATTCAAATACAAATACGTTGATAAAATTTACAAAGCTGTATTTATGAGTTTGTGTTTATGTGATGGGAGTTTCTGAAAGTTTATTATTTCTGAGCTAGATACCGTATGTCACATTTTACTGCTATTTTACCTAAATCAAAAGTAGCTGTGATTACCAGAGCTATTGTTAAGTAAATTTTGGACTGAGAAGGTGAAAGAGTAAAAAACACGTGTGACAAAATGTTCATAAATGCATAGGTATTATTACTGATTGTAGGTCACATTAAGATAATCGATAAGCACTGTATCTACGATGAAACACAAGGCTGTGTTGAAAATAAAATGCCAGTTACTAAATAGTGTAAGGAAGGACACTAACCCAAAACAATGATTAAGGGTGCTTTTACAGTGTTGCATGCATAATTAATGACTTGATTAAAAATGCAGAAACATTTGAATGTGTTTTCTCTTTCTGTTTTGAATATGGGGATATTTCCCTCAAGGGACATGGGAACTTTTAGATCTGTGGTGGTGTTGGAATGAAATTTCCCCTAATGTAAAAAGTTTAACACAAACAATAACTTTAGTAACTTAATGATGAGTACACAATCTGCATGTTGGCTTAAAGTAACTTAAATTGTATAATTTTCCATTTACAACTTGGTTATATATATATATATATATATATATATATATATATATATATATATATATCATAGCCTATATCATATCTTGACTATATAAAATCATTTGGGAGGACAGCTATACACATGAGAACCGGGTCCACATCCGACTTACGTTGGTAAGGAATAAGGACAGCAGCCTTGCAAAAAAAGGGTTTTGTCCATCTCCTTGCAAACTAAGCTTTGTATGTATGAAAAAGGGGAAGTTGTTTCCACTAATGGCTAATTGTACAACACAGTAATTTAGTTATTTAAAGTGGCTCTATTGAGGAAGATTAATTAAACTACACAAAAAAACTGCCAATAAACGTAACCGTTGTATGGCAGTTGACAAGATATAAGATATATTAATCTATATTTCTTATTCCTTCAGATGGGAAGATGCAGTGTTCAATCATGCAACTGGCCACCAGTTCTTGATTGGCTGCACATTTAACACCTTTAATATCTGGTACTAACAACCAGAAACAAGAGACGGTAACAGGTAGATTGAAAACTTTTATTACAAATATAATCAAATCTGATACATGGTGTATTATAAATGTAAACACAACGCATAGGCAGAACTAAAAGCTCTGTTGATGAAAGTTATGTATTTTGCGGAGACAGGGTCATGTTAACACAAGCAATATCACAAACCTATCTAGGAGACAACCAGGACCGGCCTAGGCATCTGGCACACTGGGCACATGCCTGATGGGCCACTGACCATCAACACCCCTATACTCACCTGGTCTGCTGCTCCAACAACCGATATGGTGCTGCAGCATGCCGCCAGAAGCTGGATATACCTGGCGGCACACTACGCGTGGCCACGCATATCCAGGGATTGGTTGCGCTTACATATCAGTCCAGCCGTGGAGGCAAACATTTTATTCACATAGAGGGCAAACTGCCTTCTCAGATTCATATACAACCATGTTTTACCCTTGACTTATGTATTTTTATGGTCCAAAATGTATAATTAATGTTAATACTGAAATTATTTTATATTGATGAAAATATTGGTCGCAGTCTAGAATCCACATCCACTATATGGAGTTTAGTAAAGGAGCTAAATATCAAACCAAGCAGTTTCAACCACCCCATAACAGCAACCAAGGTTTAGATGAGTCATTGAATCGAGCCCCTAGGGTATAAAAACACCAAACTCACATTTCAAGCCCACTTAGCAAGCTAAGTACATTTTAATTTCAAAATCACATAACACAAGGGAGCTAATATTTTATTTGCACGTAGTTGCGTGCACACATAAAGAATTACGCCTACACTATTCATTTTGAATTGCATTATTTGGTAGCACTTTTATCACAAAATATGCAAATCATTTGTAAACGTTGCATGTTCATGATTCCAAAAGATCGTGTTTATCACAGAAAAAAGAACGAGATTTGGAGGCAATCAGGAGAAGCATTGGTTCCTATCAATACTGTATCAATTAGCAGCTGGTACCACAATTGCTTCATTTTTGCCTTCAGTGTGCCTGCGTATGAAAAGGAGGACAGACGAAAGCAAACAGTAACATTCCACATATTAAAACTTTGAATACCAGAAAACTAAACCAGAGTTTATGCTTATGTCACTTTTCTCTTGAGCATCTTCAGAACTATGCAGATGGTTCTCTTCACTAAAGTGGGCAAGTTGCAGTTTCACACCAACTTCATTATGCACCATGAAGGGTCAATCGCAGTGAGCTTCTTCTGCAAGAAAAGCTTTGTTGGCCTTGTATAATATATCATTAAATCAGTGAGATTTCTTAGAATACATTAAGTAAACTGGCCCTTCTTATAAGAAAAATATGTCAGTTGTCAGCCAACACAACACCTAATGAAGTTGGAACTAACTTGCAAACTCTCACCGGAAGTATAGGGCGCCTGTTAAGAATTCTGGTGCATTTCATTTAGTGAAATGCCCATCAAATTCTGTTGTTGGTTACCCCTTAGGTAAGTGTAGTCATTATACCTGGCATTTACAGGTATTTACTGAATATCACTATCCATGATGATGGTCCAACCCCAGTGAGCATCATCTGCAAGAAGGGCTCAGCTGACTCCATTATATATATATAGTTAAATCAATTACACAATATTAAAAAAAATCTGCTCTCTTTAACTATGCATTTTCCAGGGACAGCTCAGCCCTTCTTACAGGAGATGACCCTTCATCAAGCACCGTGATGTTGGACCTTTCAGCAAGCTCCCAATTAAGTGAATAGACCCACGAGTCATGCATTAACAAAGGGCCAGTAAAGTCCTCCCGCATGGTGACTTAATAACAAAAACATAATGGTTAATGTGGCGAGATGAAACGCACAACCTCTCTCACACTTTCTGTTTTGTGAATAAACCCCTTTAATTACTCTTTCAAAGAATAGGCTAAAGTATTTCTGAATGAGCTATCCCCTCCCCCTGCTCCCCTAGCTGACTAGTTGCTTTCTTAACACTGATTGTGTGTGTGTGCTTTACTATTATTCATAAAAAAAGGCAGAAGAGATTTTTAGGAATATGTACCTTTAAACAATTGCTTCCATAAGATAAACTAAAATTTCATTTCACATTTTACTTAGATTGACAGAATTTCCGATGGCGACAACTGCAACAGACACTGCAATTAGAATATTTTTCACTTCGTAGTGCTTAAGGAATATATTGAGCATTTATTTAAAAGCTACCCTTTCAGCGCAAGACAGCCGCATAACCTATTGTGATCAGCAGCAGCACAGATTAACCTTATTGCTATCCGCAATTTAATCGGATCCCACATGGGACCGCACTGTCACGCAGGACGCGCAGCATAAATTGGTTACCTGGTTCCGTTACATGAAGCTTCTGGTCCGAGGGTAATAGCAATAAAAACTCTTTGCAAGTTCCCAGCTCCAAACCTTCCACCTGCTTATTGCAAAGATCTTTGACAATGCGAACTGCCTTGTGACACAAGTTTTCATGTTCTTCTTTTGCCGTATTCATCTCAAACACAGCATCCTTCTCTCCGCTGGCTTCCCCTCTCAATTGTCTTGACAATCGTAGCAGGAGATAACAAAAAAAATAATAATAAAAATCAACAGTTCAAATTCTTTAGAAACACAAACATCTGAGAGGGTTGAAAAAATGGTTAAGTCCTCCGCTATGTGACTGCAGTTTCCGTGGAGAATACAGATATTAAAGCCCTCACTGGAGTTCACAGTCAGTCTGATTGCCTTATTGCTAGAGATCAGATATCTCATTTACTGTTGAGGCGGATACCATCCAGAGATCCCTCCTACTACATTAAATTGTTTGATTGTGTAGTGCTATATTTTTAAGCAGCAGAGCGAAAAGACATTAACCCTCTAATACCTCCTGTGTGTTGAAACCCTTATCCAATGAATCATTTACAGCTCTATACTGATATGATTGTAAATCCTTCAGCAAGCCATCTTATGAACTGTTGGTTTCCATAAGGCAGTCAGATAATATTAATCTCTTCGATGAAGAGTGAACATTAATATCAGGTAATTACCGAAGGCGTAGCCAGCTTTCTTTCAAGAATGGCCCAGTACTAATGCACAGTTGATCTCTGCAGTGTTTACCCTTTCAAATAAGAATCCATGCTGAGATGTTAACCATTTTTGAACTAGAGGAGAGTATAATCACAATACATAATGTTAACCAAAACAACAGTTCAGAAGGTGCCCTAAAAGCAAAAAATTGTAATAATAGTACATTATATATTAGCATTCAATAAACTGGGTTTCAAAAACAAATTTGTTTTCTAATCAGAGCCTAATTCTCTTGGTTTCTTATAATCGCAGCACACGTTGCAGGCTACTATTTTAGAGACTTGTGCAATGTTGTAAAAGTGTGGTGCTGTCTACTAATGACTGATGTCGTTTATTAGGGCTAATGGACAAGATTGATTTTATAAAAGATACTCGATCGCCTGGTTCTGAGTTCTGTAGCATAGTTCCTAGTCCTATACATGATAATTGAGGTTCCATGCAGTCTAAAGTGTGATGCAGGCTGATGATCATGCAAGAATCTCTTGCTGAGTTGCAGGTGAAGATACTGAGGACCAAATGTAACTCTTGCCAAGTTGTCCTTAAAAAAGACACAGACTATCAGCCTGGAGTTACCCTGGTGAAGATTAGCTCAGTTAGAAGTCGTCATGAATGCATCTTTGCCTGACATCCAAATATCACCAGGTAAATATATAGGCTTCATTAGAAAAGCAGGTTTCTCTCCATGGTTACCTCTATATATAAAGAATGTTATTGTACGGAAAAGATAGTGGTAGAAGCGGATCCTTCCCGACTACTACCTGATAACTTTAGTTTAGTATGCATGAGTCAAAATTTAAACTGCTAATTTAGTAGAGGAAACATAGAGTTCACAAACACAAGTTGAGGTTAAAATCAGGAGCAGTAGAAGATTCCTTCAACAACATATCTCCTTACACAAAAAAATCTTCAGCATTCAATTTGAATACAAATTTATAAACTCCACACTAAGACTTTTCTTAATATTGCATAATACATTACAATATTTCAAGTCATCTACAGTGAACCATTTTTGTTTTCATTTTTCGAATGTTCATCATAAACAAACGCAAAGTTTGTAGGAAATTGTGACTTTTTTCAGTTCTTAAGTTTGATTTTTTTAATATTGAAAGGAATATTTTAGATTAGTGTATTGAAGAAACGTAGTTCTCATTTGTATAAAGTCCTTAATGGTGCGTGCTTACAACACCCATGAGACTTTTGTCAGTGCACTGATGAGGTGTTTGAGGTTTATGCTAATGCTTTTATATTTTTTAATAATACTCAATCAATGCTATGTGGAAAGACGAATCAGTGAGTGTTAAAGGACATATGATATAGTTATATAAATTAACTATTAACTATATATAGTTCTAGTGTTTGGAATTGTATGGGACCAGTGTGAACATCTTACAAAACACCTGCACCTAAATCAAGAGAAAAGGGTTGTAATTCCTCATTCTGGTGCCCAAAGGGTTTATCCTATACCCGCATACTTTCCAGGGCTGGTACCCCAAATAAAATGGCGTATTGTCGCCTAGACTGATTAGGCCTAGAGCAGCAGTTTCAGGGGAGTGGCCGCATAACCCCCCCCTGCCGTATAACCAAGGACAGATCACCCTATTGGGTGGTCATGCTCCCCAAGGCACAGTGGTGTAACTACAGACGAACCCTGGTTTCTGTCTCTGTGTACCGGTTCAAAATTGCTTACAAAGGGACCTTCAAACCTAGACCGTTGCAGGTCGAAAGGGCCCTTTCTAAACTATTTTGAACCATCAGGGGGAGAGAGGAATGTATACAAAAAACAAAAACTGTCTGCGCTTCTTACCCTAATAAAGTTGGCAACAAATATATAAACATAATATAAATGAGAGGTTTTGGTTATATGAATTGGCCAAAGCATAATTAAGCTCACCCGCCACGTCAAGGCACACTCTCAATAGGGTGAGAACCTACTCTCACCTCCTACATAGTGGGCACACAAAGCAGTTTATACTGCTACCAAAACCTTATTAATGTGTTAGGGGAGGTGCAATTAAATCTCCTCCCTATTAACCCCTGGACAGCAAGCTGCAACCAGACTGATGAGGAGCCAACAACCTCAAATATGTGCAAACAGGGAAAAGAAAAAATGTCGGTACGTATCAGGGTCACGTGACATGATGTCTGTGAAACAAAACAGAAAGTCCCAGGAGCAGATAGAGGTAATCGTGGGCTATATGTGTATGTTTGTTTGTATACATGTATGTATGTATGCGAGCATGGATGTGAAATTGTGTTTGAGCATGTATGTGAAATTGTGTTTGAGCATGAATGTGTAATTTTGTCCCTGAGCATGGATGTATAATTGTGTGTGTGAGCATGTATGTGTATTTGTGTGTGAGCATGAATGTATAATTTTGTGTGTGAGCATGGATGTGTAAGTGGGGTTAGATGGAGTGTGTGTTAGAATGAATGTGTACATGTGTGTTAGTGAATGTGAGTAAGTGCATCAGGGCCCTGTGGATTCTAGTTACTCCCCTGCCAGCGCACCACTTATTGTGCCAGTTGGGGAGATCATTGATTTATCTGTAACTGGCCCAAATACACTACATAGTGACATCACCCCGCTCAGCATGTTAAAACACAGCTGTGGAGGCAAGTGTTAGAAAGCACCTGGGGAGCTGCCCTGGGCAGGGCAAAGCACATCTGTGCCTGGATATTTCCCCCTTCCTGATCCTTTTTAGAGATGGGGAAGGATGAATTGGGAAGGCAGTACAAACTATGCACAGGGGCAGGGTTTATCCCAAAATATACCTGAACAAAGTCTATAGTGTGCTTTAAGTTTAGTACTTCCAAACCTGACATTCGGTATGTACCGTATTTGCTCGATTATAAGACGAGAGCTTTTTCAGAGCAAATGCAAATTTGAAGCACCGGTAAGTTTGAGTGTTAAATGGGGGGCATAAGGCATTTCTGGAGGCAGAGTGCTCTGTGAAATGCCTTTTAACCCACTTAATGCCACTCTGCCTCCAGAAATGCCTTTTTAACCCTCTTTACGCCACTCTGCCTCCTGAATGCCTTAAACCTCCCTATATGCCACTCTTCCCCATAATATGCCTTTTAACCCTCTAAATGCCAGAGTGGCATATAGGGGTCTAAGGCATTTCTGGAGGCAGAGTGGCACATAGGGGGTCAAAAGGCATATTATGGGGCACAGTGGCATATAGGGTTAAAAGGCATATCATGGGGCACAGTGTCATTTAGAGGGTTAAAAGGCATATCATGGGGCACAGTGGCATATAGGGGGTATAAGGCATTTCTGGGGCAGATGTGCATAACTGGGGGGCAGGTTGGAAAATAGAAGGAAATAAAACCAAAATATTTTTCTCAATCATAGCTTTTATTAAAAAAAAAATAGTTTAGATGAATTAACATTTACTAGTAAAACTTTTTTCCTATAGGGTCGTCTTATATTCAAGCTTTTTCTTTTTTTCCTAAATTAATATTCAGATTTGGGGGGTCATCTTATAATCGGGGTTGTCTTATAATCGAGCAAATACGGTATGTCATCTATGATGCAAATTTAACATGCCATCCCTAACCACTGTTAATTGCATAACAAATTTGTGCATAATAGTGAATTAAATGCACAGGACAGTGAGGAACCTAAAGATCCAAGGCTGACAAGATGTGAATCTAGACATATTTATATGAAACAAGATGTGGGTCTGCCCTACAAAAATAATGCAATGATGCCGAAGAAGCATTTTTTACAAACATTTCAATAGAGCCTAAGAGCAATCTTACTAGAATGCAGCTTGGAAATAATATGTTAATTTACTAAGTTTAAAATACATTGAGGTACTTTCTGGCTCATTCACATACATCTACCTCGGCTTGAGGCTTCTAGAACATACGTGGGACCTTCATACCAGCTCTGCTATTATCTGCATAAGATAATTACCGTATTGGCTATACATTTTTTAGTAGCTCCACTAACCAACAGTGTTCCAAGAACATTTCAAATACATTTAACATACACTGACACGAGAGGCAATAAACAATTTTCTTGCTCTAAAGCTACAAGATGCTATGACCCTGCATTCACTGGACTTGCTCTTGATCGAGAAGGCATAAAATCTAATCTACAAATGCCTGAGGCCTACATAAGGCAAAGCAAAGTCAAGGGTCAAATAAGATCTGAGGTTCTGAGACCGAAAGAGAAAATGGTCTTGGTAGGTGTTTCTAATTTGCTGTGAAATTTCTGCAAGCTGCGGACACTGCAGAATCAAATGTAACCCTCTGGCATAGAAGGCTTGAATGAAGTATTTACGAGAATCCCCTACCTACAACTAATGAGTTAAAAATCCTTGTCTTTTCCCGGGGCATTTGTTGCCAAGACAACAAGAGCAAACTGTGTTAACAAAGCATCGATTTGCTGTTAAACATAAAAATATTTATGGCATTTTTAGCGTTCTGGAGGATTATCCCTGGAATGGCCTTTTGAAAGGGATTCAATAGCATGCAGATCTCATAGGGAGAGAGAAGGTAATTAAGTGTGGCACTGAATTGTGTGCATAACCTCTTTTCTATTTGAATAACCCTAGCCAAATTATAAATGCTTTGCTGCTGTTTGAGGTTTTATTTGTTATGGAAGGGTTAAAGGTGTTAGTATACATAAACTGTTACGTAAAATATATAAAATAATTTCTCGACAAGAGTGAAGTTGTTTTCTTCTTAATTTTAAAATTAGGAAAATCTTTTTAAAAAAAACACTTTATGATATTGGAAATACAAATGCCATGATATATAAATGACAAAGGTGTATATTACTGCTTTTTTTTCAGTTAGGCACATTTGACTTAAGGGGGTGATGCACTACAATTCTCAGTATGCTCAGTCACAGTGACAGTGAGTTTGACAGCAGATAAGGACCATTGGGATCATCTAGTCTGCCCTTCTAATGTAGAGACTCGGTGCTTGGTCTCATCTTAGGTTCATGATAGCTTAATGCCTATCCCTTGCATGCTTAAACTCTCATTGTATTAACCACTACCATCTCTGATGAGAAGCTGTTCCACTACCACCCCCTTGATAAAGTAAAACGTCCTTACATTACAGCTAAAAGTAGCTAGACAGCTAAACACTGGATAGGCGTGCTGGGAATGCCCAAGACAAAATTGCAATCAAGCTATACCGGATTTACTAATGTACTTTTACTATGACATTATTATACTTTTACTATGACAATGGTAAACATTTGAGCTTATTCTTTAACTTGTATTGTGTAGTTGGTGATACTTTTGCAAACAAACATTTAAAGCATCTGAAAGCATGGTATTATTGCAAGCACTGTTACATAATTACACTTCTGTTGTTTCAAGATACACAGTCATGATAGAGCATCTGCTACTGTATTCTCAAATTTCGGCACACCTTAAATAAGTTAAAATCAAGTATGAAGGTAGCGGGGATGGTCTCTAAGTACCCGATACTCACCAATCTTACTTACCTCAATGACCACAGACACGCTGATTGGATGTAAAAAGGTCACAGTTTTATCACTTAAATACAAAACGTGATGTGTCAGCCACCAAAACAAACCTTCATAAGAATAAACATACATACAAATTACATAAACAACTTAACCTTGTCCAACACAGTACGGGAACCAAACAATCCTCCTTGGTGGCCACCTTTTGGTTACCACCAGAAGTACTCACCTCCCCTTCGTCCAACAGCACCAATAGCTCCATAGGCTGCCACACACACACACCAGGGCTAACCACCACCAGACCATAAGCTCGGTGGGCACAACCAAATTGATTGACCTTACTATATAAGAGGTTAGGGGAGGGCTGAGACCCGACTTGCCAACTTTGTAACCATAATCTGTTTCCACCATTTACACTTCTGCTGACATTAAGTTAGTTATGTCAAAAACAAAAATGGAGGGAGCGACTACTAGCCGCTACCTAATGACACTGACCAGGGTCACCTATATGCCCTCGGGACATCCACGCCCCAACATGAATACAGGCAATTCATGTGGCGCCTATAACTTTATGGGTTGGTAATTATCTTTATAACAAAAGTACAGGTACCAAGAAGAGTTACTCGATATGTGAATTATTATAACCCCTATCCATTTGTCAGTTTTAGTGTCCCTTTAAAAATGTTGTCCTTAAGCTCATAAAGAGGAGATAAAAATGGTTTAAAATTGAAGGCCCCTTCAGAAAGAAAAAGTTGTTACCTGGCTAAGTGATTTTTTTTTCTCGTATCGTTTCCCAACCCCTGGATCTATGGCTGTATTCTCTCAATGATTTTACTGCCCTGTGTTTGTTTTATAGCTGTAATTGGTAAGTTATATCGATCTGTACAGCTGTGTACTTTTCTCTATAATGAGTCCTGGGGAAGTTATATAAGGAGTCATGGCTAATGCTGGCCAGGCTCAGCTCATGGGTATAGGCTAACTATATCTCTTGGAAAATACAGCAGCTGCAATCAATTCCTATTTTCCCAAAGGAGTCCCAGTTTCTTTGCTCCTTTTCTTGTTCCTCAAAACATGATGTACAAAGTTCTCTCTTTCTTGCTTTCAACTTGTCCACTTGCCATGATTTTTCATCTCACATTTTTTTTACGTCCTTTTGTCTCTTTTACATTTCTTCTTGCAACCCCTAATTCGTGTTGGTTTGGCTGAGGTGTAGTTGAATAGATGAGTTTACTAGTGGAAACTCTATCATTTCCTGCTCGAGAAAGCACTAAATTTATATTTGCCTAACTCTTATTGCCTGTACAAGGAAAGTGAACTAAAACTAAACTTAACATGTTTAATAATGAATAAATCTCATGCTGGCACAATACATAGGAAATGTCCCCCTCAGGTCTAAAAGATATTAAAAAAAATATTGCTTCTCTACCCAATTGTAGCAAAATATTTGTTTGCCTACTTTTTATATGCTGTGAGTCATGGTTTAACTCTCCTAAATGCCTCAGTATCAGAGAAAGGCCTGGTCAATTTAAGCACACCAGCCTGCAGGGTTACATGCTTTCTGAATCATCAAAATAGGCCTTTTGATGTGCCTTGTAGCCATTACAGGCCAAGTACAAGCGTTTTAAATATTTGGGGGGTGTTTACATTTCTATAATGATTCCTTAACATCACCAAGAGCAACGTTGGATACAAAGCGAAACAGACTGAATCATATAGGATATTAATTTGGACAGAATTTACTCTTGGATATACCACAGATGGCCTAGGAATTTTGCAGGTTTGACCCAGGTTAATTGTTTCTGGCAGGAGAGGGACTTTTGGCCATACCGACTTCCCTCCTACTCCCTGTCCACTATATGTGGCTAGCCTTACCCTGTTATAACTAACCCTGCCTCCACAGCCAGCTAGTCCCATCCCCTGCAAAGCCATTTCTTTAGAAGAGGGAGAGCTCCAAATGATGAATGGCCTATGATGTTAGTAATATAAGTGGGGAGTATTTAATTATATATGACCTTGGGACATGCTATTTTCATATTCAATTCAAATATTTGTAAAAATAAAGTTTAAATGATTATTATTATTAAAATACAGCTTTAACGGTAACAAGCATTGCTTGCGTGCCAACAACTTTACGGCCAGGTCAAAGGCCGTATCAATGTAGTCAAGTATCAATGTGACAAGAACCAAAAATATTCTTCAGAGTGGATAAAACTGCTAAAATCCTAAGGCAAGTTATATAATTAGAGACACTGCTTTAAAACTGATCACAAATAATATATATATATATATATATATATATATATATATATATATATATATATACAGATCAGCCATAACATTATGACCATGGACAGGTGAAGCGAATAACACTGATAATTAGACTTGTGCATTAGTTTTCGTGCATTAGGCGAACATGAAAACGAACACGAATGCGTTTTCGTCTTTGAATCCGAAAACCGAAGAAAGATGGTGGTGGCAAAACGTATACAAAGAATCTTCATGTTTGTCTTCGTCTTTATCTACTACTCTCCCTGGTCCCTTCCCCATCTAGCCTACCTTATCTACACAGCATCGCAGGGGTTGACAGAAGCGGAAATCTGTAGGTTCACTGTCAGGGGTTAAGGGGCCGTGCAAATGACTCTATTGGTCACCTGGCAGAGGAGGCCCCTGCAGGTGGCCAATAGAGTTGCTCGTACGGACATTTAAAATCCTGGCACAGGAGCTACTGTGTAGTCCGTACAAAAAACGGGAAAAAATGAAGAAGAAAAAAACGAACATGAAGAATGTACACGAATATTCGCCCGAACCGAACACGGGAAAGGATGAATATTTGCGGAATATAAAGATTTTTTCCCCCCACAAAGACGAACAGGACGAGTTGGCTGGCACCCAAGTCTACTCATAATCTTGTCATCATGGCATCTGTCAGTAGGTGGGATATATTAGGCAGCAAGTGAACATTTCGTCCTCAAAGTTGATGTGTTAGAAGCAGAAAAAATGGGTAAGCATAAGGAAGGATCTGAGCGACTTTGACAAGGGCCAAATTGTGGTGTGTTCCTGGTCTGCAGTGGTTGGTACCTACCAAAAGTGGTCCAAGGAAGGACAAGCGATGAACCTGTGACACGGGTCACGGCCAAGGCTCATTAATGCATGGGGCTGCGTAGCTGCAGACCCAGTCAGGGTGCCCATGCTGACCCCTGCCTACTGCCCAAAGCGACTACAATGGGCACATAAGCATAAAAACTAGACACGTAGCAATGAAAGTAAGTGGCCTGGGTTGATAAATTACGTTTCCTTTTACATCATGTGGATGGCCAGGTGCGTCACTTACCTGGAGAACACATGGCACCAGGATGCATCTATGGAGGCCCACCTGGCAACCATAATGTTATGGCTGATCAGTGTATAATATATATATATATATATATATATATATATATATATATATATATATATATATATAGCACTTTAGATTTCTCTTCCAATGCATAAATTGGGAGGATCACTCAATAGGGTACATAATAATAGTTAGGCAGTAAAAAGGCACTTTTCATCTTTAGATCACAAAGCTCTTTAGAGATTCAAATAATACGCTAGTACAGTCCTTATTATGCAGCTATAATTGGTGTGGGTTTTATCTACCGCTGAGGGATAAAATACAACTTCTGCTTCAGACTGGTTTATCTGGCTACTGGTATAAGTACTTGTGGACCTTTCCATAACACTTGGATAACCACTGCAAGCTCCCCCAATGTATTTGTGCATTCGTTATTATTACAC
Organism: Spea bombifrons; assembly: GCF_027358695.1. Taxonomy (NCBI): domain Eukaryota; kingdom Metazoa; phylum Chordata; class Amphibia; order Anura; family Pelobatidae; genus Spea; species Spea bombifrons. The sequence continues at coordinate 37,499,459 of NC_071088.1, forward strand.
AAGCTACTATTAAGCTGTTTAGTGAATAATCCTGTCCTTCAGCAAATACTTCATCAAAGATTATTTTTTATGTATTTAAAGCATTGTACACAAGTTGTGTATTGCTACTTCTCTCTTCTATTAAAGATCCAGGTCCATGTCCAGTTAAATACACAATGAATATATTGCAAAAAAGCCTTGTTGTGACTCATTTTCACGATTTCCATTCTTGAACGAGTCAAATTTTAATAAACAAGGATTACATGCAGAGAACCCACACATATATGATCGTCTTTCATAAGCGTGGTTTGACTGACATGAGCGAAATGCGCTGGTTTAATTACACAAGCTATTGTCAGAATCAAGATAATGCGAATAATGCTGTACTGCATTCTGTGTGTACCCAGCCCTGGATAGATGTATTCCTGTGCCCTCTAAACCTTGCCTGTCTTCATTCATCAAGGAAATATGACAAATAAAAATGAGAGCCAAGAAGCATAAGATATTCTGATATACTAATGTCTGACATATTTCACCTGGAGCTAATTATTCAGGCGCTGCATGAAAACAACAGAGGCTTAATCAGGCCATATCCACTGCTTGAAAACGTGTACTTTTGTGTATTGTAACATTGATTATCCAGCTGTTTCAATGTGTAATTAGATTTGGTTTAGCATGCACAATGCCCACAGAGAAGGAGAGGTAATATATAAAGATATATGCGATAAATAAAGCAGACTCATGTATACTGTTAAACCCAAAAATAGTAATCTACACAGATATAATATACAGGATTGAGTATAATATTGATTAGTATTTTAAATCCAACATTCACCTTTTCTACAAACAGGTACTAAAGGGACACTCAAACCATCATATGAATTTATTACTGGCCTTGAGCCTAGGGGAAACAACACACAGTTAGGGTTTCAATTTGTATTGACGGTTTCTTACACGTAACTCTGGCAAAGCCTTCAAAAATGACCACAAAATAAAATTACAAAAATAGGGGGCCGCACAACATAAAAAGCATAAACATTCAGATTCCTGGGTTGCTGCTAGAATAATAACGGCCAATAAGTACACAAAACAAAGCAAGAATGCAGCTCATACCCAGCAAATAGCATTAAAACACATATCTAAGGCATTAGATCTCCACTGTGTCAAAGTACCCCAAGTTTAATGGGTCCTATCTAATTTTTCTTAGCTATGCTGCTTACCGAGGAGCTGAACTCTGTCCGTACTTTGTGGTGGGCAATATATGGCCATATAGTGAGATGAAATCCCCAATATTTATGCCCAGGTATTTTTGAGTGGTATTCACTGGGTAGGCACTGAATTCTTGCTTTGTTTTGCAAACCTGCACATTACCCTACTGCAAGTACATGTGCCATCTACTGCCCTAGAGGTACAATGCCATCTCAGATGTGCTGAATATGTGGTTACTTAGCAGTTAAGTCTGAATAACATAATCAGTTAGACCAATGGGGTTTAATTTGATGATAATGTAATGCCGACGCTGTCAATATCGAAACACTTCTCAGCTGAAGATTTCAACAAATACAAGATAATATAACAGCAGATAACCGTTACTAATCTTTGGATGGTATTGGTGAAATGAGCTGATTTAGCTCTCAGAGGATCCTCATGCTGTGAACCAGGAAGAGTTGGCTTGTGATCATCTTAAACAGAAGCAGACAACTGCTACGGGTGGTGGTATTGGTGGTTTCAAGTTGTTAAACAGTCTAGCCGGCTTGCCTGTTATATACTAAGTGGCTCCCCCCTGAGAGGACACATGGTTTTAGTCTATGTATCAGAATTAGTTGGTAAACACAAACACTTTGGCAAATCATTATTATGCGATTGGCCTTTAAGAGCCATGGGTAAACCCAAGAAGGGATCATCATGTTACAGTGTGATGCTTGGTGGATGATACATATACCATATGATGCCATATTTAAATATACCATTGGATTCTTGTGTTGTATTGCTATTTTTTATTTGTTTACATAGATTTTAATGAAGCATGGATTGTTTGATTCATATAAAATACCCAACTACAAATTTGCCATTCCATCTGGAAGAGAAATTTCCGAAAGCTAATGTGATTCTCCATCTATTTTTTGTGTTGGCCCAATAATAGGTATCAACCCCTACTAAAGACTTCATCTTTTCTTTGGCCAATAAGTTCGACTTTCCTGAGTATAATCTGGAAGAAGTACTAAAATAGTAGGATTTTTGATACAAGGACACAACTAAGGACTATCTCAGGAAGTCTAGCAAGACCGTTGCTAGATTTGAAACAAAAGAGATTTATGTCACTTTTACTGCCTCAAGATGCTTAAAAAATCAAACATATATTTTGAGAAATATTTGAATGTTTCATTGTGAAAATATACTCCTTCTTCACATGGTTACTAAAAGCGGATGAGATGTTTTTCAAAATTTGTTCAGCCTAGTTTAAGTTTAAGAAAACTGCCGCTGACCTATAATATTCTCTCCAAATTATTAATTTGCATGACATTTTTTTTAATTTTTAGAACATTTATTTTGCTTCCCCCATAAGACAAAGAGATAATGTTTGAAAAAAAAACAGTGATTATAAAATAAGGTCTGGGAAAGAGAATAGAAATATATTAATTTTAACCCCTTAAGGACAATGGGTGGTCCCTAAACCCATTGAAAATAATGCATTTTGAGCCCGTACATGTACGGGCTTTGTCATTAAGGGGTTAATAATAATAATAATATATGAATGAGTTGTTTTTTTTGCTTTAATATCGAAAAAAATGATATATCTGACATTTCCACAATAGTTATGCAGATACATTTCAATTAAATTCAGGGACATTTTTAAATTATTTTTTAATGTTATCAATATTTTCCATAATTCCAGAGCTGGGTTTTCCATATGGCAGAATCGGCATGTGTCTACAGCTGCATTGTTTAGGATGAATGGGGAAGGGCAATTGGAATGTAGTGGTACCCCGACTGGTTTATTGTCTACGCATGGTTACCTTCTACCAGTGTTTAAACATGGGCATGTTAAATCTACTTATAGTCATGCCTCGCCCATTAACCACTTATTCCTCATATAAAATACCTTTTTTATTTCATTATTTACTTTTTAAAATTTTAAGGACATTTAGGTGCTTTACACAAATTTTTGACCTTGATATATAATGGTGGTTACAAAAAAAAAGCATCTGTATGAGGTATGTATAATAACATTTTGTGGTATTTCAAGTAATTGACCTCTAGTTAGTTTCCAATTATACTGTTCCTTTCAACTTTCTAAAATAAATAGGTATGCAGCTGTGAAGGTAATAGAACACAGAATGTAAGAAGGCCAAAGTCCCGCAAATCAATACTTAACATTTAGTAAAAACATCGTAAATAGCCAAAAATGCTATTTCATTAAAATCAGAGATTGTGTCCGGGAAAAAAAATTTAATTGATCGCTGGGGTTTCAGTCAAAATAATTGGTCTCTTAAACAGGGAGGTGGTTACCCTACCTTAACTCTTTTATAGAGAATGATTTACTACATTGTTGGAAAGCTAGTAAATCTGCAATTGAACATAACATCAAAAAGTCTCTAATTAGTTCTAGTTTAATATTGATTTTAACATAGGTGAATATTTCTTTTGGGAAAAGTTTCTAAATCTGTTGGCTTTACACACATTTTAGCAGGACTTCTCTAACATATAGAGTTGCCTAGGTTTGCTGATCTGGCAGAGGTAATAACCGCAAGTTGCTTCTATGCAAGCAAATGCATACAGATGATGGGCGAAGAAAATAATAAAAAAAAATATATTTCATCTATTTGTGAAATACATATCTGCCTGGAATGCTAACTGTAGATTTAAAATGTCAATAGGGGGTTAAATAGTAACACACCAGCCCCTCTTCACCCTATAGCTCAGCATGATACCGGAAATGAGTGCATGAGTGTCAAGACTCATCACTGTAGGTCGTATCAGAAGAAACCAATTGCTTTGAGCCAAATCCAATTATAAAATCCTTCCAATAAAAGGATTCTATTGCCTAGGTAGAGAACAATGCATTTACGCACAAAGCACTAGAGAGCCTGCATAGATGTCCTGTTCCTACTTTACATGAAGATCTCATGATCTAGCCATGCAGAAGTCTCCTAAAAAGCCAGATTGATAACCCCAAGTCAGCTTGTTAAGAGATGTTAATGTTCACCATAAGGAGAGGCGGTCTTGTTAGAACATGAGGTTGTACAGTCAAGTTCGAGTGCTAGAAGCACATGACTTATTAGAAAATTAAAAATGTAGTAGATTTAGGTCAATGCTTTAGAACACAAAATAGACTTTTTAAAAGATAAACGTAAGCGTACAATGTTTGGGGAATATGTTTGTAACCATCCTAGTGTATTTTGCACAAAAAAACCCAAAAATCTTAAATAATTAACTGAACCTCTTATGTCCATACCATTGATTTCTTTTATTATTATTAGACTTGGGTGCCGGCCACCTCTTCGTGTTCGTCTTCTTGGGGGGGGGAATCTTCGTATTCTGCGAATATTCGCCCGTTCCTGTGTTCGGTTCGAGCGAATATTCGTGTACATTCTTCGTGTTTTTTCCCCCCTTCGTTTTTTGAAGAAGGGGTTAATACGGGGAACTACCCAGCAGCTTTGGCGCCAGCAGCTTTGGCACCTGTACTTCATTGGTTGATGCCAGATGAGCCCCCTGCTGGCAACCAATAGAGTCACTCGTACAGACTTTTAAAATCCTGGTGCCATAAATTGGCCGGGAGAGACCACTGGTCTCCCTGTTCCAAGAGTTAAAAGTCTGTAAGAACGACCAATAAAGTCGCTTGTACGGAACTTTAACTGTTGGAGCAGGGAGACCATGGTCTCCCCAGGCCAAGTTGCACCGTCAGGAGTTAAAAAGGCTGTGCAAGTGAGCCTATTGGTAGCCTGCCGGGGCCTCCTCTGGCATCAACCAGGGGTTAACGGAACCGGAAATCTGTAGGTTCGCCGTCAGGAGTTAAAAAGGCCATGCTGGTTGATGCCAGAGGAGGCCCCTGCAGGCGACCAATAGGCTCACTTGGATTTCCGCTCCCATTAACCCCTGCGATGCTGCGTAGATAAGGTAGGCTAGATGGGGAAGGGACCAGGGAGATTAGTAGACGAAGACTAACATGAAGATTCTTTGTGTTGTGTGTCTTTGTCGACGTTTTGCCGCCGCCATGTTCGAATGTAATTTCTAAGTCCCTAGTCTTTAGATTCAAGATAGCTACATACCTATCTCATGCATTTTTAAACCCCTTACTGTATTAGCCTCTACCACTGCTGGAAGACTGTTCCACTTATCTATCACCTTCTCAGTAAAGTAAAAAAATGGTACAAATGCAGAACAGCAAGGCACTGAGGCAGGAATATAAGTCCTGATCTGTTTTCCAGACATATGCAGTGTCCATGCCAACTATAAATGGTTAACTATGTTAATATATAAAACCTGCCCTTTTTATCTTTACATATTTTAGCCTAAGCTGCTTTCATTTTTTATGTGGCCCCTAACATTTTTTCTCATGTGATGTGTGGTGCCTCTTCATGGCTAAATATCAAAATGCCCGTATTGTTAATGTTTCTAGCAAGTGTATGTATGAACATTAATCAACAGAAAGATTTTAATAAATATTAATAGTTTTTCTCATACAATAAAATGTTTACAATTGATGTTCATTTCTTAATTTCCGAACCACTCAGACCATATTGATTTCTTTTCTTGGATGTTTTTAGAAGTGCTAAGTTCACTGATTAATAAAATATTATACCTCGCCAATACTTTTTCCAGAAGGGCCACAACTGAATCATTTATTAAAATGTAGGAAGTCCAAGGAAGACTAAACAGTATTGCTTATTTATGTATTGTCCTGGAGTAGTTCAAAAGGTAAGCAGACCATGTCTTAGGAATGAAATCAGATGATATTTCGAGGAGGATAAATGTGTAAAAAAACAAATATCATATTTTTATGTTTTGTCAGTGTGTTTTATTCACTGTGTGAAAATGACTAGACAATGTATAGATTGTCCAGGCAGTCTATAGAGTGCTTCAAGGCTCCAGACAAAGTGTGAAAGACAATGAAATGAATTACATTTAAATGACCAGGCAATGTATAGAGTATCCTGTTGTTCTATACAGTGCTATAAAGAGCTCTTCCACCCTGATTGGTACCTCCTACATCAACCCAAAAAACCTAAAGAGCATACATATACATTTAACAGCACCATACGGTGACCTCTCTGCTCTGCTGCCTTTTTTTCTGTCCACCTACTGCCAGTCCCACCCTTCCTATAACATTCTGGCTTCCATACAAAGAAGTAGGAGAAGAATGGAGATGTTCCCAGATATCTTCATTATTTATATTATCATATATGTGATAAACCCCATATATCCTGTACATGTGCCAATACCTAATCAACCACAAAACAACCAACCCATCTTTATACACTAGTGAAACGCTAGGGGCTGTTTCTAAATCTAACCACAAAATATTGTAATGCAAAGCTCATACATTCAACTTCAACTAAATATTATAATATTGCATGGCTGCAGTGTTCAATATCACTACATCACAATTCTACTGCAATTTGTAGCGCTAAAATGGAAGCATTCACTATAGAAATTATTTCTGTCCATTGCTCCAAATTTAGCCATGCTCCAAGAATGCTTTAGTTTTGTGTTGATAAAACAATACAATATTGCTTTCGAACTTAAAAATATATATATTTTTTTCTTGCATAGAAACAAAATTTCCATAAGGTCAAGTGAGTTTTCTGGGATGGAAAACACTGCTGATTTGAAATAACTACTGAGAAAAACTTCATTCTTGCTGATCCTTCAATGATAAAGCCTCAAATCAGCAACGGGAGAACAAACTGCGTGCTACTTTGTGACCGACAAAAGCAGTCTCTTGCTGTTTTAAAGATGTCATACCGATGCAGGAATATTAAATAAATATAAGTAAACTTACGGTTGTGCGGATTTTTTAAACTGTAAAAAGATTTTAACCCCTTGTTGACCAGGGGTTTTCTCACGCTAGTCACCAAAGCTTTGTTTTGTCATTTTACTATGTGTTTGTTCAATCGGGATTCTTCTTTTTTTATGTTTAGTGTCTTTCATTTGAAACAATGTTTGTGTGTATAATTCATAATTTAGCATGAGTAATATGTTAAAAAATAGAGAAAATAAGAACACACTGTTCGCACCGCAATTTTGTTACATTTTAAGCATTTTTCCATTGCTTACTATTAACTACTATTTATTTTACTTGTTTTGATTGAAGATACCTTTAGGGTCTTTATAGGCCTACGGGGTATCTTTTATAATTAGATAATACTATTTGTGTCAGGTGACATTACTGGTGTTCATTTGATTATTTCAGTTTTACTTTTATTTATTTGTTCTGTTTTTGAAAAGGAAGAAATACTTTTTTCTTCTTCTTTCCTCTTTGATCCCCACTGCAGCTGATCACATAGTAATGATCAAAGAAGGACTCTATGGCAAACCTAGCCACCTAGTAGATCTTGATACACTGAGAGAATTTTTGCATCCATGGGATAAGGATACAGTAGTACTGGGTATAAGAAAAGACCAAGGACCGAATATAAATTGAGGGTTTTACAGCAGCAAATAGGCAGACTAGATGACTTGAATGGACCTTATCTACTGGCGAATTTTAGGTTTCCATATTTCTGTTTGGTAATTTCACATTGTGGTTCCATTCCTTTTATGTGAAATACAGCCTTTTTCTTAACATTACACACATTGAGAAACTTGAACTGCCCATACTCAAATCCCACACTGTGACTGTACACAACAAGAAAAAGAATCTCTGTAAGTAACATGAGGGGCATTTGGTTTAGTTCATATGGCTTGCCAATATGCCCCTGGGCTTTTTAACCCCTTAAAAACAATGCATTTTGAGCCTGTACATGTACAGGCTTTGTCATTAAGGGGTTAAAGATAATAGTTGGGAACTATTAAAATGGTATGGGTTGGAACTTTTACAGTGGAATGGTCTGAGTGGTAAGCAGCTCATCAATTTATGAAACTAGTAGGAGAGCTGTGTTTCCCCCACCCCAGGATTGTCATTCATTTTCGTCTAGTTTTAATACACATTTAAAGTGACATTTTATGTTTTGCTATGATTTCCAACATGACTGAAATGAGGGTAGTGTATAAAGAAGGCTAAAGATCAGAGATTAGGGGTTATGTATCAAAAAGTAAAAACCCAGACCTGGTGAACCAAGTAGATTTTAATTGCCGTCATACTAGAAGACCTATGAACATCCTTGATACAAATAACTCTGCAATCATTATGATAAATGTCATTTTCAAAGGTACGTTTAGATCTTTCTCAGATATGTCAGACTCTAACCGTTATTAGGGAATGGAGAATAAAATTAACATACTTAAGTATTAGGCATCATCGTTTGGGAACATCATGTTTAACCGCAATGATTTCCTATTCCCTTGATGCCTTTATGTATGTACATACATTGTCTATCAAATTACATTCGTTTGATATGGATATAGCTTAGAGACTAGGCGTCAAGGTTACATTGTATGATGCTGGTTAAGGCAAAAAAAAAGTCTCCTAGAAATCATTATTTCTGGACATTAAAAATACGATATCTATTATGTTAGTTTCATCACTGATTTTTCTGGCAGGGGAGGTTAATATATTCCTTGACTTGGCAGATTTAATTAAAAGACAAAGAAAACAGAAACTGTAGCAGATCCAATATTGATATGGACTAATATTGTATTGTACTGTACTCCTCCTCCCTTCTGTAAATCCAGATTCAAACGTGCATCAACCTTTTCTTTTCTGATCCATGAGAGAATATACCACAGAATCTTAATCCAATCAATATTTTGTGTGATCACCCATTTGCCTCCAAAACAGCATCAATTTTTTATACCCACCTATAACATTTGCACTTGTGATTATATATACCGGTATATATATATATATCTATATATATATATATATATAAAAATATATATATATCCACAATTACAAGTGTACGCAAGACCTCTATTCTCTCATTTCAACGTAAATATAAACAATATAGAGAGACATTTGACCAAAAACCCAACTTTTTAAATATAGAACTGGAGTCTATTGCTAACAGTTAAATGAACCAAGGACAAGCACAATTATGTTTTATATTAAGTAGATCCAAAATTAATTTGTGAATGTACTGCAGACACTTATGATTGAAAAAATGGTAATGTGTAAATTTCTAATCCACTTCTCATTTTAGACCTTGGAGATATACAGTAAATCTTTTTTCATTGCCTGTAATGCACTGAAACTTCCTTTTAATTATTGGTTTAAGATGAGAATTATGTGTATTGTGGATGAATTATGGAATGCTTGTTTTGCAGATGAATTTATTCATCTGCAAACCAGAACAGTATCATTGCTTCTAATATTAAAACATATAACATTATAAAATAAAACTATATATGTGACATGACATGACATGATCAGTCTATAATTTTAATGGTAGGTTTATTTGAAAAGTGGGAGACAGAATAACAACAAAAAAATCCAGAATAACGCATTTCAAATAAGTTATAAATTGATTTGCATTTTACTCAGTGAAATAAGTATTTGACCCCTTTGCAAAACATGACTTAGTACTTGGTGTCAAAACCCTTGTTGGCAATCGCAGAGGTCAGACTTTTCTTGTAGTTGCCCACCAGGTCTGCACACATCTCAGGAGGGATTTTATCCCTCTCCTGTTGTAAGGTTTTGAGGCTGATGTTTGGCAACTTGAACCTTCACCTCCCGCCACAGATTTTCTATGGGATTAAGGTCTAGAGACTGGTTAGGCCACTCCATGACCTTAATGTGCTTCTTCTTGAACCACTCCTTTGTTGCCTTGGCGGTGTGTTTTGGGTCATTGTCATGCTGGAATACCCATCCATGACCCATTTTCTGAGGGCTGAGGGAAGGATTTCCCCTTGATGAGGTGAAGTTGTCCTGTCCCCTTAGCAGAAAAACACCCCCAAAGCATAATGTTTCCACCTCCATGTTTGACGGTGGGGATGGTGTTCTTGGGGTCATAGGCAGCATTCCTCCTCTGCCAAACACAGCGAGTTGAGTTGATGCCAAATAGCTCAATTTTGGTCTCAACTGACCACAACACTTTTACCCAGTTCTCCTCTGAATTATTCAGTGGTTCATTGGCAAACTTCAGACGGGCCTGTAAATGTGTTTTCTAGAGCAGGGGGACCTTGCAGGCGCTGCAGTATTTCAGTCCTTCACAGCGTAGTGTGTTACCAATTGTTTGCTTTGTGACTTTGGTCCCAGCTCATTCCTCCATTTTCTCTTTACCACTTTCTCGCTGGTGAAACCCGGAATCAAGGATAGTCTCCAATTTGTATTCATCGGAACCGCATCTGGAGCACAACATTTTTAGTGCATCGGTATGCCCCACTGTTTTCAGGAGGGACACGTAGAAGACATTGTGGTTGTGTAGGGCAGGAGGTAGATCAAGATCATAGGGGACATCATTGATCTGAGAACAAATCTTACAATGGCCAATGTACTTGGGACCTAAGGACCTGGAGTCCTGATATAGGTGGTGATCCACACCAGTTCTCCAGGATTGAAGACCGGGGTATTTGTCTGTGGCTCTTTTCTCTTTCAAACTATCTGGACAGGGCATCGCCTTGGAGCTTTTGGAGCTTATAAGTAATCACAAAATTAAAGTGGGTAAAGAACAAAATGCCCACGGGCTTGTTGAGGGTTGGAAGAAAGCCAAATAAAGCCTTTTTTTAGACTTCCTCGATATATTGAGCCAGGGTTTCAGGCTCAGAGAGAGGGTAGGACCCGTCGGAGAAGTTTCTGGGATAAAGTCTATGGGAGAGTCGTGGATATGATGCAGTAGTATCTCTGCCTCTTGTTGGGAAAAACATCCAGGTAATCCCATTAATGTGAGGGTACAATTGTTTGAGGATCTTCGGAAGGAGTGTCAAGAACTATTGGATTCTCAGGGGATGAGAGCAACATCACTTGAGACACTCTGGACCCCTGGCAGTAATCTGTCCCCCCTTCCAGTCGATCATAGGATTGTGTCTTTGGAACCATGGTAGGACTAAGATTATACCCAAATAAAGGCCAACCAGGGTGTCAAAACAGAGGTGTTCTAGATTCAGAAGGCCAACAGATAGTTGTAAGGCATGTGCTTGGTATATGATGAGACCCTGCTCGAGGGGGATACCGTCTAGAGCAGCCACGGAACTGCTAGACGAATAGCCCAGGCTAGGTCTATGAAGTTACCCGCTGCCCCAGAGTCTGCAAATGCTTGCGTAGTCACTCTGTGACTGCTCCATTGCAGTGTGAGGGGTACCATGAGGCAAGCTGAGGGGTGAGGCGTAGATGTGGCAACGGTCAGTAGACTGCCTCGGTTTTCCACTAAGCCTGGGAGTTTCCCAGCTTGCTAGGTCAATTATCCACCAGATGACCCTTTTATCCACAGTACACATAGATACCCATGGAATGTCATTGTTTCTGGGCTGTGGAGAGTAGAGGACCGATCTCCATGTGGTCAGGCGGAAAGGAGAGGGGTTCCTGAGCAACTGAATTGCCAAGGGGTCTGGCTAGAGAATGTAACGGGCGTTTTCTTCTTTCCCTTTCTCAGTTTTGATGTCTTTCTTGACTGCAAGCGTCTAACTTAAGGCATAAAGCAATAAAGTCATCCAGATTCTCAGTAAGATCACAGAATCAATCACAAATAATAACCTTCTTTAATGCATAGAAACACGGAATTTGATAGTAGGAGTTTATTCTAAACTTCATGGAAACACTGAATTTGATAGTAGGAGTTTATTCTAAACTTCATAGAAAGACTGAATTTGATAGTAGGAGTTTATTCTAAACTTCCCTTTTTTGTCCTGCTTTAAAGACTTTTCTTTACTGAGAGGGTGATAGATAAGTGGAACTGCCTCCCAGCAGAAGTTGTAGAGGATAATACAGCGAGGGAAGTTTTTAAAGATTGGAAAAGTGCTTGTTTACATTTCTAATTAAAATAACACCCTGCTTGCGCAGCTATTTCATAAAGTTCTTGTGTGGGCATCTACTTTCGCATGTCCTTTTCCACATTTATGTCAGCAAAGGATGCGGTGCAAAAAAATCTAAGTTCACCTCCAATGGGACATGTGCAGTATATGCGTTTGTCGGTGATTCATAGGGTTTCTAGAATGTGACTGATCTGCCTCCTTGACAAAGTACATTTTTAAAGAACATTTCACTCCCCTTAGGGAAGAGAAGAACAACAATTTGTGCAATACATATTAACCACCTGTTTTTCCAAACATCTGAAATCCCTACTGAACTGTGCATCAACAGTGATTCATGTTGATCTGAAGTAACGTTTTGGTGTTTGATCACTATATATCACGCAAATAACACATCGCTAAGGTTTAGTGTTTACAACAAATCATAGTTCCTCAGGCAGACACCATGACAATTTAATTTGTTATATCAGATATGTGTTGTTCTGGTAACACTACGGTCATAAAAATCCAAACCACATACAAATTGAGGTTTTTCCTAGTTTGACCTACATAATCCCCATGTTTTGTTGTTGTATTTTAATTTTTCAAGGAGGCAGAAGGAATTTAAAAGTTGATGTTGTTCACCCCTCATTAAGATGGAATTTCTTCCAATTAATGTCTCACTGACATCATGAAAATTCAATTTATTTCTCCATAAATCATTATGCATCTTTGTTGATGCTTGTTATTCTCATTACAGCTGCCCAAGCTGATGATAAACATATTAATGATTTGCCTTTTTATTGCTATATATATATATATATATATATATATATATATATATATATATATTTATTTATTTATTTATTTATGATGAACGGTATTGTGTACAAACCTAAGTATATACGGATAAATCCCATTAAAAGAGTCTGAATTCATTTTTGAATGATTAAGTTAAATGTAAATGTATTTTTTTTCACAGAGCATTGTATGGCCCTGCTCATACACGGAGGTATTGAATAGGTTTCTGTATGTTTCTATACATTTTAGAAAAAAAAGCACAGTTCTAGGTGCAGAACTAAATCTATACACTGCATTACGTTTATCGGGACACATTTTTGTGACATTATTAATTCCACCAATAAACATGAAGTCAAATGTGCATGTTTTCTGCATAACCATGTCTTTGAGAGGGTCAATAACCAAAATAAAATAATGCATTTTCAGTACTATTTATTATACACTTCTGTGTACATTTATTAAAGCAATATTAGTTTGGGTAAAAAATCACCTTGGCAATGTTTTCTTCATGATAGAATCATTCTGGAGAATCATCTCAGAGATGTTGGCACCTACACAACCAGCCATGAAAAGGTGACTTACTGGTGTTGGGCAGCTACTCTTAGCCAACACATTTCACTTACAGAGCTTCTACGGGGATGATTTGTAAGGGGCAAAGTGGCATTTATATTTTTTGTGTCTTATCTGTCTTTTGTATCGTCCACAATTTCTGTGGGAGAAAATGATTTGTTGGAGAATCCAATATTAATCCAAAGGTCACAGCTCAAGCAGTAGGTCACACTGTAAGGGAAAGGAAATTTTCCACTTAATCTCAGGAAAACCATTTAATGTGGTTATTCATTTATGTTGCTCTAGAAAATTAGACATTAAAGTATACTGTACAGATCAGGGTAGACCACATAATGCTAAAATATTGTCATTTTCATTTTACATTTTCATTTACTTTCACTAAGTAATTTTTATTGATTTAAGTATCCTATTGGTGATCCACATATATTTGCCGTAAGCTTGGGTGATGTAATGGTGAGTACAGAGTATGTCAGACATCTGACCATGACCAGACATTGACTCACATATCAGGAAATACCTTATGTAATTGGTCTGGTTGAATTCCCAGGCATGGGCTGTCAAGGTCTATCATTCAGTACATTTACAATGGGGGGAAAGCCTGATATGGTCTAGTGTAGCAGGGAAAGAAGCAAAGACGGAAAATAATGCGCCATCATATTAACTTGCTTTGACACATTCATGGCCATCATTCTGCCTAAACTCAAGTCTTAATATAGATTACCGTACTTGATGCAGAATAAAATGACATAATGGCCTCAATGTCCCAGAATCCTTTGCACAGCCCTGAGCTGAATAAAATCATGCTACAAAGAGCAAGAGAGGTGTTAAATAATGATGTAGCCAAAAGGGCAACATGTTGACTGGACTAGATGTTACATGATAAGAAATGATAGTTGCTGAAGGGCAATGAACTGTATACATTAAGATGTCTTGTATATGTATGTTTGCTTTTTAACACTCTTTTCAAATGTGTTACTGAAATATTTATGTTTTTTCCCACTGGAATAACATTCTGCAAACCTTTGGCTATATAAATTTACAGGGACCGGGAGGGATTGTAATTTTGAGCAAAACGGTTGGGAAAAGTTAACTTTACAGTATATATATGTATTATGATATATATCTATAAGATTGTGTATATGATCTCCCGGCAGAGGTGGTTAAGCATACAATTATAAAGAACAGATAAATTGACTGCAGGGCATACAATTCCTCTGTGCGTTATCAGGGATCAGGTTTTTTTTCCAGCATGCCAGACATATGATCTCAGATTAGATCATTTGCCAGCATGCTGACTATTTAGCTTTGTATGAAGCAGTGTTGGTTACTATGACAACACCCTGTCTAGGTTTTTTATCCTCTTTTCTACGCTCAAGTGAAGCTGTCGATTGGACACAGATCAATCAGCAGACTTGTTTTAAATGTGCAAGTCTACAGAACTGTTTAGCAATTACTGAAAACGATACACAGAGTGCCGCTATGTAGGAGATTCATAACTGGCCTTGTGAGCCCACCTTCCCTGTTACACATTTCCTATCTCCTATGAGAGTTTAAAGAGTTAAATTTGATTAAAGGTATTTAACATACTTAATGTCATTATAAAAATCCCCACCAATCATTTTCTTTTATGAAATACCCTTCAATAAAACATCACTGCTTTTAAATGTGAATGATGTATTTGAAGTTATATACACACCTGGGAACTTTGGCCCTTTATTAACCCTTTAGTGAACCATAACCCAGATTATATGTAGCAACTCATCCAATGTGTTAACCAACCTACTCTGGATGTAAATCTGATATTTTGCCCCTTCACTCAGATTGGAACAAAAACCCTAAAACTCATGTTCAAGTCCTGACTTCACAGTTATTGTTAATACATGTATTGTACAGGAAATATCTCCATTTACCATTCTTTTATATTGAAATGCTTTCATCTCACCAAGAACAGTGTACAATCCTTGCATTAATTAAAAGTTACATTAAAAATGTACTCAGATTAGATTTAAATTTTGGTTACAGGGACTGCAGCTGTATATGAGTAATGGGTCTTAAAGGCAGATCTGCATATTATGTGGTGTATCCACAAAAGGGCAACATCAGGAGAGGGAAAATGGACAGAGGGATGGGCACCTTTTGTTCCATATGACCATTGTTTTTTTTAACTTTGGTCAATTGTCTTAAAATAAATAAGGAGTATAGATAGATAGATAGATAGATAGATAGATAGATAGATAGATAGATTATTCTGTATTCTGTAACCTGGTTATTGTACATGAGACAGTTTGGATAATTCAATGAAATCCTAGTAAACTATATGATCAAGCATATGTTGATACACCTGACCATCACACCTATATGAGCTTGTTGGACATTGCATCCCAAAACCATGGGCATTAATTCTGAATTGCCCCCTCATCCTCCTTGTGGCTATAACAGCCTCCACTCTTCTAAGGAGGCTTTCAAAAATATTTTGGAGTGTGTCTGTGGGAATTTGTGCCCATTCAGCCAAAACAGCATTTGTGAGATCGCGGAAACGACATACCGCAAAAATGGCAAAATTGCTCCAGGACTTGAGGTACCAATAACCACTGGGACTGAAGGGGTTAAGGACGCTTACAACATTGCACATTAACGCCCTCCCATATTCCTTTAGCTCACCTTTCCTAGTCCCTCTCCTGCAATACTTTTACTAGTGTGGCTGGTCCATCCCTAACGATGGCACTTTTACCCATTGTGTAAATACACCCTAAATCCCTCAGTCAAATTGTTATGTTACACACTACCTGTACAGCGCTACGGAATTTGATGATGCTACATAAAACAATAAATAATAATAACATGCCTGGGTGCTTCGTTTTATACACATGTTAGCAATGGGTGTAGCTGAAAACCCTAAATTCAACAATTAGGAGCAGTGTCCACATACATTTGGTCATATAGTTTACTATGTGTTAAAAATAATTCATGATAAAATGATAACTAATACATTATTAAATGTGACTACATCATTTTATTATGAATGCTCCCTAAAACTAAGTGGATTCTATTTTTGTGTGATTTTACTGCTTACTTGTTTCTATTTTTTTTCCAGTTTTTGTATGCTGCTTATGAATTAGGATATTTCTCTGAAATGTCTTTAGTAAACAGCTGCTTTTTTTCATAGTTGCAAAATGGGACAAAAGTCAAGACTAAGTATGATTGATTATTATGTCATGTATATGACTCTATACATCCACCAGACCAGTTCACCCATCAGGAAGAATATAGAAACAGTTCTTGAACAGGTCTTTCTGTTTAAGCATTTCATCTTAAGTTTCTTTCAACTCCACAAGAATGTTTGTCCATTCTTTAAGAGTCATTAAGGCATTTCTGATGTTAAACAAGCAAACTTCATAGCTTAAAATAGCTTTATTGCTCTGGACACTTACCTATGTTTTTCCAATCTTTTTATTCAATCAGAAAGATTTTTCTGTTGTTCATTGCAGAGTTTCTGTACAAGTTTACCTGTCTTCCTTTTCTAAACACCATGTTTTTGCGATCCTCATAAATATCAGATTACAGCTCAGAAAAGAAACACTTTAAAAAGATTTCCATTGGCAGCAGCTACTGTCTGAGGGGCGTATATACCAATTTACAGAGCTTTTTGTAAACGCAGTAACATGGTTTCCCTTAAATGAACCTAACAACAGAGTTGTCAGTTCATATTTGTCTGGCAATGGATTACAAATAACATTGCTTAGATAGAGCTGAAAAAATATTTTTGTTTCTTGCGCTTGGTTATGTTCAGCTTCTACTATGTGTCTAGTTTTTTATTTTTCCTTTTGGTAAATGATATATGAATGTTAAGCCTCATGGCAGTAAACTTCCTGGGTTTACTGCACACTCATCTGCTATGTTGTTTCCTCTTCTCCAAATGAGATAAGCTACTATAAACCCAGGGGCATAACCCAGATCCCTGTAGCTCTTGTAGTGCAGTAGGGCCTCAGGACACCCCAAGAATTGTTGGTGTGTAAGTGGTCCCTTCAAAATTCCTCTCTATTCTCCTGTTAATAATTTCAATTTAGATTACTGAGCATATCCAGCACATTTAACATACCACTTGGCTTATTCTATCCAGCCGTTGGCCTTAACCCCTTCTACTCATCTATAAAAGCTAATGGAAAAAAAAACCCTCAATAGATTCCACTATTTGTCCTGAATTTCAAAATACCAAATGCTCTTATGGTTTGTTTTTTGCTTTTTCTGTACATTACATGGCAATGCCCTGTAGCGTTTTGCTATTTCAAAACCATTTTTCCAAATCTGGTAGTTCTGCCTCCATGTGCTATTTGGAACATCATTGAAGCCGGCCAATGCAATTTGCCCCATCAATGGTATTTCAAATGCTGGCATTTTAACTTTTTCCATGTACACATTTTCCACCAGCCTTCATCAAAATTTGCAGTAGTAGTTTTTGTGTGTTTTTTTCCCCACACACCTTCTACATCAGATAATATGTATCCAGCAGCATCTCTTGAGTATAGTGATACATGCATGAGTTTGTTGGGTTGTTTGGGGGCTAAAAGGTCACATTTGGGACATGTGCATTTTTCAGATTGGAAATTTGATCATCCTGCCCCCTGTGTTAATGTTGGCCTTTTTGGGGTTTTTTTGGAACTGGAAATGTTACCATATTTCCTATTTTTTATTTAAATATTTTTTTAATTAATTTTACTAATAAGATTGTGATTAGAAGCTGGGCTTCATTGACTTGCATGTCAACCTGCAAGGGCAGCCAGAGCTCTCAGGAGGGTCAGGAGAGACCCTCTTGGAAACTTTGGAAACTTGTTTCTTCTTTTAAAGGACACCGCCATCTTGTGAGTGGCAACATCTCTCTCAGTGGCGTACGTGACCGCTCTCAGGAGCAGTCACAGTGCGTCCTGGGGTGGGTGTTCGGTGTCGCTGATTTCAGTGATACCATTGAAGCTTAGAAGTCCGATCTCAGTGTTGCTGAATGCCTCAACATCGGGCATGCCAGGCACGTCAATTGTCATTAACTTTACATGTTTGTTCAACCACTATTGTTCTTTTTAATTTTTACTGTGCCAACATAAATTATATCTAGACTAATATCAGTCTACATGGAAAACTTGAATTTTCATTTAAAGAAACACTTCAGTCACCTGCATACAAGTGGGGACATCAACCAAACTGGCAGCAAACACGCCAACTGGGATTTTTAAGTATGGTCGTAGCAGTGTACAATAGGAAGAAGTCAGCACCAGACTGTGTAACTAATAATTTGTCCATTCATCAAGAGACCCTGAGATTGTGGCAAAAACCCAGAGACTCTGTGTCAATCCCTGATTGTTCCCACAAAGTATATATTTCTGAAAAGCAGACAACCTGGGATATTTCATTAAGAGCATTTAGTCTCTTGTCATGCAGCCATTTGGCCACCAATCTTTGCCAAAGTTAGCCAATTCTAGGTTATTGTATGTTTTTTGCAAGCTACGGGGGCATAATAAGCTTACCTCACTGCGGGACAGTATACAGCATAGGACAGTTAAATTGTTAAACACCATAATATACTGAAGCAACGCAGTTTACATAAATAGACAAATTTCGTCTTTTTGCTCTTCTAGTGCACCCGCTTTAGGCAGCAATCCATTTTTTCTCACTTTCTATTATTTCTGAGGCAGCTGATCAGTCTCTAACTAATCAGCAGGACACACTTCCAATGAATGGAGCCTCGCTTATAGGGAAAACGCATGTCTTCCATCCATATAGGAACCCTCCCATTTAAACATGATCACACAAGACATCCGGCACGGTGAGGTTTAGTGATGGTTCCTGAGGACTGTGCCAATGAATTTTCAGGAACACGCGCCACACTACAGATGTCTTTACGCTCCGTGCAGGTTTTTTGCCACACATTTTACAGTAATGACAGCATGGAACGTCAGATCCATTGGTTGTAAACCCTTTTTTTTCCCTGAGAAAAGATAATCACGTAGTAATTTTAGAATGAACTTAGCTCTGGGTCACATCACAGCCTCCTTCTTCCTCAAGGAAGAAGAAAATATTCATTTAAACAGTCGGAGCATGCCGAGTAGCTAAAAGATGCTGTTCCACAAAAGAATACTCGCGCTCTCAGAATGTTAAGCAAATAAACCAGAGTAGATCTGACATTTCCTCTGATGGCATACAGTAATTATATGAATAAGACAAAATTGTGCTTGATTAAGGACTTATTTCTATGAACTGCTTTGGTGTTCAATTGTGATTCTAATGTTACAAAAATGTTAAATTCAGCACAGTAAGTGGACCTGTCACTTGATATTTTTCGTCGTTCATTTTGGTTCTGAGTGGAAGCTGACACACTGTATTATTTAATCAACACAATAGCCTGCTTCTGGAAGTTTATGAGTTAAAAAACCTCCCGGTCCAGGAACAGTATGCTGGACTTTATTTCTGAAATCAATAAAAACTAATAAAAATTCAGCACACAAGTAAATGTGTACAATACCCTTTAATGTTATAGATCGTGTGTAAATAATCCTGAGAAGGTAATTTGGTGATGAGTATGCCCTTTGCATTATATAGGGTATTGACTGATAAGCTAAATAGTAGTTTTGCATTTATATTGAGTAGCGATATCTCATGCATATTTAAGACAGTAAAAGGACCACAAGTTGGATTCTGATTATATGAACCAGGAGCATATTAAAGTGTACCTGTGTATTTTGCCAAGCATATGATAGTTTTACACAGTAGCGTACCTAGCGGGGGGCGGGGGGGGCGGTCCGCACCGGGTGCCGCTCATCAGGGGGGTGCCAACTTGCCGGCACCCGGCACCCCTCCAGAGACGGACAGTAATGTCCGCCGCTGGAGGAGCAGGCTCGCAAGGGAGCGGTATCGGAGGTCTTTAACAGACCTCCGGCTCCCTTGAGTGATTTTAAGCCGGTTCCCCTGAACCGGCTTAAAATCACTCAAGGGAGCCGGAGGTCTGTTAAAGACCTCCGATTCTGCTCCCTTGCGATCCGCACGGCAACTGCTGCTGTGCAGAGGGCACTGTGGGCGCGGCTTCAGTGCCGCCGGGATCTGACAACAAACCCCGGCGGCACTGAAGCCGCGCCCACAGTGCCCTCTGACCCGGAAGAAGACAGAAGAAGAGGAGCGAAGAGGAAGACTGCTGTAAGAAGAAAAGAGGTAGAAAAGAAGGTAGGAAATCATTCATTAAGACTGAGTGACAGTGAGAGTGGATTGGTATGTGTGGAATGTGTGGATTGATATGTGTGGAATGTGTGGATTGGTATGTGTGGAACCTGTGGATTGGTATGTGTGGATTGGTATGTGTGGAACCTGTGGATTGGTATGTGTGGATTGGTATGTGTGGAACCTGTGGATTGGTATGTGTGGATTGGTATGTGTGGAATCTGTGGATTGGTATGTGTGGATTGGTATGTGTGGATTGGTATGTGTGGAATCTGTGGATTGGTATGTGTGGATTGGTATGTGTGGAATCTGTGGATTGGTATGTGTGGAATCTGTGGATTGGTAAGTGTGGATTGGTAAGTGTGTGAGAGTGATGGGTGTTATGCTGTACCATTTCCAATGTCTTTTTCATTATAATTATGCTCTAAAGTACATCATAACTCCCATCACTCTATACTGTTCCGTACAGTGGCAGAGCTGGGAGACAGAGGCCTTGCACCCCCACCGCAGGGTGCTGGTCAGGTTCTATGTGGGCAATGTGGACGCTGGCTTTGGGGTGTGCAATCTGTGATCTATGCCTGTAATTTAGGGTGTTTTATCTATAACTTTAATGCTGAGTTTTTATGTGAATTCCAATTGATCAATACCTGCAAAGCTGGGTTTGTGTGTTAATGTGTTGGTCTGTATCTGCTATGTTATGTTTCTATACATTATTTATGTTTACCAGCAAATACAGGATTTGTATGTCTTATTCAGTTGATCAATACCTGGGGTGCTGTTTCCATGTGTTGTTTATTTGATCTATACCTTCAGTGCTGAGTGATTTCCAGTTGATCTATACCTGCAATGCTGGGTTTGTGTGTTCTGTTGATTTATACCTGCAATGCTATGTTTCCATACATTATTTATGTATACCTGTAAATACAGGATATTTATGTCTTATTCAGTTACACGTGCTGTTTCCATGTGTTGTTTATTTGATCTACACCTGAACTACAGGGAGTAATTAAAAGAGAGTTGTGGTTTAGTGACGTAGGGGACAAATGGACTTTGGGGATGATTACGGGGAGAGGACCTCCCAATGTCACGGTGCAGTCAGAAGAAGGGAAGGCTGTACTGACTCTCACAGTCTTCCCCTGATCTGCAGTTGAGGGCAGTACAGCATAATCCCTATCACTATACATCGATCTAGACATTTACAATAATGCAGCATAACCCCTACCACTATATACTAAGCCAGACACTGAAGTGGTAGGCCTACACCACATCAATGGGTTTGTATATAGTGATATGGGTTATGCTGCATTATTGTAAATGTCAGGCTCAATGTATAGTGATATGGATTACGCTGCCCCACCGTCAATGTGTGCTCAGTATAAAGTGATAGGTGTTATCCTGTATCACCGGCAATGTGGGCCTCAGTATATAATAACAGTTATGTTGTACCACCGTCAGCGCGTGCCTCAGTATATAATGGAAACAGTTATGTTGTACTACTGTCAGCGCGTGTCTCAGTATATAATGATAGCAGTTGTGCTGCACAACTGTCAATGTCTGCCTCAGTGTATAATGATAGTTATGTTGTACTACTATAAGTGTCTAGCTCAGTATATAAAGATAGCGGTTATGCTGTACCACCATCAATATCTGGCTCAGTTATAGTGATAGGTGTTATGCTGTTCCACTGTAGTATCTGGCTCAGTGTATAGTGATAGTAATGTTTGCCTCAATATATAATGAAATTACTTAAGCTGCACCACCGTCAATGTCTGTCTCAGTATAGAGTGATAGGCATTATGCTGTACCACCGTCACTGCCTGGCTCAGTATATAGTGATAGGTGTCATGCTATACCACAGTCAGTGTCTGGTTCATATGGTATATATAATCATGAGTCGACATGGCAACACCACTATATATGCAAATGCTTAAATAAAAAGAGAACAATGTTATGGTGACTCCTGATTATAATATCAGAATTTTTTTTAGTTTATAGTGTCTTTAGCTGCTTAGCCAGTACTTAATTTGTAATGTTTGTCACTCATTTGTTAGGTCTTCTTAGAAACTTGTTGTGTTTGTTGTTTTTTGGGAGGGGGGGTTATTAAAGAAAGCACTATTATATGTTCAGTAAATGTTATTTAAACCTATTTATTTTACTTATAAGTTATTAATTTATTTTTTCAGATTTCTTGTTGTTTACAGTTGACATACAGTTTACAAATTGGTGCAATAAATATTCTTGCCAACATAATTTTGTAGATGTCTTTACATTTGGGGGGGGGGTGCCACTTACAGGATCCGCCCCGGGTGCCAAATACTCTAGGTACGCCCCTGGTTTTACACCAAAACGCCTTTTTGGGGTTTATGAGGAGCGTTTGTGGGAGAGTTGTGGTTTCAACTTTCTCACCTCGCCATCCATTATAAAGGGCCAACACTGGCTTGTTCCTTCACCGAGAAGGGCTGAGCTGACTCTGTATAATGCATAAGTCAATGTGTACGGATAATTTAGAGATATCGCAATAATTTAACTATACATTATACAGGGCCAGGCCAGTCAAGCTCTTCCTGCAGCAGAAGCTGACAGTGGTTGGGCCTTCATGATGTATAGTGAAGTCTAGGAGTTATACAATAACACCCCTGCAGACTCTGACAACTCTCTGTTTAATAAATAAACCCCCAAATCCAACATAACTGAGGAATGGCAATATAGTGGTTATGTATGAAAAGTGATTATAATGCAGAGTTGAAAAGTGATCTTATCACTTTTGGTTGCTACGGTAACATGAATACTTTTCAAACTTGTAATCAGCAGAATCACATTCTACACATTTTACATATGATTCACTGATATGTTTTGCATTAGGTGTGTATTAATTGGACTCCCAGTAACTCAAAGCAGTATTAGTATATTGCACATTATTGGTAATTGGATATGGAGGTTTCCATGAGGGTTCTGAATATTGGCAATCCAGATAACATTTCCGTGGTCTCATCAATTAATCATTCAATGTCTACCTACGTGTAAAGGGGAGATGAATAGGCATTTGTAGTATTTTATTTTCTTCTTAAGCACTGGACAAAGTGGGATGGCTTTGATATATATTTTTTTAATTCCATAATTGTCACTTTAACAGTTAAAAGAAAAAAGAAGTATAATTTTATGTATTTCTCAATATTTTCTGCAATATTTACTGAACATGTCAATGCAAATTATTTTATTAATAACCCCTTTGTTACATCAGTAATTGTGAGGAAAAATATTAGTGTGTTCTTTACAGATTAAATATATACATTGCCTTACAGAGAGTAAGTTATAATTAAACATGTTATTCTATATCATACATAATTATACAATCTCTAATTATAAAATTATCCATAACAAATAAAACACTAACGGAAAGATGCATTGTAAGGGTGATATATACAGCAAGCAAGAAGTATAGCCTTGAATAAGTGAGAATACAAACAGTGCTATTCATATGGTTATGTTGAAATACCACAAACAAGTAGGGAGTTACTCTATTTATGGAAAATCAACACAAGAAAGTCTTAGTCACAGATTTATAATGAATATGGCATTTACAAATGGAAAGTGTTTGAAAAATGTTAAGAAAAAATCTTAATTGTCATAAAAGTAATGAAAAAAAGGAAACACAAAGTAGCATTTCTGACGATCTATGAATTGTACAGAACTGCAACAAGCAAATGTATAGATCAAGGGGAAAATGTGGATTTGTTTACACTCTCCCATATTTATGACATTGCCATAGTCTAGCCTTGCAAATTAACTACACCATAGAAAATGATCTATTTATGTGTGGTGCCAGAGTGATAAACTTGGGACTGACATAGTAAATTTATATTATATGACATAGCAAATGTATATATGTTCAAAATCAGAGATGTATTTACAGAGGTTTGGTTGGGTATTCAGTTTAATCACATGTCCATCCCATTTACTAATGTATTGGGAAGGGAATGTAATGTCGGAACCTTGTTGTCAATAAAAATAAATTCAGGCAGTGTCACAAAATCTTTAACTAAGAACAGACTGGTGGTTCCTTACACTTGCCCCTATTGCCAGTCTGCCCCTATAGGAAGGGGAGCTGGAAGGAGGAGAGGTCAGAAAGGCACATTATTTTAATAATGGGAACAAATGCAAAATAAGGATATCTTAACATGTTGTCCTTTTCCTTGACACACAAATGAAAACTGTAATATTAACTAGGTTGTCCTAAAACTGATACCTAGCCATTTTGATTTGGAGCTACCCCTAATTTTTCAACCTCTTCGCTAAAAAAGTGAACAAACACATTGACTTTTTGTTGTAATGTATAAAGACAAAATCCCAATTAGTATGCAAAGTGGGATAGGTGAGTACAACTTACTGAAAATGCAATATTTGTTTAAATGGATTTCAATTGCATTACTCTGTATTTTACATCATACATATTTACAGGGTAGTCAAAGCAGCATACAGAAACTATTTAACTTGTGGAATTACTGTCTGTCAAATATTTGAGTATTGATTGATTTTGAGGGTTAAATCTATGTATTATTTAAACTCCAGCTCATACAGATCGAAATACAGGGCCTTGAAAGTCTGCAGCCTAATATAATTATACACATAACCCTTTGTGTTTAAGTAATCCCTTCCATACAGATATTGTTACTTAACACAATTCCTTCTTAATAGTGTTCTAACAATTAAACAGACTTCCTTTGCGAGGGTTGCATTAATCTGCATATTCTGGAAAGAAAACATTTTGACTATTAAATACAATATGGTACAAATAATGAAATAGAGGAGCTAATGGAAGCAAGTTGGCCTTGGCGTGTAATGAGCAAAGACAGGCTTGAGTCAGACCCAAGGCTTGGCTCATCGTCCTGGGTACCAGTCAGTGTGGACTCCAGAATTCCGGAAATCCTTAATAAGACAAACTCGCAAAGATGGAGGCTGTACACATTCCCCTTGTCCCATCTTTTGTCAGGTCGGGCTCAAGTGGCTGAAGTCCATGCTGGCTTAACAAGCTATACTAAAATCTACACTAAACATCAATGCTGCCCGTTCCTTTTTCACTAAGTAAAGGAGTAGTGTTCTCGTTCCCACTTTCAATCCAAGTCCTCTTCAACTCTCAACCCATTGAGGGCTATCTAGAACTAGCCCAACCTTTGTCTGTGATTAGCCTTCTGCACTCAAAAGCCGCTCCCCCAGAAGAGGGAGAACTCGGGTAACCTACCCTGGTTATCACTTGCTGTTTTCTTTATCGTAAAGAATTATAATTTCTTTACTGCATTTAGCTTTGCTTGCCAAACGATCATGCAGTATGTTAAGACCCAAGGCTTCTAATGTTTACTAAAGTGCAGTAAGATATATCCTTGCAAATTTGATTAAATAAAGTATTTTTATTTAATTAAGAATTATTGTAGAATAATAGTTATTTTTTCTACAGATTACATAATATACTTTTTTCTAAAATATATATACACAGAGCATGCCAAAAACATAAAAATAATTAGTTTGCTGTAATCAAAGTCAACCTAATTAATTCTCTAGTCTACAATATTAAAAGTTATTCCAGCCTTGTACTGGAAAGACAATATATTGTTTGCATAGGAAATCTCTCAGAGATGTCATGGTCCCTTAACGTTTCTGTCCATTTTACAAACTTTGCTAATCAAGGATCTGGTCCCAGTGTGTTAATATTGCATTTTCACCACCTACTACTTTATTTTTTAATTAAAATACATTACCTCCATTGAAAGATTGTAATAATCACAATGTTGCCAATGGGATTTTAGAGTATTGCTTTTAGATAAATCCCATTAAAAGAAAGTTTTCAACTATGTTAGAAGTGAAACCTCAGCTGGCAGAAAGGTATTGGAGTTACTATAATTGGGAAATCTTTCTGGTCTCTAATATATTAATATAAGTTCAATATCTACTTAACGTATTTTAAAACTTTAAATAAAAATGGTAACACAAAAAAACTAATCATGTGGCTTGGAAAAACCCACTGCATACAAACCAATGTTTCTATGTATTTATGAAATCGGGGCTCGACAAATCCCAGGCGCCAGGTCCAACGTGCAGCCCTGCTCACAATGCAGCACGGTACGCACACCGTGCTTTTGTGATAGGGAACAAGCAACAGACTTGCTCAAAAGGGTGGAGCTTCCCCTGCAGGAGCCAGCACCAATAGAGAAACAGGGTGAGGGACTATCTTGCCATCTACCACCTCTCTCATTCTCCCAGCCACTCCCCGAGTGTCTCTGTCCTGACACGCCCCTTCCTTTCTGTTCCTGGCCTGCTTCCACTTGTCTGGCCCGCCCCGTTTTGCATCTTCAGGAGTTTCTAGCTGTGCTCAAGGTAAGAAGAAGGAGGAGGAAGAAAGAAGCTGTCTGGGAGCAATGGGAGTGAGGGGTCATGTGTAATAGCTAGGTATGATGGGCCTGATACGTGATGCCTAGGTGTGATAGAAGTGAGTTGTGATGTGTAGTGGCTGGGTGTGATAGGAGTGAGTTGTGATGTGTGGTGGCTGGGTGTGATAGGAGTGAGTTGTAATGTGTGGTGGCTGGGTGTGATAGGAGTGAGTTGTGATGTGTAGTGGCTGTGTGTGATAGCAGTGAGTTGGCATATGTGGTGGCTGTGTGTGAATGGAATGAGTTGTGATGTGTGGTGGCAGGGTGTGATAGGAGTGATTTGTGATGTGTGGTGGCTTTGTGTGATAGGAGTGAGTTGGAATGTGTGGTGGTAGGGTGTGATAGGAGTGAGTTGTGATGTGTGGTGGCAGGGTGTGATAGGAGTGAGTTGGGATGTATGGTGGCTGGGTGTGATAGAAGTGTGTTGGGATGTATGGTGGCTGGGTGTGATAGGAGTAAGTTGGGATGTGTGGTGGCAGGGTGTGATAGGAGTGGGTTGGGATCTGTGGTGGCTGGGTGTGATAGGAGTGGGTTGGGATGTGTGGTGGCTGGGTGTGATAGGAGTGAGTTGGGATGTGAGGTGGCAGGGTTTGATAGGAGTGAGTTGGGATGTGTGGTGGCAGGGTGTGATAGGAGTGGGTTGGGATGTATGATGGCTGGGTATGATAGGAGCGAGTTGGGATGTGGGGTGGCAGGGTATGATAGGGGTGAGTTGTGATGTGTGGTGGCTGGGTGTGATAGGAGTGAGTTGTGATGTTTGGTGGCTGGGTATGATAGCAGTGAGTTGGGATGTGTGGTGGCTGGGTGTGATAGGAGTGAGTTGGGATGTGTGGTGGCTGGGTATGATGGGAGTAAGCTGGGATGTGTAGTGGCTGGGTGTGATAGGAGTGAGTTGGGATGTGTGGTGGCAGGGTGTGATAGCAGTGAGTTGGAATGTGTGGTGGCTGGGTGAGATAGGAGTGAGTTGTGATGTGTAGTGGCTGGGTGTGATAGCAATGAGTTGGGATGTGTGGTGGCTGGGTGTGAGAGGAGTGAGTTGTGATATGTGTGGTGGCAGGGTGTGATAGGAGTGAGTTGTGATGTGTGGTGGCTGGGTGTGATAGGAGTGAGTTGTGATGTGTGGTGGCAGGGTGTGATAGGAATGAGTTGGGATGTGTGGTGGCAGGGTATGATAAGAGTGAGTTGTGATGTGCGCTGGCTGGGGGTCGTAGGAGTGGTGTGTGAATGAAATGAGGTATGATTAGAGTGAGGTGTGATAGGAGTAATGAGAGTGAGTTATGATAAAAAAAATGATTTTTTTTTGTTTAAAATGATTTAATGAATAAATTGGGTGAAAAACAAAAAGCAGATTAAAAAATTGAGAAAAAATATTTTTTATGCACATCTGGGCCCAAGCTTGCCACACTGCCTCCCAGATATGCCTTATACCACCCATATATGCCACTCTGTCCCCCCAGATATGCCTTATACCAGGGCTCGACATATCCCAGGTGCCAGGTGGCCCTGGTCACGGTGCAGCACGGTGTGTGCAAGCCGGCCGCCTAATAAAATGAAAGCGGCCAGCTTGCACACACGGCGGTCTTACCACCTCACCTCGGGGCCACACTACGTGAACGTTGGTCTGCAGACCCCGTGCTGCTGAGTGGCAGCGCCTCAGTGAGGCTTTTCATCCCGCCCCTTTCAAGACTTGACGCTCAAGGGGGCGGGGCTCATAGAAGAGTTCCTCGTGACGGGGAGAGGATTGTCACGACAGAGGAGAGCGGGGAAGAAAGGAAAGCGAAAATGTAAGTATTTAAAAGAAAAAAATTGGGGTTTGAGGAAAGTGGACCTTCCCTTGGGACATCATTCATTTTTGTCTTTGAAAATAAAACTTTGTTAGTTTAAAAAAAATTCCTGGCTCCTAACTTGTTAGCTGGCTCCTAGATTCAAAACAAATTTGTCAAGCCCTGTATTAAATATTTCAT
The DNA here is from genome assembly GCF_027358695.1 of Spea bombifrons. Taxonomy (NCBI): domain Eukaryota; kingdom Metazoa; phylum Chordata; class Amphibia; order Anura; family Pelobatidae; genus Spea; species Spea bombifrons. Next base: position 37,528,440 of record NC_071088.1, read on the forward strand.
ATGAATGCATTCTTAGATAATATTTTTCTTGTTTTGATGAAGTTTTGATGCTCTCCTTTAGAACCGCTGTATCAATTTTCTTCAGTCACCATCTGACCTCTTCTAGAGTTAGCCACTTAGTACCATCTAGTAAAAATAAGATTAAATGTAGGTTTTACGAATACATTTAATAAGAAACTCCCAACACTTGCTTTGTTTTTTCCCATAATCCCATAATCAATAGAGGACAATAAGTAGCTACTTAAAGGGACACTCAAGTGTCCCAGACAGCCTCCTAAATAATGAATGCATATTAAACTACTTTGTAAATGTAAAACAATTCTTAGAGATGCAGCAAAACACCTCTTCCGTGGTCTGTCGTTTTGCGCCTGCGATTGGCTGCTTCAAGCAGCCAATCGGTGACAATAAAGTCCTCAATGGGGAGTTTTTTGGTTTCTGCGATGCTTGCCAAGCCAAGAATTGACTGCTAGCTGACAGGAGCTGACTGGCAGTAGTATATCAGTGACAGGAGATGTGTTTGACTGTATACATCCCGTGTACAGCAAATAACTGTGAGGATAAAACTGGAATAATTGTTTTCCCACTCTTAGTGCATCTCTCTCATAATATCTAATGTAACCATGACAAAGTATATTTGACAAAATAGAATATATTCTATATTAGAAGACAAGCAATTAAGATGGAAAATCCTTACATATTCTGAAGCCCTGTTTTCCTAAAGCATGACAGAAAACCCATTTAGTTTGACAAAGCTTATCCATATCATATTCTGCTAATAATTGCATAAGCTAAATTGAGCAATTATTCTATATACTGTGCTTCCTTACTTCTTCATAAATGAATCATCATCTGCTTGCCATGGGAACGACTGCATCCTTTTGAAATTAAAAAGGGGAATCTAACTTTATAAAAAGAAAAAAGGCTAATTTATAGTGACACACAATGACATGCTGTTCTGCAATGAGGAAAATCTCCCTGGGATACTCATAATAATAGCAATATTGACAAAAAAACTGCATAGGAAACTACATCTTTCATTTTTTATGTAACTCCCTGGTTACCAGCGTAGACTTCCCACCTAGAACAGCTGCCATCTCAATCCTGAGGCAATCAATGAAACTCACTTTAAAGATGATTGTGTGTATAGACTCCAGGTGGTAAACAATTTACTATCACACCACCTTACTGAGGCAAACAATGCATTTTGCTTATGTATTTTCAGATGTTTTTTTCTAAAGTTTGGGAACTGTAACAAAACCATAGGAAGCTGCATGACTGTTAGAAAATGGTCAGCGACCACTGGTGTAACTACAGGGGTCGCAGCCTGTGCCTCTAGGGGGCCTGGAGCTGCTGATCTGAGAGAGGATAGATGCCGAGAGATTGGGGGTAGAGAGACAGATTTTTGTGTCGTCTGCATAGAGGTGGTATTTGAAGCCAAAGCTGTCGATAAGTTTTCCAAGTGAGGTGAGGAAGTATAGATGGAGAATAGTAAAGGACCCAGGACGGAACCCTGGGTACTCCAACAGAGAGAGGCATTGAAGAGGAGGAGTTGCCAGCAAAAGACACAGAGAAGGATCTGTTGGAAAGATATTAGTTAATCCAGGAGAGAGCAGTGTCTCGGTGACCAAGAGAGCTGAGAGTCTGTGGGGGGGGGGTCGACTGTGTTGAAAGCAGCAGAGAGGTCAAGTAAGGTTAAGCTAGAGTAGTGGCCATTGTTTCTAGCAGATAGAAGGTCATTTGTAACTTTGGTGAGAGCAGTTTCAGTTGAGTGCTGTGGGTGGAAACCAGATTGCAGGGGGTCGAGCAGGGAGTTTGAGGACAGAAAGTGGGTTAGACGGTCATAGATTAGTTTTTCTAAGAGTTTATTGGAAGTAGTGATATGGGACAGTAGTTAGCAGGGGAATTTGGATCAAGGTAGGGTTTCTTGAGTTTCTTAAGCTTCTCAGCCAATGCCTACTCCAGGGGCTATCTGGATTTAGACATCCCTGAGAAGGCTGTGGAATGTATAAAAAAAAAGCCCATCCCATAGACTGCTTTCCTGCCCTTCCTTTGGCTTGCTATTCAGCAAGCTAGAGTACCAGTAAAAGGTTACATGATTCAACCCTCAACCACTAGGGAAGAATACACTGTAATTGTCATGTCTCATTGTTTATATTTTTTATTACATGTGACATCATGTTGCTGGAACCCTGCATTGTGGCAGAGATCCACCTTTTTGCCATCATGCCAATCAGCTGATTTCACAATTACTTAGCTGGCAATCTGTCACGTTAATTAACATAGGAAGGTTTATGTCTTTGCAATGCATACCACTTTTGAGGCTGCTCCATTTATCTATTGCCCTTCTGGTACGGTAAAACCTCCCGTTATTACATCTAGACCTCTCAATCTCCAGTTTTAGACTATGGCCTCTTGTCTAAACTTTCATACACCCTTTCTTGCCATGTTAGGAAGTAGACATACAAGGATTCCTGCTACATGGGCTGCCTCATACTCGTACTGATAAACATTATATGATCTCTCTGAGCTTCTTTGTTACAGGAGTCCCCGGGTGAGCCTGAGTGAGGCAGATTCCCAAGAGCATATGCATTTCCCATTTTGTGATTCTGTATTGTGTTTACAAAACCTATCTTTAATGAATTACAAATTGTCAGTATTTGTGTCCCTATAATAAAGCAATTGGGCCACATGTTAAAATGTGATGTAGGGAGCCCTAGGTCACAATCATTATTGAACGTTTAAACTGAAAGTAGTTACTTTGCTTGCTGTGGTCAGAAAATTTTGAAATGAAAAACAGCTGAATATGGTCACCCTAGTAATAACCTTTTATTATTCTTTTATGTGACATAAAGGATTTATTCCTGACAATAAAGTTTACATGATTCATTAATATCTACACATACTGTTCACAGCTCAAAGCACCAGAATCATTATGCAGCTCATTGGTTTCATTCACTAGGTGTTAAGGAAAGCGGTGTCATCAAGCATTTAAGAAATAAGTACACTTAAATTAGTCTGGGCCAAATAATGACTGCTTTGGCTACTTAGGTAAACATGCCTTTTATATTTCAGTCTCCTCTAGCCCCTTAAGGACTGTGCTGTTTTTTTTTTCTTTTTGTACCCTTCGTGACCGAGGCTGTTTTGATTTACTTGTAATTTTCCTCTGTTATGTTTAGTGCACCCACACTAAAAAGAGCTTTAATTAGATACCATTATTTTGATCATAAAATCTAATTTCCTATTTAAAAATAAAAGATAAAATATGGTAAAAAAAATTAAAAAAACACCTTTTCTCAGTTTTATTTTAAAATATGTTACTCATCTACAGGATGTTTTGCTATTTCAAAACCATTTTTTTCCAAATCTGGTAATCCCGTCCCCATTTCCTATTTGGGACATCATTGAAGCTGGCCAATTCAATGCATTTCCATCAAACCATATATGTTTGAAAACTAGACACCTCATGGGTATTTCAGACCCCTTTGTGGTAGTAATTTATTTTTCTGGGTTTTGTACAGCTCCTAGTATATTTCACTTCAAAACAAGACCCCCATATGTGTTTAGCAAGATCTATGAGTACAGTGATACTATCCATTCAGCCTTTGTCAAAGTGTGTGGTAGTCATTTTTTGTGCATTTTTAGCACGTATTGTACTTCAGGTGTAAATTCATAGGTCCTGGTATGTCAAACTGTCAAACAACAATATGTGTTCAGTTATATCTCCTGAATACAGTGATACCACCCATTGATGGGTTTGCGAGTTTGTTACGGGGCTAAAAGGTCACATTTAGGAGGTGAGCATTTTTTTTCATTTTTATTTTGACATCTGGTCAATCAACGCCCATGTCCTCTTTGAGACATCTTTGAACCTGGCCAATTTAATTTACCCCATCAAACCATATCTTTTTTATACTAGACACCTCATGGGTATTTCAAATGCTACTATTTTAACTCTTTCCATGCCATGATTTTTAGGAAGATACAGACTAATTTTAGCAATTGCTCATAAAAATAAAGTTTTTCTTTTTTTTATATTTTTGTTTATTTTCTAATGAGTGCCGCCATCTCGTGAGAGCAAAATATTTTTCAATGGCACTTGTGCCTGCTCTCCCGATCGGTGTAAATGTGTTCTGGGGTAGCCTCGCTATGAAGGCTTTTCGCAACACTGTTTACACTCAGAACAAGATCGTTAATCGACTCCTAAGTGTTTTTAAAAGAGGTGTCCGACGCCATGTTGTATGTGGCCGACATTGACGCATCGGGGATGGGCCACACAGGGCCCCTGCTGCAGATTTTGGTGTTGCTGAATGCCTCGATATTGTGGCATATAAGAACAGCCACAGAATTAGGAATAGATGTAAGGGATGCGTGATAAACTGCATGTAGCCAGTTCTATGTTTTAGTGCAAGAGACCTTATACTATAGCTTGCTAAGTAGGCTTCAAAAAGTCTGTATCAGTCCTCAGTATAACAACCCACTGTGCCACCCATTGCACAGCCCTTCCCTGTACCTTAAGATCTCCCAATAAGCACACCTTATGAGAACACGGGCAAGCCTAGGGCGTCTGGGTGTACTATTTTTTCAAGCTCCCCATTTGCCACTAACCCCTGACACTCCAACACACACACAAAAAAAAGCCAAGATGTTGGAAATAGTAGTCTTTCATGTTGTTATGATGAGCAATTAAAAATAAAAAATCAGCTTCTCTCAATGGTCCAGTTAGATCCAATCTAGGGATAATATTTTTGTTTCCCTCTCTCACAATAGAGTAGTAGCTTGCCACAAAGCAGCAAACAGGAATCGATTAAGCGTAAAAAGGATTAATGAGGTTTTTTAAAAAATCAAGGAAAAAATGCAATTCTGTATTATGTGGTGATTTAAATTATCAATGTGCCAACAATGTAATTTGGTTCTGTCAAGTGCGATAATAGTGGGCCAAAGTAGAAGATACAGGGTTACCAGATTATCGGCTGACTTCCCATAATCAATAATAATTGTTTGTTGAGTTTGAATTTATAATAAAACTTTAGTATAGTTTTCTCCAATAATTCTCAGGTTCTCATCAATTCTAAACCCATTTTAGCAGCTGTGAATCCGATAGTTATTTTCTTCTTTTATGGAAATGGTATTATTACAGCAACATTTCACTGCTGCCTTTGAAACTACCAATTCCCTTAACACGTTCGCATTGTAAATCAATCAGATGTGAAATTGAAAATAAAAAGTGACACGTTTGCCCAGATCCAGTCTTGCTAGGAATATGAACTGTAAAGTTATGTCCCTTGTCTTCTGCTAGGAGAAATGAAGCATTTGTAGTATGGTTCTGCAAAGCATCATTTTTACAGATGCGTATTTTCTGAATAATATATACAGTGGGTAGACTGTAGTAAAGAAACAGAAAAAAATGCTTGTAGGTTTTACTTCTGCATCAATAATACATTGTGTGGTAGATCTAACTTTAATGAAGCTCATGGGGGGCCAGACTGGACTAGACTGAGCATGACTAGGCTAAGGCCGGAATTGTGGAATTTAGAAGAGGAGCCATTTTTTATAACCTTACCTGGTGTTGTTTGAGTGAGATATATATTTCAATTAATTAACCTCATTTTGAGAAATATTAACCAAAGTTATAGCAATGACATGAAACATAACATGGTGCTTTTCTTGCCTGGAAAAAAAATCTATAGTTGCCTGCAGTTCATCCTGGGAGCTCCTCGGATCTGGCCAGCAGGTCTCAGGTATAGAAGCTGATTAATTGATTCTGTGAGTTTTTAATGTAAATAAACCCTACATATGTATATAGGGTCCAGTACCCTATATAATGCATCAATAGATCTAAAGATTTCATCGCACTGATGATATAACATCATCAACCCAACACCCATTATAATGCATAGTCAATAAGATGAAATGTTTCATGTTGCCTACATTTTAGGGCTCACTAAACTAAGTACTGTTACACGGTAACTATACTGTATATCTTAGTTAGACAAAGTCTTGTATTCCATTAAAATACCTGACTGATGTTGGCAATGAGGCTAATTAGAAATCTATTTTATCCAAACTTCTTTAGTAAACTGTCTATAGATTATCATGGCACCATTAAATGGTACAAAAAAGGCATTTAGATAATTTAGCAATTGTTTTTCGTATAAGGATGAAAGACACTGCTGACCCCTTTCAATTAATAGAACACCTTCTGCGATTCCATTAAATGAATACCTCCTCTCAGCATTGTTTCTGATGTTCCATTAGTGAGGTATTAGTTGGCAGAGCTTATTAATGACACCAAACTTCATAGGTGAACGTTCTGTACATACAATAAAAACAGCAGACATAAATGATACAATGTGCTGACATCTGTCGCAATGATGTTTAAGGCATTTATTACCTCTTTTCTGACTCGGAAGGCCCATTTTCCTCTGCATCCAAATTTACTTTAGATATACACTCAAAAAACGGTCAAAAGTTTTTAGTTCTATGTGACCCCAAACTTTTGAACCCTAGTGTATATTTTAAAGTCTTTGTTCACTTTGTGAAGCTTTAATCATAAACATCCCTGAAAACAAGAATCTTGCAGCTCCACCTTGCCATTAATGTTATTATAAAAGTATCAACGCAAATGCAACAGAGGTATTTATGGAGGTTATCGGTTATTTCTTTATTTTCTTTTTTCTTGGCTAATAATTTTTGTTATCATCAATTATCATAGCATTGTGTGTTGTCATTGCTCTGGAGCTGAAAGGGTTACAGTATTTTCATATAAATGTTGTACCAGTGGATTGTAAAAGGGCTACAACATATACAGTATGTACATATAGAAGGACCCTTCTGTATCAATATGGCTTAATGTGTTAATATTAAGGCGAAATTGTTTCTTGTCAGTTTTAATATTGTTCATTTTCACTGTACCCTATGATAATAGCTCCATGGAATTTTCTGGTGCTTTGTAAATAAATGCGAACCACAAATCTCCCAAAATGGAATGAGATTAGAACACAGGCGAACTATCAACCCATATATAAAAATTGAAATAAAGAAAAACAATATGAGGACATTTGGGAACCCTGGACAATCATAATGGACCAAGATTAAAGAAACTGACATCACAAACATGAGATTCTTGGCTTCGGGCCAACTTTTGACCTTCCCCTGTGTTGATGCTTGAGATTCTTCCAGATGCACGGTAATTGTCTTGATGAGTGATTTTGAATGTTTTATTACCTACGGTCATCTAAATAATGACCAGTATTTTTTTGTATATGTCTTGTATACGTATTTTACTTTATATTTGTCTTTTCCTTTTTTCTTTATCTGAAAATATAATAAGAAGTTAAAAAAAAACATGTAATGTATATATAGTCCCTGAGTCAACGTGCTAGGTAGCAGTGTCAGAATATGATATGACTGTAAAGCTTTTAAAATGACTGGGAAGTCCATAAATCTATGTGAAAAGCTGTCTGTTTATTTATATTTATGTTTTAAGAAAAATCATGCTTTCCTGAACGTCATAATTTCCCAAATTTAATCTGATTCCCTATTTTATTTTGTTTAATTCTAATTGACATTTGTGCCCAACACATTTTTTTACTAACTAGCATTTATCTTTTCATTGTATTGCATGAGGTCATTATGGGTTTGATTTTCTAGGTAAAACATCTCTATCAATCTAGATTGAAATAAAGCAGCTCACTTCTCTGCTAAACCAGATCATTGTCTACAGATATATAGTGCTAATCACTTATTGGCAACACCATTAACTTTTACAGGCTCTTTTGTTAAAATGATAGATTGGCTCATCTTTTGCCAGCCTCTAAAAGATTGACACAGCAAAAGTCTCCAGATGAGGGGTGTGACGGTACCAAGGGGACACCAGACCCTATTGGGACCTTCTGTGTTTGAACTACTGTCCTTCTTTCAAAGCTGCCTTGAACTCCACTGCTTAATAGTAGTCAGGAGGTCCGAACTGCTATCAAGTAAACTTAACCTTAATGAAAAGGATTCACATGAAGGATGTGATTAACATGACAGACCAATCAGACAGGAGAGTGGAACATACAATAAACAATAGGGAGTGGGCATGGAATAGCCATTAGGCAATAGCAGTGAACAGGAGGGCCAACTTAACAACCAATGGGGACAAAATGACTTGGCAGAGAGTCGGGGGAATGTCTAAGACCTTGTCTCAATGGGTAATAAGGTACTTGTATATTACCAATACCATAACAATTAGGGTTGTAATGGGCACTGTCAAATCATCAGGGACACAGGAACCATCAGGTTATGATGTCATAACCTGGAACACCCTGCTTTTCTGCTATGCTCACCTTTCTAAGTAATACAACATTTGTGTCTGTAGTGCATAGATCTACCTGCTCCACAGTGTATCACCAGAGACTTTCCACATCCATCTGGGAAGAGCTCAAAAAATGTTTCAGGCCTCAGGCCCCCCTGCTCCTGCAGCAAGCCACTTCTAAATAGAGAGGATTTATGTTTGAATTCAAGCCTTGCCATCTGTAGCCATACTGAAAAAAGCTCAGTAAATTATTCTGCATATCCCTACTTTAAGGATATACTGTGCAGCAGCTGCTGGAGGCCGACACTTACCATGTAACACTTAAGATGATATGTACTTTGTGTCTCAACCGCTTTTCTTCTTTACATGGTTTTATTGAACCTCTTTAAAATCTGGCAACTTTATATCATTTGCCAGCATCAATATATATGTCTATTTCAATAAAGCCTGACAAAATTCAATAATGCAGGATAACAGGACATAATCATATTATAACAATAAAATAACCTATGTACCAGATGCCACCATAGTTCTATCAATTGGAACATATTTAGATATAATCACAGATTTATCAAGAACACAAGTAAAACTTTAATATTTTGCACCGTATTCTTTGTAAAGAATACAAAGGAGACAAGAGATAACTTCAGGGGAGGAAATTGATTATACACTTTATTAGAATCTGTAAAATGATAAACAAAATGCAGAAATTATAGGTAGTTTTTATTAAACTTAATTTAGATAAATATGTACCTATCTTTTGCATTTAATATGGCAATGTCCATGTGCACTTTTGTGCATTTTTCAGAATTTTTATACAATATACACGTTACTAAGAAGTACTAACATGCTCATTTGATAAGCACCGTAACTAAATGACATCAGATTTTGCTTTGTAAACAGTTTAAGGTAATTAATATTTTATTGTCTGTCACTTTCATTCAAATGCTATAGATGCTGGCCTCCCTTGATATCCAGGAGCTAATTCTGGACATCAGGTCGATAAATACTGAAACAGAAAAAGAATAACGCATTTAATGACAAGGATCCAAATGTAAAGATTTAATAACATTACATATTCTTCCAATATGAAAAGGCAAGTGTCCAGTATCAGGGCCATCAACTTACACATATATATATATATATATATATATATATATATATATATATATATATATATTATTTTTTATTTATTTTTTGACAATAATATAAGCATTTCCATAGGCATATGGAACATTCCAACTTTCCAGCATTGTCTCCCAAGGAGTGTGACAATAACATTCCACTAAATGGACAGGGCTGGCAATTTACAGGTCAGGGGACAAGGAAAGCTGAGTGGCCCAATGGCCCCTGCTCATGCTAACACACACTTACCATGTTTAGATCCTATCTTCATAGTTACTCATGCTTTGTGAGCTACGTGACTGCGAGAGCTGCTGTGCTATTACCGCAGGGTAGGATGATCTCACATAAAGAATTTGGACCTGCTACTGCAAATGGATATCATCAGGGCAGATTACTTTGAAGGTAAAAACACATTATAATTACATATGTACATAAATAATAAGTCTTACAATTTTTTGAACACTCCTTGTATGTATTTTGTGACCATATCAGTGTATTGGTCTTGAAGTGCAAATAATTTGGACCTCAGGACCTAGTCAACTGGGTTTCTCAAAATCAAGATATTAGTGGACAAATTTGAGCTGTTTATTAACCTTTGAAAAAAATAATTATAATGTCATTTTGCAAATGTTTTCATTAAAAAATATATATAATTTAAAATAAAATGTGTTTTGGCAGGTACGGGTATTGAAGAGAACATAATGGAATGTCTGCATTAGAATTTTGTGTAAAGAACCAGTTCATAATTTATGAATGTATAACCTTTCTCTGATTAATTAACATGGAAGTGAGTAGCGCCAGAGATTGTCAACGCACTGCTGCATACTACTATAACCTGGAGTTTTTCTGTATTAATCTCCCTAAATGTTAAGCTGGAATATTATACTCTTCTATTGAAACTGTATGAAACCCTAGGGCTGTTTGTATTCTTTAGCAAGGCTTCCATATTTTTTATTTAGAATCTCAATCTCACTGAGTATTAAGATGGGTAGGAACACAATAGCTAAATGTGTGCTATATTATGCTAAATGTTTTACCCATGTATTTATATGTGTATATTATTGTATATCAGCAGAAACAGCCCGCCAACAACACGTAAAAAAACACTTGTGAGACGCATGTCTGGAGTTTCACTCCGTGTTCCCTTTTCTGCTGGTATGATTTACCAGTACTAGATCGCGAAAGTCACTGCATGGTAATTATTTACGTGGAAATGGAGTGTTTGTGCTAATGCAAAGTCGTTGAAGTCCCACAAGCATTTGTTATTCAAATACAAAAAGGTTTTGGTATCTGCCCAGTAGTCAGGTACTTTGAAATAAATAGCTCTGCTTACATAGGTGTTAACAGTCGCGTTCAGCTGCACAGGACAACTTGTCTGCTAGGATGAATATGACTGTGAACTCAACCATAGCATAGCCACTCATCTTTTTCTTGGAAAGTTTACCTGAATGTAGTTGGTACTTATGCTTCTATAACAGAAGTGAAAATGTCACCTGTTCCTGACTACCTCTGGCCAATGCTCGACTAAATTTTAACCCGTTCATGACCAGACTCATTTTTAATTTTTGTACCCTTCATGACAATGGTTATTTTCTGCAGTGTTTGTGTTTAGCTGTAATTTTTTTTCTTTCCCATTTAGTGTACCCACACAAATTATGTTTTGGTTTTTTTTCAGAACAAGATGAGCTTTCTTTAGATACCTTTTTTTTATCATATCATCCAATTTACTATGAAGAATAATGTGAAAAATTAAAAATCAAAACACTTTCTTTTAATTTTTTTCCCACTCATCTACAAAAGCTGATTAACAAAACCTGATAAATATATTCTAATATTTGTTCTGAGTTATAGAAATACCCTATGTATTTATGTGTTTTGGATTTTTTTTTCAAGTTATAGGGCAATAAGTATATGTAGCTTATTGCTATTTGAAAATAGCATCATTTTTTATGGTTTCCTCTAAATGATGAGCCAGTGATTATTTTTCATTTGATTAATATTATAATGTTCACTAATCTATTTATAAACACCTTCACCTACAGAGATATTGATTATCCTGCCAGAACAGTAAAAAATAGCATTGTTATTTCTGCAGTGCAACAATATTTTAAACAATCCAATGCATATACATGAATTATTGTTTTTTTATCACTAATAATGACTTTGCTTGTAACACTTTCATTAATCTCACTTTGAACAATGTCAGGAGTACTACTGAAAATTGCATTGTGGTTTCTGCATTAGAATGGCATTTTAAACTTCCGGTAACATATCCTTATTATTTGTTCAATCACAAAATGATCATGATAATTATAGCAGTTGTACTATAATTTAGTCATAAATTATGGTTTGCTGTATATTTGAAGATTTACAGTTTGGATACTAGGTGACGAATGAGCTGCAGCAATAAAATATTGGCTTAGTAAATTTGTGTTAACATTGTGAAGGTAATTTTCAAGATGTAAATATATATTGGATAAAAATTATAGACCAGAAACGTATCCTTTTAATCTGCATATAGTCATTGAATATATGATGTGGTTTTAAAAAAACAATATGAGTAAAACAAAAATATTGCAATGGGAAGGGTTAAAATTGAAACCCTAGTCCCTAGTTTAGAGGACCTATATGCCTAGGACAGATACCATAAGATATCAGGTTAGCTAGTATCCGGGGTTCACTCTTCATCCTTGTTGATGTTTAGTTAGGCTGTTGAATTGTTTACTGTGTTTTTTGTCAATAGCAGATCAGTTTGTTAAGTACTATGAAGCCTTGAAAATGACTATGAAACATTCAAATTTGATCTGCTCCCACTTAAAAATGCCAGCTTAGATCAGGTACTAATGGCGGTCCCCTTTGTTTTGGCCTTCATATTAAGAAAAATTCCAATTTATGTGAAAATGAGAGAGGGATCTCGAGAAGTCCTTATCCTTGGAGCAATGTTAACAAACTTTCTCACAGCGCATAAATTCTCTAGATGTTTAAGCCCCACAGGGATACTAAACTACAAGTTACATTAATGGCAGGGCCTGCGCTACCTGTTTGGATACCTATTTGTACCTATACTCACAAACATTTGTTAAAAAAATGGATTGTTCTGCAAGGCCCAATGAATTCAAGTGTGGTACTGTGGAAGGATGACACCTTTGCAATATGTCATCTATAAGTGTTATTTTTGTAGAGGGGAAACTTTTGGGAACAGCAGCAAAAACGAAAGAACACAAAGTCATAGAGCGGGGTCACCAAGTTCTGAGGTGCATGGTGCGTAAAAGTCGCCAACGGTCTGCTGATTCCATAGCTGAAGAGCTCCAAACTTCCACTGGCATTAATATCAGCACAAATACTGTGTGGTCAGAGCTTCATGGAGTGGGTTTCTATGGCTGAGCAGCTGCATGCAAGCTCACTTCACCAAGTACAATGCCAATAGCCGATCAAAGTACGCCGCCACTGGACTCTTAATCAGTGGAGACGTGTTCTGTGGACTGACGAATCATGCTTCTCTGTTTGACAGTTTTGCCAGCTGTAAAGCTTAGTGGGGGAGGGTTAATGGTATGGGGTTGTTATTGAGGAGTTTGGCTAGGCCCCTTAAAAGAAGGGAAATCAATGCTTCAGCATACAAGACATTTTGGACAGTGCTAGGCTTCCAACTTTGTGCGAACAGTTTGCAGATGGCTTTTTTATTCCAGCATGACTGTGCCGCAGTGCAGAAAGCAAGGTCAATTAAGACATGGCTGGATAAGTTTGATGTGGAAAAACTTGTCCAGCCCACACAGAGCCCTGATCTCAACCCCACTGAATATCTTCGGGATGAATTGGAACGGAGATAACAAATGCTCTACTGGATGAATGCACAAAAGTTCCCCCATAAATACTCCAAAATCTTGTGGAAAGCCTTCCTAGAAGAGCGGAAGCTGTTATAGCTGCAAAGGGGGGACCACCTACATATTAACGTCTATGTATGTATTTTGCAATGTCATAAAAGTCTCTGTTGGTGTAAATGGCCAAGTGTCCCAATAATTTTGTCCATATATATATACACACACACACGGATCAGCCTGCCTAATATTGTCGAGGCATGGACTCCACTAGACCTCTGAAGGTGTGCTGTGGTACCATTGCCCATAGCAGCACACTGCCTTCCCATAATGCATCTTGGTGCCATGTGTTCTCCAGGTAAGTGATGCACACGGACTGGGCAATCCACGTGATGTAAAAGAAAACATGATCCATCGGACCAGGCCACATTCTTCCATTGCTCAGTGGTACAGTTCTTATACTCATGTGCCCATTGTAGGCTCTTTCAACAGTGAACAGTAGCCCCATACACAACAAACAGTGATGCACTGTGTGCTCTGACACCTTTCTATCAGCATTAACTTTAGCAATTTGAGCTACAGTAGCTTGCCTGTTGGATTTGACCACATAGGCCAGCCTTTGCCTTGGCTGCCCATGACCCTGTCGTCGGTTCACCACATTTCCTTCCTTGGACAACTTTTGATAGGTACTGACCACTGCAGACCAGGGACACCCCACTAGATCTGCAGTTTTGGAGATGCTCTGACTCAGTCTAGCCATTACAATTTGGCCCTTGTCAAAGTTGCTCAGATCCTTACGCTTGGCCATTTTTCCTGCTTCTAACACATCTTTGAGGACCAAATGCTCACTTGCTGCCTAATATATCCAACCCATTGACAGGTGCCGTGATAACAAGATTATCAGTGTTACTCACTTCACCTGTCAGTGTCATAATGATATGGGTAATTGGAATATCTATTTATATTTATGTATATAAGTTTATATATGTCATGTAGTATGCTAGCCTTTCATTTCAGTGTCATACAGAAAATTGTGCTTTCTGAATATTGACAACTGACCAATTAGTAGAAATTGTAACATTGTCCTTTTCCCTTAGGCTCTGTAAACATTGGAAACTAGAATGACCTTATCACTATGCAAGCTCCATGATGTCGGTGAGATTTCAGGCTAGAATCTTATTAATGACTCTACTAATATACTGTACATTCATGTACACATTAGTTATCATTTAATTTGCAACATTAAGTACCAATTAAGCATGGTAAATAGAAAATTTACACAATTACAACTACTAATATTTCATAGCAATTATAAAAACACAGAAGCCGACTTTAGATAACAACCTTTTAATCCATCTAGTCTGCCCATTATGTTTACCTGCAAATACAGGATTTGTATAATATATATCGGCAGCAGGGACCCATATTAATATATATTGGCTGCAGGGGCTAATATTTATATATATTGGCAGCAGGGGCTAATATATATATATATATATATATATATATATATATATATATCTTAGCTGCATGGCCTAATATTTACATATATTGGCTGCAGGGGCTAATATTTATATATATATCGGCAGCAGGGTATAATATCAATATATATTGGAAGCAGGGTCTAATATTTATATTTATTATCAGCATGGTGTAATTTTAATATATATTGGCAGCAGGGTCTAATATTTATATATATATTGGCAGCAGGGTCTAATATTTATATATATATTGGCAGCAGGGTCTAATATTTATATATATATTAGCAGTAGGGTCTAATATATATATATATATATATATATATATATCGGTAGCAGGATATAATATTAGTATATATCGGCAGCAGGGTCTAACATTAATATATATCGGAAGCAGGGTCTAATATTTATATATTATCAGCATGGTGTAATTTTAATATATATTGGCAGCAGGGTCTAATATTTATATATATCGGCAGCAAGGTATAATATTAAAGAATGAAAAATAACTGCCAGTTCAGCTGTGATTTTGAAATCATATTTCAATAAAGGCCTTTACTTCAAAGAGATAAGTGCATATTATGTAGTTAAAAATGGATGTCTAATCCTTCCTGTCTAAACACCTTCTCTCCCGCCACTCCATATCCCTGAAACTTCCTACAGCTGGAAATAAACTGCAAGATCAAGCTAAAATATTATATTTTCATTGTAGCACAACATTAACTTACATATTATGATTTCATCAGAACTCCTGTGAATTACACTTACTTCCACCTACTGTTTGAATCTTACTCTTTACTATTACTAAGACTATAAGTTCCACAGTGAAGCAGCTTCCCGTTTTTAAATTTTTTGTATTGATACCTATTACTCCCTACTAGAGGCGTATCTACTGAAAATGGCGCCTATGGCAAGCACTGAAATTGCGCCCCTGTCCAAATATCTAAAACCCATTTACTAGCCCCTGCTGCCCATATACATATATATATATATGTATATATATATATATATATATATATGAAGTCCAAAATTAACAATTGCACTCCAAATGCCAAGTTTATGCCCAGTGCCAAATAGCTGTAGCAGTAAATAATATAAAGTCCAAAAATAGTTACCGGCACTCCAGGGACTTTCCAAATAACCACACAAACAACTTCGGTTTTCAAGTCAACGTTTCAGTCTTGTTTATTACAGACTTTCATCAGGATATATATCATATATATATATATATATATATAAATTATTTATATAAATATTAGTCCCTGCTGCCGATAGCGGGTATAGATCAACACACAAACCCAGATCAATTGAAATTCACTTGTGATCTCAGCACTGAAGGTATATATCAAATAAACAGAATCAGACATACAAGTCCTGCATTTGCAGGTATACAATAATAATATATGAAACGTAGCATCGCAGGTATAGATCAACTGAATAAGACATATTAACCCTGTATTTGCAGGTACACATAAATAATGTATGGAAACATAGCATAGCAGATATGGATCTACACAATAACACAAAAACCCAGCTTTGCAGGTAAAGATCAATTGGAATTCACATAAAAACACGGCATTAAAGGTATATTTAAAACCCCCTAAATTACAGGCATAGATCACAGGTTGCACACCCCAAAGCCAGCCCTGGCGTCCACACTGCCCACATAGAACCTGATAGAACCCAGATTACACACATAAGATTTGCAATCTTTGTCCCCAAATAGCCCAGCACAAGTCAACTTTGTCCCCAAACAGTCCGGCCAGTGCCATCTTTGTCCCATATACACCCTGCCTGTGCCATCTTGGTCCCCAAGGCTCAAACCTCCTGCTAGTGCCATCTTTGCCCTTCCACAATTATACATCTATGATACACAAACACTTTTACAGTCACTCGCTAATTCACACTTTAATTCAGACAACTCATCCACACATTAACTCATGCACTCCCTCATTCACTCAATGCATCAACACATTAACTCATGCTCTCCCTCATTCAGACAATTCATCCACACATTAACTCATGCTCTCCCTCATTCAGACAACTCATCCACACATTAACTCATGCTCTCTCATTCACTCAATGCATCCACACATTAATGCACACTCTTTACTTATATCTACCCCCTCTCACTCCCCTATCACTTTCTACCCCCCTCTCCCTCCCTTATCACTTTTTAACCCCCTCCCTCCCTCATCACTTTTTAACCTCCTCCCTCCCTCATCACTTTTTAACACCCTCGCTCCCTCATCACTTTTTAACCCCCTCCCTTATCACTTTCTAACCCCTCTCCCTCCCCACTATATATCCCCCCTCCCTCCCCTATCACTTTCTACCCCCCTCTCCCTCCCTTATCACTTTTTAACCCCCGCTCCCTCATCACTTTTTAACCCCCTCCCTTATCACTTTCTAACCCCTCCCCCCCCTCACCTTGAAGTCCAGCGACTTCTGTCTTCCTGCACCGCTCGCTGGTGCCCGCTGCTTCACTGCTGAGCGCCGTAATATGATGTCATATTCCGGTTGCTAGGTGCCCCTCTCCTCCGCATCAGTGTTTAAAAGCCGCTCGCTGGTGCCGGCATTTCATGCAGAGCGCCGCAATATGCCGGCATATTGCGGCGCTCTGCATGAAATGCCGGCACCGGGACGTGGGGTAGAGGGCTCGTGGAGGAGAATGAGGAGCGCCGATGAGCGACATTTTAAAAAAAAAATGCCGGTGAGCGGCATTTAAAAGCCGCTCACCGGCACCCCCCTTGAGATGGCACCCATGGCACGTGCCATGGCTGCCATACCCTATATACGCCTCTGCTCCCTACTCATATGGACTGTGGACTACATGACTTATTATTTGACAGCACTTATTGTACTTCCCCTTTGTTAAACTCTACACAGAAGAGCACTATTACTCAATAAATAAATAAATAACATACATACAAATGAAATGCATAATTGATTTGCTGATATTTCCAGAGGAAGCCAACTCTGCTATAAAACTCTTACATTTAGCACCAGGCCATTTAATGTGTTAGTTTTCTCATATCTGAAAGTAGCATTTCATATATAACATACAACATATTTTAACGCTTATGTTTAACTTAATTAAAATACCATTGTGCCCATCAAAAGAAACTATAACCCCCTGCCAATGTACATCTCCCAAGGACCAAATGGGTCAATGAAAGTTCGACTAAATCTTTTAAGATTTGCCATGTAAGACACAGCAATTTATCACTTGCAGATGAAAATTGCTTTCTATTCGCTTCTATTTGTTCTGCATTAGACAGTTGAATAAATCTGCTTCCTACTATGGTTTCTGTATGAGAAGAAATAGCTTCATGCCACAAAAAGATTTCTCATGTCCTCAGTTTCATATTATTACTGGGCACATTTCAAACCCATAACCCTGTTTGGCCTTAACTAGAGCTGCTGCAGGCATTGGAATATGAATGATTATTAGACCAGTTTTATTTTCAAAGGAGCAGTGAAACAGAACAATATTTATTGGATCTGCCGCAAGACATAATTCTTTTATGTTACGATACGTTGACGGCTATTCAAAATTTCAACCTGCATTAGACATGGACGTTATTACCATTATGTAAAATGTTAAAAATGACACAAAAATAATTACAATGCCGAGAGATATTTCCAATATATTGCCCAGAAAATGATAAGCAATGGGTGGTCTGAAACATTTTGTCATTGCAATCCAAAAGATTTTGTTTCAATTTAAAACAGGGCAGCTGTACCTTTTTTTCATTATTCCAATTGTGCTGGTAGATACTATAGATAACAACATGAACATCTTTACTCATAAAATACATAGTATTTCAAGAATGTGAGGAATTCTAAACCTTCAAACACATTGCCCTTTCAACTGAATGGATTTCATTATTGTTTGCTATAGTCATCACTTTCCCTTCTTGTTTTAATTACTACATGGGTGCAAAATAAATTCATGGATAGGCCACTGTGTCTACATGTAGGAGGCTTATATGTTTGCATGCTCAAGCCGTATTTATGAAATTTCTCCCTACCTTCTCTGTAGCCACTTTTGCTTCTGCTTCCGTGCCTTGCATCTTGTTGTTCAACAGTGTCTCGGCAGACATGACCTCCCGGTGAACTTCTGCCAAAATGGGGGAGCTTCCAGTGACACTCTTGCCCTCAAAAGAAGGATCATGGGAGAGGATGACCACTATTTGGGACAAATTTTACATAGAGGTTATGTCTGCAGAGATGCAGAAAAAAAAAAAAGAAGAGAGAAGAAAGAGAAGAAAAAGATGTGCAACACGGAAGCGGAGCTGCAAGATACAGAAGCAGAACTGGTTGGCAGAGAAGGTAGGGAGATATTCAAAAAGCAAAAGGGTGAACGAAAATGAGTGTGAGAATTTTAGGATGGTGTAAAAAATTTTGAAAAGTAAGAATACTTAAAAAAATGCACGTTTCTAGTTTTTCATCTTTTTACAAAATGCAAAGTGAGTAAACAGAAGAAAAATCTAAATCAAATCAGTAATTGCTTGAATGAGTGAGAGTATAAATGAATGTGTGGATAAATTGTGTGAATGAGAGAGAATAAATTAATGTGTGGATGAATTGTGTGAATGAATTATAGAATTAATGAATTAATGTGTGGATGAATGGTGAGAATGCATTAATGAATATGTGTAAATGATTTGTGTGAATGAGTGAGAGAATGAATAATTGTGTGAAGGAATTGTGTAAATGACAGATTG
This sequence comes from Spea bombifrons, assembly GCF_027358695.1. Classification (NCBI taxonomy): domain Eukaryota; kingdom Metazoa; phylum Chordata; class Amphibia; order Anura; family Pelobatidae; genus Spea; species Spea bombifrons. The sequence goes on from NC_071088.1 coordinate 37,547,884, forward strand.
AAGGAGTGACTGTATAGGTGATTTGTATGTATAATAGATGTATAAGTGATTTGAAGACAACGATGTCTTTGGGGACCAAGATGGCATGGGCAGGGTGTTTATGGGACAACGATGGTACAAGCAGGGTGTTTCAGCTTTGGGGGCAAAGATGGCACAGGCAGGGTGTTTATGGGACACAGATGGCGCAGGCAGGGTGTTTATAGGACAAAGATGGCCCAGCTATTTTCCACCTGGAGAAAAGACGTCTGGTGGCATTACTTTCTATGTTGACCCAATAAAATGCATTTCATCAATACCCTAAGATAAGCCATCTGGGTATTTCAAATTCAAGACTAAAACACCCGTACCGAGATGCTCAAATTCTTTAATAACATGATTGCAGAAGTACCTGTGATGTGGTGGTTTATATGGGGGTTGGCTGTATGTGCCTGTTGACCCACTTAGGTCAAAGCTCCACTACTACACACTTAAAAGACTTCCATGCCAGTTTTCCATTGACCAACAGACCGATTGACCAATAAAATTTGGAGTGAATTTGGGTCAAGTTAACACAAATAGATATCCTGCATTGCTTGAGATTCATTTTAGGGACCTTTAAGGATTCCATGCACTGGTTTTCAAGAAGAATATTTTTAAATGAATATCCTGTGTCTGTACAAGATGATTCTGATTCATGGCGAGATTGGATCATGTTATATCTCAGTGTTCATTGAATTTGATGGCACTTATTTTCAAACCGAAACAGAAGCAATTAACTGAGCTCTCAGAAGAAATAAAACCTATCTGAGCAGACAATGCTGATCAACAGAATTTAGTCTTGTACAAACAATTAGATCCAGAACTGTATGTGCAATTTTATAATTCAAATCCAGCATCAGGCTCCAAAACAGACATTGTTTAATAGTGACAGGGGGTGAAAGGAATTGTATATTCTTTTTTTCTCAGTAAGATCCTTAACTTGGCTTTGTTGTCCTTTATTGCTTTTTATTTGCTTCTTTCCAGAATGTTCTGCATGGAAGCTCCTATTTTCAGATATAAGAGTCTTAAACACTGCAGAATATCAACAATCACCTCCTTAACTTCAATGGCAGGGCTGCTTTATTCAGCGGGCAAAGTGGGCATTTGCCCAGGGCCCACTAACCTTGCGGGGGCCCACTGGCAGTCATACCCCTCTGCGCCATGGTCCGCCGCTAGGGTGACCACGTGCCCCAGATTGTCCCGGAATTGAAGCGCCGTTTTTTTTTTCTTTTTCATTTACACAGAAGAGAGAGAGAGGCGCCGAGCGGTCACTCATAAAGTTTTCAGCTTGGCATCTCCTCCACGAGGCCTCTAGCTCGGTTGCGGTGGCGGCCCATCATGCTGAGCGCCGGAATATGACAAATGGGCCAAAACTGATTCGAACAAACTTTTCAGTTCATTTTTGGCCCAAACGTTTCCGGGCAACAAATTATTTTTTAAAAAAAACACGTCATTGTACCTTCCATTTGTTATATATGACAAACAAAATTGGAGAAATATTTTTAAGGTAAGACACAAAAAGATACATGTACGCTTTTACAAGATACAATACTCATGTTATGTAGCATAAATCCATTATTTGTTACATGGCTTCACACTCATAAACACAATTTCACAGAGTCTCTTGATATAAACAATCAAATTTCACCAGAAACCATCAGATGAGTTATAACATATATCTTGCATTTGGATGTCATGCCTGAATCACACTCATGAATATATAGTACAGATAAATGATGGATAAGTCAGCAACAAGGCACAGATCTCATGGAAAAAAATCATAAATCAGAGCTGTCACAGCATCAAGGTTGATCAGAACAGGGCAAGCTGCTGTGTTTACCAAAAGATGAAACCATAATAAAGACATTAACAATGATTGAGACTTCATTGCAGAGTGTGAAGAACAAGATGTGAAAAACGGTCAAGCTCATTTGTTTCTTGACTGACAAAGAGAGATAAGCAACTGCTGTTTGACTAAAAATGTTTAATTTCCACGCAATAGATATCATAATGTTTTAGCAAGTGATTGGTAGTCTTTGTAACATAAATTCTTGTGTTGTCAGTCTTAATAAGTTAAACTATAGACCTTCACAACAAACTTTCCCTAATATTACAAAAGTTAGTCTTATGTCATTATAGTTGCCAACTGCTTAATATGCCTTCATATACTAAATATCCCATGTCTACCTGTTTGACATGCATTTTCATCCCTAAGATGTTTCTGGAGTGTCCCCTATTCATCTGGACAAAATAAAGCTAGCATACAAAGATATTTATGTTATGTAACACCTAATAATTATTTGGACATTATGGATAGTGCGGTGTCCCCTCAATGACCCGCAGGGCTAGGTTCCTACATAGATTTATTTTACCATAAAACAGCATATCTGGCCTTCTTCAAATTTATCTTACATGAATGCTTTTTGTGGGCATTGCATTGTGGTCTGGCCAACATACTTGAGAACTCTGTGTTTGACTCATAGTCTACAGGTGAAGTACTGGTTCCCTTTGTCTCAGGGACAGTTTTCTCTTTCTCCAATCAAGGGAGCAATCCACTCCTTGCCCACTGAAGGTTCCAAGCTAACCAAGCCCTGTCCCATGCATAACTAGCCCCGCCTTTATGAATGGTTAGGCCTGCCCTTGAGAAGCCTCTCAATGGAAGGACAAGGCATATACAGGGAAGTTTGCAGGTATACTGGGCAGGTTCCCAGTTACTAGTAAGAAGGTTTAAGCAGGGGCGTACCTAGAGTATTTGGCACCGGGGCGGATCCTGTAAGTGGCACCCCCCCCCCAAATGTAAAGACATCTACAAAATTATGTTGGCAAGAATATTTATTGCACCAATTTGTAAACTGTATGTCAACTGTAAACAACAAGAAATCTGAAAAAATAAATTAATAACTTATAAGTAAAATAAATAGGTTTAAATAACATTTACTGAACATATAATAGTGCTTTCTTTAATAACCCCCCCTCCCAAAAAACAACAAACACAACAAGTTTCTAAGAAGACCTAACAAATGAGTGACAAACATTACAAATTAAGTACTGGCTAAGCAGCTAAAGACACTATAAACTAAAAAAAATTCTGATATTATAATCAGGAGTCACCATAACATTGTTCTCTTTTTATTTAAGCATTTGCATATATAGTGGTGTTGCCATGTCGACTCATGATTATATATACCATATGAACCAGACACTGACTGTGGTATAGCATGACACCTATCACTATATACTGAGCCAGGCAGTGACGGTGGTACAGCATAATGCCTATCACTCTATACTGAGACAGACATTGACGGTGGTGCAGCTTAAGTAATTTCATTATATATTGAGGCAAACATTACTATCACTATACACTGAGCCAGATACTACAGTGGAACAGCATAACACCTATCACTATAACTGAGCCAGATATTGATGGTGGTACAGCATAACCGCTATCTTTATATACTGAGCTAGACACTTATAGTAGTACAACATAACTATCATTATACACTGAGGCAGACATTGACAGTTGTGCAGCACAACTGCTATCATTATATACTGAGACACGCGCTGACAGTAGTACAACATAACTGTTTCCATTATATACTGAGGCACGCGCTGACGGTGGTACAACATAACTGTTATTATATACTGAGGCCCACATTGCCGGTGATACAGGATAACACCTATCACTTTATACTGAGCACACATTGACGGTGGGGCAGCGTAATCCATATCACTATACATTGAGCCTGACATTTACAATAATGCAGCATAACCCATATCACTATATACAAACCCATTGATGTGGTGTAGGCCTACCACTTCAGTGTCTGGCTTAGTATATAGTGGTAGGGGTTATGCTGCATTATTGTAAATGTCTAGATCGATGTATAGTGATAGGGATTATGCTGTACTGCCCTCAACTGCAGATCAGGGGAAGACTGTGAGAGTCAGTACAGCCTTCCCTTCTTCTGACTGCACCGTGACATTGGGAGGTCCTCTCCCCGTAATCATCCCCAAAGTCCATTTGTCCCCTACGTCACTAAACCACAACTCTCTTTTAATTACTCCCTGTAGTTCAGGTGTAGATCAAATAAACAACACATGGAAACAGCACGTGTAACTGAATAAGACATAAATATCCTGTATTTACAGGTATACATAAATAATGTATGGAAACATAGCATTGCAGGTATAAATCAACAGAACACACAAACCCAGCATTGCAGGTATAGATCAACTGGAAATCACTCAGCACTGAAGGTATAGATCAAATAAACAACACATGGAAACAGCACCCCAGGTATTGATCAACTGAATAAGACATACAAATCCTGTATTTGCTGGTAAACATAAATAATGTATAGAAACATAACATAGCAGATACAGACCAACACATTAACACACAAACCCAGCTTTGCAGGTATTGATCAATTGGAATTCACATAAAAACTCAGCATTAAAGTTATAGATAAAACACCCTAAATTACAGGCATAGATCACAGATTGCACACCCCAAAGCCAGCGTCCACATTGCCCACATAGAACCTGACCAGCACCCTGCGGTGGGGGTGCAAGGCCTCTGTCTCCCAGCTCTGCCACTGTACGGAACAGTATAGAGTGATGGGAGTTATGATGTACTTTAGAGCATAATTATAATGAAAAAGACATTGGAAATGGTACAGCATAACACCCATCACTCTCACACACTTACCAATCCACACTTACCAATCCACAGATTCCACACATACCAATCCACAGATTCCACACATACCAATCCACACATACCAATCCACAGATTCCACACATACCAATCCACACATACCAATCCACACATACCAATCCACAGATTCCACACATACCAATCCACACATACCAATCCACAGGTTCCACACATACCAATCCACACATACCAATCCACAGGTTCCACACATACCAATCCACACATACCAATCCACAGGTTCCACACATACCAATCCACACATTCCACACATATCAATCCACACATTCCACACATACCAATCCACTCTCACTGTCACTCAGTCTTAATGAATGATTTCCTACCTTCTTTTCTACCTCTTTTCTTCTTACAGCAGTCTTCCTCTTCGCTCCTCTTCTTCTGTCTTCTTCCGGGTCAGAGGGCACTGTGGGCGCGGCTTCAGTGCCGCCGGGGTTTGTTGTCAGATCCCGGCGGCACTGAAGCCGCGCCCACAGTGCCCTCTGCACAGCAGCAGTTGCCGTGCGGATCGCAAGGGAGCAGAATCGGAGGTCTTTAACAGACCTCCGGCTCCCTTGAGTGATTTTAAGCCGGTTCAGGGGAACCGGCTTAAAATCACTCAAGGGAGCCGGAGGTCTGTTAAAGACCTCCGATACCGCTCCCTTGCGAGCCTGCTCCTCCAGCGGCGGACATTACTGTCCGTCTCTGGAGGGGTGCCGGGTGCCGGCAAGTTGGCACCCCCCTGATGAGCGGCACCCGGTGCGGACCGCCCCCCCCGCCCCCCGCTAGGTACGCTACTGTGTAAAACTATCATATGCTTGGCAAAATACACAGGTACACTTTAATATGCTCCTGGTTCATATAATCAGAATCCAACTTGTGGTCCTTTTACTGTCTTAAATATGCATGAGATATCGCTACTCAATATAAATGCAAAACTACTATTTAGCTTATCAGTCAATACCCTATATAATGCAAAGGGCATACTCATCACCAAATTACCTTCTCAGGATTATTTACACACGATCTATAACATTAAAGGGTATTGTACACATTTACTTGTGTGCTGAATTTTTATTAGTTTTTATTGATTTCAGAAATAAAGTCCAGCATACTGTTCCTGGACCGGGAGGTTTTTTAACTCATAAACTTCCAGAAGCAGGCTATTGTGTTGATTAAATAATACAGTGTGTCAGCTTCCACTCAGAACCAAAATGAACGACGAAAAATATCAAGTGACAGGTCCACTTACTGTGCTGAATTTAACATTTTTGTAACATTAGAATCACAATTGAACACCAAAGCAGTTCATAGAAATAAGTCCTTAATCAAGCACAATTTTGTCTTATTCATATAATTACTGTATGCCATCAGAGGAAATGTCAGATCTACTCTGGTTTATTTGCTTAACATTCTGAGAGCGCGAGTATTCTTTTGTGGAACAGCATCTTTTAGCTACTCGGCATGCTCCGACTGTTTAAATGAATATTTTCTTCTTCCTTGAGGAAGAAGGAGGCTGTGATGTGACCCAGAGCTAAGTTCATTCTAAAATTACTACGTGATTATCTTTTCTCAGGGAAAAAAAAGGGTTTACAACCAATGGATCTGACGTTCCATGCTGTCATTACTGTAAAATGTGTGGCAAAAAACCTGCACGGAGCGTAAAGACATCTGTAGTGTGGCGCGTGTTCCTGAAAATTCATTGGCACAGTCCTCAGGAACCATCACTAAACCTCACCGTGCCGGATGTCTTGTGTGATCATGTTTAAATGGGAGGGTTCCTATATGGATGGAAGACATGCGTTTTCCCTATAAGCGAGGCTCCATTCATTGGAAGTGTGTCCTGCTGATTAGTTAGAGACTGATCAGCTGCCTCAGAAATAATAGAAAGTGAGAAAAAATGGATTGCTGCCTAAAGCGGGTGCACTAGAAGAGCAAAAAGACGAAATTTGTCTATTTATGTAAACTGCGTTGCTTCAGTATATTATGGTGTTTAACAATTTAACTGTCCTATGCTGTATACTGTCCCGCAGTGAGGTAAGCTTATTATGCCCCCGTAGCTTGCAAAAAACATACAATAACCTAGAATTGGCTAACTTTGGCAAAGATTGGTGGCCAAATGGCTGCATGACAAGAGACTAAATGCTCTTAATGAAATATCCCAGGTTGTCTGCTTTTCAGAAATATATACTTTGTGGGAACAATCAGGGATTGACACAGAGTCTCTGGGTTTTTGCCACAATCTCAGGGTCTCTTGATGAATGGACAAATTATTAGTTACACAGTCTGGTGCTGACTTCTTCCTATTGTACACTGCTACGACCATACTTAAAAATCCCAGTTGGCGTGTTTGCTGCCAGTTTGGTTGATGTCCCCACTTGTATGCAGGTGACTGAAGTGTTTCTTTAAAAGAAAATTCAAGTTTTCCATGTAGACTGATATTAGTCTAGATATAATTTATGTTGGCACAGTAAAAATTAAAAAGAACAATAGTGGTTGAACAAACATGTAAAGTTAATGACAATTGACGTGCCTGGCATGCCCGATGTTGAGGCATTCAGCAACACTGAGATCGGACTTCTAAGCTTCAATGGTATCACTGAAATCAGCGACACCGAACACCCACCCCAGGACGCACTGTGACTGCTCCTGAGAGCGGTCACGTACGCCACTGAGAGAGATGTTGCCACTCACAAGATGGCGGTGTCCTTTAAAAGAAGAAACAAGTTTCCAAAGTTTCCAAGAGGGTCTCTCCTGACCCTCCTGAGAGCTCTGGCTGCCCTTGCAGGTTGACATGCAAGTCAATGAAGCCCAGCTTCTAATCACAATCTTATTAGTAAAATTAATTAAAAAAATATTTAAATAAAAAATAGGAAATATGGTAACATTTCCAGTTCCAAAAAAACCCCAAAAAGGCCAACATTAACACAGGGGGCAGGATGATCAAATTTCCAATCTGAAAAATGCACATGTCCCAAATGTGACCTTTTAGCCCCCAAACAACCCAACAAACTCATGCATGTATCACTATACTCAAGAGATGCTGCTGGATACATATTATCTGATGTAGAAGGTGTGTGGGGAAAAAAACACACAAAAACTACTACTGCAAATTTTGATGAAGGCTGGTGGAAAATGTGTACATGGAAAAAGTTAAAATGCCAGCATTTGAAATACCATTGATGGGGCAAATTGCATTGGCCGGCTTCAATGATGTTCCAAATAGCACATGGAGGCAGAACTACCAGATTTGGAAAAATGGTTTTGAAATAGCAAAACGCTACAGGGCATTGCCATGTAATGTACAGAAAAAGCAAAAAACAAACCATAAGAGCATTTGGTATTTTGAAATTCAGGACAAATAGTGGAATCTATTGAGGGTTTTTTTTTCCATTAGCTTTTATAGATGTATCCACACATACCAATCCACACATACCAATCCACAGATTCCACACATACCAATCCACACATACCAATCCACAGGTTCCACACATACCAATCCACACATACCAATCCACAGGTTCCACACATACCAATCCACACATACCAATCCACAGGTTCCACACATACCAATCCACACATTCCACACATATCAATCCACACATTCCACACATACCAATCCACTCTCACTGTCACTCAGTCTTAATGAATGATTTCCTACCTTCTTTTCTACCTCTTTTCTTCTTACAGCAGTCTTCCTCTTCGCTCCTCTTCTTCTGTCTTCTTCCGGGTCAGAGGGCACTGTGGGCGCGGCTTCAGTGCCGCCGGGGTTTGTTGTCAGATCCCGGCGGCACTGAAGCCGCGCCCACAGTGCCCTCTGCACAGCAGCAGTTGCCGTGCGGATCGCAAGGGAGCAGAATCGGAGGTCTTTAACAGACCTCCGGCTCCCTTGAGTGATTTTAAGCCGGTTCAGGGGAACCGGCTTAAAATCACTCAAGGGAGCCGGAGGTCTGTTAAAGACCTCCGATACCGCTCCCTTGCGAGCCTGCTCCTCCAGCGGCGGACATTACTGTCCGTCTCTGGAGGGGTGCCGGGTGCCGGCAAGTTGGCACCCCCCTGATGAGCGGCACCCGGTGCGGACCGCCCCCCCCGCCCCCCGCTAGGTACGCTACTGGGTTTAAGTACTAGGTAAACATTCAGAGGGCTGCGTAAACCCTTCTTCTTTTGAGTAGGCTAACCTGTACATGTGCATGACATGTTTAATTGTGTTTTTTTGATGTAGATGTAAAAACCTAAGAACCATAACGTCAAAGGGGCACATTTCCAGAAACATGAATGAAACAGTGGCAGTCATAGATTCATCATACAAGAAATGTGGTTGAGTAAGCATGACATTTGTATAAAAAGTACTATATGAGATTTCTTCATACTGAGCAAATTTATATATAATCTAGCATTGCAATGCCTCCTTATGTAATATGTAATATTGTTCCAGCTCATTTGTTTCCTTCAATCTTGAATAATTATTTTTACATTCAGCTAATGTTGTTCATTGTGATATTAGGTTCTGTAATACAAGGTTACTGATCATTTCTTAATTTTCTTCTGACAGCTTCAGAGCATCTAAAATTGATTTTTTTATCTCCATGAAATGCAAACCATCTTCAATATGACAGTTAGAGAAGAATACACCTCTTGGATGTGGGAACTTTATACTAAAATTTTATATTGTAGATGTGTTATTTTGAAGACCAGCCATAACAACATATGTCCATGATGATCTAGCAAGAACATCTTGAAGTGGCAGGGAAAAGAACGCTACCAAAAATCACAAAAATGCTTGGGAACTGAGAACGGACAGCACCTTAATAACTTGTTCAGGAGCATCTCAAGTGCTAGCTCACGTGCGTCAGTACAGAAGAAACCTCCATTGACACAGATACAGTAGATGCATATAACAGCCTTCATTGTGCTCATCATTGGAGTACAGTTAGTAACCTTCTTGGCGCAATGGAGCAAGGAGCTCCACATCTGGCTTCACCTTAACATTAGGGGTGCACCCCAAGTGATCATCAAAGGGTGAAATTACATACAACAAGCTTTTAAAACAACTCAACAACTAATGGACAGATGCTTAATATCATGCCCTACGGTGAGCTAAAACTGAGCTAAAATTTGAGATGTTCCCAAGCAGGCACGCACAGTAGGGAAACAATTAAGATGCTGTCTGTTCTTGGTTGAGTTGTTCTAAACTCTTTTTTGTGTGTGTTAAAAGAAACTGCACTTGTTGGTGACATTACAACTTTTTATCATGAAGTAAAACTGGCATTGTGGCCTTCTTTCATGTAGTTACAAACCACCTTTTAATACTTTGAGTCTCCCTGTTTATTGATGTTTATGTGTCTTTGTGTTCTTTGTGGTACATCTTGTGCTGATAATTTTTGCCATTCACCCTGGTTTCCTCAATTTATTTTCTCCCCAAGACATGTGGGACAGAAGACCAAAATATATAAATAGGGAAGTGATTTGGAGTATGAGATATTTACATTGTGTAAATTAAATGATGTAGTCTACGTGTACCCCATGAAATAGAAAACTGATTTGCATTGAATGTTCTACTTTTCTTCCTGTTTCTGTGTTATCTACTATACCCAACACAAAACGTATTTATCAGTTTGTCATACATTTTAGTGAACCAACAATGAATGTCCACCTAAAGGTATCACAAACTTATTTGTGATACCTTTATCTAAAAATAATCCATACTCTGTCATTGTGAACACAAATGATATAAGACATACTGTCATCACTGCATAAAAATCTGCTGTTTCTTTTGATGTGCTGGCATATTTACAGAATATTTTAGGCAGTAAGCCTTAATGCTAATAAATCATATGCCATGACAAAGTTATTTTGCTTAATGATAAGTTGTACTTATAATGTACTTATAATTTATATTAATATTTATTTACAGTTTATTTGAGCACTAAAACTATGGACCATTACATTTTTGAATACTCAGTAGCTGAATAAATATTTTCTTGTAAATCGCTGCATTGGTATTCACTATATATAATGTTTTTGTAATGTAGGGTTCGTGTCACATTTTTGGTTCAGCTTCATAAGTTAAGATTAATATAGTAATTTATATGACAGGATGACATCTAAAATGTTTATTAGCAATGTTGTTACAATGCAGGTGGAATACATAATTAACAATGACATCAATATTACAATATAAATGAATATAACATGAACAAACATTAGACAGTAACTCATTGATCCGGTGGATGGCCGTACTCTTGCAAGCTTACAATCTACTACGTTGTGAGGACAATATGTACCTCACAACATATAACACTTAAAAAAGTATACAATAATTGAAATATGTGTCCTAAATCAAATAAATGTATCAGACAATTAAAAAAAATAACCAGAATCAGTAGCTGAACAGACACAATGAGTGATTATATGTTGTATTAGCCATTGAATGTAGCCACTACATTGTTCATAAATATTAGAGGTGAGCAAGCTGTCTGGTGGTGCAGCATAAGTCAAGCCCATAGGTATATATTATATTCCTCTTCTACCTCCCACCCCACTCACTCTGATGCTCCAGCACCATCCACTGACACGGTAACACCATACACTTACATGCACACAAACATTCTTACACCATATGCTGATAGGGTATGCTGTTAGTATGAGCGATTCTAACACACACACACACACTAACACCAAATACTAACACACACATTCAAGCAAACACACACTCTAACACCATACGGTAATATGTACACACACATGCTAATAGCATATACCCACACATACATACACTCATTCACTCAGATGACCATTCACTTCCACATATATATATATATATATATATATATATATATTTATATATACATATATACTTACTCTATCACTTATTATGCAACCTTGCTGGATACCTGGTTGCTATGCACCCACGGCACCTGCCTTAGTGCATCCCTGTCTATATACATTGTGAGAAGGGACCTTTGGGCAAACAACAGCATAAAGAATGATTAACCTGCCTATAGCCAACATGAATTTTAAATAAATGTTTAGCATTATTGATGTACTGCATTCCATGTGTTGCAAGCCCATCTGAAAAATGAAAGGCTAATATGTGATTTGCAGTGAAGCAGCGTGTAATAACCATCATCTTCCAAACGCATAAGTATTTATAAGGAGGTCAGTTCCACTACATTACTCGTAATCAGCATCCTGCTGTACAGAAAGTAGATGAACCATTCGACAGCTGTTCATTCTGTTTTGAAATTGCCTTTTCCTGCTGGTCTGTACCATCTCATCCTGAAGCTGACTATAGAGTGGAGTGAAGAAAATGGAAGCAAATGGATTTGCTAAGATGTGCTGTACTAATTTACCACAGCTGTCTATTCATCATATGATTAATAGCTGTCTTGGAGACAAAATATAGCGTTTCCAAAATAAGTGTTGTAAATGTGAGTCTCCTTGGAAACATCCGAGAGTGGTGCGACCTAGGTATACCTTTTATGGCCTCTGTTAAGGTTCTAATGTCAAATAGTAACACGCAGGAGCTTCCACAAGGCAACCTGCTAGGTTGAATTATCAATATCAGATAAAGCCTTTGCCACTGTGCGGGCCCGTCATATGTTACAGCGAGACATACAAAGCTGCGCATACTAACTGTAGCATTAGGATGTTTAAAAAGGGTGCATGGACAAAGGTCTTGAATGTGGTGCCTGCACAGTACATTTTTAATCCACTTCTATTTAGGAGCCTAAGTCACAAATAGGGTTGTATTGGTTTATTGAGTGGCTTTGTAAGGGACCAGGACTCAAAATCTGACACTTTTATTGAGAGTTTCGAAAGCCTTCTTTTTACTAGCCTTACATAGATAGTGAGACTTAAACCACCACTTACATATAATTGAAAAAAGTCTTTGTGATATACCAAGTTAGACAGTCAACAGTGTAGACAGAAATGATCCAAATATCACCTCAGGTGTAGTATAGTACTGGAAACTAAAGATATATTGCAGACTTTGAGTCGAATATAGTATAGTATAGTAGGATGAAAAAAATTCAGTCCATCGAGTTCAACCTTTCACACATACCTAGTACTAAAGTTGATCCAAAAGAAGGCAAAAAACTCTACATGGGGCAATTACCAATTATGCCACAACAGGGAAAGAAATTCCTTCTTGATTCCATAGTGGCAATCAGATTACTCCCTGGATTAATTTGGTAATATAACCGTTGTAGCCCTATATGTTATGTTTAACCAGGAAAGCATCCAGACCTTTCTTAAAAATATCCACAGAGTTAGATAATACAACATCCTTAGGCAGAGAGTTCCATATTTGTATTGCTCTTACTGTGAAGAACCATTTCCAATGCTGATGCCAAAATCTCCTTTTCTTCAAGTCTCATCTGATGACCTTGTGTATTTTTTAGAGACCTCTTGGTGAACAGATCACTAGAGAGCTATTTTTAATGAACTTGTATGTATTTGTACAATGTGATCAGATCCCCTTTCAGACACCTCTTTTCAAGTGAAAACAAGTTCAGTTTTCTAGTCTTTCTCAACTTTCCATGCGGTAAACACTACAGTGTAACTGTGTTTGTATGTATGTGAGTATGGGTGTGCACATGTTTGTAAGCATTGGGCATGTGTTTGGGATTAAAGTGTGTGAAAATATGCTTGTGCGAGGGAGAGGATTAAGCAGTTTTCTTGACTTGGGACCCAAGTAATCTCTTTATATATCCCCATAATTTGATGTAATTTAGCTCCAGAAATAAAACTCTGAAATAAAAAACCCACTGATACAAAGGTTAATTGTTGCTGGATTCATCTTTGTGCAGGAACACATAGGCTCAGTAGCGTACCTAGCGGGGGGCGGGGGGGGCGGTCCGCACCGGGTGCCGCTCATCAGGGGGGTGCCAACTTGCCGGCACCCGGCACCCCTCCAGAGACGGACAGTAATGTCCGCCGCTGGAGGAGCAGGCTCGCAAGGGAGCGGTATCGGAGGTCTTTAACAGACCTCCGGCTCCCTTGAGTGATTTTAAGCCGGTTCCCCTGAACCGGCTTAAAATCACTCAAGGGAGCCGGAGGTCTGTTAAAGACCTCCGATTCTGCTCCCTTGCGATCCGCACGGCAACTGCTGCTGTGCAGAGGGCACTGTGGGCGCGGCTTCAGTGCCGCCGGGATCTGACAACAAACCCCGGCGGCACTGAAGCCGCGCCCACAGTGCCCTCTGACCCGGAAGAAGACAGAAGAAGAGGAGCGAAGAGGAAGACTGCTGTAAGAAGAAAAGAGGTAGAAAAGAAGGTAGGAAATCATTCATTAAGACTGAGTGACAGTGAGAGTGGATTGGTATGTGTGGAATGTGTGGATTGATATGTGTGGAATGTGTGGATTGGTATGTGTGGAACCTGTGGATTGGTATGTGTGGATTGGTATGTGTGGAACCTGTGGATTGGTATGTGTGGATTGGTATGTGTGGAACCTGTGGATTGGTATGTGTGGATTGGTATGTGTGGAATCTGTGGATTGGTATGTGTGGATTGGTATGTGTGGATTGGTATGTGTGGAATCTGTGGATTGGTATGTGTGGATTGGTATGTGTGGAATCTGTGGATTGGTATGTGTGGAATCTGTGGATTGGTAAGTGTGGATTGGTAAGTGTGTGAGAGTGATGGGTGTTATGCTGTACCATTTCCAATGTCTTTTTCATTATAATTATGCTCTAAAGTACATCATAACTCCCATCACTCTATACTGTTCCGTACAGTGGCAGAGCTGGGAGACAGAGGCCTTGCACCCCCACCGCAGGGTGCTGGTCAGGTTCTATGTGGGCAATGTGGACGCTGGCTTTGGGGTGTGCAATCTGTGATCTATGCCTGTAATTTAGGGTGTTTTATCTATAACTTTAATGCTGAGTTTTTATGTGAATTCCAATTGATCAATACCTGCAAAGCTGGGTTTGTGTGTTAATGTGTTGGTCTGTATCTGCTATGTTATGTTTCTATACATTATTTATGTTTACCAGCAAATACAGGATTTGTATGTCTTATTCAGTTGATCAATACCTGGGGTGCTGTTTCCATGTGTTGTTTATTTGATCTATACCTTCAGTGCTGAGTGATTTCCAGTTGATCTATACCTGCAATGCTGGGTTTGTGTGTTCTGTTGATTTATACCTGCAATGCTATGTTTCCATACATTATTTATGTATACCTGTAAATACAGGATATTTATGTCTTATTCAGTTACACGTGCTGTTTCCATGTGTTGTTTATTTGATCTACACCTGAACTACAGGGAGTAATTAAAAGAGAGTTGTGGTTTAGTGACGTAGGGGACAAATGGACTTTGGGGATGATTACGGGGAGAGGACCTCCCAATGTCACGGTGCAGTCAGAAGAAGGGAAGGCTGTACTGACTCTCACAGTCTTCCCCTGATCTGCAGTTGAGGGCAGTACAGCATAATCCCTATCACTATACATCGATCTAGACATTTACAATAATGCAGCATAACCCCTACCACTATATACTAAGCCAGACACTGAAGTGGTAGGCCTACACCACATCAATGGGTTTGTATATAGTGATATGGGTTATGCTGCATTATTGTAAATGTCAGGCTCAATGTATAGTGATATGGATTACGCTGCCCCACCGTCAATGTGTGCTCAGTATAAAGTGATAGGTGTTATCCTGTATCACCGGCAATGTGGGCCTCAGTATATAATAACAGTTATGTTGTACCACCGTCAGCGCGTGCCTCAGTATATAATGGAAACAGTTATGTTGTACTACTGTCAGCGCGTGTCTCAGTATATAATGATAGCAGTTGTGCTGCACAACTGTCAATGTCTGCCTCAGTGTATAATGATAGTTATGTTGTACTACTATAAGTGTCTAGCTCAGTATATAAAGATAGCGGTTATGCTGTACCACCATCAATATCTGGCTCAGTTATAGTGATAGGTGTTATGCTGTTCCACTGTAGTATCTGGCTCAGTGTATAGTGATAGTAATGTTTGCCTCAATATATAATGAAATTACTTAAGCTGCACCACCGTCAATGTCTGTCTCAGTATAGAGTGATAGGCATTATGCTGTACCACCGTCACTGCCTGGCTCAGTATATAGTGATAGGTGTCATGCTATACCACAGTCAGTGTCTGGTTCATATGGTATATATAATCATGAGTCGACATGGCAACACCACTATATATGCAAATGCTTAAATAAAAAGAGAACAATGTTATGGTGACTCCTGATTATAATATCAGAATTTTTTTTAGTTTATAGTGTCTTTAGCTGCTTAGCCAGTACTTAATTTGTAATGTTTGTCACTCATTTGTTAGGTCTTCTTAGAAACTTGTTGTGTTTGTTGTTTTTTGGGAGGGGGGGTTATTAAAGAAAGCACTATTATATGTTCAGTAAATGTTATTTAAACCTATTTATTTTACTTATAAGTTATTAATTTATTTTTTCAGATTTCTTGTTGTTTACAGTTGACATACAGTTTACAAATTGGTGCAATAAATATTCTTGCCAACATAATTTTGTAGATGTCTTTACATTTGGGGGGGGGGTGCCACTTACAGGATCCGCCCCGGGTGCCAAATACTCTAGGTACGCCCCTGCATAGGCTACAATGCATTTATTGAGATACCATCTGTCACTAAATCTAACTGATGAATGAATGTACAAACTCTAATGACACATTAGAACTTTATACCTGAATGAACGTGTTGATGATAAAGGCTGACAGCAAAATGAGAGAGATCAAATAAACTGACATTGTTCAAGATATTCCCTGCTAAATTAATATACTAAATGAATAACCTACTAAAACAAATATATTTAAAGGTACACATCAGCATCATATGCAGTTTGGTGAATATCATAGCTGAATATCTCCTAATAATAATAATTTGCAATTTTTTTTAGCACTTTTCCCCCTGTGAGACTCAAAGCACTTTACTAGTATGTAAACAGAGATAACGATTAAAAGTTCCGGATCACATGAGGTGACTGAATGCCTGTTGAGACTGGTGGGTTTTCAATTGAGCATGATTGTGTTGACAGTGTGGCTGAATGCCTAGGAACCTGAGTTTGTCTTCATTCTGGGAACGGATAGGAGGGATCCATTGGCTGATGAAGTGAGATGGTATAAAGGGTGTGAGGAGCTCTTTCCGGTACTGAGGCCAATTTTAAAATATGTTCCCCATTTAATTAGAAAACAATGCAGGGAGTGGAGAACAGGTTATGTAATATGAGCAAGCTAGATTTTGTACTTCCTGTTGGCAATTATGTTAGTTTTCTGAAAGGCCCAAGTAAAGTGTATTACAGTAATCTAAGCGAGAGGACTAAGGGTGCCATATCACCTGGTGAGATTAGGTGTTACATCCTGGCTATGTTTCTCGGAAGAAAGATTGCAGATTAGCCTCTGTTGAATTAATGAGTTCAGAGCCTCCAGGTTTCAGGCCAGTTGGGTGATCATGAGATATTCTTGTTGTCTAGGGTTACTCTTGGAGAGGGAAGCCCAGGCAATACGAATTTGTCCGGATTCATTTTTAGCCAACTAGCATTTGTCCACTCTATGAGGTCTGCTAAGCAACTGTTGATGAGGCATGTTGGGTCTTTAGTATCTGGAACAAAGTTGAGTTCACTTCACAGGGCGCAAAACTCCAGAGGGCGCTTCCTCTGTGGCTCTACCAGAGGCACTGCTGAACCTCATTTGGTTTCCTCCATGATTTATAGTGTAACTCTCACAACTTTTTTATAACTAAAACAATTACAAATAAGTCTTCAAAATGTTTGTGCTGTTTTCTTTAAACAGTTCTAGTTTTTGCATCATATAATATTTTCAGACAGCTCAATAATAGCCATTTGTACGTGTGATAATTCAATCTATTAGAAAGACACCCTGACTCATTATATTGCCTGTGGTAAAAAATTAAATGACTCATTCTAAATGACCCAACCAGAAACTCTATGGCTTCAATACCATGCTGTAAAGTATCAACTTAAATGAGATAAAACCAGGTTTGTATCTATCCTAACCTAAGGAGAAAATATTGTTTTTAACAGGAGAGGAAATCAAAAACATTTCAGTAATAAACCCAAAGGTGGGGAGATAACACTGTCCTTGGGTCTTATAGGAGACAAAAACAAAAAGTACATTCCTTAAAAACTCAAATGAGACAGATACTTAAGACCCAAATGTGGGGAGATAACACTGTCCTTGGGTCTTATAGGAGACAAAAACAAAAAGTACATTCATTAAAAACTCAAATGAGACAGATACTTAAGATGCCAACATGAATCTTTTATATTGCCCTTTTAGAATGTAGTCTGTGCTGATATATGAATAGTGATATGTGCCAATGACTGTATCCCGTGCTCTTCACTGATCGTCTTTAGATGTGATTTACTGCTCCTCCCAGCTGGGTAGCAAATGGTATTTATCTCCAGCTCGCTGGAAAAGTTAGCTCTGTAGTAACACGTCAAATTGTCACTGCCATATTCTGCAAGTTACAGTATCCCCCATGCTTGACATTTCCATTCCTTTCATCCGTAGCTGATTCAGATGCGAATTGGGTATAAACTATACTAAAATACAAAAGTTAGTCGCATTGTGTGTTGTGTCGCAATGACAACAAGTGATTAAATTTGATTAATCCTTTCTTGGGCAAAGTGTTAAAAAAGTAACATTCTCTACAAAGGTCTATAAAAACATACATGGATGCCATGGCAAGCTTAGACAGTGATGATTTGTGTTTCTGAATGTGCTCTAGACAATCTGTACTCTCATTTCAATACAGCTTTTGCTCCAACTGCCCTGGGATCAGCAGCCCAGTCCTAACTTAGAAAACAGTTGCTGGTTGCAAATTTACACTGGCATGCACATTATGGTTAACAATTAAGATGATCATATTAGGTTCGATAATCGCGGAATGGAACACAAGCTGTTCATGCATGAGTAATTGCTCTTACCGCTGAGTAATTGCTGCTACCACTTGAAATGCCACACCTCTGGGCTGCCACATTGAAGAACCTAAAGAAGAAACAAATGGTCATATAAGGGAAAGTTACCTTGTATTTATATCATGCTTGCTGCATATGAGAAAAGAGTTTATCATTTATTGGCTCTACTACTTTGCATTGCTATCATTCATCACCATAAATGAACACATTAATCTTTAAGGCTGCAGTGTATATTGACTGCAATCCATTTTTAAGTTAAAAAGCAGTGTGATATGCATACCCACGGAACAAAAGTCCATCATTTTTCATTGTTTTGCCTTTTTATTTTCATTAACTGCAGGTGGTTATGTATCCTGCTTAGTGGCATCTGAGGTTAATGTGATGATGGAAAGAAAGAATAGTGTGGAATACAGTTGGAGTGCGATCGCCTCCTAAGCTTAAATGGTGTTGCTGAAGTGCCTCGATAGCCTTGAATACAAGTACTGCAATCAACCATGCAAATGGAGCCCAGCTTTCTAATCACAAAGTGATTAGTTAAAAAAAATGGTAAAAAAATTAAAATTGGTAAAAAAATTAATTAAAACGTAGTAATATAAAATAAAAATAAAGTTTACTTTTATGTTCAAGTGCTTAAATTAGTGCAGTATTTTCCCAAAAATCCTGACATGGAAAGTGTTAAAACACTAGCACTAGGTTTAAAGATGTCTCAAATAAGGCATAGACGCAGACTGACCAGATGTCGAAATGAAGAAGAAAAATAAGTGCACCTCCCAAATGTGGCCTTTTAGACCCCAAACAACCAGACAAACAAGGCTGATGGTAGAATTAGTGCATGTAAAGGGTTAAAATAGTTTTTAAAACATATGGATTGATGGGGTAAATTGAATTAGCTGTCTTTAAAGATGTCACAAAAAGAAAAATGCGTGTTTCCCAAATGTGGGGCTTTACCTCGCAAACAAGCCAATGCATGGGGGATATCACTGTACTCAGTTTGACAGTTACATATACCAAGGGCTGTAAATCCATACCTAAAGTACAATATGTGTTAAAAAAAATGCAAAAAAAAAAAAAAACCTAGCACAAACTTTGGCAAAGGCTTGGTGGTAGAATTTGTGCATGGAAAGGGTTAAAATACCAGCATTTGAAATACCTTGGCGTGTGCAGTTTTTAAAAAAAATATTGTTTTATGGGGTAAATTTCACTGGCCAGCTTCAGAAATGTCCCAAATTGCACATGGAGCAAAATGACCAGATTTGGAAACAAAATCGTACTTGTACTTATTGCGCTATAAGGGGGATTTTAGATTTGTCTGCGTGGCTCTGTTAAATCCATCAATCCATCCAATCAATGAACCAGAGAGGTGTGATCATGCTATGTGAGGCGGCAGATACGGCGCCAGAAAACACAGGTGGAAACCCAAAAAGCAGGCAACAGCAGTAGCACACCGCCGAGGACAGGAACACGTAGGAAACACAGCCGGGGTCTGGTACACGGAGAGGGCACGTCAAGGATAGCTGGGGTCTGGTACACCGAGAAGACACGTCAAGGATAGCCGGGGTCTGGTACACGATAAAGGTTAGCAAGGAATACAAAGCAATGGGTCTGAGCGGCACAATAACTGAGCACTGAATGCAAAGTGCCTCCTCTTCAAAAGTGCCGCCTGGGGCAATTGCCCCACTCTGCTCCATGGTAGGGCCGGCCCTGCTACTGTAGATCTTAGTGCAGTTTTCCTTGTTAGCAAGGTTAGGTTTTTCATCATGTGAGCACTCCTATGATACTTGTTATTAACGACGATAGGTCAGTTCTGCAGCAATTATTCCCTGCTTGTGTGGTATATAATGAGAGCTTCCTTCATTCTGCGATGGGATATTTTGCATAAGCTATAAATAATTTTAATGTTGATTCAATAAAAGTGACAACTCTCAAAGATCATGTGCAACTTAATTATACATAAAACACACATTCTTTGTGTTGAATGCATATCATAACATTTCCAAGTTAATGACTCCCTAGCGTTGGCATGAAAATAATAAATTAAACAATGTTAATTGTGCTATGATGCTTTTTTTATGGCTGAATTACATAGTGCCTTTTCAAATTATATTTTCATCCACATAGAATTGATTAAGGTTAAAGGTGCACCATTATTTTTGTAATAAATTGGACATTTTCAAGATCTAATTATTTTTACACCTTAGCCGGGAGTGATAAAATATATGGGGGGCGTTTGATTTTACCATTAATCCTTAGAGCCTTAAAATGTATCAGTGTCCAGAAGAGTTTTATTTGACCATTTTGATGTAGATATACTGTATACAGTATATGTAGTACTGTGGAGGCTTTCAAAAATAGACATGTTAATAGTTTATTTTTATCATTTAACAAAATGCAAATTCAATAACAGAAGGAAAATGTAAATCAATTCAATATTTGGTGTGACTGAAGCAAAGCAGCATTTATTCTTCTAGGTACACTTGCAAAAAGTGTAGGCCTATTGTAATATTTTTAATATTATATAGAGTGGATATTAATATGATTAAACAATTATACCAAACAGGTGTTAATGATCATCAATTTAATATGTAGGTTGATACACAATGATTAACTGAAACAGCTGTGTAGGAGGAATAAAAATGGGTGAGGTTGCCGAAGTTTAATGTCAAAAGTCATACACCATGGAAGGACTGAAACAGCAACAAGACACAATACTGCATCAGCAACTTCTCTCCCAGGCACAAACTTCAAGGGAGACGGGGGTTTCCAGAACTCTTTTGAGGAAGCACAAAGAAATGGGCAATTGGTCTGCCAAGAAAGTGAGTGCAGCTGATAAAAGATAATCAGGAGATTTCAGCACCATCAGCTCAGCATTGGCAGAAAACAGTGAGACCCTGGTTCACCCATTTACTGTCCGGAGAAGTGCGGTCAGAAGTGATCTTCCCAGTAGACTTGTGCATTCGTCTTCGGGCGAACATGGAAACGAACACGAAGAGTGCGTTTTCGTGTTCGTTCCGAAGACACGCCGAAGAGAAGAC
Organism: Spea bombifrons; assembly: GCF_027358695.1. Lineage (NCBI taxonomy): Eukaryota > Metazoa > Chordata > Amphibia > Anura > Pelobatidae > Spea > Spea bombifrons. The sequence continues at coordinate 37,569,598 of NC_071088.1, forward strand.
GGCGGCGGTAAAACGTAGGCGAAGACGAAGACACACACCACGAAGATCTTCGTGATTGTCTTCGTCTTCGTCTACCATTCCCCCCCTTCATCTTACCTTGTCTTGTCTTCGCGGCTTCGCGGCATCGTGGCAGTTCCCGGAAGTGGAAATCCGCAGGTTCGCCGTCACGGGTTACAGGGCAGTGCGAATGAGCCTATTGGTCGCCTACAGGGACCTCCTCTGGCATCAACCAATTGCTTGATGCCAGAGAAAGACCCTGCAGGTGACGAATAGGCTCACTCGCACGGTCTTTGTAGCCCCTGACAGCGAACCTATGGATTTCCGCTCCCGTTAACCCCTTCGATGCTGCGTTATCTAACACAGCATCAAAGGGGTTAACGGGAGCGGAAATCCATAGGTTAAAGGGCCGTGCAAGCGACCAATAGGCTCACTTGCACGGCCCCTTAACCCTTTAAAAAAAAGTTAACTCCTAACTAATTGAACAGGGAGGGAGACCAGTGGCATCGGCAGTGCCGATGCCACTGGTCTCCCTCCCTGTTCAATTAGTTAAATGTTACTGGTTAGTAGTTACATTTAACCCGGCACAGACTAACTAATTGAACAGGGAGGGAGACCAGTGACATCGGTCTCCCTCCCTGTTCAATTAGTTAAAGACCAGTGGCATCGACAGGGCAAGTTGCAGCATTGGGGTTTTAAAACCCCAATGCTGCAACTTACCCTGCCGATGCCACTGGTCTCCCTCCCTGTACAGATTTAAATGTCCGTACGAGCAGGCCCGGACTGGCCATCGGGCACACCGGGCATTTGCCCGGTGGGCCTGGCCACGGCAGGGCCGCATTGACTTAGGGGCTGATGGAGCTGCAGCTCCAGGCCCCTACCCTACCTACCGGGTCCGCCACTCAAAGGGGCCTGGAAGTCCCCACCAAGGCCGGCCTTACGGGTCTGCGGCCGCACAGGGTATAAATTAAAACATCTGAGTTTTTTTTACTTTATTTAACATCCTCCATGTTAAATAAAGTTTTTTTTAACTTTATTTAACATGGAGGATGTTAAATAAAGTTGAAAAAAAACCCCGATGTTTTAATTTAAACCCTGTGCGGCCGCAGACCCCTAAGGCCGGCCATGGTGGGGGCTTCCTGGCCCCTTAGAGCAGGACCGGCCTTTGTGGTGTGCGACCGCACAGGGCGTCACACTCTAGGGGGCGTCACACTCTAGGGGGCGGGGGGCGGTCCGCACCGGGTGCCGCTCATCAGGGGGTGCCAACTTGCGGCACCCGGCACCCCTCCAGAGACGGACAGTAATGTCCGCCGCTGGAGGAGCAGGTTCGCAAGGGAGCGGTATCGGAGGACTTTAACAGACCTCCGGTTCCCTTGAGTGATTTTAAAATCACTCAAGGGAGCCGGAGGTCTGTTAAAGACCTCCGATACCGCTCCCTTGTGATCTGCACGGCAACAGCTGCTGTGCGCCGGGATCTGACAACAAACCCCGGCGCACAGCAGCTGTTGCCCTCTGAACCGGAAGAAGACAGAGAAGACAGAAGAACTGAAGAAGAGGAGCGAAGAGGAGGAAAAGGAGCTGTAAGGAGAAAAGAGGAAAGGTAGGAAAATATTCAGTGAGAGTGGATTAGTATATATGTGTGGATTGGTATATATGTGTGGATTGGTGTATGTGTGTGGATTGGTGTATATGTGTGGATTAGTATATATGTGTGGATTGGTATATATGTGTGGATTGGTATATATGTGTGGATTGGTGTATGTGTGGATTGGTATATATGTGTGGATTGGTATATATGTGTGGATTGGTGTATGTGTGGATTGGTATATATGTGGGGATTGGTATATATGTGTGGATTGGTATACGTGTGGATTGATATACGTGTGGATTGGCATACGTGTTGATTGGCATACGTGTGGATTGGCATACGTGTGGATTGGTATACGTGTGGATTGGCATACGTGTGGATTGGTATACGTGTGGATTGGTATACGTGTGGATTGGTATGTGTGTGGATTGGTATATGTGTGTGGATTGGTATACGTGTGGATTGGTATATATGTGTGGATTGGTATAGGTGTGGATTGGTATATATGTGTGGATTGGTAAGTGTGTGAGAGTGATGGGTGTTATGCTGTACCATTTCCAATGTCTTTTTCATGATCTAATTATGCTCTAAAAGTACATCATAACTCCCATCACTCTATACTCTTCCATACAGTGGCAGAGCTGGGAGGCAGAGGCCTTGCACCCCCACCGCAGGACTCCTGAAAGGTAAGTGAACTTCAAAGAGGGAGAGGGTAGATAGTTAGGAGGGGGTAGATAGGGAAAAGGGCGTGAGACGGGGGAAAGAGGGTAGATAGGGAGAAGGGAGTGAGAAGGGGTAGATAGGGGAGAAGGGAGTGAGAAGGGGTAGATGGGGCAGAAGGGAGTGAGAAGGGGTAGATAGGGCAATCATACTCCTATCATGCCAAGTCTGCGAGTACATCCTGGAATCTGGGTATGCCTGGGCATGATAGGAATGTGATTGCTGTTAACAATCATATATATATACATATAATATTGTTTTTTAATTGTTTTGTCCTATTTTGGTGTGTTACTTTAAATAAAAGTGTTAGATTTTTTTATGGTGTGGGGAGGTCATATTCGGTTTCGGACAGGTAAATGCTGCATTTTCGGTTTCAGTCCAGAATTCGTTTCGGTGCATCCCTACTACTAAGCCAGACAATGAAGTGGTAGGCCTACACCACATCAATGTTTGGCGTAGTATATAGTGATTGGTGTTATGCTGCACTATTGTCAATGTCTGGCTCAATGTATAGTGATAGGGATTACGCTGTACCACTGTCAATGTGTGCCTCAGTATATAGTGATAGGTGTTATGCTTTACCACCGTCATTGTCTGCCTCAGTATATAGTGGTAGGTGTTATGCTGTACCACCGTCAATGTCTGCCTCAGTATATAATGATAACAGTGAGAAGAGGCAGAGGTGGTAGATAGTGATACAGGGGGATAGATAGTGAGAAAGGGGAGTTTTGTTACAAGTTTTTATTCCTTTCTTTTTTTGGGATGGGGGGGCACCAGAGGAGTAGTCCGCACAGGGCGCCAGAACACCTAAGGCCGGCTCTGCCTTAGAGTGGCGGACCCGGTTGCAGTTGCGGCGGGCTTAAGGGGCTCTGCCTTAATGCGGCCATATTTTGAGGTACTAGCCTGGAGCTGCAGCTCCATCAGCCCCTAAGTCAATCCTGCCCTGCCACAGGCGCGGTCGCAGTTGCTGCTTGCTCTGGCAACAAGCTAAGTAGGGTGAGGGAGGGGGTTGCAGTGAGAAGGGGCAGAGGGGGGTTAGGTAGTGAGAAAGGGGGAGAGGGGATAGATAGAGGCGGTACATATTGATAAGTGGGGAAGGGGGTTACATAGTGAAAAGGGGGAACATAGTGAGAAGGGGCAGATAAGATGATGAGAGGGGGTAGTGTGAATGCGTATGAGAATGAATGAATAAATGTGTGGATGAATTGTGTGAATGCGTATGACAATTAATGAATTAATGTGTGGATGAATTGCTTGAATGATTTGTGAGACTGCATTAATGAATGTGTTAATGATTTGTGTGAATGATTAAATGCAAAGATGGTACATGAAGGGTGGGCTTTAACAATAAATAAATAAATAAATAAATATGGGCTGCTCAGGCTTAAATGCCCGGGCCTATTTTTTGTCCCAGTCCGGGCCTGCGTACGAGCGACTTTATTGGTCGCTCGTACGGACATTTAACCCCGCACAGACTAACTAATTGAACAGGGAGGGAGACCAGTGGCATCGGTCTCCCTCCCTGTTCAATTAGTTAAAGACCAGTGGCATCGGCAGGGCAAGTTGCAGCATTGGGGTTTTAAAACCCCAATGCTGCAACTTACCCTGCCGATGCCACTGGTCTCCCTCCCTGTTCAGATAGTTAAATGTCCGTACGGGCGACTTTATTGGTCGCTCGTACGGACATTTAATTAATTGAACAGGGAGGGAGACCAGTGGGATGTGCCGGGTAAGTTGTAGCATTGGGGTTTTAAAAGTCTGCACGAGCGACCAACAGAGTCGCTCGTGCAGACTTTTAAAATCCCAATGCTGCAACTTACCCAGCAGATCCCGCTGGTCTCCCTGTTCTATCAGTTAATAAATGATAGAACAGGGAGACCAGCGGGATCTGCCGAACAATTACGGCACCAGGAGTATAACAGTCTGTACGAGCGACCCTATTGGTCGCCAGCAGGGGGCTCGTCTGCCATTAACCAATGGCAGACGAGCCCCCTGCTGACGACCAATAGAGTTGCTCATACGGACATTTAAACTCCTGGCGCCAGAGCGGCTTTAACCCCGTTTTAACCCCTTAACCTGGGAAAACGAAGAAAACCCGAGCACGAAGAATGTCCGCGAATATTCGCCCGAAGAGAAGACAGGACCAGGCGAATATTCGCTGAATACGAAGTTTTTTTTTTTGCCGAAGACGAGCACGAAGACGAACACGAAGAGCCCCCTGGTGCCCAAGTCTACTTCCCAGTGATCTTCCACATTCCTCCAATGTGGAAACAAGGCCAAGCTATTCGTGAAAACACAGGAGCTATGGTACACAAAAATGGCAGCAGGTGCTCTGGACTGATGAGTCAAATTTTGAAATATTTGGCTATAGCAGAAGGCAGTTTGTTCATTGAAGGGCTAGAGAGAGAGGTACAAGAATGAGCATTTATAAGCAGTAGTGAGGCTTGGTGGTGGTCCCTTACCAAGAATGACCAAAAAAAACAACTAGCCCAATAGCTCTCAATTAACGGGGAAACTCTGTACTATGTACTAAAACAAAACATTAGGTGGGTACGTGAATGGCGAGTCCTGCTAATATCATCAGTCCTCAATTACTGCTGTATGTTGCTTTGTCATCATATGAAATAAACCTCGCTAAAATGCATTAAAGCATTTATATTTCCAGATCTTCCCAGGAGATCTAACAAGGTCCCATTTGTGTTTAGGACTGTCCCATATAAGAATAATACAAGTACACACATTACATTCAATTCATTCCCTAATATGTACAGTATTCGAAACATTAATATCTATTTGTGTTATGCTGCCACCTCATGACCTCATTTGGTACAAGTTAAATCATTCTTATAGGTGGTTTAATGTATGAAAGAAATACTGATCCTGTCATAGCTTTTGGGATTATTAAATTATAAAACCTATATTTTTTACAATCTGGTGGATGATTTGGCAAATTTGTTTTTTTTTTTAGAAGGTAAGGAAATAGTTTGTCATGGTTCACAAGCGTAATTTAAGAATTTGACAGACCATCAAACATAGTATTTGCATGCAGAAATGAGCTTCATCTCAATTGAGCCGAATTCAAGGTGGTCTGAACATGCCACAACACCAGAGGATATGTGAAACAGCTGATTCAATATATTTATCGTTGATGTAAATAAATCAGATGTATTTTGGTAACACCAGTGCAAATAATCTGTGAAGGCCCCCCATAGTATTACATGCATTTACAGATTCATATAATGCATATATATAGACAGGAAAAGGTTGGCCTACGGTTTACTTTGTCCCTATTAACATTACTAATGGAGTTCCTAATTTATTTAATTTATTTTGAAGTGAAGCTCATAAGCTGCTCTCAAAGCTTCTCAGTTAATTTCACTCCATACAGCATTACACATAAGTACTTTAAAGTACAATGTGGATATGTAGTACTATTGATTAACTACACCACTATCATATAACTATTATAAGAAGACATTAGGAATTCCCAGTAGTGCATGACAATACTGGGGTGAGACTGAAAATCAGCCGTGGCATTTTAAGATCATCAGTGGATAAATATACCGGTACATTGGCAATAGAATGTGTCATACTGTAGACCTCATTGACTTTACACATGGCACTGTCATAGGACAGTATCATTGGCACAAGTCAGTTTATTAAATTTCTGCCCTACTAAATCTGCCCTGGTACGCTGTAAGTGCTATTATTGTTAAGCTCAGCTGTAGACCACACATACTCACAGCAGGGCTGCCCAGTGCTGAAGTGCATAGTATGTAAGAATTGTCTGTCCTCTGTAGCATCATTCACTACAGAGTTTCAAACTGCCTGTGGAAGCAACATGAGCACATACACTGTGCATCAGAAGCTTCATGAAATGGGCAGCTACACACAAACCAAAGCATCAACTGGAATGCCAAGTATCAATTGGAATTATTAAAAGCACACCACCACTGGACTCTAGAGCAGTGGAAAATGTGATGAAACATGCTACATTAACTAGAATGGATAAATCTGGAATGCATAGTGTCTGCTGTAAAGCTTGGTGGAGAAGGAATAATGGTCCGCTGCTGTTTTTCAGGGTTTAACCAATGCCCTTTAGTTCCAATGTTACAGTATACAAAGATATTTTAGACAATTGTATGCTTCTAACTTTGTGGCATCGGTTTAGGGAAAGCCTTTTGATGTGCCACCATGACTGTGCCCCAGTGCACAAAGCAACTCCATAAAGACATGGTTTGACAAGTCTGGTGTGAAAGAACTCAAGTGACATTCAGAGAGCCCTTACCTTAACTCCAATGAACACCTTTGGGATAAATTGCAATTCTGATTGAGAGCCAGGCCTCCTTGTCCAACATCAGTGCTTGACCTCACAAATGCTCTTCTGGCTGAATGGGCACAAATTCCATGAGCCACACTTCAAAATCTTGTGGAAAGCCTTCCTAGGAGGGTGGAGCTGCTAAGAGGGGGACAACTTCATATTAATGATTATGGTTTTGAAATGGGATATCCAACAAGCATATAGGTGTGATGGTCAGGTGTGCACATACTTTTGGTCATATAGTGCACATCAATATTCCAACAAATTTGCCCGGGTGCCAAACAGAAAGACCAGGCCTGGTGTATAGAATTTATAGCACATGTGCTTGTCCTTAATTTTTTAACTATATAAAATATATCAGCATCTGCTTTAAGAAATAATCATATTCCATGTATATACAGTGCATTTTAAATCTCATAGAAGATTTCATTTTAAGGACTAAAGAGGGCAACTTTTGGTAAGAGAAGCACATTACTTATCAAGGGCTAAATTATTCTTAAACAACTTAAGTATAAGGTAAGCATTCAGAGGGAAAAAATACAGTATTGACCATCAACGTCGAGACACTTGGATCTATTTTGGTAGCGTTCCTGCAGTTACAAAATCCTGTATCAAGAGCTCTTGTCAAGAGAAACAGTCGCTTCTTAACAAAAGCTTTTGAATCTTCTAACCTTTATCCTAAAAATCAGAGCCATTGATTCCCAGAGTAGTTATTTATAGCAAATCCTAACACATCTCTGAACCAACATTATCCTGCTCTTTTCTTAGATTTGTATTTCTGTGCCATTTGTGCTATTTGCTCAGGATATATATACCTATCTAAAGTTACTTTACAAAAATAACAGAGTCGCTTTGGATTTGGATCTGTGGTGTGTTTGGCAAGTGGATTGTTTTTAAAACAATGGAAAGAAAATGTCTGATGGCCGGTTATACCTTTAAAATGCAAATCAATTTATAACTTATTTGAAAGGCGTTATTCTGTCTCTCACTTAACAAATAAACCTAACATTAAAATTATAGACTGATCATGTCTTTGTCAGTGGGCAAACATACAAAGTTAGCAGGGGATCAAAAATTATTTGATATATATATATATATATATATATATATATATATGCTCAATAGGCTGTCTCCAGTGTAATACAATGAATACAGTGAACTATGCTGCTAGCTAGCTAGAATATACATTTTTTAAATGTATTCTTCCAAGACATTTATTTCTTTAGCAAATTAAATAGCAACACTGTGAACCAAAATCTATTTCAACGCAGTATAAAAGTCACATGAAGTAATGTAACTTTGGAAGAATTTCTCCACATTGGAAAGAAATACAGGGTAATTAACATTAACCAACAGAGCCTCTGCGTTAAATAAAACATCGGCAGAGAAAAAGACATTAAATACATGTGTACATTAAAAGTTTAGACTTAATTTTAATGCATTTTGAGAACATGACATATGTTTTCCTATCACACCACAGTGTTTCAATGCATTTTAATATAAAAAGTTATTGCTTTGTATTGGACACCTCTCCTGCTTCTTTTTTGAGGACCATACATCAGATTTTTCATCATGGCCAGTGCAAAACAGTTCTGACTTCAACCCCTTCAGTCCCAGGGGTTTTTGGTACCTTAAGTCCTGGAGCTTTTTTCAATTTGAAAATTCAATTGAAATCATATAAAAATGCAAAAAACAATAATTGAGTGCTAGAAAATTATATATATATATATATATATATATATATATATATTGTAATTGTCTTAGAATTCCTTCTACGCTTTAGGTGCCCCTGTTGAACAATTACTGAATATTGATAGTTATCCCTTTAGGGACCTCTTGAACATGTTATTATGCCAGTAATGTCACAATGACACCTTTAACTCACTTTATTGTGTTTTTTTATTTATTTTTTATTATTTGTAGTGATTTTCATTAAAATAAATGAAAATAAAAACTTTTTCCCCCACTTAATAAGAACCTTATTTCTCACCCTCTTCCCTGCTATGCCCCTGCACTGATCACACTGTGATCACCAAGCAAGTCTCCACAAACTTACATTGGGGATTGCAATGTGTGGGATCTGCCAGTAGGGGGAGACAGACCCTGCAGAGGATATCCTGTTTTATACTGACCTTCCAGTTGACTTCAGCAATGACATCTCTCGAGATGCCGATCTCTTGATCAAGAATTCCTTATGTTACTGCCACTGCAAGAAACTCAGGATGTACCAGTACATAATATAGGGCTTCTAGGCAGAGATTTTTAGGACATAGATTTACGTCTATAGTGTAAATGGGCCAAAAATGATTCTGACAAATTGTTTGCTTTATGGGCAACATTTCTTTATGGGCAACAAATTTTGTTCCCTGCCCATTCGGCTCGGCAGAAAGTTTGGGGGCATTTTTAAATTGGAACGAAATCCATTGCCTGGTGCCCACCCTCATTCACTCTCTCACACTGTCACTCACTCTCTTACACTCTTGTTCACGCTCTCTCTCTTAAACTTTCTAAATGTTTCCCTATATCAATGTGATGAGGGGCACTCCATTGTCTCACATGGCCTCATCAATGAAGAATGCATATTAAAGTCAGTATTGCCTGGCAGTGAGCAGGGGCAGATTAACAACGGATTTAATGGGTAATTGACCTAGAGTCCCTGGTTTTAAGAGGTCCCCACTTACTGCTAACTTAATGGTACCAATCAGCTATTATATTCATTAAAGTGAATAAAATGGCCAGAGCATCACTTTCATTGAAGAGCAGCCGAGATGGGGTGGAATCTATTCAATTCAAAATCAATTTATTTGATAACATGTACAGGAAGAAAGATTATTGGCATTCCAGCTCCAATCAATGTGGACTAGAGCTCCCTGCAGTCTGGTTCTCCATGAAGGATTAGCACATGTGTCTTCAAAGTTGGTTGCATAGTGCTCTCACTGTACTGAACTCCAGCCTTATTGTATATGATATTATTACACTGTGTCCTGAAAAAAACTTTGAAGAATACAGAATTAAGGGCATTTTATTACAAGCCATTTGACACTGCTTCCTCCAAAAATGATTAATTCCAGCACACTGAAATGTACACATGGCTATAAAATTGAGAGGGTTACAGAGACATATTTTTTAGGTTTTAAAACCCATTTTTCAGCAGTGGAACAAAAAAGAACAATGATTATACAATTATTATCTGTGCTTCAGTGAGATGTGGTTAAATTGATATCAGCAAAATTGTACACATACAGCTAATAGACTGCATGCAGATCTGGGCATCAAGCCAACTTGGCCTGTTAAATTGTGAATGGGTAGAAAAACAAAGAAATTACAGTAACTTTCTTATATCAAATATATAGTTTCAAAATTGTAGTCTCAAGAACCAACATCAATCAGTTTCCATTCATAAAACAGACAAGTATAGTGAACTAGAATAGCAAATCATTTGACAATATAAGAGAAAAGAGTTCTCAAGTCTCAATAATTGTGCTTACTCAGTCAGAGAAACAATTTTAATGAGCATATGAGGGACCTGGAGATCAAATAAGAAATACAAAAACAAACTTTATAGACTAAATACCTCAGATTTGTGAAATAGCAAAAAGGAATTTGCAGCCTTATTTTTGGTAATACATACGCTATATGGACAAAGGTATTGGGACACCTGACCATTAGGGACTTTTTTTGTAGACAGTAATTTGTAGTTTGTCCTCCCTTTGCAGCTATAACAGATTCCACTCTTCTGGGAATTCTTTACACAAGATTTTGGAGTGTTTCTGTGAGAATTTTTGCCCATTCAAGTAGAAGAGCATTTGTGAGGTCAGGCACTGATGTTGGACGATATGGCCTGGCTCGCAATCTACATTCCAGTTCATCCCAGAGGTGTTCGTTGGGGTTGAGTTCAGGACTCTGTGTGCGCCAGTTGAGATCCTCCACACCAAACTCATCCAACCATGTCTTTATGGACCTTGCTTTGTGCACTGGGGCATACCAAGATGTTTTGGAAAATGCTTTGCTTACAACCTTGTGGGGCCAGTTTGATGTTCCAGCATGACTGTACCCCAGTGCACAAAGCAACCCAGCACAGCTGCAGAAGTCTTCCCTAACTGTGATTTTACCACAACATCAAGCAATGTTTCAACCTTTCCATGCCTTTCGCATTAAGAAAGACTAAAGAAAGAGTGTGAAAACACTGCTTGTTTCTTTTTTACTTTTTGCAGGAATAAAAAATACTGAACATACGTATTTATTGGCGTATAACACGCACTTTTAAAATACGAAGAGGAAACCCTACCTGCATGTTATACGCCGATAATTCCTAGAGCTGCACGATTTGCAGCCACGTCTCACTTCCGGTCCAGGCGGGGGTGCGTGTTATACCCCGGTGCGTGGTATGCGCCGATAAATATGGTAACTTCAAGTATGCTGTACTTCTAATGTGTGCTTTTGTGTTGAGGATTTTTGATGTGATATCTATAGGACTTAAAAACCCATGTCACCAACAACTGCATCTCCTACGTGTGAATCAGGACTGCTTCTTACTTAGACAACTTTTCAGACTTTGCAACAGAATAACTTTTTAGATATGCTCCATATCCCATCGTGTGTGTCATAGGTGGAAATGGCAGATCACAGGCACATGTTGGTGTGGTAGGGATAATATTACACATTTCAATAAATAAACAATATATCAGTAACATTATGCCAGCACCCCATATTGGTCTTCTCATGAGGAAGGAAAGTTTCATACCACATTTTAAGATTTAAAAACAACAATTTAACTTATTACATATCCTGCTTCTGTTTTTATATAAAAGTGTTGGGATATATGTGAGTATGATATGTGTGAGAGGCAATCTAGTATTCTAGATTGTCTTTCATACATGCAATATATGACCAAGAGTATGTGGGCACCTGACCATCACACCTACAGTATATGAACTTGTCGGACATCCCATTCCATGGGAATTAATACGGAGTTGGTCTCCCTTTAAAAGGCTATAACAGTCTCCATTCTCCACAAGATTTTGGAGTGTGTCTGTGGGCTATTATGAGGTCAGACACTGATGATAGACGAGAAGGCCTGGCGCCTCAGCATTCCAGTTCATTGCAAAGGCGTTCAATGGGGTTGAGGTCGGGGCCCTATCCAGTCTACTTGAGTTCCACCACATCAAACCGTGTCTTCATGGACTTGGCTTTTTGCACAGAAGCACAGTCATGCTGGTTACGTTAGGAAACTGCAACTAAGAGGGCTATCCCAAACCTCCAAAAACAACCCAAGACCATCATACTTCCTCCACCAAACTTTATAGTAGGCGCTATGTATTTGCGTAGGTAGTATTTTCCTGACTTCCACCAAGGACAAATTGGGTCCCTAAGACTTCCAGATAGTGAAGCGTGATTCATCACATCAGAGAGCATGTTTCCACTGCTCCAGAGTCCAGTGGTGGTATGCTTTACACCACTCCAGCCAACGCTTGGCTTTGCGCATCGTGAGCTCCGGATTGCAGCTGTTGCGAAAGCGTATTTCACACGCAGTGCTTGGAACTCTATAGTAAGTGATGCAATGCATATGCAGCTCTGCTCTGTGAGTGTATGTCTATTTATGGAGCATGATGATTTGGCCAGTGAATCCACATAACTGCTCAGTGAATGAACTTAATTATTTGGTAGTAATAGTTTGTTGTCCACTGGTTTGTGGTAGCATGGGAATATAGTGTATTCTAATGTCTTTGCGGCTTGGAGCAGACTAAGAAGTGATGCAGACGTTAAAGAGTTTTGTATTATAGGAGTATAGTGTTGTCCCAGTGCCAGAAGATACAATTTTGACATTAAACCTGAAATGGGACTCAAAATCATTTTCAAAATTACATTTGGCGTGCCACTAGTGTTCCAGCAGTCATAAATCAAGCTACAAATGGTATCAACTGATAGAAAAATGAGGACAGAGTACATCATAAGTCAGAAAGAATAGTGATTACCTTGAAGAGATTACTTTAAAATGTTTGTGGAGTGTGAAAAACATAAAATATAGTTATATTTCGGGGGGGGAAATATTCTTGCTTCACATCTGATGGATTGAGAGGTTATTTTCCTAAACTCATGGCTATTCTCTCAGGGTAGCTGAGTTATTTTGGTTTCATTACTATTTCTGGTATGTAGCACAGGATTGTTTATGTAGGTTTTAATATTAACCCCTTCGTGATCTGTTTGTGTTTCTGTTGTGTTTGTGTTTAGATGTCATTTTCTTCTTTCCCATTTGCGGTACAGTACACAAATTGTATATTGTTTTTCAGGACATGGAGGGCTTTCTTTAGATACCATTATTTTGATCATATCATATAATATATTATAAAAAAATAATAAAATATTTTTTTACTCATCTACAAAAGTTAATGAAAAAAGTTTTTTTGCTTATTTTTGCAAGTTATTAGGGCAATAAGTACAAGTAGTGTATTGGCATGCCGCCTTTCAAGATAGCGAATGTGGAGAACAACCATACGGTGCCCAAGCATTTTACGATATTGATGCATTTCAGCAACACTGGCTGAGCAAAGGAAGTAATCATTGATAATGCCCTAAGCTCTTTCCAGTAGTAGGGTGCTGCTCTGTTGTGAAAGGCATGTTACCATTCATTATGGCAAATGTTATTCCATCCGGAAACCTATCACACAGTATCGAGCCATTGCAGCAACACTGAAAAATGACTTCACTCAACACTTTGTAATAGTGACGTTTATTTCAACATTTTGATCCTACTAGGGGATCTTTTTCAAGCCATAAAAAAAATGTGTCAGTGCAAAATGATAACTAAACACATGATTACAAAAGAAGGGCTTAAATCTCGCCCCAATTTCAAATTAGTAATTAAAGTTATATATATACATTTGAATTACACAAATCTAATGTCTAATTCATGACGGATACATATTCCAATCAAAACACCTATATATCTTCAATATATTTAATCTGTAAAAAAAAGATCTCCTATCTACAGGCAGACATAACCTGGCCGGAACTTTCGTCAAAATGGTGGCACTTGCGGTGACGTCCTCTTCCCAATCCTCCAATCCGTTAACCAAGCCTCCCAGGCCAATTCCGCAAAAGGGCTACAGTGGCTACATCCATTTTCAGGGCTACATCCATAGATTCAGGGAGAAAGAGAAGCATTCCTCCAATTGGGGGAGAGGGTGTGTCAAGAGGCTCCATCCTTTTGCTTATGTGCTCAAGGAGGCCTGGTTAACTGAGTGGATAGCGGGAAAAAGAAAGAAGACAGAAGAACAAGAAGTAGCTGCGGGAAAGGAGATAGAGACATAGAGAAACAGGGAGGCATTAACAGAGAGCATGAGAGAGCGTAAGAGTTTGTTTTGTTGGAGTCCAGCTTCATTTTTGGACAATCATGCGTCTAACGTACTATAAGAAGTGTTGTGTAAGCTGTTGGTGCCATAAATAAAAGATCATCTCATCATCAAGTAAAACGCTGCAATTCATTTCTATGTTTTCAATGTGATGTGCACTAATTGTCATGCCTGAGTCAGGTTTCTTAGCTTTTATATTAAGCTCTACTCTACTTAAGGATCTAACAACCATGTATCACTGCTCCTTGAAAAATATTATTTTCCTTCTCTGAATTTTTGTACTCACATTTCCATAAGTACGCAGGAGCTCCCAGCAGTGCTGCCTGCCTAATGCCAGGAGGCACACAAAGGGAAGGTAAACAAACAACAGCTATAAATTAATAAACAAGGATCAGTAAAACAACCATATTTATCACTGCTCCTCGAAATTTTAAAAACTGCTTTATTGCTGCTTACACTTTGAGTGCCAGGGTCAGGGCATTATCATCGGAAAAGGACTGCAAAGGCTTACCTTAAGAAAATAGACTTCATTTTATTGCAGTCAGGCAGGGCTGTTTATACCAGATAGGGATCATTGACATGCAATGGCACGTTATTATTATTATTATTATTATTATTATTATTATTATTATTATACTTTATTTATACCGACAGATTCCGCAGCACTGTACAAGGTAAAATTTTTTACAGATAACGACAAGTACAAAATGACAAGCAATTGACATATACAAGAGGAATGGAGGGCCCTGTTCCCACAGGAAGTCAGAACAATAAACTACATTCAGGTTCAACAATAAATGCAGTTCCCATCAAGTCCTCCTCCCATAAACGGTTGTGTTACTACTACACAGTCTCCTCAGCCTGACTAGCTACTCCTAAACTCAGGGTGTCCCCAGTTATCCGTGTATCAAATTGTGCTGTCCTAGCTGTACGGGCCCTGAGTAATCACCTTGGAAAGAGTGACATTATGAGCATATAGGTATGGCTGACTATGCTGACCGGATTGTGGTGCCAGGCTGTCTAGGCCGGGTATTGTGTTTTATGTTTCAAGTGAATCATGTTCTTATGTGATTTTCTTCTGTATATCTGTGTTATTCAATAAACCAGTTTCTGTTTTACTTCAACATTGGTGTTGTATGGTGATTGGGGTATTGGGGCGATATATACAGCTATTTTTCATGGGCTAACAAATCAGTTTCTGGTGGAGATACCTTGCTGGGGTTCCAGCGAGTCCATCATAGGCATATTTCACCCAATGGGAAGCCAGGCCAATATTATACAGTTAAATGACACTCTTATAATCAACTCTAGATTGTAAGCTCGTTTGAGTAGGTCCCTCCTCACCTGTTGTTTCTGTCAAATTATTGTGTGCATATATGTAGTACCGTAATACCATATACTGTAAATGCTCTAAAAAATACCCCTCGTCTTGTATTCAAGGTCGTCTTATAATCAGACCTAAAATAGATGTCTGACTACATGACTAAGATCCAGGTCCCACACAGCGCTGCAGGAGACCTGGATCCTCCTCTCAGGCAGACAACCTCCGCTGCTACCCAACACTTCCGCTGGGGCTTTTATGATGGAGCACCGGCGTGACATGACCTTCCGGTGCTTAGAAGTCCCGATTTAAATCTGAAATCGACATGGTTGCGAGTGTAAAAAATGTAACATGCACCTGCCTGGACCATTTAGTCATGCCTAGTCCGGCCCTGCTCTAGTAGAAACAGGAAAGGAAGGAATGCTAAATATTAAACAGCAAACTGACCTTATTTTCCATTGCAATCCATGGGAGGCCTGCTATTATTTGTGATAGATTAATATCTAGGAGTGGCGTTCCCATGTATGTTTAAATGTATATTTTTTTCTTTAGAACACTACTCCCTCATTCCCTATATATATATATCTATATATATATATATATAGATATATATATATATATATATATATAGATATATAGACAAATATAGATAGATAGATAGATAGATAGATAGATAGATAGATATACACACAAATGTTACAAATTACATTTGTCAATTAACAAATAACTACAAAAGTTCCACTAATTTAAAGTTTTTGAAACGTTCATTAGGTGCATTCTGACCTATCCTTTTTGCGTTGTTGGGTAAAGTCTTATTGGCCATGTATTTTTTTGCTGCTCAATACTGAAAACTCATCATAATAGTGGCTTGCACATTCGATCAACCATGATCTTTCTACTATGAAAGTAAAAATTTGTTGTATAGGATATAAACTGTTTTGATTTTTTCCCCCCAAGTTTCTCTAGTAAGGCTATTTTATTTCTTCTTGCCTTCCTCTACAGCAAGAGGTTTTATAAAATTGTGCCTATCGTTTAATAGTACTGTTTTTTGCTTATTGCCTGTACATGCTTTGTGTGAGTAAACATCCCCTCACAGCAAGCAAGAGAGGTCAGACAAGTCACTTATTAAAAACAATTCTTCTAGCCAGCTCCGTGGGTTGGCATATATAGTGAGTACATTTGGGGTACGATGTTCAAATGTACAGCTATAAAATAAATGGTGAGGTGTTCGTACACTTTAAATATAACAACACAACTAAACATAGATTAAGCAACCACTTCTAGCTCATGTCCTGGCCACTAAACACTAATGGAGTTAGCGCCGCCATTATGCAAGGCTAACCCTGCCCCTGAATGAAGCCATGTATCAAGAAGAGAAAACTACATCAAGAAGTTCTGGGAACTTCTACTGCTAGTTTTTACATTTGGTGGGGGCATCTGAATGTTTTGTTAAAAAAAAAAAAAATAGATCTGTCCCTCTTCCCCTTTATGAATTTTTAAGTGTTATGATATGAATGATTTTGCAAAAAGGCCCTGGAACCTCTGCACCTGCCATACATTCTACTGATGCCTGGGCTCCTGTTCCCTAGATCTACTGCCCTAGGCCAGAATACGTCACAGGCATAACCATTATGGCTTAACCAGATGAGACCTGCCCCCAAAGCCACTTACAAGCCAAACTAAGTTCACTGACTGGATGCAAAGGGTAAGGAGGCAGTTTAGCTAGTCTAGTGTACACCTTCCATCCTAAAGAGCTGTACCAATATTAGAGTCTAATAAAACATAAGGAATTCCCAGGGCAATCTTTACTACAGGGCAAAAAACAGATGCCCAGGACCCAGTCATTCTCAGTAGTCTCATACACAGCTGTTGCTTCTCCCATATTCTTTTAACAACCTATCTTTGTGTCAAGCTATGACTAGAAGCAGGGAGGCTGGTGAAAAAAAGATTCAATGTTCCTTGCCTCGTAGGGTTTGTTCCATGGCCACGTCCTATCTGGAATGTGATCATAGTGGGCTTCTTGCGACAAGGGTGCGTTTATCACCATCTCACCGCTCTAGAGAAGCTTTGTGGGGTTCCCCATTTTGTATAAACAAATGCAGGTGGGTCAATGAGTGCATCTAGCGTGCCTTAATATTAACTTGTCGTTTCAACCTAAAGTCACAGTAAACATAAATGCCTAATTTTATTAATTTGCAAATAACTAAAATATACCTAAATACAATCAAAATTGTCATTTATCATTTTGCTGTCGCTGAGATTGTAGTCATTGGCATATAGTCATACTGTAAATAAACCCTTCTGTGGTTGAGAATAAATATAGCAACCCCGGGTGCTATAGATGCCTAGATTGTGTGACACGCATATTTTTTTTTTGACACCTGCATGCAGGGAAGCGATTTCAAATGAAACATTGTATCACATTTATGAGCAAATTTGTGATATGATCAGTTTTCCATGCGGACTTCCCTACGTCGGAAAGATAGACCTAACCATAAGAGAACGCACTAAGGAACATCACTCACATATACCAACTGCCTGTCTGGACCAAAAAACAGACAAGCCGTTACTAAACATTTTTGTGAACATAGACACCAACTATCCCAGCTTTGATTTGTGGCAATTGACCCCATACAACCTTTACAAAGAATAGGGGACCGGTACAAGTTATTGCTTTTGGAGCAATTCTTTCAACACTGTAGCATCAAGAGGCCTTAATGAGTATTTATCAATGTCTTCATTTCTCCTTCCACAGAGGTAATAGTGTCAAGTGCTTATCCCATGTTATCTAAGTTAAATATGCAAGTTTTAAATATGGTCTGATAATTCGTTCCCCGTGCAAGCTATTTTAATACAATGATTATATAAACCTTTCTTCTGAGTAGTTTATATACTTTTTTGAATTGTAGTTTTGTTTTTTAAATGTGATTTTTAACTTTGCTCTGGTTGCCAGGTGTGATCTCCTGTAGGTTAAATATTTCCTGTGGGGTGTGTATGGATCAAATCACTGCCTCCATTGCATACCAAAAGGGGTGAAGGCGGTGCTTCTTTCTCCCCTTTACATTGAAGGAATGAGCTGGACCAGCCATCATGGTAACTAGTTTTCCTAACTACTATCAGCAAAACATTAATATGTATTTCCACTGGACTTGGACAGATAATTTGTGATCAATTTTGGACCATCTAAAACTCAAGTTTGACTTCAGTTCTTGTTTTAAGGGCATTGATCAGATTTTTTTAAATTAAGGATGCCAGATTTTTTTAGGTATCTTTTCCAAATGTCAAGCTTTCTTTAATCACTGCAATTTTGTGAAATTTAAATCATTTTTAGTTTTGTTCAAAAGTGGGGTGGGGTGTGTATGGATCAAATCACTGCCTCCATTGCATACCAAAAGGGGTGAAGGCGGTGCTTCTTTCTCCCCTTTACATTGAAGGAATGAGCTGGACCAGCCATCATGGTAACTAGTTTTCCTAACTACTATCAGCAAAACATTAATATGTATTTCCACTGGACTTGGACAGATAATTTGTGATCAATTTTGGACCATCTAAAACTCAAGTTTGACTTCAGTTCTTGTTTTAAGGGCATTGATCAGATTTTTTTAAATTAAGGATGCCAGATTTTTTTAGGTATCTTTTCCAAATGTCAAGCTTTCTTTAATCACTGCAATTTTGTGAAATTTAAATCATTTTTAGTTTTGTTCAAAAGTCACTTAACTCCCTCAAGTAAAATGTTTTGGCATTACTAGAATCTCAAGATCTTTAGAACACATAACCCTGTCCTTGGAAAGAACATTATAATGTTTCTTCTTGTGTTTCTTTTATGTCGCTTTATCCTATAATTCAGATTATAAATTAAGGAATTTGCACACATGGGAAAACTATTTACGCAATAGATAGGAATCTTTACTTTGACTTTGTCACTTACACTTCTGAGAAACATTAGGAGTTGTCTTTAGGAAACAAATTATAATTATAACCACATTGCTTTGTTATACCAGTATATTCTCAGTTGTATATGGTCTTTAGACCAGTGTTGTCCAATATTGTTGTGTAGACCAGTTTTGTCCATCTTACTTTCTAATTTTAAAGTATTAAATTTTAGCCAGGCTCAGGGTCATCAAGAAAAGCGTAGGTGTCTCATGGGGCCTACAGAGAAAACAACACGGAAATAATGCACACATTATTAAATTCATGAAGTAACGTTCCATCTAACACTCACGTCTGGAGCTCTGTGGGCTGTTTTCTTTCTGCCTTAGGGTCCCACTGGCGAATCACCCAGTGATCACAGCTCATATGACAAAAGTATACTTAAGCCATTCAACGCTTAAAGATTTGACCTCTTAATCTTTTTTTTATAGTGATTGACCAGGTCAGGTTATATTTTGTATTGACTTTTACAACTGATTTCACTTTTCAAAGTTTGTTAGATTTGTTTTACATTTCTTCTTAAATCTGCTCTTGCTGCGCTCTAGTCCTGACCTATTGAATTATACATGTGCGTATAATGTATATGATTGAAACTAAATAGGGTTGCCACGTTTTCCTCAAAAAAATACCGGCCATAGTTGTGGGTCATGAGGGCGGAGCTACAAAAGGGCTGGGCCACAAAGGGTGGAACAATAATTTACCTGGAAGACTGGAGGACTGTCTGACTGCCTGTGATGTTGGCGGCACACATGCACACAGAGTATTTGCATATTCTGCCAGCTTGCCACTTCCCAGGGATGCCATCAGTGGTTTTGTGACCCCTTACAAAACAAATGGTCTGGGCCCCCTACCCAGGTGAACCCCTCCCTTCACACCACCACTATTGTGTCTTCTCCTCATGTTTTTGGCTGGCAAAGATGGCTCAGACAAGCTATTTCGGTGCAAATATGACCCAGACAAGTTTGGTGGGACAGACGTCATGGAGCCTAGCAAAGCCTCTACAAGTGAACGCTAGGGTGACTACATTTTAGTTCTTACATTCAGGGACACAGTATGGAACTGATGAGATGTATATTGTGACGGGCCTCGGGTACCCCGGCTGGGTACACCTGTCAATTCTTTGTTGCTTCCTCCCGGAACCACAAGGGTTAACCACTTCCAGCTTATACTAGCGGGGAAGGGACTAGGACATGTGGCACCTGGACAGGGTAGCACACAAGGGGAACAAAAGCACACACCATAATTACAACATATGCTAGGAAATGCAGGTA
The DNA here is from genome assembly GCF_027358695.1 of Spea bombifrons. Taxonomy (NCBI): domain Eukaryota; kingdom Metazoa; phylum Chordata; class Amphibia; order Anura; family Pelobatidae; genus Spea; species Spea bombifrons. The sequence goes on from NC_071088.1 coordinate 37,590,098, forward strand.
CCACAAACAATAACTATAACAGACAGCACCGATTAACTCGGGGCCGTCACATATATTATATAGAAAACTTGTGCATGGGGCCTGAAATAATTTCTAATTTTTCGTTTTGTTTTTGGTCACTTGTTTTCTGACAAATTACGTTTCCTGCCCTTTAGAAATAGGGGTAATTTTTTATTCAGAAATATAATTTGTTGCCCAAAAACTGTTCTGCCTGTGCCCCCTGCACTCTCTCCTGATTTGTTTCTGCTTCTCCACCTGCTCTTATACCTTCTCCAGCTGTTTTCTGGTCTTCTCTGATGTCTCTCTGCAGAAGTAGAGACAATGCTGACAGATGAGTTCGAAGAAGAGAGTAAGGACAGTGTCCTGCTGCAGAGAAAAAAATGTATTTATAATATAACCCTTGATTGTCTGTAGAGGTAAAATAATACACAGCTTTTATCACAGGCACTGAAATCATAAATTGTAATTTGTATATTATTCTGCTCCCCTGAGATTTTTGATTTCATTTGAAATTATAAAGTTCTATTTAATGTAAGGAAGATGTGGAGCAGCCTCTCGGCAGATGAAGCTTTACGTCCACAGAACCCCTGAGATTTGTACTCTCATTTATTTATTTTATTTGTTACATTTGTTACATTTATTGTACTCCTGGGTATACCCACTTTGAAGCTTAACCACATTCCATGGGAATGCTGCCAAAAATGGTAATCACAGCTTGTTTAAGCTTGCCTGGCCTATCTTGTAATTACAACAACAAAAAATGTGTGAGAGGGAGAGACCACACGGCACAAAAAAAATACCTTTTTTCACTATGGAGGAGTTGTAAGATCTGACAAGAGTAGAGTATAAATAAAAACTTTTATACAAACAAACTTTTTAAATCATCACATCTATTTGCTACAAGGCTATGTGGAATAAATAGAAAAAAATTAAATAGAGTGTTCATTCCAGGATTTTGAAAATAATCCTGTATTTGGAGAACATCGGAAATTTGTAGAGCTGTAGATCTGCAAAGAAAGGCATTTTTCACGGCTGCTGAAAGCTTGTGTCTATTTTGCTTGGCATGTTATAACTCTCTTGTTTACGAGGGATGAATGACTCTGGATATACTGTCTCTCCATAATGGAACAAGGATATCGTGAAGACTGTGATAATGCATTTTGTTTCTTCTGCTTAACCATTTCTACTAAACCAATAGTCAACAAATTCATCCTATTTATTCTGTAGTAAATTAACAGTTTTTACAAATATTTTTCTATATATGTCTGATTAATACATTTTGAGGTTTCAAAAGTTTAAATAATATTTCTCTTTAAGAACATACATTTCCAGTGTGTCCGTGTATCATGGTGATTTTATCTGTTATCTCTTGTAATTTACACTGAAATTATACCTGTTATAACAGAACTTTTATCTATTTGGTGAGTAAAACACGGTAATTATAACCAGAAAAGGAAGTATTTACCAGTTACTGATAAATTTCAAGTTACCTCATTACACCCCATCGAAAAATACAGCTAGGCTTTTCTAAGAAGTTTGTGCTCATTAAAATAAGGGAAAAAACATACTACAGAAAATACTTTTTTTATTCACCCTTAGGCTACAGGTGCATTTTTTTCAATAAAATAATATTCAGTACTGAAATTATCATCATAAAACATAAATATATGAAGGCCAGCGACATATTACAGGCAGTTTGTTACGTTTTTCTATTTGTGTGGCGTGCAGTGGCTGTACACTACAGGGCCTGGTCTGCAAGATTGGGTCCTGATGGAGCGGTGTCAGGCAGCAACCAATCTATCATTTGCTCTGTGTGTCAGATGGCCAGTCTGGGCTTGGTCACAACCCAGTAGGCGGAGAGCTCCAGGCAGCCATAGAAAGTTACCACCAATCAAACATACTAATTATTTTGTAATGGCATAGCTGTTATGAGTAAGCCAGTAATCAAAAAGATATACCAATAGAATATGGTGTGGAAGCATATGTAATGGGTAACAAGGAGACTTGTAATGCTATAATTGGCATGGATGGGAGTAAAATAAAACCTGGAAGTAGCAGGGGTATCTAATGATACTGTTGGGAGTGTTCTACTGTAGCAGAATTGGTGCCAAACCAAGTGACCAATAATGTGAGGTAAGTAGGTTCATGTAATGCATAATTGGAGAAATAATGAAGACCACATATGAAAAGGTCTTGGGGGTATGGCGGCTGATAGGTCACATGGGAGAAAAGGGAACTATAATGTAAATTGGGATGGGACCCTGATGGGCAAACTAGAATGAAGCTGATGTTTGTAAAACTGAACATTGATAATACAGGTAGGGCAAAGGAATTGTGGTAAAGGCAACCTATAAGGTCAATGAAGATGGGAGGTAGTGACCTAGTAATATCACAGACAATAGGGTGGGTCTGTAACAGGACAAAAGAAAAAAGGGGAAGTGTAATTGGAAGGGGATGATGGAAATGCAATGTAACATACTGTATTGGTATGGTGGGGGGTCACATTAGTACAGTTATGTGAGGGCAAAAGGAGTTGTAATAGGACACAAAGTAAAAACATAACCATGAATGGAATGGAATGGGGTTTGTAACTTGGATGGAACATAAGTGTAATGAGGAAGAATCGAGGAGTGGGTTAAATAAGATATAGGAAGTTAAAAGAAAAAAAGTAATTGGAGATAAAGAAATGATAGAGACAAACAGAGGATAAGAGTACTAAATATATGAAATTTTATATGTAAAACATGAGAGTGGTGACAGGAGATATAAAAGACCTGTATGATGAAAAATGACATAAGAAAAGGGAGGTAGGGGCAGAAAGAGGAAGAAAACACATTTGTAGAATGCTGAATCATACAGTGGAGCGGTATAAGGAGGTGGGAGAAAACATATTGTAAGCCTAAAGGTGTACAATGTATATGTGAAGTTATCTTTCCTAGTATTTTGTACCAGACCCCACAAATCCTAGAAACAGAATACTTCAAGAGATAAGTAAGAACAATGCATTATACAAAGCAAAGACATAAAGCCTTGACAGGTTCATCTAACACAATGAGACTATAGCTTCATAGACCATTAATACAGTTGTCAAGCAGACTAAATGTGATTATGTGGAGGTCTCTGAAAGGAAAAACAGTGACCGTTCCAGTATGTTTCCATTTGGTACGTCAGATAAACTCATAATCCTTTCACACACAGCGGCTTTATTACATTGTACCAGATTTACAGACATCTTTGTAAGTATCTCTGAAGTTAGCTTAAGAATCAACTTTCCTATGCTTTAAATGCTCAAGTCATTGAGGCCTGGATTTAAACTCAGAATCTTCAACCTTTACTTGTTCCATTTGTTTTACAAAACCAAAAAATGGTTTGAACCATGTGAAGGTATAAGTATAGGTATACTTGCATTATGTCTCCACTCATTTCTAATTTAGTGGATGGCAGCAAAGGGCCCCCCTGGACTGTTAGTGAATATGACGACTAGACTTGGGAAAAAGAGTAATTCCTACCTCTTTCCTGCCTGAATCTAAAGGACAGGCACTTCACAGCTTTGTTCCTGCAAAAAAGAAAAGAAGGAAGAGGAAAACAGTAGTAGTGGACAGGTTTTCGGGTACAGATGAGGACGTAGGCAGTTCATTTGGATTTATTGAGGATCCTACAAGGTTTATGGCAGACAATGCTTGTTTAAATATGACCAGAATTTGTTTTGTCAAAGATGACGGTCAGACCAGAGTGGGGATTGAATATGCAGGACGGGAACTTGTGGCTTCTAGTAATGACGCCATCTCGCATGTTGCCCTGTCATGGGGCTTCTGCCGCTACGGTGGCAATAGTTAGGGAGTATATTCGCTCTTTAAGATGTAGCTCGTGCCTCTTTAAGAATGAATGCTCACACTGTGAATGAGCAAGCGGGTTAAAGAAGACACCTGCAGATGGGAGGACTCCAGTGAGTGTTCAAAGGATGCTTCCGTGGCTAGAGCGGTACAACCCCTTGTTCCTGTCTCCTTGTACCAGTTCAAGATTGTCTAGAAAGACTAAACAATTTTGAACCGGCACAGGGAAACAGGAACGTATCAGAGTTAGGTTACGTCACGTGACCCCATGGTGAAACCGAGGCTGCTTGCACAGTGTATGAGCAGCCAGATAAAGCTGCTGGAGAAGTGAGAGGAAAGCAGGGGCAGGTGGTATGTATATTTGTATATATCTGTATTTATGTATGTGGGCATGAATGTATATGTATAAGTGTGTGTGAGCATGGATGTGTAAGTGTCTGTATGAGAGCATGGATGTGTAAGTGTCTGTATGAGAGCATGGATGTGAAATTGTGTATATGTGTGTGAGCATGGATGTGTAACTATGTATGAGCCAGGTGCCTGTGTGGACGATTCTCCCTTTTGGACAGCGTTGAATTGGTGCCACCTTGCAGGATTCTAGTTAACCCCCTGCTGGGCTAAAGGCCTAGCAGCTTGCGGGTTGTTATAGGTAAGTGTTAAATGTTAGTGTTGTTTGGTTGTTCTGGCATGGGGAGTTAATAAAGATGTAGCCAATGCCCTTACTCACAACAATGGCTTTTGTCTTTTTTTAAGGTGGGTGGGTGAAAGGGTTGGGATACAAGGCCCCTGGACCTAGGCTGTCATGACATGAAATTTAGCAATACTTAACAAATAAAGATAAGCAAATGGCCTGTGCTTAAATCTAAACATGCAGATACACACATTAAATAAACATTAGGCTTTAGTGCTGTGTTTTGGCCAAGAAAAACAAGCTTACTTGCCATGGCAAGGCACTCCACGATAGGGGATTAAAACAGCATTACTTAACTGATGTTAAATTGCTAGACTTCCAGACCAAGTGAAAATTTGTGATAAGACAAGGGAGTGACACACACTCATATCAGCCATTTTATGTTAGCTAGGTATCATGTGCCATGTGGCAGGTGAGCTTGTGTGCTGTAGCAAAAACATAGGTAATTTGTCATCCTTTGTAAAACATAACTTTGATTCTGAATGTTGTAGAAATTGCCAGAGCCAGACTGGCGATGATAAGGCTGCCTGATGACGTAAGTGAGGACGATGGTTGGGTATGTGTGGCCAGATCCTACAGTATGTGGCAATGCTGGCCAGCGGCCCACTGTACCAGATGGCTAGCCTGGGACTGCAAATTTCTATTAAATGCTGTAAGATTATATAAAGTTTACTGAGTTGGAAAAAGCATCACATAAACATTTTAACTTCAAGTAACATAGCACTTTAGGCAAATGTGTGCATTAACTAATGGGAAATGTATACTGTGTCTACAATATTATATCCTCAATCTTTTTCTGAAGGCATAAATGATGAAGTGATGGATTCCTACATGCATTTATTACCACAACACACTTTTTAACAGGTTGGAGCTCTCAGAAACCAGACACATTATAGCATTACACTGTAAAACGTAAACCACCAAAATTACTACTAGGAAAAAACATAATATTATTTAGATAATTTTTTCAAACCGGCTGAGACGTAATAATAATTGGAAAAACAATCTTATATTTTGGGAATATTTGTAATAAACTCCGTTAACCAATAAATTATGATTAAAGGCTATTAATCACTGTTTCTCTGAGCTAGTAGTTCAGGAGACATCAGACTTTGAGGTCAAGATTAAGATCAGACACATGTCTTGAATACTGGTATTTATCAAAGGTCATCTGAGATAAATACCAGTTTGGTCCAAACGTTGGGGATCTCTCTTACAGTCTCTGCTTTCCTGTCATGCTCATGTTTGCCTATTATTATTATTATTATTATCTTTTATTTATATAGCACCAACAATTTACGCAGAGCTTAATACAATACAGAAGTTCAAGGGGTACGACAAGACGAGAATTGACAGACTAAGACAAACCGATACATTAGGTGGAGAGAGCCCTGCTCGGAAGCTTACAATCTTGAGGGAATGGGACGACAAACATAAGGCACAGAGAAAGGGTGAGAGGTAGTGCGGGGGGTATCAGTGACGGGTGAGAGGTAGTGTGGGGGGTATAAGGCACAGAGAAAGGGTGAGAGGTAGTGTGGTGGTTGTCTCAATGACAAGGAAGTTCTAGCAGCTAAGGTGGAATGCTTCTCTGAAGAAGTGGGTTTTGGGATTTTTGTTGACTGTCAGGAAGGAGGGTGAAAGCTGAAAGTTCAGTGGAAGTAGATTCCAAAGATATGGGGCAGCTCGAGTGAAATCTTGTAGACGGGAAAAGGAAGAGGTGATAAGTGAGGAGGAGAGCCTTTGTTAGGGAACAATTAAGGGAGTTTATGCCTATATATACATGTATGTGCTTTATACCCATATACTTATAATAAAAACTATATATATATATATATATATATATATATTTTACTATTTAGGGATTGTGTTATGCATTTTTTTATCATTAAATAAAGAACTTTTAATACATATTATTATTTAAATATATATTGCTTATTTAAATCTGTTTAATTACAAATCCAGGAGATTCCCTTGATAGAACTTCCCTTGATAGATGGGCTAGCCGCACATAAGGGATCCGTGGGTGGGGAGTAGGGGGGAAGTAGATTGGGAGTGGGCACAACAAAATGCTTCTCCACGGTCTGGATAAAGAGGAAAGTGACCAGAGGACCTGGGGATAGTTTCCAGGTATATTAATTTGGTGAAGACAAATCCACTATAATGGTACCCTGGTAATGGCTAAGACAGGGCAAGCAGATAAGCATTCATGGAAAGTTTTGAGCCCTGGCTACCTAGCGCCTACCCTTGTGGGACGCAGCCAGCACTACCAGCTGATGTCGTGGGCGGTCCCCCTGGTCTCATGGGCGGTCCAGCTGACTTCGGTAGGCTTTCCTGCTGGCATCGCGGTCGGTCCTGCTGTCATCAGTGGGCGTTCCCATTGATGTCATGGAACACACCCACTTAAGAAAAAAATGGGCGGGGAGTGGGGCGTGTCAAGACCCCGCTTCTGTGACCCAGAGGATTAGGGTTTCTCCTGGAGTCTCTGGGCGAACACCCGGAGGTTTCCCGTATCTGGTGTGATTTAAAAACAAAAGTTTGGTGGCGATGGTACACCATTCAACAGTTGGTGTACATAGTATATTTCCTAAGATTGTTTGAACCTGGATTACTTGAACATCAACACAGTAGCAGTGATTTTGTATACTTACAGCACCAAAACAAATGGTATTTATCTTGTAAGTACATATTGCTTTATTTGGGGCATATTCTCCTTTATGAATCATCCAAAAACTGTAAATAGCCCAATAGATATCAAGAATACAGTCTTGATGTCACATCTTATTTGATGTGTTCTATGAAAAATACAACAAAAACTCTTTTTTTCAATATACAGAATTACATATTGTCCGAAAAAATTACAATCAGAATTGGCCACGTTGGCCCCTTTCATTTTTATTTATACTTTTTGCTATTCATTTAATTAATTATGTTACTATGATTTGAGAATGTATATGCTAAGCATTTCTGACAGAACGTATGAATCTAGCTATGATATATACATTCAGGGTATGCTTCTTCATGCCATACAGTGGAAAAGGAAGTTGAAGAACTGACAGGCATTCATAGAAATGGCACGATCACAAATCCTCTCTTCCTTATCTTACCAGTTCTATACTGCATGTGTGCACTCAGTATAAAGAGATGGGAACTCACTTCTATTTCTCTGTCAAAGGCTGTCAGTTCTTTCATTCACAGCTGTCAGCCACTATAGCATAGAGAATAAAAATGTATTAAAAGTATTCATGTGTGCGTGGAATGGGGAGCTACACTTGGAATGTGGGCTTTAGCTATATATGAAATGGTTTGTGTATGTATCGATTGGTCATTGTGACGGTCCTTCTTTCTCTGCAGAATTGTCAAAAGACCATAATCAGTGACCTCCCCCGGGTTAGCCCCCCCATATTAAGAATTTTAACAAAAAAACATTCAATTTGTTAGATCAGGTTAGATCAGGTTAGATCAGATGGGAATACATATGGGTCGGCCCAATTTGGAAATTATTTTGTTGATTTTGGTAGATATTCATTACATCTGGTAAGATCAACTGTTTTTTTTTTTGTTAGATCTATCATGCAGGAAGCGGCATTCACAATCCTATTTTGTATGCGGGAGGATAGAAACACATATTTTGGATGAAAATAATGGTTATTGTAAGGTTTTCTTTGTGAGACAGCACCTTAAGAGTAAGGTTCTGTTACTTTTTTATTTTGAGTCAATTCTTTTTTTATCCATTTGTAAAGTTTTCCTGTTTATTGCTTAAATCCTATATCCTTCCCCTAAAATATGTAATATAAATGTTTTTACAGACATTCATGGTTACATACACCTATACATAGACATTCATGCTCACACACTTATACGTAGACATTCATGCTCACATATACACACACATATATACACGCAGCTACACCCCCTAATCTCTCCTGCAGCTTGCAGTCCAGCAATCGCACACTGTGCAAGCAGCCTCAGTTTTGTTCCTGCTGGATTCCTGTCTCTCCATGCCGGTTCAAACTTGTTTAGAAAGGGCTCTTCCAACCTTGACCGACCCGGTTCGGATAAGCTATAAACAATTTTAAAGCAGCAAGGGGGAACAGGAACAAGTGGTTACCATGGCCCCAGGAGAAATGGCCCCTGTTGCAGTTGTAACCCCTGTAGTTACACCTATGCTTCTGCAGTTGAGTGTATGTGAGTTCAAAGTGATTTTTTATTAATGAAAAAGTGGTGAGGTGGTTTTGGTGAGTTGGCCAACTTACCTACACTCACATTTAGTGAGCATACCTGATTATTCACTTTTTTATAAAACATGATAAATTACATCATGTTAATACTAACACCTGCTGCAATTTTCTTTGGTCACGTAATAAAGCAATTAAATATTTGGTCATACAAAGTTAATACCTAAAATGTACTGAAACCCGGAAAAGTCCTCTGCTGCCATCTGCTGATCAAAATATAATTTGCAAGGACAACTTTCAAATGTCATTTTCTTTCACAAAGAGAATGAGGGTCTTTTGCCCCAGAACAAAGTTCTTCACATTAACAATAGTAAAATCTTACTCCCTAAAGTCATATGTGACCCCTTTCATCTGTGTCTGGGAAGGCTTGGTAATCTGAAGAGAGGAGAAAAAAAAAAGAGTAATTGAAAATCAAAAGTAAAGGAGCCCCCTGAACTGGTAAGGAAGGGACACATGACTGCTAGCCTAGTCCTGAGAGTTGGTCAGCACCCTCCTTTCTCATTGAGTGAGCCTTTCATGTAAGCAACGGAATAAGTGTTTCAATTCGGACAGATGCTTCCAGCTCTGTTGAGCCACGAGCCCCCAGATGAACTTCTGTGACAGCCCCCAGATGAACTTCTGTTTCCTATGCTGCGACGCTGTGAAGCTCCATTTCTGCGTCATCACGTCATCACGCAACTTAGCCCCTCCCCCTGTACGCCGTGCGTCACTACGTGGCGTCATGAAGCCTCCAAACATATAAAAACAGACACTACATGGAAGTAAATGTGTCCAAAATGGGAGAGCAATAACATAAAGGAAAGAAGGAAAAATCTAAACAGTGTGATACTGTCAGATGTGTAACTATACATGTAAAATGTGTGAGTTCCACTCACACTTTGAATAGAAATATAGGCCTATCTAGTGATTCTTTAAAAGGTTCTTTTATTCTTCACAGAAATCTAAAATGGTGAAACAGACCTCAATGGTGAAAGTACCTCTGCAATAGGAGACACAATAAAGAAATGCACTTACAATTTGCGTTAAGCGCAAAGCAATAACCCTGTCGAACAGTTCCAAAATGTCTTTTGGTCCTCACAGAATCCACTGCTGGTCTGGTACAAAGAGTTAAAAAAGATTAAAACGTTTGAATAAGCTTATTCTCTACGCGTTTCGCCGACTGGCTTCCTCAGGAGAAAAGTCTGTGTATGTCCATGGAGTGTTGCTGGCTTTTTATTCTTTAGTTCCGGGGTTCTGATGTCATCGTGCACTGTGTCGTCTAGCTTTATTCGTCTTTCATGTGTACAGGACACAGGCTTGAGATTTGCAGGATCTGACAACATCACACTATTTTGATTTTTCCTTTTTTCTTTTATGTTATTGCACTCCCATTTTGGACACATTTACACTATTGCACTCTGAGGAAGAGAGAAATTCGGGAAGCAGCAGACTGTGGGAAGTACTATTATTATATTTTGCACTTTTATATACGAGTCGGTGGGGATCACACCTTTTCTACATTACTACATGGAAGTATACACAGCTTTTATTTGAGTCTCCTGAGGAAGCCACAGATTGGCGAAGAACTACAGAATCTTTGGACATTTGCTGATATCATTTTGGAGTCTTTTGTTTAACGAGCGAGCTTGCATAACATTGGTTTTGTGCCACAATTATTTGTAAGTGCATTACAATTTCTTTTTTTTTCTTTACATGAAGATACTGCACTATTTTGGCACTTATTTTTACAGATTTTAAAGAAGTTATTATATAACTTATAGAAGTTAATATACTTTTACTGAATCCTTGATGGGCCTGATTAACTTAATTCGTTTGTGAGTTATACTCACATTACAAAATTGTCATTTAACAATGTTGCACTATTGTTGTTTATTTTTTCTCCCCCACGCACATGCGCCCCATTGTTTGTTGAGTGGCTTTTGCATACATCCTGAGGAGTGTTTTTTGGGCAGCCGCAGTACCTTTGGGGGGAAGTAATTTTTATTAATTTATTACACCTTTTCACGTGAGAATTGGGTTTTCTTTCACTGTCCAAATGGGTGGACTTGGATCTCATAAAGAATATGGCCTTTCTGGAGCTTTCACCGATTGTGGTGGCTGTGGAACGCTGGTGTTTTGAGCTTGCCAGCTTGCAAGTTGTCTTTAGCACAGATTTTCTAAGATGGAGCAGTAGTAGTGTGGCCTCGGGTTTGTGTAATTTTGCATGCAACCCGTAAGTTCTCACGTCCAGTCCACCTGTTGACCAGCTTTTTTTAGAGTTCAACTCAATATCAAATTTTGAGCATTTTCTGCAGGTGTCTAGCTTGGTCTGGTTTGAATCCAAGGCATTTTGTCTTCCATTCTTTTAGAATAAGGGCAGCAACTGAGACTCACCGAGCAGGCTTGCCTCCCAAGCACATTAAGAGGATTGACAGATGGGGTTGTGAACAATTTCTAATGCATGCTCGTCCCCAGTTAATGGTGGTGTAATGTTTTCTTGTTTCCCTCCACAGGCGTTCATCTAAATTTTGCCATCTGCTGGGAAGCTTGTCAGGTCTATTTTTCTTCTGATCAGGTCCATATTTGTTGGCGTGGGTTGCGGGGGTTGAGGTGGTAAAAAGTTTAAAAGAATCCCCTGACGATACACGTCGAGTTTATGTGTTTCTAGTTTTGAATAGCTTAATAGGCAGCAGATTTAGAAAGTTGAGGCAGTTTTATGAATGGAAAGTATCCCGCTACTCAGTGTAGGGAACAGCTTGACACACTGGGGGTGTCAAATGGAGCTTATTAATGCAGCGTAGAGGAACCAAGATACAGCTACTTATAGTCAGTTCTTTTTATTTTTCTTGATGATCTTGATTTTTTGATTACTTATTTTTTGGATCTCCTGTAGTTATATAGAGATGAGATGTCTTAGTTTAGCAACTGAACCCAGTGAATAAATGTTACGTTTTAATTTATAAATGTTTTCATGTTTGAATATTCTGACATCCCAACTCTCCTGGTAGTTCCAGGAGTCTCCTGGATTTTTATAATTGCTCCCTGACCCACGTAAGCTGTAGCAGACATCCAGGAAATTAAGTGAGCGCAAGTTCGATTATAACCATTGAACTCTCGCGCTTGCTCTCCAAAAAACAAACTGTGCTCAGGTCCTCCTCTGTGGCACGTCCTGATTGATCTCTCTTTGTTCTAACAAACCTATCAGTTTCCTCGCACCTTCAGTGCTGAGATCAGAAGTGAATTTCAGTTGATCTATACATGCAAAGCTTGGTTTGTGTGTTATTGTGTTGATCTATACCTGCTATCGGCAGCAGGGACTAATATTAATATATATCGGCAACTGGGGCTAATATTAATATATATGGGCAGCAGGGGCATCAAAACACAAGGAGCAAAAACACTAAGAGGGTATAAAATGCAGTGTGAAAAATCCATCCTGATGTAGACTTCTGTGATGTAGATTGTGTCTTGCTGTTTGTGTGTTTTTAGTTATCAGTGTAGCGGAGCCTGTCCTGGGGTGTGTGTGTATAGGTGTTGGTGTGGCAGAGCCTGTCCTGGTGTGTGTTTGGGTGTTGGTGTGGCAAAGCCTGTCCTGGTGTGTGTGTTCGGTTGTCAGTGTGGCAGAGCCTGTCCTAGGGTGTGTGTTTGGGTGTCAGTGTGTCAGAGCATGTCCTGGTGTGTGTGTTTGGATGTGGGTGTGGCAGAACCTGTCCTGATGTGTGTAGGTGTCTGTGTGGCAGAGCCTGTCCTGGTTTGTGTGTGTTTTTGGTTGTCGGTGTGGCAGAGCCTGTCCTGGTGTGTGTGTGTTTGGATGTCGGTGTGGCAGAGCCTGTCCTGGTGTGTGTGTTTGGGTGTCGGTGTGGCAGAGCCTGTCCTGGTGTGTGTGTTTGGTCATCTGATTCCTGGTACTTAACTTACAGTAGGAATTATTTAATTTATATTTATCCAGAGATAAAATGCCCTCCTGAAGTTGTAGTGACTTCAGGGGACAAAACTTTCAAGGCCCTGAAATCATTTAGTGGAAAAGTTATTTATTATGTTATAATATTTATTTCAAGGATTAGTCACACTCAGTTGTGGCTCCAGGCTTCCCATGTTGAATGATCAAGTATTATTTTAGTCCAATAACAAAAGTATAATTCCATAGCACATTACTTTTGGCAATATATATATATATATATATATATGTGTGTGTGTGTGCTTTCAGTGGTATGATTTTGTGAATGCTCAATAACTTTGAGACACAGATTCTTCCAAAAAGAGTTGAATAAGCAGATTGTATTGCTCGTGCACACGAGGGAGTGACATCAGCCAGACTACTCTCTCTCAATGAAAACAACACGTCTTATATACCTTTACAAACAAGACAGCTACGTGCTAAGATCTGTCTACGTAGCAAGTGTCCTGAAATATACATACAGAAAGATACAGAAAACCATTCATCCTATTATGGTCAGACCATGTTTGCAGCTGAGATGATCAATCACTTCTGCCCCCCCCCCCATTGTGGTCCTTGAATAGACTTGGTCTGTTTCTCTTAACTTACTTGGAGCAAGAAATAGCCAAACACCTGTCCACTCTTAACCTTTCATTGCACATAGAGTCACACAGAAAAGGACACTCAGGGTTAACATTAAAATATCCGCTGAGAAGCTGAAGGCACATATTCAATATTCACAATTTAATGGTGGAAATTATGAATGCCCCCCCAGTTTGACTGTGGTATCTTGTGTGCCCCCTCCCCTATATATTGTTTCTAGAGTCGCCACTGCATCATAGTCTATCCTTTGGCCATGCAGTGAACAAAATAATCTCAATAGATCATGTAAATTAAGTAGGACAACCTAAATTGATATTTTTCTACCACACTGGAATATGAGTAACTGCCTTGGTGACTTAGCTGGTGGAGGGTGCTCCTGCTAGGTTCTCCCCTATATTAGTAGGTGAGTGTATGTAAGAGGAAGTAGGGCTGGAGACACAGTTAAATAAATTAAAAGCAAATGTAAAAAACAAAACAAACTATTATCTATAACATTTTCCACAAAATACGTTGTGTCCTATCTTTTATAGACAATATGTGGGACGCACAATTAGACCCTTAAATACAAGGATTAGTGAACATATAAAAAGAAATATTAAGAGGCTAGAGTGTATCACTGGGTTTTAAGAAGTTTCATAATTGTGACCCCCTACTCTCAGAGTATTGGGCATTACTAAAATGAAGGAGGTAATCACATTAGACATATAGGTCAGGTTGAAATGAAATGGGTCTATATTCTTAAAACATTGGCACCCAAATTGTTATAGTATTTGATCTGTTTAATTTGTGTGATAATCGCATATTCTATAGTATATTTAACTATGTTCTCTCCTTTTTCTTTGTTTAACTAAGCTGTAATGAACAGATGAATGAGATAAATGAGTCAAATACTCCTTTAAATGTTAAACATTTTATTGCTGGATTGCACAGTAAGATTTTAAGATTGAAAGATTTGCCACTTTCTGCTCTACTGGAAATCTCATGAGAGATGTGTGGCTTGCTATATATTATACCACAGTGCAAGACTGATCCAAAATTGTGCAGCATAGCAGTCTTACACATACACCCTACAGCAATGAATCTCAACGGGCACAAGCCTTATGGATCTTCCTGATCGGTCTGGTTTCAAGTTTGGCTTTTATAATAGGAAAAGCCTTCTGGGAGAGCATGCCAACACCTACAGTCAAAGTGAGGGAAAAAATAATTGAATTTGCCACACAGCCAGCAAATAATTGCATTTTAAAGGGTCAGTCTAGTGCCCCAGGCAAGCTCCTCTGCAAATAATGCATGTTAAAGTACTTTGTATTCTAATATGTGTTCACTAAAGCTGTAGAAAAATATCCCGACATTTAGTAGTAGAAGTAGCTCCAGCACAACGGCCATTGTTGTGAACCACTGATTGGCTGCTTGAATCAGCCAGTCAATGACAGGAATGTTCTTATTGCAATCAACCTCAGGGTGGGTGTTTTGTTAGACCTCTCAAACCCTCACTGCGTTGTATATCACCTTTACTTGTGGATCACTTATTCGATTCTCTCCAGCATAGCATGTTAACTGTATTTGTATAATAAGTTTAAGCTGTTGATAAAATGTGTCAATTTTGCACCTTTTACACCAATTTATTTACTAACCACACTGCATTAGTTAAGAGTAGGGTTGCCAATAGTGATATGTGTTGGAGGGAACAGCTGTCAACAGAGTTGAATGAGGAAATAGTATTTTTATTATAAAGAGCAATTTAGCAGCTTGAAATGCATAAGGGTTTTGTATCTTTCTGCCTCTGTGCCCCTTCCTCCAAATTTCTGTTCTGTTTATGGATTTAATAAGAATTTCTGCGGTCTGCAGTTTATAATAAGGATTGCTCTGCTTTTCTTATTTGGACAACCTGCAATCAAACATTTAGACTTGAAATGGGTATTCCCTGTGACTCTGTGCTACCCCTTATTCGACCCTTCATACTGGGTTCCACCTCTGGTTGCCCTGACAGTGATAATGTGTGCTGGATAGTATTGTGTGCAGGGGAATGGGAAGGCTGCCTGATAAAGAGGTGTGTTGGAGTCTGTGTGTAAGGTGTTTGTGAGCATATGGTGTTAACTTATGTATCTGTTAAAAGACTTGTGCATTCAGATTCATAGGAATCTCTGAAAACAAGGTCAGAACACCAGGAAACAGATGAAAATGAAGCAAAAACCATCTGCTTGTTCTTCTTCTTGTTTTATATCTTCTTTCTTCATTTGCATCCCCACGGACATAACCTCTGGGAAAACATCCTCTCTCCGATTGGAGGATTGAGGGCGTCACCAGAAGCTTCACTATTTTCCCTAAGATAACCTTGTGTGAACTTCTGACAAAATGGTGCTCCAGTGAGAGGACGTCACTGGATACGCCACCATTTTGGAGAAAGTTCTCCGGCAGGTTATGTCCACAGAGATATGGACAAAGAGAGAAGAAAAGATGAGCCAGCAAAGAAGATGATGCAGGGAAAAAAGATACAAGACATGGAAGTGGTTGGCAAAGAACACAAGGAGACATTCAGAGAGAATGACCGAGAGAGTGAACAAAAATTAGTGAGAGTCAGAGAGAGCGTGAGAGTAAATATGGGAGTCTCATAAGAAATTTTGTTCCCAAATTTTAAACGGTCCACAATTTTTGTCCGAAAACGAAGGACAGGAAATGGAATTTAATGTCCAAAAAGGAACCCAAAGATTTGTCTTATTTGTTTTGGCCCATTTGCGCATGTCAGTATGTTACTGTATGGTATGTAAGTGTATGGTGTTAGCATAAGTCTCTGTCTATTAATATTTGGTGTCTGCATATGATGTTAGTGTGAGCTTGTGCCAGCTTATGGTATTGAAACTGTCAGAAGTGAGCCTAGAGTCTGTGGCATATAAGAAAGGAGGAGCAAGAGAAAGAATATATATGTGTGTGTGTGTGTGTGTGTGTGTGTGTGTGTGTGTGTGTGTGTGTGTGTGTGTGTGTGTGTGTGTGTGTGTGTGTGTGTGTGTGTGTGTGTGTGTGTGTGTGTGTGTGTGTGTGTGTGTGTGTGTGTGTATAATGTAAGTGTATGATAATAGTGTTTGTGTATGTGTGCATTAGTTGGGATGGGGTACTAAATAAAATATGGCACCGAGGCACCACTAACTATAGGCTTGCGAGCTATGCTGTCAATGTGTGGCTTTTTACATATTTGATTGAATGTGGTTTTAGATTTTTTTTTTTTTGTCTCAAAATGTTTATACATTTCCAATTTATATTGCAGTTCAGCTCTGTTTCAGCATCTGTTTTTATTTTTGTTTCTATTTTTACACTGGCAGAAAATATATACATAAACATATTTGTCCTAGAATTTAGTATTCATTCAAAATTCCAGTTAACAGGAATAAATATTAGTCATTCTAAATGAATTATGTACAATACTATAACCATTTAAAAGCATCACTATTATGAAAGCTGTTATTCAATTTGTCGCATTTTTTATTATGGTCCATTCAGTTTTTTTTATACAAAAGGTTAATCAATGTGTATAAGAAACTAGATATATGGTGTGGTTTGCAGACTAAGTGGCAGCCAGTTGACTGCGAATCAAAATGTGTTAAACAGCAGACTCCAAACAGACTTAGGATGGAAGCCTGAGCAGCTGGCATTCCCTAGTGAAAGGATTCAAAATTCACACTCCATGGGACAGAGGGACAGATGAAAGACCAGAAGCGGGATCTGATGGAAGAAGCCTGGCAGGAAGGAGAAACAGATGGGTTGGCAGCAGCAAGAACAGATGGCTTGGCATGGGTTGGAATTACTCTGCATCATGAGAACAAAAAATACACTGAGTGTATGAAAAACAACTTCCAAGTGTTCAAGATCACTCATGATACTCAGAAAGGCCTCCATAAATCCTACCTAGACCTTAAATATAATTATGGACATTGCAACTCAACAGGAACAGCATATATTATATGCAAGCTACTTCACATTTGATGAGCCATAATAGATGACTTGGGAGGAGAACTTGAGAGCACATAGTGTGTGCTTAGTACTTTGCCAGGGTTTTGGAACGTAATTTACATGTAGAATTTGCCATCAACTTCTAGGCTCAGCCAAAACCAGATTTCCAGTTGCCCCTGCCAATGCATTCTGTTTATGACTCGGCTTTATTCCAGTGGAAAAACGAGGACATGATGTTCAAGGATAAATTATAAATAACTGATATTTGGTATCTGTTGATACTGACCATGAAAACAAGTCCTACATATATGCCTTTATTCACTAAAATGAGTGCCTGCGAGTTGGAAAAAATACGAGTTTGCACAAGCAAAATTGCATCAGTTACTCAAAAAAACTCACAAATTCACTAAAGAGCACCACAACTGTCCTCCCCTCCAAAACCCCTAATACATCATCCCTCAATACAGAATACACCTGTAATTATGATTACCTTTCACTTGTCTTCTTACCTGCTTGAGTGCTGTTAAATTTGTATATTTGTATTTTAAGATTATTTTGTAACAATGCAATATTTTGTGAAACCAGGGCATATAGTCATGTGGAAAAGAAAGTACACCCTCTTTGAATTATATGGTGTTACAAATTAGAACATAACAATCATTTGTTCCTTAGCAGATCTAAAAATGAATACAACCTCTGATGAACAAAAGCACATGACATATTACACCGTGTGATTTATTCAACAAAAATAAAGCCAAAATGGAGAAGCCATGTGTGAAAAACTAAGTACACCCTTACTGCTTCTATAGGAATTAAGACTGAAACTGAAAGAAACCTCAATGTACAGTATCTCAAAAAAGTGAGTACACCCCTCACATTTTTGTAAATATTATATCTTTTCATGTGACAACATTGAAGAAGTGACACTCTGCTACGATGTGAAGTAGTGAGTGTACAGCCCATATAACAGTGTAAATTTTCTGTCCCCTCAACACACTGGCCCAAAGTAGCAATATTTTGTGCGGCCACCATTATTTTCCAGCACTGCCTTAACCCTCTTGGGCATGGAGTTCACCAGAGCTTCACAGGTTGCCACTGGAGTCCTCTTCCACTCCTCCATGACAACATCACGGAGCTGGTGGATGTTAGAGACCTTGCGCTCCCCCCCACCTTCCGTTTGAGGATGCCCCAGAGGGGTTAGGTCTGGAGACATGCTTGGCCAGTCCGTCACCTTTACCCTTTAGCAAGGCAGTGGTCGTCTTGGAGGTGTGTTTCGAGTCGTTATGTTGGAATACTGCCCTGCAGCCCAGTCTCCGAAAGGAGGGGATCATGCTCTGCTTCAGTATGTCACAGTACATGTTGGCATTCATGGTTCCCTCAATGAACTGTAGCTCCCCAGTGCCGCCAGCACTCAGGCAGGCCCAGACCATGACACTCCCACCACCACACTTGTCTTTGTACTCCTCACCTGGTTGCCACCACACACACTTGACACCATCTCAACCAAATAAATTTATCTTGGTCTCATCGGACCACAGGACATGGTTCCAGTAATCCATGTCCTTAGTCTGCCCGGAATCCCTTGTGGTTGTGGTAGCACCATGAAATTTCTGGGGGGTGGGGGGGTTTGGTAGGACAAGCCTTCTGGCTCATCTGGTGTCTGTAGATGAGTGTTTAATAATGCTTCTACTACCCCCTTAATCTTAAGTGGAAGGGTTTTCCCCATCACCTTTACCCACCATAACTTTTATTAACAATAAAAGAGTTCATCAAGGAAATGGGTGTCTTGAGTTAAAGTATGAATGAAGATCCGGAATAGATGAGCATCTTTCACCCAGAGTTCCTGAAACTGGGGAAAAGAACAATGACCCTGTGACTTAATAAGCCCACCAAATTATCTAGCAGCCTGCGTAAGGACTTGCCTCTTTTTTTGTTCCCAGCCCCAACAAAAGGGTTAAAAACTTAAATTATACACTCTAATGAAAATATAATAAAAATATGATATTCCCTATGTTGTGTCGTAAAGTGTATTTTGTTATACATACAGCAGTTTTATTTTTCTATTGCATAGTAATGGAATATATATTAATCCTGAAAATCATTCTAGAATAAAGACTGAAGTAGCAGAATTAATTATACTGTGTTTTGAATGCTTTTACTGAATACATATTTATCAACTGCTTACATTCATCAGTGATTAATGGAGGAGTCAAATTTAGGCAATTGACTCGCTGTATGAAAAATGGTCCTATTACCAAGAAAAGATTACTACAAATAACTTAAACATTCTAATGCAGACATTAACCATTTCATTGAAATAATATATACATCACTTTTATTAGACAACGCCTTATCACTATCTTATTCAAATTCTTGGAATTAACTGTTTAAATGAGCAATAAGGGATAGGGACAGGACCCCTTTACCCAGGGGTAGAGATCATCAGGCATTGTGGTGGGCATTTCAGTAACGACCCCATAAGCACCAGTGACTTCATAAAACCTTACCATTGCTCTTGGCCGTTACCCGTACCGTGACCTGATTACTGAATCCACACCTAAGTTTGTTTTGTTCACAGGAGCTACTGCTTAGCACCTTCGTTGGTCTATTATGCATCAGCTTAGCATTCGTCTATTTAGAGAGCTTTCCTTTGGCCCTGAAGGTAGCCACAAGAAAATCCTGATGCTAAGTCCTAATGTCAGAAGGGAGAATACCCCAACATTTTGTTTGTAGGCAAGGCTAAAATGTAATTTTGAATCTCCTCATCCAACGTGCCTCTCAAACAGTCAAAAACACGCCATATTAAAGTATTAATCTGCATCATCTGTCTGGTTCTTCTGATTCCTCCAGTTTATGCAGGGTACAAACAGATGGTAGTTGTGAGAAAAGAACAGCTGTTAATTATATTGTGGCCAACTAGACTATAGATGACAAAGGGTGACACAAAGCTTTGCCAAGTATAGAAAGTCTGTAGGGTCCAGAAGTAATTAATAATGGATATTATCTAATAAATGTCCTTCCCTGTTTTTGCAGGAGTTGATTATACTTTGTGTGACAAGTTAAACTATATGGACAAAAGTATCAGGGGACTTGACCATTACATCAGACTTTTATGTCATCTAAATACATAGACATGAATATGTAGTTGGTCCCCCTCTAGAAGGGCACATACCAAGTAATATTGGACAAGGCTATACTTCTTACTTTGTTTGAGAAAGGCATTTTCTATTCCAGCATGACTGTGCCCCAGTGCACAAAGCAAAGTCCATAAAGACATGTTTGGATGTGTTTGGTGTGAAATAACTTGACCGGCCCTCACAGAGCCCAGATATCAACCCTATTGAATACCTTTGGGATAAAATGGAATGGAGATTGCAAGCCAGGCATCCAACGTCAGTGCCTGACCTCACAAATGCGCTACTGGATGAATGGGCACAGAGTCCCTCAGACACACCCCAAAATCTTGTGAAAAGCCTTCCCATAAGAGTGAAAGCTGCAAGGGGGGGGGGCAACTACATATTAATGTCTACGTATTTATAATGCTATGTCATAAAAGTCCCTGTTGGTGTAATGTCAAGTGTCCCAATACTTTTGTCCATATAGTGTAGTTTATCTATACAGGCCAATTTGCTAGCAAATGCATTGATAAAATTATGGAATTTAACAGCAGAGAAGAACCATTTGGCCCATCTAGTCTGCCTGTTTTCCTGATGTCCTTGGTCTGGTCTCAGGTTCAAGATAGACATTAATCTATCTAATGCATGTTTATATTCCCTCTCTAAGTACAACTTCTAAAACAAATTGTCTAAATAGCAGAATCTAGTTTGGTCTGCAAAGTACAGGTTTTCGAAATATAGGTAATGAGTAAGCTGTAAACTAGACTGCCAAACCAAGCACTCTACAATACCATAGCAAAAAAAACCTACAAGGTACTATATTTTATGTCTAGTTTATCATAAAAATAAAGATCCTGTTCCAATTCTATTATATTGGAATGCACAGGATATTAAGAGAATTTGCCTTAGCTGACCTGCAATTTTATTTTTATTTCAGAAGATTTACTAATGAAGATAATGCTACTTTAATTTGGTTTTATGATTATTGGTCATTATTTTTTATATTTTCTGGAAAGTTTTCAAAAGTGATAGTTGGTTAAAGATTATCAAATGTGAGAATGTTTAACTCACATTTGCGCTTCTGGTTGTGGCCATTATTATTTGTCTGTTTTTAGGGTGGACCGTCTTTTTGTGTTTGTGGGAGGGCTTGCAGGTCTGCCCCACCTAAGGTTGCTGCATCAGCACTAACATGTTCACATTTTGCTGACCTACACATGTTAAATGCTGCCCTGCAGTGGGTGGTAAGCATAACTGAGTAACCGGTTCCCTTTTGAGAGAATATATCCAAGATAGTGCCGAGTGAAAGCTGCATACGTTGGTATGTGTCCTGTTAAAAAAGTTTAAAAGAAAATAAAGATGACGACTCAACACAAGGACAGAAGAACCTTCTTCCCAAAAACCACCTGACCATAGGACAAAATCTAGCCTGAAATGCTTCCAGAATGCCTTGCATGCCAGGTCTGGTGAAGCATCTGCTCTTCCTGTTTAAGGCATTGCCGCTGGGCTCGCATCTTCTGAGGGGGTTCTCTTCCAACTGCCTTGTAGGTCTGCACAATAGCTTAGACAATCCAGCAAGCAAATATAGGTGTTGACACATTCTCCTCTTTTTGTCTACCCTTCACAGTGCCATACTTTGGGTTTTAGAAGAAGTCTCCTAAATCTTCAATGTATAGTGGTTCTTTTCGGACACTGGTTTGGGGGACAATGTAGCAAGGTGTATACGATGAAACTTGAAAACAATGTCACTTTAGGTAGTCATTCTGGAGGTAGACTGATTTAAAAAGAAAGTTCTAAGAGTCTGAGGTTCACTAACTTCTAAATCAGGAAATAACTATGAAGAAGTTAGAAGTCTCATGGCTGTGTGCCTCTTCCAACAGCTCAAAGGAAGTATCCATCAAGATATCAAGGACCAAGTTCCAATACCAAGGTGAAACACATGCCATGTGCTGCCAAGTGCTTCATGTATTAACATTGACAGAGCACATGCCCAGACTAGCATAGATCGTCAGAGATCACTGTCAAACTCTTCCAATGCCAGGTACAGATGTTCTGATTGCAGAAGATGAAAACAGTCCATTGCAAGGTTGAAAAAACTCAAAATCACTATGATCAACTAAAAGGTCCTCTTCTGAAAACACACCAGGTCAAGCAAATGTTTTAAAATTCAGATAAATCACCAAAACTTGGGATAGTAGCACTTGACACATAGGCAAAACAAAAAAATAGGTCACATTCAGAGTACTTAATTCTCCTTCTCTCAATCTAGTGCAATCAGGATAACATGCCCATGTCCTTAGTCTACTTGTCTTCAGTAAACTGCTTGCAGGCTCTTGTGCATCATCTTTAGAAGAGGCTTCCTTCTGGGACGACAGCCACGCAGACCAATTTGATGCAGTGTGCTGCATATGGTCTAAACAATGACAGGCTGACCCCCCACCCCTTCAACCTCTGCAGCAATGCTGGCAGTACTCATACGTCTATTTCCCAAAGACAACTTCTAGATAGAACGCTGAGCACGTGCACTCAACTTCTTTGGTCGACCATGGCGAGGCCTTTTCCGTGTGGAACCTGTCCTGTGAAACCGCTGTATGGTCTTGCCCAGCGTGCTGCAGCTCAGTTGCAGGGTTTTGGCAATCTTTTTATAGCCTAGGCCATCTTTATGTACATCTTTTTTTCAGATCCTCAGAGTTCTTTACCATGAGGTGCCATGTTGAACTTCCAGTGACCAGTATGAGAGCGATAACACCAAATTTAACACACCTGCTCCTCATTCACACCCGAGACCTTGTAAGACTAACAAGTCACATGAGATCGGGGAGGGGAAATGTGGGGGTGTACTCAGTTTTTAGAGATACTGTACATGTTTTGACCATGCAATAGAGAACGTGGCAATATAGGGCTTAACAGAGGAAATAGCCTTGCGATGAGCCCTTCACAGCTTCCAATCCAAGGGTTTGGAGAAATTGGCAATAGCCTCAACCGTAAGAACGGTAAGACGATCCTTATAAGTTATGTTTTCACATATAGGATTCTTTTTTGTAACCTCATTCCTGGAACAGGGCAGATTGCCAAGCATTCACAGAAAGAAACTGGGACTGTCCATGAATTCATGTATTGCATCTGAAGCATTTTCAGCCCTTAAGCATGATGAGCAAAGGGATCTAATGGGATCCTGTAGGGTCTTTTTACATGTCAAGCAGGCAGAGCGCCAAACACAACCTACATGCAAGTTGCTATAACCGGTACAGCAACTCAATGCGGCCACCCACATTTCAGTAGCTGCCAAAGCCTCCAGGTTCCACCTAGTATCCCAGGTATTGTCGCCGTCATCTTCTCTACCCTACCCAGGTTACAACTGGCCATATAAAAGTCCACATCCATCCCTGGGTTCCTTCAAGGACCACATAAAACAAAATCAAGATGGGAAAGATTCCTTTTCCATAACTGGTAATGCAGTAAAAACATAGGGGAGATGCTTTAATATATAAGGTTCTTCCTGAGTCAGGAGGAGTCTCTGTCACTGGCAAATGTAAATAATTTTCAAATATTACATATATACCATACAATAGATACCCAGAAATCAAAATTGTAATTAGACAAATTTTAAAAAAAAATTCTCAAAAACAACCTTCCTATGTGCATTCCTTAGTAACATTACGTACAATGGCACCTATGACTTATTTCTGTGTTAATACAATATTGTGAACATCTTATAATTCATAATCAGCCCATTTTTTTTAGATGTTCTATACAATGCCTAAGCAAAGTACTTAAGAATTATATGATTTCATACTCTATACAATACTCCAGGGAATACATATGCTAAATATTAGAAATACACTTACCAAAGCACATATATATGAATTTTACATTAGCTTATCACAAAACATCTAATAGAAACATCTGGTTGTAGAGAATCATCAACAAATACCACCGAAGACGGTCTCTAGGATAAGTAAACATTTTTCATATCAGTCTTTAATTATACTTAACATGTTATAGGTACTCACTTTTAAGTAAAACACTTTTTTTTCCTTTAATTGAAAGGCACGTTCTACACTTTAGCCTCAAAAGATACTAATGAAAACTTTGTGACAAAAAACTATTAGTATGGCAGCTTGCAATGAGGGAGAGGTAATATTTAATAGGAACATTGGCAGAAAGGGTGTAAAGGTTGAGTACATATCAGTAATGCTGAGTTTCAAATTAGGTTGAATGTCGTACCATTAAAAAAAGATATAGGAACATAATTGACAGAATGTGATGACTCACAAGGTAGATAGAGGCACCATGCATATGTCTGTGTCCCATATCACCAGGACAGATTGTGGAGTAAGCAGGTAAGCACAGGTAGTCTAAATTATGGTACATACTATTTTATCAGGACAAAACTACATGATGACGGGAAAAAAAATCTAACAAGAAATAAAAGATCTTTACCTGATCATGATACAGTTTTTGTCAAGTATTTTGTTATGTCTCAATGCTCTAGATCTTGCCTGTAAGAGACATTAAAGCCTTGCATATGGTTAGGTACTGTTTTAGAATGGGTTCATTTTTACTGATTAATAAAAGTCAATTAATGGGATGGCTACATGACAAATAAGATTAGAAATAAACCTGAAGCTGTCAGGGTAAAACAGTATTTTAACATCAACAAATAAGAAAAATAAACAATTAACGTTAGTCATGATAAATTTACTATCTATCTTATAATTCAACAGTTCATTTTATATTTGTTGGTAGCAAGTTCTAAAGTTTGTAAAATAAGACAATAATTGACTATTATTGGTGCTAGAAACCAATCGATTCAGAAAGGGCTTAGTAATAAAAGTAAAGTACCAAAAACAGCTTACATTTGACCCGTTAAGATTTTGTGTGCACACATTTTTAGCTTGTCCTCTAAACTGTACGGTTATTAACACTTTCTTGCATACATATTTCAGAAGAACCTTTTACCAAAAATTGTGTGTATATATGTATATTATATATATATATATATACACACGTACACATGGTCTTTTGTTCACGGACACCACCTCACAAGAAATATTAAATTGAAATCAACATAAAAACATAGGTTTATTTACCTTTAAACAAGGCATTCACTGGGCATTTACTATTTAAAAGTAAAATAGGTAGAATGGGCATTGAAAAGAGCATGCAGCAACTGTAACAAATGATTCCCTTCAAACTTATTGGTAATTACAGAGATCACTATTAAATATGGTAAAGTCATATAGAACACAGGTGAATATTGAACCAAATACATTACTGCTTAGATTAAAATGTCTGTATTTTGATATGAAAATGAAGATTAAAAAATAGATATCTGTGGATTTGAACAAATCTTCAAATGTCTCACTGGATTATGGGAAAACTAAGAACACATTATTACACATGGGAATGGAGGGTGTAAGTGCAATTTCAGTAGAATGAGGAACGGATTTTCTAGGCTCCTTCTAGCAGACAGTTCATTATAAAAGTGGTATTAGACAGTCTGGTAGTGGTCGCAGTCCGTTTTAAATATAAGATACCCAACAAAAAACAAACATCCATAATACACACTTGCGTAAAAACAGTACAGAAAACGCAGCCACCTTGTTGGCAGGTTACGAACTATGTACAAGTAAGACACAGTGAGCATAGCAAAACAATTGAACATTTCAAAAACAAAATCAAATAAAAAAGGAAGACTGGTAGAGACTCCATGATCCTCTTATATACTAATAACATTAATTTATAACTGGCATAAAACAGGATAAAAAAAAAAATAATCAACAATATTTAAACCAGTACTTTCATTTATTTTGTCCTTATCTTGGATGCAAGACAACAGCAAAGGTGGACAAGTCTGTTGTCTGAAATAATGCAATATGATTTTACGGACACTAGGAAGCTTCCTCATATATACATAACAAAAAAGTTCATGTAATCAAGTTAAACTGTTTCCCTCAAAATTATAATTATATATATATATATATATATATATATATATATATATATATATATATATATATATATATATATATATATATATATATATATATATATATATATATATATATTAGAACCCTGAAGGATGAACCACTCAGCTAATCACTCGATAAAATCTCAAAATAAAAAAAAAAAATAGGAAATGAGCGATTTTGAAAAAGGTATTTCAATTCATTCAAAAGCACTCAAACGTGTACCATGTTTCTTTCCATTTTTCCACATTCAAGCTACAAAGCAGTCCGACGCTGGGAAGAGAATATTTTGTTACAGTAAACCGCATGTACTGGTCCAATCTTCTTGAAAGAAATTGAGTAACAAGCAACACAACCACCAAGTCCACTTAGATATCTGTACAAAGAACGGCTGAGGATACCAAACCAAAATAAATTGGCTATAACATTCACAAAAGCCCAACTGAAAATACAAGTAGATTGTTCCAAGGGCCAAAAGCCCATGAAGACTAAAAATAAAAAAAAATAACAAAAAAAAAAACAAAACAAAAAAAACAAAGTGACAGTAAGTGTCCTCCACTTCGTTAAAAGAATGTTCATATTTTCTGTACAAAGATTTGTTGGTCTAATACTGTCTAAAAGTTGCCAGCTTCTCCATGAAG
Organism: Spea bombifrons; assembly: GCF_027358695.1. Classification (NCBI taxonomy): domain Eukaryota; kingdom Metazoa; phylum Chordata; class Amphibia; order Anura; family Pelobatidae; genus Spea; species Spea bombifrons. The sequence goes on from NC_071088.1 coordinate 37,617,044, forward strand.
ATTGCCAGCGTAGTTGTGACAATATTCCGGGAACACAAACTAGTTTCCTCTTTTCTACACAAAATATTTATAAGTTCTGTGCTTCCAGATCACTTTATATGCACTGGTCTTTCATCTGACTTTAGACGTTTCCTTCGTGGCTGTACAAAATCCTCGTCTGAATCCTCTGTTATTTCGCCATCGTCCTCCTCTGGTTCAAATTCTGGCAATGCTTGGAAGGTTCTGTCAGGGTAGATTTCTGGGAGTTTACTTTCAAAGTATAATCCAACAGCCTTTCCTGCTTGGGCCACTTCAGAGTCATTCTGTTGAAGAAACAAAAACAAGATTCACCTTGGGTTGTGCATAGACTTTTGTCAACTTAGCATGGTTTGGGAAGCTTACCTGCAGATTAATCTCTTGTGTTTCTGCATAAACTTGAACAACTTTCATCATCTAAAAAGGACACCAGAGTCAAACAAAAGTGAAATTCAATTTTCTAAGCTTTATAAGTAGGGTTCTAGGATAAAACGAGGCCATAACAAAAGTAAATAGTTATGACCGGATTGTATGAAATTTTTAAAAATCTATCCACAATCAAACAATAACATTTTTAGAATGGTGCAGCAGAACTGAATGACACAGACAGCATGTAAGCAGTCCAAATGTCAACTGTGGAAATACTCCACGAATCGTCTAAGGGGAGCAAAAATGGACTAGATCCAGAATTCCATGTTTAACATTCAGTTGTGAGTCATAAATGTCTTGCTATAGCAGGACAGAACTGGACTCTTTTCTAAGAGAAATGGAGCACACAATGCATGTGGTATTGGAGTCAAAAATTGAAAAAAAAAATTCTGCTACTTCATGTAGTAATTTTAAGCGATATTGATGTTTAACAGTCTATTGTCTAATGGTCACTAAACTTGAGTTACTGCCAGCGACAAAAGATTATTGGTATGTTACCTAAACAAGCTAGATTTATTTTATTAATGAAGCTGGCAGATTCAGATGCAACCCATAAGGTGTCATCCTTCCACTGAATGCTCTATTTAAGTTAGTCATCAGAAAGGGGTAATGGCAGGTCAGCACAGTTCCTAACATTTCAATACAGAGGTCTAAACCTTTCGTGCTCTGTTCTCTGGATTCCCGTGAATTATTATTTTCTGCCTCATTAAGTGTTCTGCTTTGCTCCTGAATTTGGCATAGATCTCGTCATCTCTTTGGATAACATCATAACACGATAAAACAAGATTATTCCCTGTATTGACAAGGTATAAAACAGAACGACAATTTTTTTTTCTTAAGACAACTCTTTAGATTAAATTATGATGACTGCTTAAAGTCCAGTATTTGTGAAGAAGATCTGAATATTAGGAGAAAACTGGCCCATTTTTTGATAAACTGAGGATTTATCCCCACTCCCTTAACATTACCAAGCCCTAGCAACCATTTGTACCCAACTTCTTCATATGTGGGGTGGGGGATTGCCACAGGAAATCTACCATGCATAGGTAACAATAAATATGATATTAAATATTAGCCAACTGTAATTTAATTAAAACTGGTGCTACCCAACGATCACTTTAACAATATATCAGAATGGCCATGCTTGCATTAATTCTGAATAAAATGTGTCATGTGTATAATCAATTCACAAACGTTGGGCTACTGTGATATAGTAAATATTCAATAGCAAGAGCCATTATAACAAAATAACTTTACACACTTGGTTTCGGCATGAACAGGCTACAGAGACTATAGGGTTTATTAATTGGAGAGTTGTGGTTGGATATACCTCACTCCACCATTCGTGATAAGTGGCACTGGTAAAGGTCTGAGATGCCTCTGTATTTCAATGGATGAGGAGACTTATCACTGATACAACTATGCTTATCACGCAAGGCCAACAGAAAGTCAAAGGGTTGGTGACAGAACAACTCTCCTGTCAACTTTTCCTTTAGTGAATAAACCCTAGAACATTGTCTTTAGTGCAATTTGCCATCTGTATATTTTGCTAAAAAGTAAAAAGATTTGTGCAACTTATAGTACAGCCATCCGCATACAGAGGGATTTAAAGGAAGCAGCACAGAGCAAGGCCATTAAATACTGATATCAAACAAGATAAGAAAATTTTCAGAAGTGTGTACATTAGTTATGCATGTACGTGTGCATATACATACATATTTGTGGCTTCTAACTGTTTTGAGGAAAGTATGTTTAGGGGATTGCAATCATTCACTACAATATGATTCACAAAACATATTTTGAAACTCATTTGCTTCTGCTCTTTGTGGAGAGGCTTAATACAGTGTTTGCAAATAGGTGTAAAATAGCATCAGTAACTGCCATTCATAATCCAGGTTGGTAATTATGTTGTTAATCTTGACACAAGGCAGAAGCAATAAGAGTTAAAGGTGTGAAACCACAACATAATATACAACTCGTATGACAATACAATGCATTGAACACCCTAAAAGCTAACTGCATTCATCTAGCCCCAGAAAATCAAAAAGGCCAACATACTTCATTGAACCTTTCACAGTTCTTAAATATGAGCCGGACGTCTGCCACAAAGTCTTCAGGCGTCTGGTAGTGTTGTGAGTGCTTCTTTTGTAGCTTCTTTTTTACTGTAGACAGATCCATCGGCTTCTTTATTATTTTATAGTAGTTTGGTATCTGAAGACAAAAAAGAAAACACATTTTAAAAGATCATGAAAAGGAACAGAAAATCAGAAAGAACGGATTAAGCCAATATTCGCAACCATAAAAAGTTTATAGACATGGAGCCACAGCGAACATATGCCCTGAGGCCCAGTAGTCTACTGCGCCAAGACCCCCTTTCCCTCAAACGATAAAATGGATATGTACGGAGACAGGCTGTCAATAGGCAGCTACTATTTTGTGGCTTAATTGGAACCATGTAAAGGTCAGATAAATGTATTGGTTAAAATGCTGTGCTATGCTTCTTCTTCCGCTTTGGAAAGTAACGCTCTCAAAGGATCTTGTGAAATGATCCACTTTGCAGTACGACTACAGTAGTTACCATGAGAAGAAGAAAAATGTTCAAACCAAAACCTTTTTAATCATACATTTTATTAAAGGTTTTCGTGGTTGAAATTATTATTGAAAAAATACATTTCACCAAACATTGAGCAATACATAGGCAGCTTCCAAGGAAACGCGCTTCCCTCCAGCATCTAGCTATGGTCACTATGGAAGCAAAAGCTTCCTGTTCCATGATACGAAAGCACATGAATTAATGTGATATATAATTTTTTTTCATTTTAAAGAACTGTTTAATATGCACAAACTGGCGAAATGAGATAAAAGGTACACACCGTTCAATTAAAAATGTATTAAATTAATCTTTTTCATCTCTGATACAAAGGATTTCTCAATCTGTTTGCAGTCCTAGAGGTCTACAGCCATGCCTTATAAGCTATTGACCAAGTCCGTGTGTGCGGTCAACAAAGTAACTCGCTTGTCACATTAATCTACAGTACAACATTGGATGGATTTAATACCACACTGGTTCTCACTTATTTTAAACCAATTGAGAATGGAAGATGTAATAGCAAGTTCTCTGCTGCTGTCACAAACCGCACTTTGGTAGAGCCAAGCAGACAATATATTAGGATACACATAATATAGGAAAAGGAAATCTAAAAGCTTTGCTTGTAATTAGATCACCAGTCAGTGTGATTACCTGTGCACAAATTACATACTAACATGGAAATTTAGGTTGAAATAATGAAAAAAGGCAAGCCGATCAAACTCAACCTCGTTGATACAGAAGGCGCCAATCTTATAACCCACTGAATCAACTTACCGAGATGGGTACTGGTTCTTGAAATTCAATGCTCAGCTCGTGGCAGTAAAGATAAAGAAGAAGTCGTTCACATTTCTTTTGCAGGTTAAACAAAAAAAAACAAAGATTAGAGGCCCTGGCAAATAAACCAATCCTAACAACAACAAAAAAGTTTAAAAAATAGTAACTGAAAAGCAAGTACACGTTGTGTATTTTTTTTTTTATCCTAATTTAGCAAGACCAGAACCTTATCCATCCTATTCCGATACCAGCAAGAGTCCTTTTCAACATTCACACCAAAAATTGCTTGTGATGGGCATTCAAAATCATATAGTTTGTAAACGCATTCTATAGTTAAACCTCACACAGTCTATGGTTGATTATCTAGTGACTTGTGGTCTAGCTAACAATGCTATCATAGTGTGAGTTTCTTGAATCACCAGATTTCAAGAGATCAAACTCCAGGTTCAGCTTCTCAAGGTATAACAGAGCTGATCTGGACTTGATCGACACCAGAAGAACTCAAACAGCTTAAAGCTAAGGTGGAGGAGTACTCTAAGCCTACTTGCTCCAGCTCGCCAGCTTTCTCCTCGCCAGTCTTGACAACCCCAGGCCTGAGCCACAGGTCCAGGGCTCATTCTTGCTTAGAGCAAAACTCTGGCCCACCCAGCTAAAATGCTCAGTGAGATTCACTGGAAAAAGGTGTTTTTTCCCTAGCTTTTTGTCCGTTCTGCTAGTATGATTAAACAGGTTAATTTAAAGGAGGATAATATAGAATGATAGCCAGGCTGCTCAACCTTAATAACCCTATGCGGAAACACAATGTAACTATTTTCTCAAAAGCCTATGGTGGCTATAGGAAATTCTGTAGCTTGATCAACAAAATGGTTCACAAGCTCTACATTCACACTGTAGACATGAGAAATCAAACTACTTTGCAAATTCTTTGTTTGCTGAGGTTCAGAGGTGTTGTGGATGTAAATTAGCCAACAGCCAAGTTTTAAGTACTATTTTTGCTCTTGTTTAAGGTAAATTTTTTTCCTCACAATCTCAAGTCTATTTCAAAGAAACAATTAAACATTGGAATAAGAGGCCAAAGCAGAAGTAATAAATCCATGACATTTTATCACAATATACACTGTACTGTACAAATGCCCAGCAAGGCTGTATGTGCTGCAGACAGGCACCCTGAAGGGCTTAAGAGCAGGCGCTCTGGATCTCTAACATCCAATGAGAAAAAGACAATACAACTTCTGCACTACCAAAGTTTATTCAAACTAATGACATATGGTACACTATTAACTGCCATATTTCTCATACGAGCACATAAGTTCTTTATCCTAATGTATAATAATGTATTGAGGGCAAAACAGGTCAAGCGCTGGATCAAGCAGTTAGCATACCCTATGCTGTTTGAATAAAACGTATTGACCTGGGAGTAGTGTTGCTGCAAGTTTCTCCTGATAAAGGTAAGAGGGGGAAAAAGCATCACTGTTCACTTACCATTTGGTCCACAGGATTTAACCCTTGTACAGTTTTCCCTTTTTTACTGTGCTGAGAATTATCACAATCATATTCAACTTCTGGCTTGTTCAAGTCTCGACAGAATGTGCAGATCCATTCACCACTGATGACAAAAATAAAAATGGGAAACATTTTTACAGTTTGTAAAAATTGCATTGGTTAACATTGTGACTACGACCCAAACTGGAAATATTTTGTTGGTCAATGCTAATAATTTGCAATAAAAAATAGTAATAATAAAAAATATATATATATATTTATATACATAAATATTTCTTAATGTTAAACTATTAAGAGTTCTTTAATTCAAACTATACGATACACTAAATGTCATGTTCCGTTAACCTACTGCGCAGCGCTACAGAATATGGACAATATACATCAATAAATAGTAATTTACTTCACAATTTATAGCATATAAAATACTAAAATGCAAGTACAATAAGTCCTGCCATATAATAGAGAAGTCATAAAGATTCTGATCAGTGCACAGCATCTCAAGGTAGTTAACTCCCAACTTTAACTAGCGTTAATTTGCATACATCATTAAATACTGTAGCACATTTGGATGTTATAATAAACGTAATAAAGTCGTAAGCCATTCTCATCAACGCACTTACCTAGGAAAGCTAAGGAGCGTTGGTACATGACAAGTGAGGTGAAAGACTTTAGGGCACTTTTCACAACATAAGAGGTCTCCTCCGTTTTGGCACACGGCACACCAGTCTTCATTTGGATCGTCCTCTTTATTTGTCCCTTCACCTCCTCTTGGTGACCGATGCATGGAGCTCCTGGCAGGCGACTTCCCATTAACAAGGCTAGTGTGGGACGACTGCTCACAGCTTCTGTTTGTGCTATTTGGCTCTGCTTTTACATGGTTCTCCATATTGGCCAGGGCTTCCAGGTCACTTTCGAGATGCAGGTTCGTGGTGAGAGGCGGCGTCAGACTACTCTCTGGGCTGCTCAGCTAGTAACGGCAACACGGAGTGTAAGTTAACCAACTACCACCACCCAGTTAACATTTTCACAATATCAGCTAAGGTTCTGAAACCACTGCTTAATCTAATATCATGAAATATACCACTAACATGATATCAAAGTCAGTTGATGTTATTTATTATAACATTATAACATATTATATAAAACAATTTTATATTAGTATTAGATAAAAATAGCATTAAAGCCTTTAAAAAATATATATATCATTCCTAGTTTTAGCACAATATAATGTTTTTGGACAACTGCACATTAGCCATATGTGTTCTTAGTTATCTTAGTTCAACATGCTAGCCAAACACAGGCACCTCGCATAATAAAAGTCTATGGCAGAACAGATTTCATTAGCATTGCCGTAAAGAATTGGTGCGGTGTTTAAGGAAAACATCACATGACTGACAATGACAAACCTTTAAGTGTGCAGATAAAGGATGCTCATTGATACAAAATGAATGAAATTATTTATTTTTCTGATGAGACTTTCCCATTAAGTCGCTTTACGTATATTTGGCCCACTGAATCATTTAGGAGTTACTGGTTTAAAACGGTAGCAAAAAGGGCTTCCATTTTGTTGACTAAACACCCTTACTTGACTAACAATGAGAAACTACTTGTGCAGCTTTACTCAACAGCACTAAAGAACAAACCTAGCACAGCGAGTCAAAATGATAAAATGGCATATTTCCCATGCTTGTGGTTCTTGTATAAATGTAATTACCATGCAGGCGCTTCGTCGACCATCTTCAGCTTTCTCTTGCTTTACAGTCCCTGAGAAACTACAAACTTCCTCCTCTGTTCCAGGCTCTTGTTTAACTTTTACCGGGTCTGACTTAAAGGCAGCATTTCTTTCGATTGTTCTACCACTGGAACCACAACTGTAGAAATTAAAATACTATTAAAAACAATGGTTTGTAAACAGTATGGTGTTTATTGTATATTGTATAGCCTAAGAAAGTCTTTAAACCTAAACTAGAATTTACATACTTAGGTCAACCTGATATTTTGAAGACAGATACATCCATTGCACACATGCTTCCATAAACCCCTTACTAGAATACTTTAGAATATTAGAGCAATGGCGTTTGGACACTTGGAGGTTGTCAAGTTGACTTGATTTAAAAATTACAAACATAATCTACAAAATACTAAAGCCTAACATCTTTAATGGGGACTACCCACATAGGGACAAGTGATGTTCTTCTGCTGGATATCATGTTCAATTTAACACAAGACGGTATTATGGAGGATGCTAAAAAACTGATTTCTTAAGAAAGGACTGCATATGTATCCATCTTTGCAACGAATGTGAATAACTCACAGACATTTTGCTAATATAAAGAAACAGTTATTTACAGCATTTTCAAACTTTGCAAATGACCTATATAGCAGAGACACTGGGCAACATAACAGTTACACAAGTATACAAAATATCCAATTGGGTAGAAGTACTTTACCAGATGACCAGAAATACATAACTATAAATTTATATTGATTACCCACCTTCCTCTGCTTCCTGTGCTGGACGTACTGGGCGGCCTCACAGGAGTATGAGAGTTGGCCATGCCTGAGAGTCAAAACAAGACAGCTGTTTTTTTAGTGTCCATGTGGACTTACACAGAAGATTATTTATAGAACGGATGTACATTGCTTGACATGGATATTGTCATATATTGTCATAGAATATAGTCCATACATAATTGGTTGGCTTTTGTAATGCACCAAATACAGCCGGAGATTTAGCTAGGAGACTTTGGAGATAAGCTTGAACAAAACTCAAAGGGGATCCAACATACTATACCCAATTATTATGTGCACAAACCTAACAAGCACTATAATAATAATAAAAAAATAATAGTAGGTGGCTTCCATTTTTGTAATAGGGCCAATTACTTTCCCTCCAGTTCAATACTATTCCCAGTACCCTGTCCTCTCGCACTCTACCGTATAATGACCTTTAGCAAATTACAGAATATATCACTGTCGGTTAGCGTTAGGTACATAAAGAGATCTTAATTCAGTGGCCTGTGCTGGTTTAGACAGAAGTAGGACAATTCAAATATTACTACAGAATAAGGAGAAAGAAATGTCACAAAGTATAACTGTTAAGCTTGACAGTGGAGCCAAATGGTCCAAATTATACCCCCCCCCCCGTTTTTTTTTTAAATGTTAAAATTGCAAATTCTTTCCTCCATGTGGAAAGAATATCAACTTCAGTATTTTAAAACAGCCTGTTACATTATTGCAATGACCAATTGCTGCTGCTCCCCATACAATTCTCAGAAACAGTACCCATCACCCCTTGAGACCGTAAACTACATCCTTTAGTTTAGGACACAAACATTTGGCACTAAAATGAAGCGGCAGCAATAAGAGAGAATGTCCTCTTGATAAGGGAAAATACAAACATATGCATAACTGGGCACATTTTACATAGAGCAGCGAGGAGCTTCTTCACTACAACTGCTGCACACAACATTACGTGACCCCAAAACAACCCAATTGCAAAGAAATAGGCTTATGCAAAAAAATGCCTTTATTTACAGCACTTACAGATGCCCTGACCCAGTGGAAAGAAACAAGGTAGTCATGACTACCTGAAAAATATTAACCATTACCATAAATTACTTGTTTTAAAGTCAACAATATCATGTGAGGGATCCAACAGCAAATGCATAACAAACAAAAGAAAAGAATTTAAATGCAATTTCCCCCATCAGAAAACATTTTGTTTTTCAATGCCACCTACCTGTTGACCCAGGTGACATAGAAGAAGGTCCCGGTGAAGGGTTCATAGTGCTTGTTGGTTGGGGGAGCTGATGCCCAACTGAAATGTATCTACTTAAAATATTGTCTAAATTACTAGAACCAGCATCTTCCAGCTAAGAGACAAGAAAATAAAAATAAGTGAGCAGACGGTACTTTAACTACCGATCTAGACAGATGACAGAAAAGCTAAATATAGCTAGTTAACAGTAAATTCATGGACTTTATACATTTGCAAGATATTTTTTTTTTTTTTTTTTATGAACAGACTTCAAACATTACATCCATGATTAAATAAGAATTGATCAATGTTAAAAACAACATTAAAAACTTAGACAACTGTGCCTGATACTTTCTGAAAAAACTGCTATACAATACAGAATGGAGTTAATTCTAGTTAAAAGAACAAAACAGTTCCTTGGGAACACTAACATATCAGGCATGGAATTCATGGTAATTAATAGGAAATTAAATGTTATTATACCACATCTACCTCAAGCTGGTTTATTGCTAAGGTTTATACAACCTTTTCACCGATGTTAAAATCAGTGGCCAATAGGAAGCCCCCCCCAGACAAACTCTCGAGAAGAGGGGGTGTTCCCAGAAAAGCTTTAGTGATATCAGAACAAGTAACAACTTGAATGTTGGTATCAACTTTTGATTAGCTGCAAGACTGTAATGTCATGCAGTAGACTCCAAATATATAAATAAATATAAAAATCAAATATTAACATGCAGCCACTTATATGTAGGTCTAAGTCTGTAAGTTGAATGTTTTTTTATTACAATAGTCTTCTCCAATGCCTTTGGTCAATAGCACTACTCCATCTATGAGTTTGCAGCAGGAAAAAGACTGAGATTAGCAGACTAAAGTTTCTATGGATTGAACAAACTCAAAAGTGTATGACCCATGTAATAAACAATGATATAAGGCAGATATTTCTTGTGTAGGGGGGCTTGCAGAATAGATGATCTCTTGGTTTCACTGCACACTCACGGTTCCTCTTGGAAGAGGAGCTGAGACAGACATATATAATGCAGTTAAATCCGTGAGCTTTCTTAAATAACAATCCTATTAAAATACCTTTTGTTATCTTATGAAGTCCCTTAGAGCATTATATCTGTCTATATATCTCACCGTGCATGCACAGACAGAACTCTAGGTGTGGCTTCCATGTTTGCACAAAGGGTGTACCTTAAGGTACATAGTAATTTAAACACTTCATAAGGGTGGGGACACAAAACATTTTTCTGAACCAGCCATATGGCGAACCACTTAGAAGCGATCACATTTAAGGAAACATTTTAGGAGAAACCAGTAGAGTGAGTGAAGACAAAAGTGTGATGTGTTATAATAGATGGAAGCAACAAAGAAAGGTATTTTATTGTATTATTAGTACACCAGAACCTATTTCATCTGATGATTGAACACTTTAATCATGTCTTGTTACCTCCATTCCTATGATACCGCTAATACCGCATTATTCCACCGAGAGATTAAGGTCTGGGTATTAGGCGCATTACCACAATGCTTTAGGATAAGGATTTATTAAATTCATCCAGTAGATTGAGAAAACCTGAAAGCTTTATGCATACTTTTTAAATGTTTTCTAAAAATGAAATTATAATATAAAACTTAGGCAGTTTTATTTTTAATCATTCATAATTTAGCGCCCAATAACCAAGACTTATTAAAGGATTCATTTTCTAAAGCTCTTCTAAACCTAGAGAGTCGCACGTAATAAACCAGAAAGGGTCAAGCAATAAGTAAAATAACAAAAGCTACATAAAAAGTTAGTACAACTTAAAAAAAATAAATAAAAAATGCAAGAATGTAATAACACATGCCGTTTGTATTTGGGTACCGACCTGGATGGGAGGGATGTCTGGGAGTGAGGGAAGGTTCTCTGGGTTTGTTACAGATGGAATTAGTTCTATCGATGTAACTGATGGGCTGGTTGGACCTCTGTTTGCATTTGCCATGGTTGCTGTGGTAGGGCTGGTCGGATTTATGGTATTGTTGTGGATCGAAACAACTGGAAAAGGCCCAGCATGGCCGGGGTTAGAATGCTGCTGGAAGACAGGGGGACACAGTCAGTAATATGCTTGTTAACATCATGAAAGCATGCAAACATACCCACACTTGTAATACAGTCTCCGGTCCACATAAGCACTTATATCAGGCATATGAGGAAAAAAGTACATGCTAACAAATCAGTATCTTTGCAAAGTTAGGTTTTCTGAACAAAAATTGAAAATGCTTTTACAGAGAGATGATTCACTAAAGTTAACTCAAGCAAGAACCCTAGAAAGAAGCAAATTGGGTATTCATTGGGTCAAGCCATTAACCCCTGGAGAGTTGGCATTGCATCTTGGACACCTTACCACAACAGTCCAGATAATCACAACACTCTGGGGTCATGCCCTTTTCCCTACACCCTTTCCCACAGGGCACAAAGGGAATTCCAGAATTTCCAGATGCCAAACCCTTAACGCAAATCATACATAGACCACAGGCACCTGCACATTAGTGCTCCCAATCTAAATAAGATGGCCACTAACGATCCATAATAAATTTCTTATAGTAGCACAGATGAAAGTTGTCTATGGCAGCAGCCTTTTCCACATGGCTGGCATGATTTTGTCGAGATCTGCTCTTCCCACCAGGTAACAGGAATGTTCAATGTTCATACATGGTGCCTCAGCTATCTTATAACAGCAGCAATAATATAAGGAAAAAAAAGGCAATTCATGCTACAAAGAGGAAAATGAAAAGCTAAAAAAACAAAAGAACATGCTTCAATACCCCCCCCATATGTTCCCATCAGGAACATGGCCAGATGGTTCCTTCAACCGAGGATGCATATATAATGCATATCATGCTGGGCAGCCCTGCAGCACACATTTTCCATAAGGATCCCCCACTTAACTGTCAACACTGTCAACTTTGTTTCTAAAATAGGGCGCTTAAGGAATTGTATTCAAAACCAATGCTTTCCTTCAGGATAAAATGTGTAATTATATATATATATACACACACACTCACACATATGTACACTTCTATGTACTATGTATATACCTATATATAATATATGTATATTGTAGGGAATATCAAAGCACCAATGCCTTGTTCATCAGCCAGTGTAAGATACCATCAGAACCTCGTGAAATCAAAAGGATAAAAACCAACCCCTCTACCACTTTCTATAAACATATTTTACATGAGTAACGAAGACATGCTTTACACCCATTTCAAGACCTCTTAATTACCGATAGCTAACCTAATATAACGGCAATGGTGATTTCAATTGTCCAGCATAGCATTTTACAATGTAGAAAATAAGTAATTTGTGCTCCAAACCATTAATATGTTCATTTCCGTGCAAAATGATTTAATTAAAACTTTTGCTTGGCAGAAACCTCTACATTAATATAACCATCATTAAAATAAACAGATAGTCAATTTAAAGCCTTGCCCGTGTTAAAATAAGTTACATTAAAATATACTAGCAGGATACTGGCGTGTGCATAGCACTACCACTGAGAGCATGTTAGAAAAGGTTTCTAAGCCAAGTCTAAGATTATATTTTAACATTAGAACTTCACAAAAACAACCGACTCATAAGCGTGTGCTACAATGCCCACTGTTCTGAACAGAAAATCTACGAGTCTGTACTCCAGGTAATGCATTTCCAGGTACAGTATCTAAATCAAGGGCACTTTATATCCCGCTCATTTAATCCATTTCAAGAAAAGCAACAAAAACAACAAACAAAAAGACCTCATTAAGCACCTTAACCTATTAACCTTAACATATCACCATGCTGGGTCGTGAATCTGACAAAATACGTGAAAGAATTAAATGTAAATGTCCTAAAACCTTTGGCTGTAACGCAAGCTAGGTGTTGATGAGCATTGGGCTATTGCTGTTACTATTCACTTACTCACGGAGCAGCCATTCCTTTTGTGGAATATGGTGTGATAAATGGTAGAAATAGCATATGGGACAGCTTACTTGTCTTTGGAGGTGAGGCTGCATCATGGCGTACTGAGGAGGTCCATTGTGACGGGAGACGTTGGGCATACGGGCAGCATTCTGCGCGGCATTCTGTGCCATCCTCATTTGATGCGCTTGGAAGGGCACACAGTTTATATTATTCCTTTGCATTGCCTGCATGCTGATTAACCGTGGTGGCTGCAACAAACATGACATAATGTTATTACAGCACAAGGAAAGCACGACACGTCACACAAATGCTCTCACAAAATAATGAACATTCATGTTTCTGTATGCTTATGGTGGGCGAAAAAAAAAACGGCTCTGTGCCGTGTGGATTTATTCCAAAGGGCCGTTTTTTTCCTCTTTTGCAGCGATGAGATCTAACGCTAAAATAGCTGTAGTCACAGCTGTACCTAGATCAGCAGGCATATGCAAAACCTTCGTAGCTATTACATGCATGTTAGAGATGCCCACACTAATCTGAGCTTATATCACTCAAATTATTTTAGTTATGTCAATATAAAAACGTAATGCATTTATTCGCTTAGTCTTTGGCAGGGAAAATGTCCGGGTAATGAGCCATCCACCACTTAAAACACTCAAAAGAGAAAGTTATTTTAACTGGCATCAACTCAGCTTTATAACAGCTAGCAAAATGTTTTTTTAAATAAATGGAAAATATAAAAAGGACTAAATGGATGACATTATAAAAATAGTCTTAAAAAAACACTCTAAAGTAAAAATGCTCGATACAACAAAAATTAATCTCATTGGCCATGACGCTCCTCCGCAAGTTTCCATTTTGTTTAAAAAAAAGTTACCTAAGTTTGGTTTGTCAAGGGTTGGGGTCTTTAATTTCCATATCTGTGTCTCCAACAGGGTCCTTTATCTAAGGTACTTTTTGTTATCTATGTATTTTGTTGATCCTGTTCTATTTTGAGGGTGTGTGCCTCAGTTTTAGTACCTGCTGAAATAACTTGGGATCTTTGTATAGTACTTGCCTGCTGATGCATTACTTGAGGGGCAGATGGTCTCTGGTGCTGTCCAGGTGGCTGAGCCATTCTCATTTGCTGGAGCTGCTGGTGTTTCTGAGCGTACACCTGCTGTTGCATATGCTGGAGTCGGAGTTGTGCTAGGTTAATTTGTGCAGGAGCTTTGTTTACATGGTTGGAGCCCTGAGGAACCTGACCAACCACAACATTGGGAGTATAACCCGTAGTTGGCTTATTTTCCACCACGAGATTACCTGAAAAGAACAAAATGTAAACTCAACACGGAAAATAAACAAAAGCATATCAGTGCACCGTACAACTCTGTCTATATAGAAAAACGAAGAAAGCGTTTGCCAACCACTAATAGTATGGAACAAACTTGTCAGGAAACCTAGAATTAAGGACAATGGTGCTATTGGGGTATTTTGCAAACAATACAGAAGCATTACTGAAATAGGGTTAAATTAGAAATGGTCATTTACATGCTGAAATCAAAAGCAATTGAAATAGCGTTAAATGTAATGCTATGGATTTCATGTTTAAATTTTGCCTCTAAGGGGTTACTCTGCTAAGATCCACAGTATAAACAGATAATTCATCAACATCCATGAGCTACAGATGAGTGGTTTCTACTGGTTTCAGTACTAGTGTGGAGAAACCTCTCTGTCCTTTATGTCTACAACAACTTTTGCACAAATATTAGTTAACACTACTTGCATTTTAATACAAATACATTTAGAATTCGAAATAGTTTCTAAGTAGTTTAGAATACTTGTGGTTAATAATAAATTATGCTAACACTAAGGCATCCAAATTCCAGATAATTTTCAATTTTCTCAATAGGGGAAAAAAAAGCAGTTTTCATCTGTAAACTCAAACCTAATATATTTAAATAGAATAAATATTAAGATATTTAAAAATTAAAGGATACGCTATATATCAGAACAATTGTTTTAAAACTGGCTACATCAACATATCTTGTAAGGCAGATATTGTTGAAATCTCAAAGCAGATGTTGAAATTATTGTTGTAAAAACACAGTTCTTGAAACTATTCCAAGAGTACATTTTTGTAGTTACAATAATAGTTTCCCAATGATCCAAAGTATACACAATAAATCCAATTTAAGACCACTAACATCATGGGGGGTGTCCATGCCGAACACTTACCTAAATTAACTACATTCTTTGCCCAGAATGTTGGGTCGCAATGAAATCTTATTGCTCCATTGGCAGCTGGGACAGGATCACACCTTGCCTTTAAGATGTGACGTAACTGGAAAGTAATCTGAAAGGACAAGAAACTGTTAAATATATTACGGCAGAAGTACAAGAATGAGCAGCACTTTTCATTATTGTTTCAACACCAGGGCTATTGTCAGACATGCAATATCGTATATTATTATTATCTTTTATTTATATAGCGCCAACAGTTTCCGCAGCTCCTTTTAACTAGTAAGAAGCATTAATGGGTACCAAAAAATGTAACAAATTACGCAGAACTATAAAAATAGGGAAAACAATTGGAGGAGGGGAGAATTTTATCTCAACAAGGTTTCTTGTGATCTATTGAAAGCTTCTCATTAAGATACTAATCATGTGTAACTCTGGCAAAAGAAGGTCTGTAGATGTTGAAAAGCACATCTCACTTGAAGAACTATTCTGGTAGTGTCAGAGAAACACACTTCCACAGGCCACATATTCTAAGCTTCTCCCAAGGGAGGAAACTGACCTGCACCGAAATACAGCTGGCATATTATGTATTCCGAATGTTACAGCTGTGAGATGACGCTATTCAGAACCACCAGGCACAGAGCTCAAGCACTACAAAGATATCACGGCAATGGGCACACAAAATTTCTGCCTTCACAGAATAAAGCCTCGTCTCAGAACAAGTAGTATACCTTTATGGATGTAACTGTATTACATCAAAGGCTGGGTTGTGCCATCTCATTTGTATGGAACACATAGGAACAGAAAAGCTACGAGGTATTAAACATTTATACAACTGCAATAGCCTGCAGGACTCACATCATGCCAAATAATATCAACCTGAAAAGATATTCTAGAGGAACTGCCATAGTAGAAGAGTCCAGTATAAAGGTAGCTACAATGTGGGGCATTGTAGTTGTATTGTGCCTCAGTGTTGGCAAATTGAACGAATTAGGAGTTCCATAAACTGCATGTATATTAAGACGTCTAATAACTTCTCTTATTTAAGAGGAACAGGTTTATTTCCACTTTCTAAAGATAGGAACGTTTGCCGATAGCATACAGCCCATTGAATTGGCAGAGGATCGCGCTTGGCAGCATTCTCAGGAAAGCCATCGCTGGTAATTGATGTGGCAGCTGTAGTAGCTTGGACAAAAATGTAAACATCTGTGCAAAGTTGAGTTCATTTTGGACATGCCCACCAAGCGTGGAACAATTACTCTCTTGTTTCACAGCTCCTATATCTGCGCCACTACAGCAAAACCTAATAAACCTTTATATCTAGGAAACGGGCACATTGGGGAACTATAGACAAGTGAAGTAAGTCTTCCTTCCTCCGAGGGGCATCAAAGCCAGCCCCCTACTTTAACAGAATATTTAGAACTTGGTTGTGAGTATAAGAGGGAATTACCAAATAAATTGATATAGCCCCAGAAGAGAATGGTGAGTGCTTGTAGATATAGTTCCTCAATTACAGAAATGCTGTTTATCACTGAAGATAGTGAAATGTTTGTTTATTGTCTAAAGCCCACATGTCCTGGAGTTTGGGATAATTAACTCAGGTAGAAGCTAATGTTCCGTAGCAAGTAAAAATTCTAAAACAATGCAGTATACTTTTTCATGTAAAACAAAAAGAAAATACATAACACGTAAAATACATATCATTAAATCAAGATTATCAAGTGTGTTGAAGACTGTTCTGTAGGGCTTGGGGACTTTGTCCATACTTTTCTCTAAAGTGACAAAGGTGCTAGATGGCCCAAGAAAAAAAAACATTTTCTAAGCTAATTCAAATTTCAGCAGTCCAATAACTCCAAGCACAGTCATAAGAGCCGCAATAAAATAGTTTTTCCAGTTTGCTAGAAAACGATCAAAGATTAATCCCTATGGTTCTAAGGGCAATGTAAACCACATAAAATGAAATTAGGATGGACACTTACATTACCCTGACACTGGAACAAAATTAGGGAACTAAATGCTTATTACTGATTCAGATCATAGGTCTTGTGACTAGACTTAATGAAGGGCATAAACAAGCACTGGATATGGTAAAAGATGCATTACTATTATTTTTGCCTCAGATCAAGGTTTATCTGCCAGATTCAGAACATTTAGGATTTTACAACCTGTGGGCTGTGGCGATACCTTTATTTTTATAGAACCAACATTTTGTTTTTAGGACAAAAGCAATAAACCTCACCGTAAAAATCAATATTTAGTAATGAGATGTTAACAGCTCTACCCAAAAACTAAGCATAGTGAAATGTTTTTGTACTACAGAAAAGCAAGGCAATTATCACTGAATTAAGAGATTAGACATTTAATAAAGTAGCACAGGTAGCATTACCTAATTAGATGTCGCTTCTCACCCTCCCCCCACCATTACAAAAGCTTTAAAAAAAAACTAAAAAAACTTAATAGTGGCCAGAATTTAATGAGGAATAATCATTTAGATTCTGAGACAGGAAGATGGCTGGTGTCATAGGATACGTATAATGCATATTTAATAAAATACAGCTTATCTTATTCTGCAAAATTCATCACACGTGTACTGGAGATGCAAAATGTAGTATTTGGGGAAAGACAGAGCCACTCATTTTCATTTTCCACTCACTTTCCGGTATGTGGCATCATAAAAAGCAGGGTTGGCTATGCATGTGCTGTTACCAGAGTATCATTTTATGTATGCTATATGTTACTCATGAAGCCCTCATTTTTAAACGATAAGAGACTGAATGTGTTTAGAAGGGATCCTGGCAGAGGAGGAGAATGAGAATGTAAGCCAGTTTCTTTAAACAACATTTTTAATTTATATTCAACAAAGAGAACCCGTACTTCTACATACTCTGTTTAACTGCTAGCTGGGTGGTAGGACACTAAACCTTACCGAGAACACAGTCTACTGAGTATCTTAGAGGTTATGCATTGTTAATAAAAGCTTGTTAACCTAACATATCTAGGTTTGAACAGCCAATGACACCCTTACAGTACCATGTAAGATAGTGAAGATGTTCTTGGTTGGATTAAGGCGTTAGGAGAATAAGCGGCTCCAACATTACTATATTTGAACCGTTTTCCCAACAGGTGACCAGTCTAAATTCAAGTTTGTCTTGTGAGATATAACACCGTGCATAAGCTGTAGGATGGAAATGGTTTAGCACAGAGACAGTCTTTAATAATATGTACTCGATATGGGGGGATATAGAGGTGAAACGGGGCCATGTGTTGTTCCTAATTTTTGACATGCATAGGCAACAGATCCCAGAGACCCAACACCATGCTGGTTTTCTTGTATATGTGTTGTGCAGCTGGGCATTACAAGTTTTTCCTTATGAATATTTCTACATTTTAACAAGCAAACGAAATCAAACTGTAATGAAATTCACCCATTTCTTGCACATGTATTGCCAAACAATGTGAAACTGCCTTAAATTCACTCAATCTCATCTACAATACTTTATAAAATTTTATACAAATAGCTGCACTATTACTATGAATGGTCCTGTGAAAGAATTTAATATAATCAAAAAAACTAAACTTGACATGAAGGAAAATGAAATAACTTCAAGAGAGTATATATTTCAGTTTTGTGGGTTTTCTTCCCCGTTTTAAATCTGCATTTGTAACAGGATGAGGGAATAATCTTTCTGAGACCATCTGTTGCCATTTTTTCACAAGCTGCAAATTTAGCTTTCACCAAAATTTTAATGAAAAAAAAATTCTGCTTAAAATGGTTGTCGACGTCTATAAAGATTGTTTCTAAAGTTAAGAAGCAAGTAAAAACAAACCAAATGGCATTCATAATTTCCACATGGAATGAAAGTATCTGTTCAATGTTCTTCAATTAGTGGAAATGGGATGCAGATAAAAGAAAACACATGGGCAGCAATAAACATATTTACTTATTCATTAAGTAATATTCACATCTGGCTCTTTTCCCAGAAATCACCTTGACAAAACAGCACACAATCAGGTAATAACTCACATACATGCTGTGTTTTAAAGGGAAAATGTCACTTTTCACAACCGATTTCATTTAATTTTGTTTGCTGATCAGTTTTTTGTAAAAAATTACCTCATGGAAGTTGAGGCCTGTCTGGATATGACACAACTAATATCGTCTAATGAATTCCCTGTCCCTGAAGGGGACATCCCATGGAAAAATCTCTTTCCCCGTGAGCATCAAATACAGTGTTGTATGTATTAATGTAGACTGGCATTGCCAAAAAACATGGTTTTATTCAATGTTACTCCAATAAACTTTCTGCAGACCTTTGTTGTAAATCAAGTGATCTTTTTGGATGAGTTTCTTTGCTCAAGAGCCAGGCCAAGTAGATTCTTTATGGCAGTTGGTTTCAGCTTGATTAGGCTAGGCCCTAAGAAGGGCCAAGGAAGTCTGACAATGAGCCAGGGTGTTACACATTTGAAAGACATCAAAAGACTAATAGCTGTCTAAAAATGTTGTATTTTGCAGAGACAAAAAAAATAAAAATATTATACATATATATATATATATATATATAAAACGAAGAAAAAAAAAACAGCAAAATACTTAACACAATGATTGGGGCGCAGGTACATATAGGGAAGAAAACAAATATATATAGTGTAAATCGTATAACAACTGAAAAGTGTGTGAAGATATGAATGCACTCACAAACAAACAGAATGCTTCAGGCCTCTCAAAAAAGTGAAATCTTTAATTGATCTTCATCTTCACGGCGAAACGCGTCAGAAGGACTACACGGAACCCCCACAGCGGATTTATTATTTATTATTTTTTTACCTACGAGGAAAAGACCACACGGGACTTCTCCCCCCCCCGGTGGACTCCATTCGTTTTTAAATGCACTCCGTGCATGGATGAACTGTGAGTGCAATCTAAAGAAGTAATTTCGTTTTTACTGAGATACTGCACTATGTTCAGTTTTATTTTCTAGATCTTACATGAAGATCAATTAAAGATTTCACTTTTAACAACATTTGAGAGGCCTGAAGCATTTATTTTTGTTTGTGAGTGCATTCATATCTTCACACACTTTTCAGTTGTTATACAATTTACACTATATATATTTGTTTTCTTCCCTATATGTACCTGCGCCCCAATCATCTGTATATCTTCATATTCGCACCCTAAGGAAGAGTGCTTTTTTGGGAAGTATATTATTTTTATTATTTTTCACCATTTTTATTTCATTCACGTACACGTGATATAGCATATTATTTTTATTTTATACTTAACACAAAATATTTTGGTGGCCATTCTCCTTTAAGCCACCATGTGCACAAACTGTTTAAAGCTAAAAAAATCCAGCTATATCCATTCCTACTAAAGTCCTTACTTATAACAGAGGACAACGCAATGCAGCACCGTAGTAATCAATAGACCAAGACATACCAGGCGTTTGCTGTATAGTAACGCTGTGCTGCTGCCACTTGCAATAGCCCAGTTTGTGAAGTTCATGACATGCTTCACCTGCCGTGACAGACCCGTGATGTCGTTCTGTTGCTGTACAAGCTTCATTTGACGTTCTTTTGTAACACTCTAAAGGGAAACAAAGCACGTTAAAGTGGTGGGGTTACTCATCTATAAGGTCAAACATGGCTGTCCATTTGGAATGTTCATTTAATCTTTTAAATTCTAGAATTCTTTTATGTAACATATGAACCATATTTCTCACACCCGATCTTGTTAGCTCTCCCAGTGCTGGATAGGGACATCTGTGACCTAAGCAAGTAATTCTGAGAATGACAGGTGCATTTTTACATGCTATTGTCACTTGTTGCTCACCATGAAATATACATAATATGTAGCTTTGTGAATTTTGGCTGGCATCAGAAGGAATAATGAGTTATCGGCATGTAAAACCTGAGTGGGAGGATAAGGAATTCTATAAATGTACTCTAGTGGTGGAATCCTGTTTTTGTTCGATCTGAACATCTAAACACACCATGTTGCGGGCAGTCTTTGTACCCTGGCGATTACATCTAATCAAAGAAAGTCAAACCCAACTATAGATCAACTGTGCCAAGAAGCATACAGGTTGTATCGCCCATACCAGATTTGATTAGTAATATGTTTCAGTATCATGGAATAATTTTAATTTATCTTACATAAAAGATACATTAATAATACATTAACTAAAGGTCAAAAAGGCAAACATTTATCTTACCTCCAATTGCTGAAGGAGTGATTTGCCCTTCTTATTAATTTCATTTATTAACGTGAAAATAGCCACTTTAATTTCCTGTTCCACTCTCTTATTAGTTTCATTTACTTCTTTTATCCTGTAGAGCAAGAGAAATAATAAGATTAACTCATTTATGCGTTCTGAGCATATGTGTGTATTGTATATACATATAGACACGCACACATTATATACACATACATATGTATATAGACACACACACACACCATTGCAGTCAACAGATCAGGTTTAATGCACGTCCATTTTATTTTTTTAAACAAATTTATATCCTAATGGAAAAACAAATTTGCCTGTACCTATGCCATGTCCTTGAAAGTTTTGACATTTGTATGTCAGGCATTATCCTCCGCCAAACATTTAAACTCACTACATTTAGATTTACTAGTTGGCCTCCAATAGGACCAACGAAGGCTGATTGGGAGAAGACCGAACATCATCTACTACAAGAAAGAGCGACGGCTTGTGAGCAGGGGGGATGACGGCTAATTTAGACAAGATCACTTACAATAATGGGCTCCTGGTCAGCAAGAAAAGTAAAATAGAGTAAAATGTAAGAAGCTAAATATTTTTCTTTACGGTGCTACAAGATATAGTATAATAGCATTTTTTACACAGTCAAAATTATCAATGCACTACTACCCGACATCACATTGTTATACAGAGAACTTCGATAAACGCAGCCTATCTCCCGTGCTCTGTTTTAGGGAAGTTTCATTTATTTATCTACTGAACGGTCAGGGGCATGTTCTCATAAATCCCGTGTCCAGGCTTCTGCATATTTATATGTAAAATACACACTTGGTTTTCTTAATGCATTTACCTGAAGCTCTGATATTAATGATACCGGTAAATTAAGTATATTGGCAAGGTTAACAATTTCAAACAGAATGCAACGGTAAAACTAAACAACGAATTATAACTACCTGTTTTGGACCTGAGTAGCAGCAAAATTTACATAATTCTTCTTTTCCAAGAGCTTGGCAAGTAAGTTTTCAATAGCTCCTTTTTGATTCTGAAATGCCTCCTCCAAAAACTGGTACCTGGAAAACACATACAGTGGTTAACTTTGTGAAGGAAAGAAATCTCAACTTAAATGATATTTTATTTCTATGAACACTAGCAGTACATTTTCTACTGTCTTATTGGCATTAATATTATTAGCCATCCATTCAACAGACAGAGGCAGCCACAATTTAGAAGCTACACAAACAAAGAAAAGGAATCTCAGCACTCCAAACTGCTTCCAGTCTCTAGGACACTTTATTAAGCGACAGCAAACAAAAGCAACGTTTCGGCCAAACAGGGCCTTTGAGCTTGACAAAGGCCCTGTTTGGCTGAAACGTTGCTTTTGTTTGCTGTCGCTTAATAAAGTGTCCTAGAGACTGGAAGCTGTTTGGAGTGCTGGGATTCCTTTTGTTTGTGTGCTTCAAGAGGGTTTATGCTGTCCCTTTTTTCCTGCTAGCACCCAGCTTCCTGGGAGTTGAGTGCAGAACCATTTTCTCTTTTTTACAATTTAAAAGCCAAACTGTTATGGATCCAGAATTCAGCCTTGGTTTGAACTTCAGTTACAGCTTTTTACTTCTAAGCTTCTCTACTAACCCTTGAGCAGCCTTTAAAAACAACAAGGCTTCGCGCATCACTAAAAATGGTTTTCAAAATACTTTCATGCATTCTTGAGCATCTTTCAGAGCGTCGGCCAACATCCCTTGTATTGTACAAAGACAACAAAGTGAGCGCACATCTGTAATAGTCATTTTGTACCATATGTAGCGTATCCATGAGAAGCACGGCTTGTTTGCCCAAGCCCGGCTGCCTTTTAAGTCACGCGGTTTGTTTGTCGAACCCTGTAAGTCCTGTTTTGCTTGGTCACACACCCAGTTCATTTCCACAGGCAGTTGGATCCTGGACTGAACCCAGCAGTGCCATAGAACCGATGCTCGTCACAGACAATGGTGCCAACGACAACAAAGGGAAGGAGCTTAAGTATAGCGAATCTATTAAGGACAGATTCATAAATCAAGCATGACTGTTCCATTTTATTTCATGTACAAACACATACATATACAGAACGACCCATATGCGCTTTTGGCGCATCCGAATACACCCTCTTTTGTCATATACAGGATAACATGAAGCATACATACTATTTATAAACAAGGAAGTTATGACATTTATAAGAAACATCGGTTTGAAAGTAGCGCAGACCCCTCCAGTATAAAGCAACCCGAGTGTTTGGTGGTAAACTCAAGTTTGTTGACATAAAAAGTTAATATTTTAGTATTGCCATAAAAGCAATGGGTTATAAATAAAAAAAAAATTGTACATATTCCTAAAACATTGTGATTTTATATATAAAAGCCATATTTATAAAGAATGATTATTTAATGTGGAGGGATCTTTTTAAACATAATCCCTGAAGATATTTTGAATTATAGATTGAAGCAGAACTGCTATGAAGCGAATTCCAAGTTTAGGATTAAAAGCAAATCCACAATTCTTTGATTTATGCACAGTTGATAATACTGAAAACGCGATGCAAGTAGTGGTGTATTTTATTTTTTTTTTAATTGGCTCCCATATTAAATGCAGGACACATTATGCGTTGACTAATATGAGTAAGTATTAAAGATGTGTTACTAATACCATATATTGATGCCGCATTTCCACTGGTAAACTGTGATTAAGAGAGCGTATTGTTACTGAAAAAAGTGCTTTGGTTTAACAGAAATGATTGAAAGTGATGATCTTTAGTTCAGGCCTGCTGTCTATACTGGCCGGCTTCCTTAAAAACCCTTGCCACAACGCACCCGTTGCGCTGCCAAGTTTGAAAGATTACTGCGGGCACAAGAAACACACACCATACATCATTTGTGAAAGGGCAGCAGAACCTATTAGTCAAAGAATACATCTGCTTCTATAACCGTTCCACACCAGACACATTCTGTTATAGTGGCTACATGGAAATTAATTTATTACTCAACTGGTATATTTGCTTTGAAAGACAATTGGGCATATAGTAACTTAAAATCACAAAATACTCAATAACACAATTTGTGCCGATTGTTTTTACGGACCCAAATCATCTGGTTAGATTTTTTTCCTGTAGAATATATAAATTAATGTTTAAATAATGAAACAATATCATATTTTCAATCCTTTATTAAATGTAGATTGTACGGTAAGGGTTGAGTTCTCTTCCATATTGGAATGTTGTAGTCATGAACTAGATTTGACAGCCTCCCCAGTGGTCTTGGCTTAAAGGTCTCATTCACTGAACCCTTGTGTCATTAGGCTGCAAATACAGTCTTCTGAATTAAATTCTGGGAGGGGAAACCAGGCATGACCCCGCCGTTAAAAAACAGTATTGTGGGTGCAAAACATGAAGAAGCCAAGCTGCATACAGCAAGACATGCGGCTGGAGAAGACAAAAAATAAATGTTCAGCTCATTTCAATCAAATGGCTTAGATTGTACTTGGGGCGCATGAATTCTAACCGAATATTTAGTGATTGAGTATTTTGACAAAATACGGTTTTCCAGCTTCATTGAGAAATAAGTTATTATTATTATACTTTATTTATAAAGCGCCAACAGATTCCGCAGCGCTGTACAAAGATAAAAATGTTACAGACAGAGACTGTCAATAGAGCAATTGCCATACGGATACAAGAGGAATGAAGGGCCCTGTTCCCGCAGGAACTTACATTCTAGGTACGTTTTCAAACTATTCTCTATATTCTAGAATGCGTTTAAGTATTCAATTCTGCCAGCGGGACCATTGCTTTCCTAAATGGTCTTGTGTTATCCAAACGGTCAGTAACATCCTCCTGCTGTGTTAACGGGATTATCAGCCTCACCCAGATAACGGGCTGCATTGCAGTAATAACTACAATTTCATAAACCAGTAAGTTGCCTCAACTGTTTGGAGCACCAGGAGTCTGAAGGATCAGTTTCAAAGACTATAGCGAAGTGGTCTAGTTTGTAGCAATAGCTTAAATAACTAAGGTGCACTTGATAGCAGTGAACGTTCGGAAGTCCACACAGAATATCCTTGTCCTAGTGCACAAACAGAGCTCTCCCTTTAACTGATCCATGGGATTAGTTATTTTCTCTTTCCAGCTGTGGATGGGAGATGGAGTTCTATTAATATCTCATTAGCTGCATAATAGTCAAGACGGGCAACTGCATCAAGGAAAAACACTTTAATCACTTAATAGTTAAATTGTAAGATGCTATTCTGTTGCTCACATTGCTGGTAAGATGATGTATGATCTGATTTTTTTATTGGTAACAGGGGTCCCCGTTTACAAACCTGTAAGGAGCGCCAACATGATGCGCTAGGACACCACCCAGTCCCTGGGTCCCCTCTTTGTTGGATGCCCAGCAATGCATTAAAATGTTCATGGCACAGAGACAGATGCAATGTATAAATGCAGAATATTTGTGTCCATAGATCGGTTACATCTTTCTAGTCATAGTGTGATTACTTACAGAAATGCTTTCTTAAATGCAGAAAACAGGATGCTTTTGCCATGGATCAAGCGTTTAAATAACTATGCTGAGCTCTTGTACTCCACTTCACATAGGTAGTTCCAATAGAACCTGAGCCAGGGGGAGATTGGGGGGGGGGGGGGGTTTACTTTTTTTGCCAGTGGTACTGACAGCCCTAATGCATGTTTGTCCATTAAATATTTGAGTAAATAAAGTGAATGAGCAAGAGACATAAGTGAATATGTATTCACAAACATTTCAGTTTTGATGGCATGGTCTCTTTAAGGTTACATTGGCATGTTCCTTTAGGTTATCAGTACTTTGTGGTATGGACACCAGTAAGTTTTTCACAAAGCTACCAAGTGCCTACAGACCACTGGCCTGTATGGATTACCCAGCACTTGTGAGAGAAAGCATTAGCTTCATTACTTTTTAATGTCAAACCGAGTGACAAGATATAAATGCAAGAGATAAATGCAATATAAGAAAGGAACCAAGTAATAACATCTATATTTAAAGTGTCCCCGTTGATATACTTGTACCACAAAACATAACTATTGTATCCAACAGCTCAGACTTGGAAAAACCGGTGCTAACCACATTACACGGCCTGGCAAAAAGTATTTTGTGTGCTCAGTAAAGTCAATAGGCATTCCGGTTCATACAGCTTTGTTTATCGAAAGCTACAGAGCATGTTTTACATAGCATTTGATAAACAACCTCAGCGGCATGGCTGGGCATATTTCCTCACTAGCAATGCACTGCATTTGATAGACAGAAAGCGAATTCACAACCTGGATGGGGTTACCTGTGTTCTTTGTGCTCCAGTAACTGGCAGTCCCGACACGTCAGTCTATCGCATGTTTCACAAAAGAGTTTGAGCTGCTCTTGCTTGTGAACTGGACAAAACACCGGACGCTGACCCGACGCTCCCACGGCTTCTGCAAGAAGACAAGGTTGTACCATTTAACAAATGACTCTTCAAGGGGATCTCACCATTTACCAGCACCAAATTAAAATAATCTTTTCAAAATCACGATTTCTCCTATATAAGAGTTCTACTTTTCGGGTATGTTTTCAGGTAGCTGCATACAGAGAGTAGCCATCAGGGTGGGGTTCTCTCTCTCACTTGACAGGGCAAGGAGGCCAGGCACGACTGCTCTGGTCGCAGAGAAAAAGGCCTCCTGAGGACCAGCTCCCCCCCAGACATACCGACAGGCCCCCGTGGACCCCTAGCACCAGCCTCCCTCCAGATATAGCTGGTGTGGTAGCTTGTGCGTGTAACAGTAAAACAATGTTAGTCTGTGAAAGTATGTCACATATGGTGTTGGCGTGTCAGGGGTGAGCCTAGGGTTAGTGACGTCTGTGATGGGGAGAGTAGGAACAGGAGAAAGAATGTGTGTTATGTGAGTGTACAGTGGTAGAGTGAGTGGGTGTTAAAGCGAGTTTACGTGTCCATATGTATGTGAGTTAGTGATTGTGGGCCTTAAAGAAATACTGCACCCATATGCCACTAACCCTAAGCTTGCCCCTGTCCCCATAAGGTGTGCTTATGGAAGCGTCTTAAGGTGGGACACAGGGTGAAGCAATGGGTGGGACAGTGGGATGGAAATGGGCAGGCTGATGAGAGGGTAAATTGGGGCCCAAGCATTGTACAGGGCCCCAAGGTTTCTGATGGCGGCCCTGGCTACATATGCCGGCTATTCCATTCGTTCTACTTCTCTTGGCCCAATCTACTATACCAACTACATACAATACTTCTTGCTCGTGGTAAACAAATGAATTGCTTGATCTTAACCACCCAGACACTCTGTCTAATGTCAGAAGTCTATGGAGAAACAGACTTCTCTGGCAGTGCCTAAAACTTCACAAACTAAACGACAAACTAAATGACAACCTCTACGTCTTCAGATAAAGGAAGTGTATCGGAACAAAATGAACAAAAAAACTATCCCTATAGGAGCTCCCCTTTAAGAAACTACAGTCTTATGTACACGTTCATTGGAGTGGATGTGCAGTGGGTTATCAAAATTATACCTAAGTGAAAAACAAAACTATTTTCTTTTTCTAGTGTGTAAACTTCACCTTTCTGGGAGTACTAACTATCCAAGCAATGAGACAACTGTACTCAAAGCACTTTTTAGTTTCTCACAAAGGCAAAAGACAGTCCTGGAATCTCATGCAGCAAAAGCCACAGAGATTTACCTTTAACGCACCATTTTTTCCACTACAACTACATTCTTCTGTTATACGAGTACCAAATAAAAAAAAAAAGTTCAAATATCATTGATCTCATTCAGTGGCAGGAGACATCTAATCATAGTTTTTGATTTTAATATAAAGTGAGACATAAATATCTAATTTGATGAATCGCTAGTATTACAGGCTTCGAGTGCAGAGAATACTTAATACTTGACGTGTCATCTAGAAACATGAGAACACGTTCTGAAATTACATCGGCTGTGGATACCGACCGCGGCAAGGGAACACAATGCTGATGTTTATCTAATTTTAAGCAGGGTCGGACCTAGGACAGGACCAGTCTCTGGCATCCTGCTCCTGCTTTGTTGTGTCGGGCTGAATCTGGTCATGGACCATTAACTTAAAGGGGAACTGCAACCATAATTATAACTTTTAGTTACCAGTCTATGGCTGTAAGGAACATTGCTGGGAAAAGTTTCCTAAATAAGAACTCAATTACTTCTGGGTTTCCTTTTTTACTTCTAGTGCCCACCTACACATAATCCTCTATTTGAGAAAGTAGTTCTCGATCTTGGTACATGCGATGTCAGCTCAGGCTAGTGCTGCCCTTTAGTGTCTGAAGCCTGGCTTTGGGAGGCGACATTCAACTGTGGATTTACTGTGAAAAAGGGAACTAAGGGAGCCCCATGCAAAACTCATGTCCTGCTTCAAGTACACATTGCTAGATAACCTACCCATAACAAAATATTCTGAGACAGACCTGTGGGAGCAGCCTTTAGGAAGGCATGGGCTTTTAACCAAATAGATCAATCATTTCTAACCAAACTTTTTTATTTAGCCTTTGCAGCTGCTTTGATTTCATGCAGAGGATCAATCAACAGCACAGATGTGATGGGAGGAAGTAGGGATGGAATCATTTACACACATTTCAAGATGACCGCCCAGTTCATTAGAGTGGACAGATCTAATACATATTCCATTAGACAAATTTAAGATCCATACAATTTTTTATATGCCAACGAGACCCCAGGTTTACTTAACAGTAAAGTCAGATCCCTGTTTTCTAGCTGTGGGCCACAACCTCTAAATCTAATTGCCGAGGCTCGTACGGTTTCAAAAACGTACAGAGTTATATATCAGAAATAATGGTTTAATTGCCCTCGGCATTAGAACAAGAACTTAACCAAGACAAAAGCCTCACTGTTAACATGCCATGAGGTCTTTAAGACATCGGTTTTTCTCTTGAGCAAGGAGGTATAGTGATGTTGGGCTCTCCCACAGAACCAATTAGTACGCTGGCGTCCTTGCTCTGTAATAAGTTTACATTTTCAATCAACAAAATAGTATGGATTATAGATGCTCTATAACTGTTTTACGTTCAGCAGTCATAAAGGTGCCACACACCCCGACGTCACTGAACTTTGTAGATGTGGGTGAAGACGGCATTAATGCAATAATTTTGGCATTATATAGTAAAAGTCTTTTTTTTTTGACAATGGGAAAAAAAGAAAATGGACCATCTCTTTATACATAGTTTGTTTTGTTCTTATGGTGCAGAGCTACAATTTTACCTTGCATCAAAGCTGATATGGTCAACTATACTTTGACCACCATTAACATTTGATACGTTACCTGAAGATACATCTTCTTTCTTCGTTATCATGTGGTCCTTGGTGAATTTAACCCTTTGGTGTGCTTCTATACAGGTTTTACAGAGCCATTCCCCACATTCCACACAAAACCCCACTGCACTCGCATTGTCTTCACAACTTGTACAAACCTAGTTCAAAGAAAAGGGGTTTAGGAATCATATACACACTGATGACTTACAGCTTTTAACCGTCGAAAGATGCATTCAAATCTAGCGAGACAGCTATTCTCTTTTATGGAATTGTTTGGCCCACTGAATCAACAACCAGTCTGATAGCAGTTGGGTGGTTGGTGAAAATTAAGAGTTGGAAACGTTCTAATTAAACTGGACATTTCTCAATCATTTGATACAGTAAAAACGCCAACATGCTTTATTACCGCAAAAAAAAAATGATACAATAAGGTATCACAAACGCATGTTGTGAATGTAGTTCGATGCTCATACCATTGAAATTTTCACTATGTGTTTTGGATCTGTACATGCATTTCTTTAAAAAAGCTAATCCTAAAAAAGAAAACTAATTTATAACAAATAAAATACTTTATAATAAGCATCAATAACTGAAAGCAATTTACATTCTACTAACTGCTTAAACATCACAGTTTACCAAAAACACAAAAAAAAACGATGTCCAAATGAGATTTCCTGCTCATAAAAACGCCCATGAATTACTGCTGCGTTTTTGCCCCACCGGGCTCTGCCTCTTAAAACCGAATTCCCTGTCTGCTTTGGGCCAGTTACTAGCTGCGCCCGGCCCTTGTTTACACGCTTTGCAGGTTACGGAGATCTCAAAGAGTTCCCAAAATGACATTACATGGCTCGTCTCCAACTTAAGGATTACTTTGTATCTTTACAGAGGATCTGTCATATTTTTAGTATGTTTTTAGTATGTTTACAAACCCCTGCCCCAACCGCTGACGTAAGAGTCACTGTTAAGAAGATTGATTTGTATTGGCTGCAGCTTCAACACTCAACTCTTGGACTACCTAACAGTGATCGACGGATCCAGAGGATGCGATGACAGGCTATGGCCAACCGTACTCGTGAAGTTAGAGGGATGTGTGAAATAGAGATGGTCTGTCCCAGGGGCGTCCAACGTGTGGCCCTCCAGCTGCTGCAGGACTACATCTCCCATAATGCTCTTTCAGCTAAGGGGCTGGCTGAGGAGTATGGGAGATGTAGTCCTGCAGCAGCTGGAGGGCTGCACGTTGGACGCTCCTGGTCTATCCAGTCTATTTCTCCCCGTTGCTTCTCCAGTAAAGAAGCCTATCCATTATTTTCTGTATAAATTACTTTTGAGCTATTGAGTTGCTCTGCCTGCAGATCAGACAAATACAAATTTTCCATGTTATTTTAACCTAGGCCTTGGTTGGATTTTACATGCAAGCAACTGTTATAATTATGTATTTACCTAAAACACGTATGCTTAATCCAACTGTAGAATTGGACAACACAAATGTTATCCAAACCAATGTTAAATGGTGACACTCCACATAGTGTGTTTAAACTCTAAAGAAGCAAGCATTTCATGAATTATGCCAACGGATCTATGAGTACATGCAGTCATGAGCTCACCAAAACCTTAAACCAATTTAACAAATGTCCCTATGGAACACATACATTTTTTTATTTTAAATAAATAGCAGAATTGTTTCTCTCTTCAACTAACACAATAGGAAGTGAACATATTTTCTCTGTTGGATCAACCCAAACATTCAAATTGTCGATTAGCCCTAGAAGTTTAGTGACCCACTGATGACAGAATCACTGCAATCATACCACGCGTTCAAATAAAACGCGGATATTATGCCGCTTAAAATATAGGCAATTATGGAGCCACAGAACTGCTTTTTCCTAACATACCTCACCTGGGTGGCTAAAAGTAAAATGCAGGAAAAATAAAAAGCAACACATTTAAGAAATTCCAATTCCAGAACAAGGTTTGTAGTCACACAGCTCATATTACAGTAAAAATAAAACTTATTTCACAGAAATGTTGGTTAATTAAAAAAAAAAAAACGGCTGAATTCCAGGCAGTACAGGAGGCTTAAGGCAGTTAGAAAACGTCATACCTGCTCGGACTTTTCATCACTGCTGCTCGGTAATTCCGAGGTGTCCTTCACAAAATAATTATCCACCAGATCAATCTGTCTGCACTCCTGTCTGCACACCGGGCACCTTATCACCCCAACTGCAATACAAAAGAGAAAGGCAAACATTAAAAAAACAGCTCTTGTTTATGCGCAACGTGTGAAAAGAGGAGTTGTTTAAAAGGCACGTTATGAGCAACACACCGATTCACATCTTCCTAGATCTCAAAGCACACAAGGACCGCACAGATCCATGCCTGGGATCCATAAAGCGTCTTCATTAACGCCACATGATGTGAACGAAACCAAGGAACACGATATATATTATATGAGCAGAACAAAAACAAGACATATTTCACTAGCAAAACGTATGGATTAATATTTTACAGAAATGATTGGTAGAAATGTTTAATCTTGTATCGCGACGGCAGGTCCAAATTAAAAGTAATGCAATTAACGGGTGCAAAGAGTACAATTACATTTACACAATAGATGCGCCTTTTAGAAATGTAACATTATTTTATTAAGCTATACATGCAAAAGTAAACCTATACAGCCTAAAAAGCATAAATACGTACTCTCGACAAGCACAGGTAAAATTTACATGGAAAGCGAAGTCTATCAGTGATTGCTGGGGGGGGGGGTTGGGACACTTTGTATACAAATAATTACATATTTGGAAATATATCAATCTTTACTATAATTATGTTTCGTTTAATATGCGGTATCCAGGCTACATGCATTCTCTGCCAGTCTTACCAATGGAAATCACATCCAATTAACGAGCGAGGCAGACAGTTTTAATAACCTAATAGATCGTGGGGAGCCAGTCAGCTCGAGAGATCAATAAAATAAATGTGCGCCAAAAGGACATTAGGAGACACGGCGTCCCTGCTCACTAGAATAGCCAATACCTGGAAGCTTCATTTAGAGAAAGCTTGGCGATGCTTCATTTTAAAGGAGGATAGACACCAATATTTTTTTTTTTTTTTACGATCACATCAATAGGTTTGAAGAACTTCTGGACTTGGTGTAGTTGTAAAGGAAGGTTTCCCTACATCAGCGGATTTGTGATGTGTATGTGTAGTTGTAATCTTGGCTCAATCTATAACTCTGGTTATACGGTCTTGTGGTTTTTGGTGGAGTTGGTCCAGACATTCTGCTTCCAGAATACCAGCCATCAAAAAATTGTTGGACGGATTTGACCGATAAAACTGACTAACCTTCAAACTAATTTGAAAATATGTCAGTAATAGGTCAGAATTTCCTCAAATCCCTTATATGCCCTTATAATTGGGCTGTGTGTATGCATTTTTCAGGGAGTGCTTACTTAACTAGCACGACAACTCACACTATGAGTAAAAGGAAGATGAGTGCGCAGCGATGGCATGTCAGTTACTTATTCTGAAAACATGCACTACATGTGATTCTGGGAACTTAGACGTGAGCGGCTTACTTTCTCCTAGCTGATCATACGATTGCTCACATCTACAAGGGAAGAAAAAAAAACAGGAAAACAATACTCGAAAAACCAACTATGTAGTGCAAAAAAAAAATCTTAAGATGTTAATATTTGCCAGATTGTCAAAAAAAACTGGCGATGAAATAAGGGTTCGTCAGGTCATTATTAATAAAGGTGTTTTTTTTTTTCTTCTTCAGTGACATTTAACCTAGAACGTCTGACCTCCTGATCCTAGCAACGGGTCTCACTTGAAATACATTTGGATTCTCCCACTGGGACAATCATACGATCTTTGTGCTTATCCAAGGTAATGAAATGGGCATGTGTAATTTCATTTCCAATATCTACTGAGAACCCCTGACGACGATATTAAACTCCATCTGTATACGCTCTTTTTATTACTCGAGGCTTTAAGACATTTATCGGACAATCAAAATATCTGCAGTTACATGGAAAGTGATTCCAACAAAATGAACAAAAACTCATATAGAGTATGACCGAACAAAGGACAATTGTCAAGTAGATGGCCATATTCTAAGTTAAAGCGTGATGTTGCCCCCGTTTTCCACCTGGTATGAATATCTCATATTTCATTTGAACCCCTCATCTCCTGCTGTTGCCCCTGTTTTCCACCTGGTATGAATATCCCATATTTCATTTGAACCCCTCATCTCCTGCTGTTACCCCTGTTTTCCACCTGGTATGTCTGTATCCTGCCTGTCTCCATACCCAGTGGCTATCAAAGGGTTACATTTGGTGCCCTATAGTCTAGCTTAATTGCAATCACCTTATCTGACCACTTGTGCGGAAGCTCTATATATTCCTTGACCTCACTTGGAAACAAGCTTGCTTGGAAATGTAGCTGCTGTGGCCTCTCCCCTAGTGGCCTCCTTATAAGTGGCTATTTAAGAGTTAGACTGGAGTTAAACGGGAGGGAAACGACATACCACGTACTACTGCGGAAAGCGGCTACACCACCATCAGAACCAGACCAACTCATCCCCATCCAAGTAGTCCTCTATTGTCTCACTTCCACCACAACCACTGACCAGATTGTAAGCTTGCAAGAGCAGGGCCCTGCGGGTACCCTAATATATGTTCAGTAAATAGTGATATTCCATTAAGTCAAAGGCTTCATGGAGGGTCAACAAGTTATCTGTGGTGGAGCTGTGGTTCCAAGAAGAAACTCATTATCAGCTATAGTTTCCCACTAGAACTTGGACTTTACGTTGCTCTTTAGATGGCAGTATATGTATTTCATTGTCTCTTTCCAGACATTTCATTTCCTTTTTTAAGTAGGCCTAAAAAAAAAGCATATATGAAATGTAATACAAGTCCATAGAGTGCCAGGCCTCGCTTAGTAGTAAATTACATTAAATCCTGCAATCCATCAGATTAAAACAATTTTAATAGCCATTTTCCACTCCCATGAGAGCTCTCTAGCTTTTGTTTACATATAAATGCTAAGATTGAAAGCAAACAGTCAGAGAGAAAATGAAACAGATGCTATCTTGAGGACTCTGGATTAGGTAAAGCACTTGAATTGTGTTTATAAGAGGACTTAATTAGCGTACAATGACATATCACTTGCCCGTGCCAAGTACAATAGAGAGCGTTAATATTCCAATACCGTAAACGTGCCTTGATCCCTAGCCAATAATTACTTAATAGGCACAATAGGATACAGACCTAAATCATTACATAAACTATACATGCAATCATAATTTGGTGTACAAAAGTAACAAGAAAAAAACAGCCTTTGCTGATACACGCCTACAAGTCTGTTTTCTACTTGCGCGTCTCTTGGACTATAAGGCCAAAAATACCCCTAGTCTTAAATTTGAATTTGTCTAATAATCAGACCTCAAATAGGAGGTCAAACTACAAGACTAAGATCCAGTTCCCTCGCAGCGCCTCAGGGGACCTGGATCCTCCTCTCTGGCAGCCAGTGAACGCCTGCGAGATGCACACAGACAACTTCCGCTGCTGCCGCCACTTCTACCAGGCGGAAGTACCGGTTTGCAGCGAAAATTGTATAAGCACATCGCGCAGACGTCCACAGGCTGCCCCAGTTGACACCAGGGAGTCTGGCACACGGGGGACAAGTGTAGGGATGCATCGGTAAGTCGGAGGTATATAGAAGGGGTATAAAGCATATCAGGGAGCAAAGTGGCATATAGGGGGTATAAGGCATATCTTGGGGGCAGAGTAGCAAACCGTGGGGCAGATGTGCATATATGGGGGCAGGTTGGCAAATTAAAGGAAATAAAAACAAAAATTGCATTTTTCTCAATCATAGTTTTTAATAACTATTAAAAAATAGTTTACATGTGAATATTTACCCCATAAGAAAAAATGTTTTATTAGTAGTCTTATATTCAGACACTTTTTAATTAATATTCAATTTTTGAGGGTCTTATAAGTGAGCAAATAAGGAAATCGAAATCATGGAAGTATTTTTCATAGCCTAGAAAAGCTACACGTAAAACAAATTCTGGGATATTTGATGAGAGGTAAACCGTGAGTACTAAGCAAGGAAACCCAATTAAGCCATCCTCTAAGAAACAGTAACATAGTGCTGCCTATAGGTCACCCCTCATATAGAATACCCAAGATTGGACATGTAATCCAATACATTGATGGGTATTAAAAGTATTAAAGCAATTCTTAAGGGGGTCATTGGGGTCATGAGTTACAGATGAATTAGAATTTGAAATATTTTTGGGGGGAGAGGGAGGAGTTGTCCTGCATGGGCCAACGCTGCATGTTAAGTAAAATGTTATAGTTGATAGCAGTTAGTAAAACGTGCTATGTTCTACCACATTAGTATGGCATTTGGATGGACTCGCGCCAACACCCGCCCATCCTTGCATGTGTGCGTCCATAACTGGTTGTGATTAATCCTGCAATGGGTCAAAAGGAAAATAGGTTTCACGAGCAAACATTGACTTATATTGTGTTGTGGTAAACAGCATGGCTCAGTCTTAATCATCTAGGGGGACCCATTTACTCATGAAAGTCTATGGAGGACTATGAGTAGGGAGTAGTAATGCAAAATATCACATATATATATATATATCTCAAACAAATATTTCCTCTTTAAAATCTAACTCTAAAGAGCACACACCCTAAGTCAACTAATTACATATTTGGCAAATACATACCAAAAAGGGGAAAAAGTTACAGCAATGGACTTAATACACATGATAGATTTCAACACCATTTTCTGTTTAATGCACCCAGCAAATACTACATTGCTTTTTTCAGAACAAGTATTTTTTTTCTTTTTTCTTCTGAAACCACTTAATCACCTAAAGGTCTATAACTCAATACTTGTGTTTAGTTGTAAAGTGTAAAAAATAAAAATATTTTTTTTTCCAATTTTGCTTAGGATGGCTTTTACTGGATCAGTGCCACCATTAAAAATAAAGGATCAACCTAACCCCCATATACACATTAATGTCCCTAAATTTTCAAGGTGCCCCCTTGCACATGCATGGGGGAGATTCTGCAGACACAATCACTCCTGTCACCATGCACCAGCTAAATACTATGCAGGAGATGTGGCCAGCCTTACGCTGGTGACCATTCCCTTCAGATATAGATTGTAAGTTTGCCAGTAGGGCCTTCTTTACCTAATTAATTGGTTTGCCTTCCTCTAGTCTTGTCAGCTCTAGTTTTCTCATACCCCTTGAATGTATGTATTGTAAATAAGCGCTGCGTTCATTCTTGGCGCTATATAAATAAAAAAAAATTATAATAAAGACATTGTGTGCTGGCTACTCATCTTGTTTGCGAGGTTCATACATCGTACATAAACTTTTCCAGCCATTGCTGTAAACAATTCGTATGTTTACAAAAAAATGACAACGCAAGAACGTACAAGCCAATGGTGAACTACATATCCAGCCAAAAGCAAAAAAGTTGCGGATGATGCAGCTCATAAAAGCTAGGGAATCGCAATAAGAGCAGGAAACCTACTTTTCGGGCATGCGTGTCTAATGATTCCACCGTCTCCAGTGCTTTTCTCTCCCCATCACCCACTAAATGCTTTACATTTGTTAGAGGTTTGTTGTTAGAGGTTGCTAGAGATGAACATACAAATACCCTGGTGAAATTCTGCAACCAACAAACATTTTATTAATTGCCCTCTCTGAACCTTCTCCCAAATTTCCCAAGAGACTGTTGGGAGACGTTGAAAATAATTGCTCTCAATGCGCTCTGCTGGATATATTTGGTAATCCCTGTTGTGGAATAAAAAACCAGCCACGGTCTTGGACCTTTCATTAGGTCACAGTATACACGTTGCTACATAGTTTTTCCTTTTTCTATACCGTATATATAAAATTAGTTTAATTGCTTCCAATGGGCCTCGCTGGGTTTATCTTGAACCTCATGTAAAGTCCAACTGAAAACATCACTAGCAGTGCTTTCCAGGTTTCCCAGACATCTGTAATAAAGCACTGCTATAAATAAAGAGCAAGTCTCTGTCATCGTACGTGTTTTTAAATATTGATCTAAAAAAGGCCGTACTTAAATATGCAAAACTATTTTCTATCCTTAACAAAATTGTAAGCTTGTTTGAGCAGGGCCCTCCTCACAAATTTCTGTAGGTCATTTTTATGTTATATACTACTTGTTATATAAATTCTATAAAAGGGCAGAAAGGACATTTTATTTGCTAAGTTTACCAAATCAACCCTGAATTCACGCAGGTTCTCTCACTATTTCACGGGGCAGCTTCCTGCATCCAATCGATGGAGCGGAAATTCAAAAGGTAAAGCCACAGCACTTTGCGTTTACATTTTTCTAAATTTTAGCACCTTTTCTGTTTGATTAAAAAACAAAAAAATGAAGAACTGATGGATTTTTTTTTAAATAAAGAGCATAAAAGGGAAAATCATGGTTCAAATGATTCAGTAAATCATTAAGCAGATTCATCCATTGATTGCTATGGTCAAGAATTGGACTTTATCAACAATCCCCTTTATATTCCATAGATACGACTGATTAGAAGCACATCTTTTATAACCTGCAGCAATGTGGTGCAAAAACATGAGTTACTATTCTCAGGAGAAATATAAAGCAATTTCTAAAGAAAGCTACAGTTCTTTACATGCCGGCCTGGCCAAAGTCATAAAAAAAAACCAAAAAAAAAACCAAAAAAAAAACCAAACTTCTGTTTAGGCACTGATTACACATATACATGTATCAATTACAATGCTGCACAAGAAAACAGGACTGCCATCCAAAATGCAAAGATACTGGATAAATCACATGTGAATCTGATGCATACCACAAATAACCAAGATCGGAGAGTAATTTGTGTAAGTTTTCAGAGGCCAGCAGTGTGGAAGGGACGGCAATGCTCCAGGCCAGATAAATGACCTAGCAGTAAAACAGCCAAAACCACAGCTGGTAAGCCTAACAAAGGCACTGCAGAAATGGAGAACCAAAAGGGCCCCCATCAGTAAATGTCACCCAAAGCCATTGTGACACTAGATCAGGGGGTTGACAACCTTGGTTTGGATCTGGGAGACAGGCTACGCTAATGAAAAATAGCAAGTGTGATGAAAATGTGTTTGGATTCATTAGATTAGTTGGCGCTCGTTGATGAGGTAAAGTGGCAGGGACTGTGTGGGAGGGTAATATCAATGACCGATAGGAAGAAGTAGCCAAGAAATAAATTATATATATATGCATATATTTTAAGTTTCGTTCTAATCTTTCCTCCGCCTGCTGTATTTCCCCTGAATTATTATATTTATATAAAGAAAAATTTATTATTCGAAATACAAATATATATCACAAACTATGTACTTAACAGAAAGGTTTTTAATAAAGCATTGATCCATACATTACATTTTTGGCAAATACATATTAACAAAAATCCATTTACTAAAAAAGTTGTAAAAAAAATAGTGAAAATAATCTATTTAATATGCCTTTAAACTAGTACATCAAATTACTGGTAAATCAACTTCATTTATAAATAATTCATTGTTAAATAAATTGATAAATGCATTAAATAATTGAAGAAAAAACACCACCTATAAAAGGTTAGAATACGGATTGGATTTTCTCTACTATGCTTATTGTTTCAGGGGGTTGGATATCTCTGATCTTATTATATTACACATATTGTTCTTTCCTTTTCCCTGCTGGTTGTTTCATTTAATAAAATTTAATTAAAAAATAATTGGAGAAAAATCAAATTCAATGTTGGTTAAATAAGGTTGATAAATGCATTAGTACGTCAGTAAACATAAAGAAAGCAACCTAAATGTATCTTGAAGGGAGATCACTGTGCCTGTTCTTTGCTATTATATACACAGGTCATGTGACACTGTGCAGAGCACATCTGTCAAGCAGTCTCCTGCTCGTTCTCTCCATCTCCCAGATGGCACTAACCTTAAGGCTCCCCCTCAGGTCACATACACTCAGGACAAACACCAAATACTAACACAAACATGCTAGCACCTTACAACAATACACACAATCTAACATCATACAGGAACAGATGCGCACACACCGACACCATACACCAATACAAATTCTATTGTATTCCAGCATACACACTCAAGTCATACAATAAACACTCAACACTACACTCAAACACATGCACACACCATCCAACATACAATAACAGTCTGACTAACATTATACATACACCAATCAGCCACAACATTATGACTACTGACAGTATGTGAATATAACTGATAATCATGACATCATGGCACCTGTGAGTGGGCGGTAGAGCCCTGCGCGGGACTACTTTTTTAATCCCGCTCCCGCAATGTGGGTGTTCCGCTCCCGCCACATTTGTGGCCAATCCCGCCTGCTCCCGCCACATTTGTGGCCAATCATGCCCGCCTCCTTACCTGATTTCCCGCGCAGTCCCGCGCGGCTGCCCTTGAGTTGTTCCCGCACAGCGTCTCTTCTCTTGCTCCGCCCAGGAACAAGGCAGAGTCACAGGAAGTGACATCACATCACGTGACTCCGTTTTGTTTCTGGGCGGAGCAAGCTAGGAGACACTGTAAGGGAGCAGCAAGAACGCAGCCTTGCGGGACTGCGCGGGATTACCGGGACCCGCAGGTACAGTGCCTGACAGCCCGCTCCCGCCCGCAGCCCCAGCAAGACCGCCCACGCCCGCAAGTTTTTTGGCGGGTCCCGCCTCCCAGTGCAGTCCTCTAGTGGGCGGCATACATTAGGCAGCAAGTGAATATTGCATCCTCAAAGTTCACGTGTTAGACGCAAGAAAAATTGGCAAATAAAAGGATCTGAGCCTCTCCAAAACTGCAGCTCTTGTGGGCTGCCTCCCGGTCTACAGTGGCCAGTATCAAAAGTGGTTCAAGGAAGGAAAAGCGGTGAACCTGCAACAGGGTCATGGGCGGCCACGTCACACTGATGGGGGGGGGGGCAAATGGCTACTGTAGCTCGAATTGCTGAAAAAGTTAATGCTGGTTCTGATAGAAAGGTGCCAGAACACACAGTGCATCACAATTTGTATAGGACTGCGCAATTTGTATAGGACCCCTGTCCGCTGCCGAAAGCGCTTGCAATGGGCAGGTAAGCATAAGAACTGGACCAAGGAGCAATAGAAGAATGTGGCCTGGTCTGATGAATCTTTTATTTAACATCATGTGGATAGCCGGGTACTATCTTACCTGGAGAGCACATGGCACCAGGATGCATCCATTAACCTCACAACTCACAGGACTTAAAGGATCTGCTGCTAACGTCTTGGTGCCAGATACCACAGGACACCTTCAGAGGTAAAATGACCCCATTCCTCGATGGGTCAGGGCTGTTTTGGCGGCAAAAGGGGGACCTACTCAACATTAGGCTGATTGGTGTATATCAATACTGCATACTTGCAACTAGCATAACATCCCATGGGTAATCTCCGTTACCCCCATGAGTCTTATGAGTCAGTCAGAATCAGTGAAGTGTAAATGAAATACTTTCCTCCATATGACTGCATTAGTCAGAATGTCCGTCTGGGTGATTAGGACTGAGCCATTTTATTATTAACCACAAGACAGTATGACATTTAGTCAATGGGTTTATCTCATAGATTATATCAAGATAAAGAAGCTACAAACCATACACATGACAAATTTGTAGCTGTCTAAAATCTATGTAAAATATGATTAAAACAAAAACTTTGAAAGATTATTTTTAATGTGACAAGGGATAAATGCTTTGGTGGGATTCTAGTAATAAGGCAATGCGTGTAAAACTGCAGCCTAGCCAAGAATTATATTAAGCAGTACGCGCCTACATATTTGTATAATAAAGCACTGTCTACCAAGTAAAAAAAAAACGATGGCTAGGTAAAGGTTGTATTGTCCAATTGATCAAAATGATGTAAAAAAACCTGTGTATTTAATAGAAATAAGTGACGGTATTAATCACTGTGCAGCTACTCCTCAGAGTCACCATGAGCGGTCAACCAGTGGAAGGGGAAACACCAGTGAATCAGGAGATCACCATTTTAGGGCACCAAATCAACCAAAAAAATTCTATATCAACTTCTTTCTAAAGTATATATACTTTACCACAACCAGACCACAGGTAACACTAGTGTTGAATTATAACAGGTTCGGATATGATCGACAATTGTTTATGTAAAATTCAATCTAACATACTGGCGAAAATTGGAGCAATTCATGCCTAGTAAAGTTTACCAAAATGTATACATATTAAGGATACTACTCAGGAAAAAAACAGGGTAGTCTTATTTTTTTTCCCCAATCGATTTGGTTAACATCGGCACTATTTTACTGAACTCCAACACTGAAAAAATGCAAAAAGCATAAAAATTCATCACATCACTAGCAACACCACTGCAAGCTACCTTCAATACCCAGCACGCTGTGAAGTTTATTTTAGATACTCTTTGAAGTCTACGCAGAGTATCAAAAAAGGTGATATGGCACAATACCAACTCAAAATGCAACATACATACACGAAACATGATTTTGGCCTATATAATAAGTATTAAATCATTTTTCATTAGTATTTTCAATTTGCTTAAAATTCTGCATTTGCATTTTAAATAGGCAAATAAATCATTTTAGTGATGTCAAGTTAGACCACTGTACGGAATCATAAAACAAATCTGCTAGCCACAATAATTAAGGAGAGATGGACCGAAGAAACAATATGTCTTTTAAAAACGTCCAGGAATGTGTCAACCCTGGTCACCAAGTGGCATAACAAACAAATGTATACACAAGACAAATACCTACAAAAAATAAAAAAATACTCCATTAGCCAAAAACACTACCGAGTTTAAAGAGGCGATCAAACACTCATTGCGCAATGGGTGATTGTATCAGCACTTTCCTATGTCTAACTTAATCATCCACTATGACTGCTGAATTAAATGAGCAAAAAAACAGGTAGAGGTGTTCTCAACTTGCGATAGAAAGTCCTATTTCTTACACTTTTACAAAGTATATCAATGTTTTTTTTCCCCCTTTCTTACCAGAAAAAAAAATCTTCTCCTCTTTGGCTAGGCTATGGGATCATAGGGAATGAACACAATTTTGCCTGAGAAGCTCTGGAACATTGAAAATAGATAAGCAAACAATTTTGGCATAGCATTCAATTAACATGTATTCAATATGTCAGCTCAAAACCGTCAAAAATATTCACAGACACCAAGGTGTGAATCAGTTGGCCGGTGTTCTAAATACAAAATTGTCAGGCCATCGATAGAGTTCAGAATAATATTTTTTCCATACCCACCGACAGATTTATCAAGAACAGAAAGGCCACTACGTTTAATGGAAACAAAATTGGCCATTAAAATACAAAACATACACCAAGCAATTTAATACATAGTGAGATTTTACAACACTGTTTCACCGACATATAGAGCAGGGCGTGACAAACTCCGGGCGCCAGGTCTCCATGACGACTAGAAACCACTTCCTGGCACCCAGGGTTTGCAGAGTTGCCATCATGAATCCGACACCCTGTGCTTTACTGTGGGGGTGTTAGGCTCCCAATGGGGTCATGTAATGCACGGCACACGCCTTACCGACCCCCCCCCCCCCAGTGTATACATGTATAGCGCTAGAGTCAGAGTGTATCTGTATAGTGCTAGAGTCAGTGTGTGTATGTGTATAGTGCTAGAGTCAGTGTGTGTATGTGTATACTGTAGTGTCAGAGTCAGTGTGTGTATGTATAAAGCTAGTGTGTATGTAATGTATAGTGTCAGTCAGTAGGTCTACTGTATTGTAGGGCCAGATCCAATGTGTATGTGTGCGTAGTGTAATTTTATATATGTATAGTGTTAGCCAGTGTGTGTGTACACGTGTATGAGTGTTAGAGTGTGCGTATAAGCGTATGGTGTTAGCATGTTTGTACAGGAGAGTAGATGATAGATTTTAGTGTTTGTGAGCATAAGATGTTAGCATATGTCTGTTACTGTATTGTGTACGTATGTTAGCGTATATCAGGGAACTAGGGCTGCAGAGAACATCTTCAGCTGTGTTTACCTGTTTTGGTTGTTCCCAGAAGTGTAATCACACTTGTGTGTCACCCAGACCCATCTTTATCACCCTTGACCTGTATCTGACTTGGTCTTAGCCATAATTCTCTGGAACTACAAAGCAGGAGTGCCTGCTGGACTTTTTAACCCTAAATATCTTGGATGCCCCTGGACCCACCAGAGCACTATTTTGCACAACTTTACAACACGTGGTAGTGCTCAGACAAGGGGTGGTTGGGAGAGGGGCCCCCCTTGGGAACCCTGGTTATTAACCACCTTTTGTTGAGCGGGGTTTAGCATTCACTGCTATGGAGCCTCTGCCCGGTTGCTTTGTGGACTGTCCTGGTGAACCTTCAAACTGCTATCACTCAGGGTGCGGTGCAAGTATCAAGTCGGTTTTTTTGGACCTAATCATGTAGGGACCCCTGGTTCTCCATCGATACCCTGGGATAGTCACTGCTCCCTTGGGATCACCTGGAAACCGACAAATTAAGGTTAAACGGGCATTGCTGTGGTTGGTGGCCAATTGTGGCGCCAGGCTGTCTGGGCAGAGTATTGTTTGGTGATGGGATTATATCCTTATCTGATAGAGTATGTGATAGCGTATGTAAGGCTGCGTGTTTTCATAAAGTTTTCCTTGTTTTCACCTCAACATTGGTTCTGTCTGATG
Source organism: Spea bombifrons (assembly GCF_027358695.1). Lineage (NCBI taxonomy): Eukaryota > Metazoa > Chordata > Amphibia > Anura > Pelobatidae > Spea > Spea bombifrons. Next base: position 37,661,595 of record NC_071088.1, read on the forward strand.
CTTGGGGTGGGCTGCTATAATCACTTATTGTCAGGACAGTATCAGCGCTGTATCAGCTAGATTTTGGTCAGCTACAGCACCAGCACGGCTTCCTTTTGGCGAAGTCCTGCTTCATCTCTCTAACGCTACTTCTGTCAAGCGCTGAGAGGGTTAATCACCAAAGTCTCAGGAAGGAAGCAACGCTCTGGCAGGTGTACCCAGTCGGGGTACAGGACCTCCCGTCACATTGTATGGCAAGGCTCAACAAACCCTGGGCACCAGAAAAATAACATGTTTGGGGAAATAAAAAAGCCCGAACTATTGACTGGAATTCCCATCACTGTTTTTGATAAACGCATACCGTACTTGTACAAGTCACCAGCAGCAGGGAGCCTCTGCTTAAAGAACACTGTATATTTTCCTTATACATAAGTCTTAGCTCATATAGCTAGACAAATGCTACAATTTTACACCTTGCCTTGTGGTATAGCGAAAGTTTACAAGGGTGGTCTATCTAGCTGATAGTTATAAACCTGCCGTGAAAGGATTTAAGACCTTTATCAACAACCCTATACAGCAATTAGCACAGCACAGTTATTTGTGAACGAGGACTGGCTTCTTAATATGACATCACTACAAGCAATGCCTACATTTCTCAAAGAAAAAATACTCAAGAATAAATGGATATATAAAGCAGAGGCTGACATGCTAAAATAAAGCTCATCTGTTGCTACAAAGCTGACATGTCACTTTATACAAACTTACTCCTCACACTTGTGTATTCATGCTCCATCTCCACAAGTCTTCCTGTGAAGTTGCTTATGGGTCCTTAACCTTGCAAACATGTTTGTATTTCTAGAACGTTCCTCCCATTAGTTTTTGATGAACTAGTTAACCCATGGTTAATTTCCACAAATCGTTGTAGGAAACCTGACTCTTGCAAGCACACTCCATAATTTTCTAGATGTGTTTTTGAGACGCATTTAGGACCCTGTATCTTACTAATGATCCAAACTATCCAAGACTGGTCCATCCTTATCCTCAAAACCATATCAGTGGGAATCTAAAGGTTTAAAAAAAAACAACATGCAAATGTAACAGAGCGTTTACTTATCATTCATTAAAACACTATCCACAAAGAAGTTTTTCTATATTTTGCTACCAGCCTCATGTATCTGTTCTATTTTTTATGTTGACTCCTTGCTTGGGTGGCCAGCTGGTTACGTTAACCAGACTTATGAAAATGTGTCATGCAGGGCAGCAAAGAATTAAAAGCTGCTGTGCTTTCCCAGATAAAGAAGCCATAAAGGTCATCTACGCTTCCAGCCATTTGTAGTTTGAAGGAAACTACTACGTAACTTTACAAATGACATCTACGCCAGACAGTGAAAATCCAACATCTAATTACAGCATATTAATGTAGAATTACCCATGATAACGTCCATATGTCAATTTCATATTCCATGGATCCGATGTCCTATACAACTAGAAGCTTTAAAATGTTAGCTATAGTTCCTTCACTATGGCTGCATTTCATAGACTACACGATAACCCGCATGAACATTCACAATCATTAATATTAAAGTGTGAAAACAACGTAAAGATAAAGAGTCCTCAAAGAGAACTAAAAGATGTAAAAACAGAAGGGAAAAAAGAAAAAGCTCTGTTCCATTTGCTTCAAACCCCATTCAGAAGAATCTGAAGCCAAAATGTTACCATTTTCTTTATTATCACAGAGTTGCGGGATGGCGAAGCAAAGCTTCATTACCGCCTTTTCCTGGATATCTTTCCTCTAAAAGAGGTCAGGGTCTGGAACAAGCTGGAAAACTTTCAGAGCCCCTGGGCAAAAAAGGCGTATGACTTTGATTGACAAGTTAGAACCTGTTAAAATAAAATCGGTAAAATACATTTTCATTGTGATACAGACGAGCTTTCAGAGAACCCTTGTTTGATTTTATCACAGACACTGTATGGGGAAGAATAAATTAAAGGTGAGCTTTAGCCTTTTCGGGCACTTTTAAAACATTTATGGCTCAGGAAGTGAATAGGTTATGTCTCCAGAGAGGCTGTAATCAGATGCCAGATCTTTTTAGCGGATTGTTGGATTTTATTATGTAGAGAGGAACCCATCAGGGTCATCCCTCAATTATCAGATCCGAGGACCAATTCAAAAAACCTTCTGCAATATCGATTACAGTCCCCGCAAAAATAAGTAAGATCTCATAAGAGGGCACAAAATATTTTAAATACCAAAATTATTAATTTGGGTGTAAATGGGGTGTAGCTGGAATGTAATTGCAACTGATGCTGGACCCTTAATTGATGAAAACATTCTTGAGACTGCAATTTTACATTGCTTTAGAGAGTTAAATTGTAATATCTTGTGTTTTCACTTCCTTTGAATTTCTATGTGTATGAAGAACAACGCACAGTCTAGTCTACATTTCAGTGTTACTTCCCTAATCCCTTCACCTCTCTTGTGTTATCGCCATTGTTGTATACGTGATGAGATTAGTCTGGAGCATCCCTTGCTATTGTGTTATGCGTTAAATGTGTTAATCCTCTCCTGTGTTTGTCAATTTCTCTGACCTGGTAAAATGGCTATATAAACTTTGACCCCGTCCGCATAAAGAATTACTCTCTCCCATCCTGGTGGGTGTGTTGTGACTGGTGGTACGGTTCTTTGTGAGAACTCCCCCCCCCCCCAGGAGTACTTTCGTTCAGAGAACCAGAGAGGCTACACATCTTGTAAACAGCTTTTGCTGAGAGGAAGGTGGCAGCGACGTCCCACTAGGCCCACCCTCGTTACTATAACCTTTGCAATAAAAAAACAGCCAGTTTAACACAAGACATTGTATATGATGTGGTTTACTCACTAACTTGGGAGTTAGTAGAAGACTTTGCCAGACAGCTTTAGTTTCCTCTAATTGTCCTCACATTGCTTTATAAACACAATAATAATTTGGATGGTCTAAATCAAGCATATTTACACCAGGCGGATTTCTTAAAAGCCGCATCACTAAACTATGCATTATGCAAGGCCTATATTTGCACAGAATTACCCTGTATAATGCATAGGAGCAGAAAGCATATCTATTCCTGCCAATAGATATAAACCCATGTCTCTGTATAGTATAGGTGTACAAAACTCAGTAAGCAAAACCAAACTCCTATATCAGCTATCAAGTAAATGTGCCAGGTAATGGCTTCCTCGTGTGCGTTGACATTTCTCTAATTTAACACATTATACAGAAATTAGATGCGGTTGGCCTCTTCATAAATACGTTGGGGAAATGTTTCACCTCGCTGCAGTATTTAGGGTTTACTCAGCAGTTTTAGTGAGCAGGGTAAACAGTAAGACTAAACACGCCCAACAACTATACACAGAGCAGCCATAACATTATGGCTACCTGCTTAATATTGCGTA